>NC_135662.1:3869279-4615529 GCF_964188315.1 Podarcis muralis
CTGCTCTGGTTCGCCAGAAGTGGTTTAGTCATGCTGGCCACATGACCCGGAAGCTGTACACTGGCACCCTCGGCCAGTAAAGCGAGATGAGCGTCGCAGCCCCAGAGTCGGCCACTACTGGACCTAATGGTCAGGGGTCGCTTTACCTTTACCTATTAATTTGCAAGGTCCTTAGCAACTTTGATCTGGGATAGCTGAAAGACTGCTTCACATCACTGCTCGATCACGGAGGTTGAAATGAATAAAACCCACTTCTTCTGCTTGAGCCGTTCACTAAACCCTTTAATCCAGGGTTGGGGAGACTGGATCTGGGCAGTGACCCAGATCTTTACCTTCTCCACCCACCCCACCCAATGGACCACATTTGACAGGTGGGTGGACACATTCGTGAATAGGCCCTAATTCCTACCAAACCAAGAACAAGTCAGAAGAAAACATCCAGTATACAGTCAGCTGAAAGGCATGTTTGCATCCATCACATTCTGTGCAGTTTGATGGTTCTGCTGTGCCAGAACAACACTTCTGAGTGCCTGTTGGTGGAAACCACAGGAAGGAGATCATAGAATCATAGAGTTGGAAGAGACCACAAGGGCCATCGAGTCCAACCCCCTGCCAAGCAGGAAACACCATCAGAGCACTCCTGACATATGGTTGTCTAGCCTCTGCTTAAAGACCTCCAAAGAAGGAGACTCCACCACACTCCTTGGCAGCAAATTCCACTGTCGAACAGCTCTTACTGTCAGGAAGTTCTTCCTAATGTTTAGGTGGAATCTTCTTTCTTGTAGTTTGGATCCATTGCTCCGTGTCCGCTTCTCTGGAGCAGCAGAAAACAACCTTTCTCCCTCCTCTATATGACATCCTTTTATATATTTGAACATGGCTATCATATCACCCCTTAACCTCCTCTTCTCCAGGCTAAACATGCCCAGCTCCCTTAGCCGTTCCTCATAAGGCATCGTTTCCAGGCCTTTGACCATTTTGGTTGCCCTCCTCTGGACACGTTCCAGTTTGTCAGTGTCCTTCTTGAACTGTGGTGCCCAGAACTGGACACAGTACTCCAGGTGAGGTCTGACCAGAGCAGAATACAGTGGCACTATTACTTCCCTTGATCTAGATGCTATACTCCTATTGATGAGGCCCAGAATTGCATTGGCTTTTTTAGCTGCCGCGTCACACTGTTGGCTCATGTCAAGTTTTTGGTCAACCAAGACTCCTAGATCCTTTTCACATGTACTGCTCTCAAGCCAGGTGTCCCCCATCTTGTATTTGTGCCTCTCATTTTTTTTGCCCAAGTTCAATACTTTACATTTCTCCCTGTTAAAGTTCATCTTGTTTGTTTTGGCCCAGTTCTCTAATCTGTCAAGGTCGTTTTGAAGTGTGATCCTGTCCTCTGGGGTGTTAGCCACCCCTCCCAGTTTGGTGTCATCTGCAAATTTGATCAGGATGCCCTTGAGTCCATCATCCAGATTGCTGCTCTCAGGTTAGAATCCTGCATGCTGGTTTCCCACGCAGGCACCTGGTTGTTCACTGTGAGAACAGGAAGCTGGCCTGATCCGACACTCTCTTCTCTTGCTCTTACAGGTGAAACGAATATATGAGCTAGACTCATAATATATGAGATAGACTGATGACATGCAAAGCGAGATGTGTCGAGCCTTTATTTGGCATTGTGTGCCTCCCTGTTCTTCCTCCAGACTCTGGGTCCTTGGTTTCCAAATGAGATGCAAAAGCTGCTCTCGTCAGAAAAGAGATTTGGGGAGCCATGTCATCAGCTGGTGTTGGTCCACTGTGCTTCATTAAGTCCAGGATCAACGCAGCCGTCTACCAGGAGATTTTGGGCACTTCATTCTTCCTCCGGAGACAAGCTTTATGGGGATGCTGACTTCATTTTCCAGCAGGACTTTGGCACCTGCCCACACTGCCAAAAGTACTAAAACCTGGGTCAATGCCCATGGGATTACTGTGCTTGATTGGCCAGCAAACTTCCCTGACCTGAACCCCATAGAGAATCTATGGGGCATTGCCAAGAGAAAGATGAGAGACACGAGACCGAGCAATGCAGAAGAGCTGAAGGCTGCTTTTGAAGCATCCTGGTCTTCCATAACACCTCAGCAGCGCCACAGGCTGATAGCATCCATGCCACGCCGCATTGAGGGAGTAATTGATGCAAAAGGGGCCCAAACCAAGCACTGAGTACTTATGCATGCTTCTACTTCTCAGAGGTCCAATATCGCTCTATTTGCAATCCTTGTTTTGCTGATTTCATTTAATATTCTAATTTTATGAGATTGTTAATTTGGGGTTTTCATCAGCTGTACGCCATGATCATCACAATTATAAAAAATAAAGGCTTGATATATCTTGCTTTGCATGTCATGAGTCTATCTCATATATTAGTTTCACCTTTGAAGTTGAATTACTGAAATAAATGAACTTTTCCACCATATTCTAATTTTCCGAGTTTCACTTGCATGTTGAGCGCTGAGCAGGAGATCCAAACACACAATGCAAGCAGTTTCTGTAAAGATTTGGTGATGGAAATCGCGTAAACCCTGTCTTCTGGGGGAAAAAACCACCCTCCTGCATTATCAGAGGTAATAATTTCTCAGGTCCTGGGGTCCTGAAACTCCTGCCTTATCTCAGCAGCCTTGAGGGAAAGTTATGAAACAGGTCCATTAAACTCAGGTCAGTCCGTGGTTTATGGATTGGAGAAGTCCAGCTAGTGTTTTTCCAGAGCAAAATGTCCCCTTCAGACCCAGTACTTGTCAATTGGGAAGAGGTAATGATGGGAACAGCATCCATGGTTGACCTAAGACTCACCAGCTTTTAAAGCTATAAAACCATCCTCTAATGTGGATTGCTCCCGCCTGACGTTCCAGTCAGTCAGCCCTGCCCACTACCAGGATACTCCATTGCAACCCCCTTCCCACCTGCGTTTCTGTGCCGCCAACATCTGCTGTACTTGTGCCCGAACCTTGGAAGCAAAAGGAATGACAATGACACATTTATTTGCGCCAGTGTGTTTGTGGGAATGTAAGGCAGAATCTTCCAATTTGGGGGTTTTGAAGGTTGCTCATAATTTTGAAGGTGGGTCTCGGGTGGTGGTGGGTGGACAGGGAGAGAGAGGTGAAAAGATGTACCTACTTCTACTACTAATTTATTATTTATACCCCACCCATCTGGCTGGGTTTCCCCAGCCACTCTGGGCGGCTCCCAACAGAATATTAAAAGCACAATCAAACATTTAAAACTTCCCTAAACAGCTCTGCCTTCAGATGGCTTCTAAAAGCAAGATAGTTGTTTATTTCCTTGACATCTGGTGGGAGGGCATTCCACAGGGCCAGTGCCACCACCGAGAAGGCCATCCGTCTGGTTCCCTGTAGCTTTGCTTCTTGCAATGAGGGAACCGCCAGAAGGCCCTCGGCGCTGGACCTCAGTGTCCGGGCAGAACGATGGGGGTGGAGACGCTTCTTCAGGTATACTGGGCCAAGGCCGTTTAGGGTTTTAAAGGTCAGCACCAACACTTTGAATTGTGCTCAGAAACATACTGGGAGCCAATATAGGCCTTTCAGGACCAGTGTTATATGGTCTCGGCGGCCGCCCCCAGTCACCAATCTAGCTGCCGCGTTCTGGATTAGTTGTAGTTTCCAGATCACCTTCAAATGTAGCCCCACATAGAGCACATTGCAGTAGCCCAAGCAGGAGATAACTAGAGCAATTGTTGGCATCCGTCTGACTCAAAAGACAACGGTGTGCATCATTGAGGGCGAAGCGTGGGCAGAGTGTGTGGGGGTCCTAGGCTGCCAAGGCGATAAACCCCCACCCCTCTCTGCCTTGCTATTGTGGTCCAAAGGAAAGCAGAGCAAAATGTTTGGGACCAGCTTGGCTACAGGAGTTGCTGGAAGGAGGGGTACAAGGTGCCATCCAGCCTTAAGGACTCCACTCTGGATGTGTACAGTGTTTACTCCTTAGCCTTTTCTTCTCCTGAAGATACCCTACAATGCAGCAGAGGTTGAGGACCAGAGTTTTCCTTCTTCTAGATGGGTTCCTTTCCCAGGCTGACAAGCTCCACCTGCCCCTCACTTCCCTCCATAGCTGTGCTGGGCCCGGGGGTAACCCATGAAATGTGGTCCAGGATGGGACCAGAAGCTGAAGGTTCCACTAGGAGTCAGTCTGACAGGGCCAAGGCAGGACACGAGGCAGGAAACCAGGCTGGGACAGGTACAGGATCTCAGGCAGGATCTAGCATACAGCAATGTTGCTCCCGCAACCTGGGGCGAGGTCTGACAGCCTTTTATCTTTGTCAGGGTAGCAGCCGATCCTGATCCCCCAGCGACTCACCTCCCTGTTTCGCCCGAAGGTGAGCACTCCTCCTGCGAGTACTCAGGTCTCTCCTTCTCTCAGACCTCAGTCTCTGCAGCTCAGGAGACGTCAGTGGGTTACTAGACCCAGGGGCCGCCTCAGCCTCCCCTGACCCAACCAGTAGTGGAGCAGCTGTAAGTGATGGCCCAGCTGAAGGCAACGAGGTCATCCCCACATCTGGAGCCAGGGCAGGCTCAGGCCCCTGACTCGGCCCAGCTGGTGTTTGTTGCAGGGGAACCTGTGCAGACTGGGACTATGCAGGACCAGGCCCCAGACTTGGTTCAGATGCCGCCTGAGGCAAAGGATCCGGTGCAGACTGAGACTCCTCTGGCTCCAAGTCCGAGCCCGAGTCCCAGGCCATCACAATAGCACATGCAAAAACTGCCTTCTTGACTGTTGGGCCAGCTCTTGGCCTTGTCCACTCAATGCAGCGATATTTCTGTGATCTCTCTATGTGGACTTGGAAAGGGACTTAATTGGTGCTATTTTCCTATAAAAAGAGGTGCAAGAACTGTCTATGAACGCCTCTCTTGTTCTCTAACAATGGCAATGGTGCGTACCTTGACAGGTGCCAGAACTGTGTTCTGGTGAGTTCCGGCTGGGGGGAAACAAAGCTCTGGACTTAATGTTCCCTCTGGGGGTATTAATGTTTGCATTCATGAGTGCTTTGGTTTCGTAACGAAAGGGCAGGGCTCTCTTTTCACCAGGCGCTCGTAAAACAGCTCTCGGTTTCTGCCAGGGAGAATTATGCGAAACCTTCTTCCTCTTGTTTGGGCGACGAGGCAGGGACCACGATGCAGTCCCTGGGGCAGGGTGTTGCAGGCCGGCTGGTGTTTTTCCAAGCCGCCCAGGCAGAATGTCGCCTCTCCCTTTGCATCGCCACCCATGAACGCCTGCAGCCTTCTGCACTTGCGTAAGACCGTCCGCTGAGACTCTGCACCAGGCGGCAAAGTCACTGGACCCTGGAGTCTTGATCCAGGGTGTCTGCGTGACTAATCAAGAGCCATGGGGAAATCTTAAAGGGTAACAAGCCGTACGAAATAATATCTTGCTTTGACAGGTAAGATAAATTTGGCTGCAATGAAGAAAGGCTGCCTTATGCAAGGTCAGAGTATTTGTCTCTCATACAATCACAGGGCTGGAAGGGACCCCTGTAATCATCTAGTCCAACCCCTTACAGTGCAGGATCAGTATCCACTACAGCAGCCAACACTTTGAGGCCAAAATCCGGGACGCCATCTTCCTGGGCGTGCCATCTTCCCGTTTTTTATCACGAGAACATAGCGGCCATTTGGGTTGCTGTGATCTCGCACTGTGGTTCCCCTCCCCAAGTGTTTTTTTGGGGGGGGCACAATGCCCAAGAACGCACATTTTGGGGAACCACATGAGATTAGGTAAAGGGTAAAGGGACCCCTGACTGTTAGGTCCAGTCTCGAATGACTCTGTGGTTGCGGCGCTCATCTCGCTTTATTGGCCGAGGGAGCCGGCGTACAGCTCATGTGGCCAGCATGACTAAGCCGCTTCTGGCAAACCAGAGCAGCGCACGGAAACGCCATTTACCTCCCCACTGGAGTGGTACCTGTTTATCTACGTGCACTTTGTGCTTTCGAACTGCTAGGTTGGCAGGAGCAGGGACCGAGCAACGGGAGCTCATCCGGTTGTGGGGATTCAAACCGCTGACCTTCTGATCGGCAAGCCCTAGGCTCAGTGGTTTAGACCGCAGCGCCACCATCGTTCTTTTTTGGGGCACCGCATGAGATTGCAGCCCCCCCAAAAGCTTTCCTCAGGGAGGAATTGCACCACGAAATCATGTGAGATTGTGGCAAGCAAAATGGCAACCGTTCTCTTGTGGTGAAATATGGGATGTCTTAGGCAAAGATCACAAGACGACCTGGCTGGTAGCAAGATTCTGCGCCCAGATTTGTAGGCACAGATCATCCTCTAGAATAAAATAGCTTACTAGGGAAATGCTGAAGTCGCCCTTTGGGGTGCCTCAGGGTCAATTTTCATGGTAGCCCAAATCTCAGTTGTACTGGTGTATGTATGTATCTCAATTTTAACTCATGAGCTATTGCTGCAATCTGCTCTGATTGTATATATTATTTTTATGAAAAACTGTTTTTATTGTGTTATGCGAGCTGGTCTGTGACCGTAATAAATTATCTATCTATGGGATGTCCTGGTTTTCCTGGGGAACTTGGGGACTTTGCAGTGGTAGAACACCTGTTTTGTATGCATAAGATCAGAAGCTGCATCTCCAGCAGGAATCCCAGTGGGAAGGTCTCACCAGCTACCGGTCACGGTGGCTATTCTCTGCCTCCATGGTTGGAGGCTGGAACACTTCTGAATCCCAGTTGCAGGAAGTCAAAGGAGGAGAAAGTGGTTCTTCTGCTCAAGACCTGCTTGAGGGTTACCTATTAGAGAGCCAGTGTGGTGTAGTGGTTAAGAGCGGTGGACTTGTAATCTGGTGAACCGGGTTCGCTTCCCCGCTCCTCTACATGCAGCTGCTGGGTGACCTTGGGCTAGTCACACTTCTCTGAACTCTCTCAGCCCCACTCACCTCACTGAGTGTTTGTTGTGGGGAAGGAAGGGAAAGGAGAATGTTAGCCGCTTTGAGACTCCTTAAAGGTAAAGGGACCCCTGACCATTAGGTCCAGTTGTGGCCGACCCTGGGGCTGCCGCGCTCATCTCGCTTCATTGGCCGAGGGAGCCAGCGTACAGCTTCCGGGTCATGTGGCCAGCATGACTAAGCCGCTTCTGGCGAACCAGAGCAGCGCACGGAAACGCCGTTTACCTTCCTGCCGGAGCTGTACCTATTTATCTACTTGCACTTTTGATGTGCTTTCGAATTGCTAGGTTGGCAGGAGCAGGGACCGAGCAACGGGAGCTCACCCCGTCATTGCGGGGATTCGAACCACCGACCTTCTGATCGGCAAGTCCTAGGCTCTGTGGTTTAACCCACAGCGCCACATGCGTCCACAAATAACCCAGAGATGCATTTTAAATAAAAGGATACATTCTACTCATGTAAAAAACATGCTGATTCCTGGACCGTCTGCGGGCCGGATTTAGAAGGTGATTGGGCTGGATCTGGCCCCCGGGCCTTAGTTTGCCTACCCATATGTAAGACCGTTGGCTGACAGGTCACCCCTACTACTTTTAATCTCTGCTGCGTAAGAAATTCCTCTTGTTCATTCTTCACATGCTTGTGTGATTATATCCTTTTGTTGCCTGTGTTAAGCTGCATGCATGTATCTTTCAACAGCCATAAAGCTTGTGTCAACCATGACCTCCTTTGTCCTGACTGCATTGTACACCCGGCAAGAGACACACTTCTAAGAACCAGTAAAAAAGGGATGTTTTGCGGAGCTTCCAGATCAAACTCTGGAACCCGAGTTCAGGGATCCTAACATTAAATTCCTGCTATAGGAAGGTTGCTGACCCAGTGACCTCAAGGAGAACATCTTGGTCTCCTGGAACTGCACTCCTCCAATCCACCCTCATTTGCAGCTATTTATGATCACAGGCCAAATGGTTTTATGGCTGCTAGATGGCCGTCCTTTCAAAGGTCAATCGCTTGATAACAGCTGATGGTTCATCAATGGGAGTTAATGGCAGGAGACAGTCTCCAGATAGCCAGGAATGTCTCTCTAGCTATTAGTCTCATCACATTGTGTCAGTGCTGAGAACTTCCAGCTAGGGCAGGGGTCAGCAAACTTTTCCAGCAGGGGGCCGGTCCACTGTCCCTCAGACCTTGTGGGGGGCCAGACTATATTTTTTTGGGGGGGGAATAAATGAACAAATTCTTATGCCCCACAAATAACCCAGAGATGCATTTTAAATAAAAGGACACATTCTACTCATGTAAAAACACGCTGATTCCCGGACTGTCCGTGGGCCAGATTTAGAAGGTGAATGGACTGGATCCGGCCCCTGGGCCTTAGTTTTCCTACCTATGAGCTAGGGAGAAGATAGTGAAATTGCTCAAAGCAAACTGTTGAATTTGTAGGAACGCCGTGAGAGTTTTGGGTGCAGTGAGTCGGTTGAAGGGTGTGCATCTTAGGGATACGTTGGAGGAAAACAGTCACGACTTTCAACGTGTAGAGATCCTTCGAAATCTTATTCTTTATTACTTTTTTAAATAAAGGTTTTCTACGCCGCTCATAAAGGTAGGATGCTTTTGGGTAGTTTGCAACTAAGAATACAAATGCAAAGAAGGAGGAAACACAACACAGGATCAACCGCAATGTCTGAGCGGGGAGTCAAAACCCGATACTATGAAAACTGCTTAATTTCTTCTTATTCCTTATCTAGGGTGGCCTGTTTGTTTTGGGGAGAGGTTGCCAAAAGGGTGCAAGGAAGCCCACCATGCTGTGGGGATAGCAGTTAATCTGTCAATTTCGTTTTCTCCCGCTTTCTCGTTTTCCCAATCTTAAACCCAACTGTACAATTAATTCCTCATGAAAATTCACGAGCCTTTTTAGTGTGACTTTCGCGTTTTTGCAGAACAATTTCCACGACCTTGCAATTTTGTAAGTTATTTCCACCAGCAGATGCATTTGTAACCACATCTCACCCTATTTATATTAATCCCAGTACAACATTGCTGAAGTAGACACCCACGTTGCAAAATCCAGCAAAGTGCTCCCTTTGAAGGCTGGCTGTATTTCAGCTCCTATATTGTTCCAAAAAGGGCAAATTACATATGTTTGCCTTGAAATCCAGAATGAATTGAATTCGTCTCCCATCCCTAACCACACCTCCTTTTTTATTTATTTTCCTCCTTCCCTTCCTGCCTTGCCAGTTTCCTTCCCAGACTCCCCGCTGCCTAAAACCCTCCACCCCATCACCACCGCTGTGAAATATTGATTCCCAGTTTTCCATTTCCATCCCATTCTGGGAATTCCCCTTGGGACTCAGGAGTCCCGAGCCTCTGCTAGCAGCCGCAATAGCTGTTGCTCTGCCTCCATAGAGATAGCAATGCATTCCAACACCAGTTGAGTGTTGATCTTATGCTCAGATCTTGTTTCTGGGTTTCCCAATAGAGGCATCTGGTTGGTCACTGTGAGAAGAAGATGGTGGACTAAATGGACCACTGGCCTGATGTTCTTAATTCTCATCCTCCATGAAGGGGCATTTCTGTGAGGAGTCCCAGAGCTTACAGGGTTAATAGCTCAAGGGAAATGACAGTCCTGTTCCCGGGATATGATTGTGAACTTACTTTCACTTTCTGTTTTGGCTGCAAAGGAAAGGCAACATGTCGTCGCTCTCACCTGGCTGACATATTGTTTTGCTGCTGTACCTCAAAGCTTCGTAGAACAGAAGAAGCTGTGTACGAGAGTTTTACAGTCATACCTTGGGCTGAATATGCTTCAGGTTGAGAGTTTTCGGGTTGTGCTCCACGGCGACCCGGAAGTAATGGAATGCTTTACTTCCGGGTTTTGCCGCTCGCGCATGCGCAGACGCTCAAAATGACGTCACGCGCATGCGCGGAAGCGGCAAATCACGACCTGCGCACGCGGGTTGCGTTCGCTTCAGGATGTGAACGGGGCTCCGGAACGGATCCCGTTCGCATCCAGAAGTACCACTGTACTGCCGTGCTGATAAATCCTTACACACCGACACACGGCTGCTGAAGAAACTCTGCTATAGCCGGGAGAAGTGGAACGACTCAGCACCGCGCAGCGAAAGCGTGCTGGGCGCCATTTCCTGAAGAGGATGGATCCGACACTCAAAACAGGCAAGTCAGTTCCCAGTTTCACTCAACAATTTCAACATCTAACTTCCTGCAGTCTGAAGCGGCAGAGATCACACACGAATGAGTTTACTACCCTAATCCTATTGGGAAATTTGCTAGAGGGGAGCGGATTCTGAATATTTTAGAGCCTAGAGCTGCAACATCTAGGTATGATGATTTGCTTCCTAGGCTGTTGGGAGTTTTTTTAGAAGACGTTTTAAAAATCCAGCTTTTGACAGAGCTCTGTCGCTGGACCACATGCTCACTCACAAGGCGAGCAGAAGGTAAGATCATCTCTGCCGAAGTGAAAGGTAGGTTCTCAAACACTCCTGTCTGTCAACATCACTCAGAAGTGGCATTTAACTTGATTGCACAACCCCTAGCTTTTGAGCCTGCAAAGGGTTGGCGACAGCCCTGCTTGTTATAGAAAACTGGGACATCATCAGCCAAAATCTATTTAAATATAGTATGATCACCATCTTCAAAAATCATATGGAAGATGCAGCAAGCTTGTTTTTGGCTGCTCTGGAGGGCAGGACTCAAACGAATGGATTCAAATGGCAATTAAAGGAGATTTCAACTAAATACGAGGAATAACTTTCTGACAGAGCTGTCTGACAGTGGAATGGCTCTCAGGAGGTGATGGACTTTCCTTCGTTGGAGGTTGTCAAACAGAGGGGTTCTTTAGCTGTGATTCCTGCATTGAAGAGGGTTGAATTAGATGACCCTCCAACTCTACCATTCCATTTTCTAATACTTTGCTAGGACACCCGAAGAATAATCAAGTTGGCTGACATCTACGCCCTACACCGGAATGGGGTTTGGGTGTGCCCAGCAACTCCCATAATCCCTAATAAGTAACTCTAGAAAGAAATCCACATTCGCAGCAGCTGTCAGTGCCGTTCAACAGATCTATAAGGTTTCGAATGTCACTTTAGTGGGAAAGAATCTAGATTTGGTTTCTCTTCTGTACAGCTACACACACAGCCCTCTCCTCAGAGCCTGCTTCTGAGAAGGATGCAGGCAAGGCTGGCCAAAAGAGCCAAGGCCACTTGGACGTAACCCATCTTGAAGTCGGAGGCTCCGTTGACGTTGCAGAGGTCGGTGGCGCAGCAGGAGACATTCCTTCTTCCCACCTTGAAGTCGCTGAAGTATGGATCACAGGACGCGGTACATTCTTTCGAGATGACGTTGAAAAGTCCCACGACACCTGGGAAGAAAGATCGGGAGCAACAGCAGCAAGAATATTATTGGCACGAAAATGGAAGCAAGAAGAATTACCGAACGAAAGAAGAATGGCAAATGAAATTAATGGATGATGCAGAATTAGATAAATTTAGGGGAAGGATTCGAAACCTGCGGGATCAGAGATTCATAGGTTTTATGTACTGAGTTGAAAAGGATCCAAAATGCAGCAGTCTGATTGGTCCTAGAACAATAGGATCCAAAATGCAGCAGTCTGACTGGTCCTAGAACAATAGGATTCAGAATGCAGCAGTATTGAATCCACAACCTGATTGGCCTACAGGAGAATCCCGGAATTAGCCAATCACGTGCAGCCCACTGTGTAAATAATGTATATAAAGCAGATATTTTGGGGGAACTTTCATTCCTCCTCACCACTATGAGCTGAATAAAGAGCATGAAATCCACTCTCGACTCCGAGTATATTTCAATTGAAGATGGGAGTAAATATTTGAACTATTTGAAAAGTAATTGTAATAAACAGATTATGCTAGCAGGACTGCAAGAAGTTTTGTATTATTTTTTTTTATAAGATATTTACTGCAAGAAGTTTTGTAAGGAGGATTAGGTGAAATATTGCAAGGAAGACTATGAAGAGAATTATTAGTTAAGGACAATTAAAAGTAACAGAGAAATTAAGAAATGCAGAACAAGTGATAAAGAACAGAAAATCTTCAGAGGAAGAATCTCTGGTCCTGCAGGTTTCGAATCCTTCCTGTCAGTTTGTCTAATTCTGTACAGTCCATTAATTTCATAATTGTTGAACTTTTTAAAGGAAACCTCCCAAATTGTTGAGGTTTTTATTTGCAAAAATGCCAAATAAATGCAATTTTTTGATTGACTTGTCTAAGATCCAGGACAAAGTGCTGCCTTTTGGCAATCTCCCCCTGGACATCAATTTGAAATCCTGGTAATGTCTGGGAAAATCTGGACGTATGGCAGCCCTATGCAAGCAGGATTAGAGAGCAAGAGTGTTCTCCTGTCCAGTTGCAATTTCCGACAAATGGTACAGCGGTACCTTGGTTTGCAACCGTTTCGGATTACAACCACATCAAACCCGGCAGTGCGTGTCCCTTTTCTGGGATTACATCCCATTTTGGGGGGGAGGCCCCATTGGTGAAAGCGCACCTTGGGTTACAACCTGTTTTGGTTTACAACCGGACCTCCAGAACGGATTATGGTTGTAAACCAAGGTACCACTCTATTCGGAAGCATTGCTGCCTCCAATGTAAAATTAATAAAAATGATTATATAGATATAAAAAGTTAAAGGGACCCCTGACCATTAGGTCCAGTTGTGACCAACTCTGGGGTTGCGGCGCTCATCTCGCTTTACTGGCCGAGGGAGCCGGCGTACAGCTTCCGGGTCATGTGGCCAGCATGACTAAGCCACTTCTGGTGAACCAGAGCAGCGCACGGAAATGCTGTTTACCTTCCCGCTGGAGTGGTACCTATTGATCTACTTGCACTTTGACGTGCTTTCAAACTGCTAGGTTGGCAGGAGCAGGGACCGAGCAACGAGAGCTCACCCCATTGCGGGGATTCGAACCGCCGACCTTCTGATCGGCAAGTCCTAGGCTCAGTGGTTTAGACCCCAGCGCCACCCGTGTCCATATATATATATATATATATATATATATATATATATATATGCAGGTTTTGGTGTCCTCGGGTGTCTTCCCGTGTAAAAGTTGGGGTGTCTAGGCGACGTTTCGACGAGGTCTCACTCGTCATCTTCAGGCTGGTGCTTTCGGCTTCTTGTTACTGGAACAGAGCAGGGTCTCAGTGTTTGAGTTCCTATAAATACTGTTGAGGTGTGGTGTATAGCCTCCAATGTTCTGGGCCGAGAGGAAGTTCCCAGGCTAGTTTGCCTTTTCTTCTTTTGTTCCTTAATTGTTTGAGGGATATCTTGAGTGATTTCTTGAGTGATATCCTGAGTACCACTTAGGTGGGTCATTAGGTGTGGATTAGTTGCTAAAGCCTTTGTGTCTTGACCTCTTGAACTTTGTGAAGAGTTTTTCTGAGAAGATGGCTGTACTGCATTTTGTTGTGCTCTGGCTTGGCTTCGTGTATAGGGGCGAGCTGTGGTTTTGTGGCCTGTGTAGGGATTGCAGGGGGGTGCAGCATCCGGAGGTGCCACCATGGTTTGGCTACTGGATGGTGTCTGTAATTTATCTGTGGAGAGGGTCTGGGTTTGGGTCTGGTGTGGTTGATTGGTGATGGCGTTCTGTGTGCCTCTGGATCTGGTGTCAGTTTTTGTGGGGAGGGCTAATTTCCAGATGTCTGGCAAGCGGGATGTGTCGTCACGCTTGTTCATGTTGTGAGGGTGTTTCTCTATCTCGATGGCTTCCATGATTATTCTCTTGTGGTGATGTTCCATGTTAGAGAGCAATTTGGAATCTGCAAAATTAATTTCGTGTCCTGTTTCTTTCATGTGTTGGAAAAGAGAGGAAGTTTTTTCTTCTTTTTTGACGGCATTCTTGTGTTCTGCGATACGTGCATTTATTCGTCTGTTTGTTTGTCCAATGTACGTGGCTGGGCAGACTTTGCAGGGTATTTCATAGACCCCTTGGTTTTCCAACTGGATTTTATCCTTGGGGTTTCTGAGGATATTGGCTATCTTTTGGTTGGCGCAAAAGGCTGTTTTGATATTGTGTTTATGGAGGATTTTGCTAATTTTATCTGTAGTGCCCTTGATATAAGGAAGGAGGGCCATGCCATTGTTTTCTTCTGTGTCTTGGTTTTTGGGGGGTGTTTCTTTTTGGATTAGCTTCGTAACCCTGTTTTGCTGGTATCCATTGGCAATTAACACATTTGAGAGATTCTGTAACTCAGTTGTCAAGTGGTTTCAAACTGTTTCAAACTTCAACCCGTGAAAATCTACGAAAGCAAATATATATATATATATATATATATATGCGAAAATAAGAATAGTGTAAATCAAAGGACACAGAGAAAGAATTGCCTTTCTTGCCGCTTTTGTATTAAAAAGGGGGCATAGAGGTTTATTTTGAAAGCAGGATTTTTTAAAAGTTTGGTTCCAATTTTTGAGGAATTGAGGAAGGAATAACAAACCCAAAAGAAGAAGAAGGGCACCTAAGAAATGGTCTTACCAATGACATCTGTTTTGCATACTTGTCCAATTCCATCACAGTTTTGCTGTCCTTTGCAGTTATTGTTGTTGACCTGGGTGTTGCAGGTGTAACACTTCAGTGAACCAGCTGTAAGAGAAGGAAATGGTTTAATAGGGGAAAGGAACAAACTGAAGGAGCTACACTTTGGAAATTCCTGCCTATTAATAGCAAAATCAACCCCTGTGTTGCAATAAGAACCTTGAACCTTGAATTTTATTATTTCGGTCACAGACCAGTTCCAGCCACATACAATATCAAGGAAGTCAAAAAACACAATAGGGATGCATTTGAATTTGCAATTAGGTATAACAGGGACAATACAGATATAGCAACAGTTAAAAATATATAAATTAAAACTGAGTCACTAGCATATAACCTAAAATTATCATTTAAGGCCTTAAGCATTATGATAGCACAGCTTGTTCCCTAAGTTTTATGGCAATCGCACAGAATTTGGCTACCCTTAACGTAATCTCAGGATCCTTGTCCTCTACCAGGGATTTTAGACACTGAAGTTCAGACTCAATTGGAGATTTTTGCATAGCAGGGGTAATAAATACTGAGCGTATATCCCCATAGAAATGGCAGCGGAACAAGGCATGAGAGACAGTTTCTACCTCCATCAAGCCGCAGGGGCAGACTCGTTCCGTGTACGGTTTACCCTCGAATCTGCCCTGCAATAAGGCAGATGGCAGCACGTTGAATCTAGCGAGGGTAAATGACCGTCTGTATTTAGGTATCTGTAATTTTGACAAGAACCAATCACAACAATACAAACACAACACGCAGGCTAATAGTTAGTTGAGAATATATAATCGAATAATGATATCATTCCAATTATAGGAATAAGCCAATCAAAGTTCATATGGACAATATAACAGAGCAGTAGCGAGGACCGCCAAGCCGTGTGCTCAAAACAGATGTCTAAGGACAGTCTCACAATAGTCTTTCGGAAGTTTCCAAAGTAAAGTCTCTCAAGAGTCTTTCGAAAGTTTCAGCGGAAGAAGTCTCAAAAGCCTCAAAAGGACAGTGTCTCCGGAATGATACTACTGTTTCATAATAGTCTTCGTCAGCCGATATTTTTCAACAGAATATGTAAGTAAGATTCATACTAAGGATCAGCGCTCACTAAATAATACCAGGCAAGTGCCTTCACTGTACTCTTTTTGAAACCTCTTAAAAACTTTTTTGTTTAGGCAAGTCCAGTGCTTAAAAAAAAAAAAAAAAAGTTTAGGGGTACTCTCCTTTTCCAACTCATATTGAAAATTTGGCCCCTTAATGAGGCCAAAGTTAGATTCACAAAATGTTTAAGGGGATATGCGTACCCTGTGTTCCTCCCAGAAAAAAAAGCACTGGACAAGTCTACCAGAGGTTTAGGAAACTGGTGCAAATTTTAAGCTGTTTTTTCCTCTATTGTTATGTTAACTTTTCAAAAGTCTTCAATTACTGTTGTCAATTTTTCTTAATGATTGTTTTATCCCCTTTTTTGTAAACTGTTTTAAGGTTACAGGCCATCAAAATCAGACAGTTGTCAGCTTCCATATCTGAGATGTTAGAGAGAGTTCAAGAACAATCTTACATCCTTCCTGGAACCTTAGTATTTATTAATTGATACATAGCCTATCAGTGTTCACAGTGCTTTGCTTGAGTACAAGAGGATAGGAGCATCCCTTGACCATCTTATAATCAAAAAATAAACCAGGGAAAACGACACAGTTAAGGGGAAGCAGGGGTAAATCATTTGACAAGTTCTTTGGCTTGGCTCCTGTGTGTTAGGGCACTGGACGTCTCTGCCAAAATATGCACATTTCACAATGCAATTTTAAATGTAACACACATAGGTTTTCAAACCAATTCCCCCCAATAGAATGAATGTCTGAATATCACTTCCCTCTGTACTATGTTTGCACTAGATCGTTGTCACGCTGTAATGACAGTCTGAGCCACCAGGAGGGGCAAGAGGCACAAGGCCTGAGCTGAGACTTAGAAGCAGGCTCTTGCAAGGATATACCTCAGAGCTTGAATGGGTCACCTCGGGAGGAAGAAGAGGTGCGGCTGTGACCAGCTAGAAGGGGGGCTCTCCTCCCTCTCTTTCTGCTGGTGCTGAGGAAGGCTGAGAGAGAGAGAGAGAGAGAGAGACTGCAGACATCACTTTCCTTTGGGGAAAACTCTGGGTGGGAGAGAAGATGGCCAGGGGGTGAGGCTAGGGAAGATATCAGAACCCTTTGTGGGTTCAGAAGTTGAGGAGAAGAGATATGATTGTCATTTTTGAGGGGAGCTGTTGGTGAGAGAAAGGGAGGCCTGGGGTGGGTGGGGAGATATTGTGGCACACAGAGCAAGCAGGACAGCACAATCCTCCCTCCCAAATTCCTGTATATATCCATTTTTATGCACACCTTACCTTAGTCTGCTTTTTTAAAAAACGTATTGTTTGGCTGGAGAACTGCATTTCTCCAGATTTTGAAGGACGGCTCTATTTCCGTCCACAGATTGATTCAGAAAGTGCAAATTAGTTAGGTTCTCCTTTCAATGTGAACTGGATTGAATTCTTACCCCATCTCTGGTGCCAAGCATCTAACGCAGTAATTTCAAATGACAGTATCTGGCGTGCCAAATATCAAAGACCGTAACATGCCAAATTCCGTTGCACGCCAACGATAAAACTCTGGCAAATATTGACATTTGAGGCATTTGTAAAATTCCCGTCTCAAAGGTTTGATTAAGAGTCAAAGTTTCAGAGAATGCTTGGGGAATGTTAACAGAAAATAACCCTAATAAGGGCTTTGGGAGCAAACATTTTTAAGTTATGTTTTGGAGGTCTTCACCTATCCATTCTAATAAGATCAAACCTCTCCATTCTGAAGGAAATCAGCCCTGAGTGCTCACTGGAAGGACAGATCCTGAAGCTGAGGCTCCAAGACTTTGGCCACCTCATGAGAAGAGAAGACTCCCTGGAAAAGACCCTGATGTTGGGAAAGATGGAGGGCACAAGGAGAAGGGGACGACAGAGGACGAGATGGTGGGACAGTGTTCTCGAAGCTACCAGCATGAGTTTGACCAAACTGCGGGAGGCAGTGGAAGACAGGAGGGCCTGGAATGCTCTGGTCCATAGGATCACAAAGAGTCGGACACGACTAAACAACAACAAACCTTTCAAGTACCAGAGACCAGAGTTTCAATCCTTACTTGGGCATTGTGAAGCTCACCTTGGGTGCCGGTCCCTGTCTCCCAATCCAAATCACCTCACAGAGTTGCTGTGGGCATTAAATGGGGAGGTTGAGAACCATTTTTGTCACTTTGATCACCTTGGAGAACAAAAAAGATGGGATATAAATGCAATGCAATCGATCAATCAATTGATCAATCCATTTATGTATTGCACTTATATCCCACCTTTTCCTCCAAGGAGCTTGAGGTGGTGCACATGGTTCTCCCGCTCATATTTAATCTCCACAACAACCCTGTGAGGTAGGTTGGACTGAGAGAGGCAGTGCCTGGCCCAAGTTCACCCAGTGAGCTTCATGGCAGACTGAGGATTTGAACCCTGGTCTCCCAGGTGAGAGCTGGACCATAAAGAAGGCTGATTGCCAAAGAATGGATGCTTTTGAATTCTGGTGCTGGGGGAGACTCTTGAGAGTCCCATGGACTGCAAGAAGATCAAACCTATCCATTCTGAAGGAAATCAGCCCTGAGTGCTCACTGGAAGGACAGATCCTGAAGCTGAGGCTCCAGTACTTCGGCCACCTCATGAGAAGAGAAGACTCTCTGGAAAAGACCCTGATGTTGGGAAAGATGGAGGGCACAAGGAGAAGGGGACAACAGAGGACGAGATGGTGGGACAGTGTTCTCGAAGCTACCAGCATGAGTTTGACCAAACTGCGAGAGGCAGTGGAAGACAGGAGTGCCTGGCATGCTCTGGTCCATGGCGTCACGAAAAGTCGGACATGACTAAACGACTAAACAACTCCCAGGTCCTAGTCTGACGCTTTAACCACTCCACTCCACTGGCTCTGGTTGGCTTATGAAGAAGAAGAAGAAGAGTTTGGATTTGATATCCCGCCTTTCCCTCCCTTTAAGGAGTCTCAAAGCGGCTAACATTCTCCTTTCCCTTCCTCCCCCACAACAAACACTCTGTGAGGTGAGTGGGGCTGAGAGACTTCAGAGAAGTGTGACTGGCCCAAAGTCACCCAGCAGCTGCCTGTGGAGGAGCGGAGACACGAACCCGGTTCCCCAGATTACGAGACTACCGCTCTTAACCACTACACCACTCTGAAGGATGAATTAAGGTTTTGACAGCTCACAGAGCTGAGTTTCCTAGAAGAAATACGCTCAGAATGAAGAAAAACCAATTGAAAGACTTACTCGGCTGCATGAAGAAGCTTCCAGCCACCACAAAGATCAGAAGGGCCTTCATCGCTGGTGGATGTCTTCGTCACGCAGGGAACGGAACATCCTCACGTCTTGGGGCTGCTTTATATACTCTGAAAAGTAACTGTTGGCCCACATGAGACTGGGAGGGTCATGTCCAGGTTCTGGCAGGACCAATGGGGCTTCTGCTCACCAGGAATGTGAGGCATCACCAACCCTCCTCTCCAAACAGGAGTTCCCCTGCCTGCCCTTGCGGTGCCCTTAGGCAACTCAGAGCACAGCAGTGGAACTAAGCAGATGAAGAATGAGGTGGGCATAGGGTGCGGTGGGTATTTTTTGGGGCAAATGGTCCCTTCCCTCCTTGATCAGGGCGGGTGAGATTTCTCCTGCTCACATGTCTAAGCGATGACACTCGCTATATCCACCCAGACCGGCATACCTTGGTCTGTTGGTTTTCATAGATGCCAATTATGAGCTGCCGAATTCAATCTGGGCTTAGGGTTGGAGGATGCCTGAGGGCATCTAAGTCAGAACAGGTTAAGCTTTATCTATACCTGAAAGCTATTTCCACACCTTAAGACACCTTTAAGCAGTGCAAAGTCCACAGGCCTTGCTGCTAACATGCTGCCATCAGTCTCCAAAGGAGACAGAGGAAGAACTGGTTGGACCCAAGAGGAGGATTGCATACAGTCATAGGACGGTAGAGTTGGAGGGAACTTCAGGGGTCATCTAGTCCAACCCCCTGCAATGCCCAGCTGAAGACTCCCTGCCACAAACTACGTGGAATCATGGCATGTTTGCCACGACGCCACACACACTGAAAAAGCCACAGGATTTGAGCCAGGGGTCAGCTGCTGCAGAATGGCCGTTTCAGACTTTCTTTTTCTCCTTTAAAGAAATCAGGTTTATAGTAGGGGTACCTTGGTTGTCTAATGTCTCGGAAGCCAAATGTTTCGGTTTTCGAATGCCGAAAACCCGGAAGTAAATGCTTCTGTTTTCCAATGTGCCCCGGAAGTCGAACGGCTGAAGTCCCCCCCCCCCAATTTCTCCACTGAATTTGCGGACCGCCTTTGTGCCTCTGTTTTTGAACGTTTCAGAAAGGTCTTCCGGAATGGATTAGGTTCGAAAACTGAGGTACCACTGTACTTGAGGAAAGGAGCAAGTGTGGAGATATTTAATGGAGGGGCTTGGTAAAACTTTATGATGAAGTTGCTTTCCCCCCGATCTGGTGGAACGCTCTGTCACAAAAGACTAGGGTCCTGCGGGACTTGACATCTTTCCGCAGGGCTTGCAAGACGGAGCTGTTCCACCAGGCCTTTGGCCAAGGCACAGCCTGACCCCCTCCTTCTGTAATCCTCACAGAACTCTAGCCCAATGGTCGCCATGAATTTGATTTTGAATTGATTTTAGAATGAATTGATTTTAGAATGCTGTATTACAGTGGTACCTCGCAAGACGAATGCCTCGCAAGACAAAAATCTCTCTAGACGAAAGGGTTTTTTGTTTTTTGAGCTGCTTCGCAAGACGATTTTCCCTATGGGCTTGCTTCGCAAGACGGAAACGTCTTGCAAGTTTGTTTCCTTTTTCTTAACACCGTTAATACAGTTTTGTGACTTGACTTCGAGGAGCAACTCATAGAACGCGGTGTGGTAGCCTTTTTTGAGGTTTTTAAAGACTTTGGTGATTTTTGAAGCTTTTCCAAAACTTTCCCGACACCGTGCTTCGCAAGACGA
Organism: Podarcis muralis; assembly: GCF_964188315.1. Taxonomy (NCBI): domain Eukaryota; kingdom Metazoa; phylum Chordata; class Lepidosauria; order Squamata; family Lacertidae; genus Podarcis; species Podarcis muralis. The sequence goes on from NC_135662.1 coordinate 3,889,858, forward strand.
AAAAAATCGCAAGACGACAAAACTCGCGGAACGAATTAATTTCGTCTTGCGAGGCACCACTGTACTTTTATTGTTGTTAGCCGTTCTGAGCCCGGCTTTGGTTGGGGAGGGCGGGATATAAATAAAAAATTATTATTATTATTATTATTATTATTATTATTATTATTATTATTATTATGGAAATATGGTTGGAAGTGTGTTGGAATCTTAGAAACAAAGAGTGCATGGTTCAACTATGGAACTCGCTCCCGCAGGTGGCAGAAATCGCCACCAACTTATACGGCTTTAAAAGACAAATTAAAAGATAGCTATGGGCTATCAAAGGCTGCTAGTCATGATGGCTAGCATGTTCTGACTTCCACAGTCGAAGGAAGCAATGCTTGTGCATCCCGGTTGCTGTAAATCAAAGGAAGAGAGAGGGCTTTTGTGCTTGAATCTTGCTTGTGGGTTTTCCAATAGAGGCATCTGTTTGGCCCCTGCAAGAACAGGAGGCTGGACTAGATGGGCCATGGGCCTGATCCAGCAAGCTCTTTTATGTTCTTAAGCAATGCTCTATAACAACATAAGAGCTGTCTGTAGCAGATGAGACCAAGGGTTCCTTCAGGGCACCGTCCTAACCTTTCCCTGCTTAGCAGCAAGAGCTGCTTGTTCTAGCTCTACATAGTCTGGCATAGGTAAAGCGACCCCTGACCATTAGGTCCAGTCGTGACCGACTCTGGGGTTGCGGTGCTCATCTTGCTTTATTGGCCGAGGGAGCTGGCGTACAGCTTCTGGGTCATGTGGCCAGCATGACTAAGCCGCTTCTGGTGAACCAGAGCAGCGCACGGAAATGCCATTTACCTTCCTGCTGGAGCGGTACCTATTTATCTACTTGCACTTTGACATGCTTTCAAACTGCTAGGTTGGCAGGAGCAGGGACCGAGCAACGGGAGCTCACCCCATCGCAGGGATTCGAACCGCCAACCTTCTGATCGGCAAGTCCTAGGCTCTGTGGTTTCACCTACAGCACCACCCGCGTCCCGCAATAGTCTGGCATAAGGTTGTTGTTTTTGTTGTTGTTGGTGTTGAATTGCTCTGTTACTCTAGCTTTGACAGTGCAATTCTATGCAGGTCTACTCACATTTCCGAGCACAATTCAAAGTGTTGGTGCTGACCTTTAAAGCCCTAAATGGCCTCAGTCCAGTATACCTGAAGGAGCGTCTCCACCCCCATTGTTCTGCCTGGACACTGAGGTCCACCACTGAGGGCCTTCTGGCGGTTCCCTCCCTGCAAAGCTACAGGGAACCAGGCAGAGGGCCTTTCTCGGTGGTGGCACCCGCCCTGTGGAACGCCCTCCCATCAGATGACAAAGAGACTATCTGACTTTTAGAAGACATCTTTTAGATGACTTTTAGAACAACTATCTGACTTTTAGAAGACATCTGAAGGCGGACCTGTTTAGGGAAGTTTTTCATGTTTGATTGTGCTTTTAATATTCTGTTGGGAGCTGCCCAGAGTGGCTGGGGAGACCCAGCCAGCTGGGCAGGGTACAAATAAAAAATTATTATTATTATTATTATTATTATTATTATTATTATTATTATTATTACCCATAGAAGCTGAATGAATGTTGCAAATTTGTCGAGCAAATTACGCGAAACGAGTGAAATTATCCGCATTCGCTCAATTCGCTCAATGTGTTACGGAGATCCTCTTTTTTTCTTGCTGCCAAATTTGGGTCTCCCTTGGTGAAGAATTCTGACGACGTTCTAAGCTCATAGCTTTAAATACCACTTTGGCTTTTGAGAACACAGAGTCCATATTTATGCAATGCCAACGATAATAGAGGCAGTAATAGTCCTTCTGTTGCAGCTGCTCTTGTGTGTGGCTCTACTGATGGCAGCAGACCTGTGTGGATGAGCTATCATCACCAACAGCATCAATGGCCATAGCCTATTTCAAATCTCTACCCACCCATTACGTTTTGCAACAGAGCCCTGTAAATTTGGCAACGTTGTGCCCATTTTACAGATGGAAGGCTGAGCCTCGTGTGGTAAGATCTGAACCGGGGGCTTCCTGAACTCACACCCAGACCTGGAGGTTGCTGCAGCTGCCTGTAACGCAGAACAGCAACGCAGAGAGAACAGGAAAGCAAGTTTTACTATACTGCCCCTTATACTATCCTCCTTTAGTGAGCCAGAGAAGGTTTGTTTTTTTGGCCCTGATCCTGGAACTGGAGAGACAAGGGATTCAACCACAGACCATCCGCATGGAGGAGCAGGGACTCTACCACTGAACTACGGCCGAATCTGGCCAACTTACTGGGCACACATTGGATGGCTTGTCTTGTCCTTCTTGGGCTCTGAGTCCTATTGGTTCAGCAGCCTGCTAGGATCTGACATCAGCGCTGGGTGAGGTGTCATAAATACTTGCTACTTGGATCATCAGGCAGCCAGGGCACAGGTGCTGCCCGATTACCTGGTCCACTTTTCACTGTGTGCAAGAGTGTGAATCAATGATAACATCAACATTGAGTCACCTCCAATTCCATAGTTTTTTGTTTGGCCCGGTATTAAATTTCTCTGCTTTTCTCAAAAAAGAAAAGAAATAAAGAATTAAGCAGCAGAGCGGCATTCAAAATGAGATATGTATTCCTGTCTCTGTGGAGAAGTTTCACTGCTTCAGGTAAAGTCACTTCTGCTTAGGAGGAGGTGGGGTTGCAGGCTTCACGGCCCCTCCATGCGCACGGTGGGTGGAGGCCAGCCCCGCGCGATTGGGGGAATTCCCGGCTGCATCACCCCCTGGCCGGCCAATCAGCTGGCTCTGGGGGCGTGGCCTGCCCTATTTAAAGCAGGACGCGGTCGGGGATCTCCCTCTTTGCCGCCCGCCAGCTGTTCCTGTTTTCCCCACCTTCCCACCCTATAAGGTTTTCGTTCCTTGACCTTGCCATGGACCTCAGTCGGTTGCCGTTGAGGGGCCTGCTAGGAATTTTCCCACTTGGCAAATTGGCACCAGCCACGGTTTTTGCCTACCTCATAGCAAATCATTACAACTTTCCGGGTATTGGCGGTTAGGCATTGGTATCGTTCTGTAGATGGAAGAGGGGAGGAAGCGCCATCACCTGCCCCACATATTGAAAGGTAGTCCGTTAAAGGATTCTGAGGGGCGTGGCCCTGTCCGAAGCCTAGGGAGGTGAGGGCCTAAGGCACGCCCCCTAGCGGTGACCCCGGGGGAGTTCCTAGTGATGTGCATCAGCAGGACTCCCCCTACTGGTGGTTAACCCTTCCCGGACTTCAAGCGGACAGGCTGGAGTCGGATATAGTCGGTTAGGACCAATGCCTAAGCCAATACCGCTCATCACTTGTAACCAATAAAGTTGTGGCCTTTTTTCGCCCATTAACCTTATTAATTTTGTCATGTGTCATTATTTCCACCTGGGGGTGTCGGGAACTCACCACACAAAAGATGGGGTGGGAGCTATTGCTTTATCTATTTTCTTTACTTAATCTGTTGGAGGTCCTGTTTGTTTGTGTTATGTACTGAAGTCCTCACCCTGGGCCAGCAGGGGGATACTGTAGATAGTTATGCAAATAAGGGATCGAAAGTGACGTGCAGTGATTGGATAGTTTTAGAAAATTGTTAGTTACGTTGTACTGGAGCTCTATATAAGCAGGCTGACTGAACCCTTCAGTTCAGTTCTGTTCTGGCCTGTGAATAAACAAGAGCTGTTTGAAGAATCGCTGTGTCGTCTGATATGTTCACCCACAACTTAACAGTTTGACTAGGCTATTTGGATAAATTGGATATTCTAACTTGTTTAGGTTTTTTTTTTTAGCTTAGTTTTATTGATGGAGTTGTCTTGTTTTTGTCTCACTTTTTCTTAGCTCTTGTTCCTCAAGACTCTTAGGAGTATCCATTTGGTTCTCTGTTTTTGAATTCTGTAAAATTGGATTCTGTAATTCTGGCATATTCTGAATTCAAAAAGGGGCAAGCCAAATGGTCAAAGCATTTTCCTCCATGTGGAAAGGTTGTAGCACTTGGGAGTTCCTAGTTCAGAAAAAATATGAGGAAGAAATGACATGATAGAAGTCTATAAAAGTGACATTGTCAGAGACGGCCCCCAGGTCTCAGCTCACAGAAGACCAACGCTAGCCAGCAGAACTGTACAAAGTCTTTATTGAAGTTTAGTTCCCATTTTCAAACCCTAGCGTGCGTCTCTACGTCTAGACCCTAGACCAGCGAAGCCTCGTCTGAGTCTCCGCCCCCTGTACACCAGTTTAAGACTCTAGCCTTACTCCACCTTCTACGTTTCTCCTTCCTCCTCTGGGTCCTACTACCCCCCTGGGTGCCTTCCTTCCTGGACGCCTCGGAAGCGGACCCTTCGGACTCCTCCCCCTCTCTTCGCCGGGCTTTAGGACCCGGCTCCCTCTCCGGGCTGCTCATTGCGCCCCCCTCTTGTACATTTGAACTTGGCGCGCGCGCGCTGCCCCTGACCTTCCTTTTGACCGTTTCCTCGCTCTCTGATGCAGGCGTGGCTAACCCTGACTCATGTCCTTCCGCTGACGGAAAGCTGCCTGCTGCCGATGCTTGGGACTCCTCCCCCTTACTGCTCTCCGGTGGGGAAGCTGGTCCCGATTTCCAGCTGCTGCTCTCTGAGTCCCCTCTGGCCCCTCCTTCCTGGGGTGTTCCCTCTGGCAACCCCCTAGCTCTGACCACGGGAGCTCCTTTCTGTGAATCCTCTGATTCGCTGGAGAGACTTAGAGACCTCGGATGGCTATCATCGCTGACCTCTCCCTCGGATTCCTCTCCCTCGGTCTCCAATCCCTCCCTTTCCTGTCCCTCTGCTCCTGAACCCCTGACATCCATCCCCCCCTCGAAGCCCCCCCTTCCCCCCTCCCCTCCTTCCGGTGTGGGTACTGGGTGCTCCGTCGTAGCGGGGGTGCGTGCAGGATACAGTTCGTCCCCCATGTACTCGTCGACCTCGCTCTCCTCTGCCTCCATCTCTCTGTCTCCGTGCTCGAACCCCACGTTGTCCCCCAACACGTCCCTGTCCGTCTCGCCCCCCTCCCCCTCTTCGGGTGGTCCCAGCCAAGGACCCCGCAGCCACTTCCTGCGCCACTGCTCCTCTGGTTGATCGTCCCACCAATACGAGTGGTCTGAGGCAGACCCTGGTGGCGAACCCACCTGGGAGCTCGGGACTGGTGCCTGTTCCTCGTCCGAGGCGAACCCCTGGAATGTGCTGGCTGAAAGAGTGGGTGTGAAGAGCCAGTCGTCGAAATACTCTGCTGGCATGGGCCTGTGCGGGAAGAGGGCATGAAACTCCTCTTTGAGCAGAGGCTCCTCCAAGGCATAGTCCGGTACCCAGCTGTTGGCACTGGCCGGTGTACCCTCTCTGGCTAGGAGATATTCTACTCCCTCTTCCCCCCATCTCGAGTCTAAAATCTCTGTGACCTCGTTGATGTGTCCCCTCCTAGGCGACCCCCCCTTCCTGGGCCCTTCTCTGAGCGGGTCTGGTGCTGTGTCTGGCTCCTGAAATCTATGAGGTGCTTTGTAGGGCGTGAGCACCGATCTATGGAACACCGGATGCATTCTGGAACCCTCCGGAAGTGCTAACCGGAAGGCCACTGGATTGACCTGTGCCTGGACTTGGTAAGGCCCTAGCTGCTTATGTCCTAGCTTCTTCTTCGCTAACGATCTGGTAGGCACTGCTTGCGCTGCTAACCAGACCCAGTCTCCCACCTGTATGTCTTCCCCCACTCTTCTGTGTCTGTCAGCCTGCACCTTGTATGCGTGCTTTGCTAGTTCTAACTGCCTCCTGAGTTGTTCGTGGACTTCCTGCAACTCCGACGCTAAGGCTTCCGCTGCCTGTGGCTCCCCCGCCCCCACTCTCTCTAAACCCGGGAAGGTTCTGGGATGCCTCCCGTTGTTGGCGAAGAACGGCGTCACCCCCGTCGACACGTGCTTCGTATTGTTGTAAGCGAACTCGGCGAGTGGCAGGTAGTCCACCCATGTCGTGGGCTGCTGATTGGCGTAGCATCTCAGGTACTGCTGCATGATGGCGTTGACCCTCTCCGCTTGCCCGTTGGTCTGTGGGTGTCTCGCCGACGCCAAATTGACTTTGACGTTCAGAATGCCCATCAGCTTCTGCCAGAAGTTCGAGATGAACTGTCGCCCCCGGTCGGAGAGAATAGACCGTGGCAGACCGTGGACTTTGAACACGTGGTCTATGAACAGTTTGGCGGTCTGCTCTGCCGTGGCTACCTTCGCACACGGAATGAAGTGTGCCATCTTAGTAAACATGTCCACCACCACTAGCACTGCTGTCTTTCCCCTCGAGCTGGGCAGATCCGTGACGAAGTCCAGGGCCACCCTCTCCCACGGTTCAGACGGTGTCTGCAGCGGTTCCAGCAGTCCCGCCGGCGGTTTGTGAACTGACTTGGCCCTTTGGCAGGTGTCACATCTCGAGACGTAATCCGCTACTTCCCCCCGCATCTTGGGCCACCAAAAGTCTCTGGCTACGAGTTCGACAGTCTTTTCTTTGCCAAAGTGCCCGGCGGTGGGAGCGTCGTGTAGCTGCTGCAGGACCCTTGCGCGGAGGTCGTCTCCCGGCACGTAGAGTGCTCCCTTGTGGAGGAGCAACCCATCGCGAATCTGGAACTCGTCGGCCCTCGCTGTGCCCCTGTGCACCTCCTCCATCTTGGCCCGTGCGAAGGGGTCGTCCCGCAGCGCGCGACGTACGGCGTCCAGGTCCACGGTTGCCGACGCGCATGCCCACGCTTCCGGTGCGAAAATGTGCTTGGCCGCCGACGGTGCCGCCTCCTCAAGGTATTGCGGCTTTCTGGACAATGCGTCCGCCATCACGTTGTTGTCGCCTGGGATGTACTCTATCTTGAAGTCGAAGTCCGCGAAGAACTCTGCCCATCTAATGTGTCTCTGGTTGAGGAACCTAGCCGTGCGCCAGTACTCCAGATTCTTGTGGTCCGTGTGGACCTGCACTGTATGTCTGGCTCCGATGAGGAAGTGCCTCCATGCCTTGAATGCTGCATGTATGGCTAGCAACTCCCTGTCCCAGATAGTGTAATTCTGCTCCGACTTGCTGAGCTTCCTCGAGTAGAAGGCGCACGGCCTCCAGTCCCCCTGCTGGTCTTGTTGCAACAGGACAGCTCCCACGGCTCTGTCTGAGGCGTCTGTCTCCACCCTCATGGGTCTGCTGGGATTCACATGCAGCAGCTGCTCTTCGGACGCGAAGAGACGCTTGAGTTTCTGAAAGGACTGCTCCGCTTGCTCCGTCCAGATGAATTTCTTCTTCTTGGAGCTGAGCGTGTCGGTGATGGCCGCTGTCTGCATGGCAAATCCCTTGATGAACTTGCGGTAAAAGTTGGCAAAGCCGACAAACCGCTGGACTTCCTTCCGATTGCGTGGGCTTTTCCAATCCAACACTGCGCGAACCTTGGCGCTGTCCATGGCGAGCCCCTTGTCCGACAACTTGTAGCCCAGGAAATCCACCTCCGTCACGTCGAACTGGCACTTCTCCAGCTTGGCGTACAGCCTGTGCTCCTTCAGTCTCTGCAGAACTTCCCTGACATCCCTCTCGTGCGCTTCTCGCGATTCTGAAAAAATCAGGATGTCGTCCAGGAAGCATACGCACTTCTTGTAAAGGAGCCCCGCCAGCACATGATGCATAAAGGCTTGGAAAGTGTGAGAGCCATTTTGTAATCCGAAGGGCATAACTCTGTATTCGTAGGTGCCCAGAGGCGTGAACATGGCCGTCTTCCACTCGTCGCCATCGCGCATGCGGATCAGGTTGTACGCCCCACGTAGATCCAACTTGGTGAAAACGCGTCCTTTCCGCACCGTCGCGAGCAGGTCGTCTATCTTGGGCATGGGGAAAGCTGAGGGCTTGGTTTTCGAATTTAAAATTCTGAAGTCCACCACCAGCCTCCGTTGGGGCGTGTCCCGCTTCTTCACAAAGAATACTGGACTGCCTCCCACCGCTTTCGACTCCCGGATGAACCCACGCTTCAAATTGTGATCTATGAACTCCCTGAGTTCCTGCAGTTCATCCTCAGACATGGAGTACAGTTTCCCAGTTGGCAGCGTCGCCCCCGGCAGGAGGTCAATCTTGCAATCATAAGGTCTGTGAGGAGGTAGCTTGTCCGCCTCCTTCTCGCAGAATACCTCCAAAAACTCCGCATACTTGAGGGGTACTGCTTGCAGCGTGCCCAACTGTAACTGCGGGTCCTCCTCTTCCCCTTCTGGGCTGGGTATAATGCAGTGTTCTGCACAGTAGGAGGAGCCAAAAGTCAGTTGGCGCTGGTACCAAGCCAATGCTGGGCTGTGCCTGTGCAGCCAACTCATGCCTAATACTACAGGCGTGTCCGACAGTTGGGTGACATTGAAGCTGATGACCTCCCGGTGATTCCCAATTTGCATCACCATCGGCGGCGTCTGCTGCACCACCTGCCCCCCTAGCAGTTCCCTGCCATCCACCGTGACAACCTTCAGGGGCAGCGTGGCTGGCAGTAAAGCTACGTTGTGTTGTTGAATGAACTCCAGTCCTATAAAGTCTGCATTACTGCCAGAGTCAATTGTAATAGGCACTTCTAAGGTGAGTCCATTGGGCAGCTGAAGCGATGCGGTGAGCTGCACCACTGGTTTGGGCGGGAGGGGGTCTGTGGGCTGCAAAATCTCTGGGGACTTCCTCACTGACTCGTCTGGCTGGGCCCCATTGCCTCCTATTCCAGCCAGACTTGGTCGTTTCCCTGCTGTGGTGCTCTCTGCTGAGTTGTTTCCAATACTGTCACTGAAGCTGCAGTTTGCTTGTGGATCCTCTGGGGACACTCTTTCGCCATGTGCTCTTCACTCTCACATATATAGCACTTCCTGTTCCTTCTAGGCAGCTTCGGTTTTACTGCTCCCGGTGTTAAGGCTCTGGTAGCTGAGTGAGCCCTAGCACCGCCAATCTCCATCTGCTCGTCGCCCCCTCCCTGTGGAGGCGTGGACTGCGCACGCGCTGCCTCTCTAGGCAAGAGGGAGGGCACTCTCGCTGGTGTGCGTCCCCAACGCCCTTCTTCTTTGCTCCATGGGCGTTCCTCCTGCCTCACCCCAATCGACAGCGCTCTTTCAACCACTTGCTGAGTGGTTGTGGGTCTCTCTCCCCGTGCCATCTCATCCTTGATTTGTGGGTTCAATCCCTCCAAAAAAAGGTCTCTAACTGGCGGAGAATCCTTATCCCAATTCAGCGCGTTGACCAATGCAAAAAACCGGGAATGATACTGCCTTACGCTGGCTTTCCCTTGTCTTAGCCCAAATATGTCTTTCCGGGCAATGTCAGTGTCTATGTTGGATAAGAAACAGGAGTCCATTGCTTTAATGAATGCATCTGCGCTTTGGAGCGCTGGATCATTATCCCTCCACAGATTGCGCAGCCATGCTTTCGCGTCCCCATGCAGATGAGACAAAATAAACCCCACTTTCTCCCGCTCATCTCTAAAGTCTCTATCCAGGAGCTGCAGCGCAAACAGCACATCTGCTCGGAAATTGGGGTACTGCTGCAAATTCCCATCAAAATGAGATACAATGCTGCCTCCTCTCTTCCCCAGCCCAATTCCCTCGGATCTGGGTCCCGGTAGCCCCTGCTTCACAAGCCCTTCCAACCTGGCTTGAAGATCTCTGCAGGCAGCTGCCGCTTCTTCCTCTCTCTTCCTGGATGCGATTATTTCAGCGCTGAGTTGTGTCACCGCTTCTTCCAGGGAAGCTATTTTCTGTTCAGTAGTCATCTCGCCTGACTCTTGTGAGCTCGCAAGGCACCAGTCTTCTGCCCTCCCTGCCTCGCTCCCGCAGCGATGCTTGAGGCGAAGAAAACCGATGAAACTGAGAGACGAGGCTTACTGTCAGAGACGGCCCCCAGGTCTCAGCTCACAGAAGACCAACACTAGCCAGCAGAACTGTACAAAGTCTTTATTGAAGTTTAGTTCCCATTTTCAAACCCTAGCGTGCGTCTCTACGTCTAGACCCTAGACCAGCGAAGCCTCGTCTGAGTCTCCGCCCCCTGTACACCAGTTTAAGACTCTAGCCTTACTCCACCTTCTTCGTTTCTCCTTCCGCCTCTGGGTCCTACTACCCCCCGGGGTGCCTTCCTTCCTGGACGCCTCGGAAGCGGACCCTTCGGACTCCTCCCCCTCTCTTCGCCGGGCTTTAGGACCCGGCTCCCTCTCCGGGCTGCTCATTGCGCCCCCCTCTTGTACATTTGAACTTGGCGCGCGCGCGCTGCCCCTGACCTTCCTTTTGACCGTTTCCTCGCTCTCTGATGCAGGCGTGGCTAACCCTGACTCATGTCCTTCCGCTGACGGAAAGCTGCCTGCTGCCGATGCTTGGGACTCCTCCCCCTTACTGCTCTCCGGTGGGGAAGCTGGTCCCGATTTCCAGCTGCTGCTCTCTGAGTCCCCTCTGGCCCCTCCTTCCTGGGGTGTTCCCTCTGGCAACCCCCTAGCTCTGACCACGGGAGCTCCTTTCTGTGAATCCTCTGATTCGCTGGAGAGACTTAGAGACCTCGGATGGCTATCATCGCTGACCTCTCCCTCGGATTCCTCTCCCTCGGTCTCCAATCCCTCCCTTTCCTGTCCCTCTGCTCCTGAACCCCTGACAGACATGATGTCTATAAAACTTTGCATGGCCAAGCTGCGGCTGTAGAGACCAATACGAAAGAGACACTTTGACTTTCAGCAGTATGACTGTACCCTCAAAGGTGCTTTCCTCTCCCTCCTCCTGAGACAGACGGGTGCCAACAACATTATTTAATTTCTACGCCGCTTCATAGCTTTCTATACAGCTTAATCTATTAAAAATATTTCTAAGCGGTGTGCAAAAAATGGAAGCGTCCGCAGACAACTTAAACAAAATACCACAAAAACACACAGTTACATATAAAAATGTTACTCTAGAAGTGGTGAAGATTCAGTGAAGCTGAACGCAGACTCAGGACAGAGAAAAAGAAAGGACTTCTTCACACAGCACAGAGTTAAACTGTGGAACTCGCTGCCACAGGAGGCAGCAGTACGACTCATACGTTGGCGACTAATATACACACAATAATTACCAAAATAATTATACATTCTTTATCAATCTTCTGAGAAAAATACAAAAGCTTGTGCAAAGCCACAGAGACTTGTGAACTACCCAACCTAAGATGAACTTACAATGTCTGGTTTCAATGGGTTTTTCAAATGCTTAACTCAGTCTTTTGTTTTCTTTTTCTTTTTAGGTAAGTTCATGAAGATAACAACAAACAGTAAGTTCGGTGTTGTTCACAATACCAAGAGATGCTAGTGAAGTTGTAGATGGATGTTAAGGAAGTTGTAGACAGGGGGCCAGCGTTTTGCACCTGTTTGGCCCTGGCAGTCCAAGTAATTAAGAGGCACACTTAAGGTTAAGCCAAGAAATAGTATTCTCTTTTCCCCCAATAATTTTTTATTAGTTTTCATTAGTGCACATAGACTCATTATACATTTATACATCCCACATATACCTTTAGCTCTGCCGAGCTTCGGACTTCCCTCCATCCCTTTGGTAGGTATCATATAGTTTTTACATCACGTATTCTATTAGCTACTGTTTTGTCTTATGCCGCTAGAGTTATTCTAACCCTGCCAGTGTCTTTAAAGTTTTACAATTTTCTCTTATACACACCAAATATTTACTCCAACTTTCAGCAAACTTCTTCTCATCCTGATCCCGTACTTTTCTCAACATTCTAGCCAGTTCTGCGTAATTCATCATTTTAACCTGCCATTCCATTATAGTGGGTATTGCATCTGTTTTCCAGTTCTGGGCCAACATAGTTCTTGCTGCTGTCATGGCATACAGAAAAAGATTTTTATCCTTCCTTTTAATTTCCTTCCCTGTCAATCCCAATAGAAAGGCTTCGGGTTTTAAAAAAAAGGTATACTTAAAGACTTTTTAAAGCTCATTGTATATTGATAGCCTTAGCAGCCCAACGGAGACTGGCCAAAGGTGAACATGAGTGCAGCAGCTTACTTACCTTAGCAGGTTGGTGACTAATATACACACAATAATTACCAATTTCTTGGCTTACGCTTAAGAGACTGATTTGCTTAAGCCAAGAAATAGTATTCTCTATGAAATTGAATATCAATATATGCATCAAGGCTCTGAGATTAGATCACTGAAGAAGCCCGGAAAACTATCTTGGGAGTGGGCTACCTGCAAGCCCCAGTGAAAGGGCCCCATCAGGGGCGAACAGCGGCCTCTTGATTAATTGGACTGCCAGGGTGAAACAGGTGCAAAATGAGTCATTCAGATGTGACATGTGTCTCTAGTTCCCCCCCCCCCTGAACTGTCTCTGAGGTCCTGTGTCCATCAAGGCTGCAACTCTGAGGTTGGCTTTTGAGATTCCTCTGCCAGAATCTTCTCAAGGGCCTCCACCCTCGATACAAAACAATATAAACACCGGCTGCTTGCTGTTCCAGAATGTTCAGTCTTCTCAGCTTCTGCCCGACATCAGCTCAGCAAGTTTCTATGGTGACAGCCCTAGCATTGTGTCCTCAGACCCAGTCATAGGGACAGAGACTTCAACTGCTCCTATGTCTTTCTTCTTTGGTGATCCTTCATAGCCGAGTAAGATTGTCTTCCATAAACATGGTTTTAACAGTGAGTCCGTAAGTGACTGTGGAGGCCAGTTCTGGATCCACACGTCCTTCCACGGTGGGGACATTGGTTTCCAGGCGGGAGTTGATCATGGTGAAGGTTTGCCAAGCGTGCCTTCCTCTTAGCACGTCTCTCCCTTGCGTCCTGAGTTTGAGTGTCTTCAAAGCCCATGACACCTTTGGTAAAGGCTGTTCTCCAACTGGAGCGCTCGCAGGCCAGTGTTTCCCAGTTGTCAGTGTTTATACTACATTTTTAAAGATTTGCCTTGAGACAGTCTTTGAACCTCTTTTGTTGACCACCAGCATTACTGTCAGAGCTGCCTCAGGTCCCAGCTCACAGAGGACCAACGCCAGTCCGTTGTTATATAAAATAGTCTTTATTGAAGTTCAGTTTCTCTTTTACAGCCACGGCGCGCAGCTCTACGTCTTAAACCCTAGACCGCCGAAGCTCCGTCTGAGTCTCCTCCCCCCAGACACCAGTTTAAGACCCTAGCCTTGCTCCACCTCTTCCTCTGCTCCCTCCTCCTCTGGGTCCGCTTGTCCGCCGAGGTCCTGCCCTTCCTAGACTCTTCTGACGCTGAGTCCCCTGAGTCTTCCCCCTCCCTCCGGCGAGCTTTAGGACCTGGTTCCCAATCCGGGTTTTCTGCTGTCCCGCGCGCCTGTACATTTGAACTTGGCGTGCGCGCCCAGCCTGCCACCTTTCTCCTGACCGTTATACTGCTCCTGTCACTGCTTCCCTCTTCAGGGATGCTAGCTGGGTCTGACTCCTCCTCCCTGCTTGCCGGAGGAGACGCTGACTCTGACCTATGGGGCTCTTCCCCCCCACTACGCTCTGGTGGGGAAGCTGGTCCTGATTTCCAGCTACTGCTTTGGGAGTCTCCGCTGGCCCCCTGCTTCTGGTGTGTCCCCCCTGGGACCCCCCTTGCCCTGGCCATCGGCGCCCCCTTCTGGGAATCTTCTGATTCACTGGAGAGGCTTATGGAATCTCTCGGGTCACTGTCATTCTGCCCTCCGCTGCCCTCAGATTCTTCCCCTTCGCTCTCCATTTCCTCTCTCCCCTGCGCCTCTGCTCCTGAGCCCCTGACAATTACGCTTTCCATTTTTAAGTTGGGAATAGAGTAGTTGCTTTGGAAGACGATCATCAGGCATCCAGACACCATGACCCGTCCAACGAAGTTGATGTTGAAGAAACATTGCTTCAACACTGGTGATCTTTGCTTCTTCCAGTACACTGCCATTAGTTCACCTGTCTTCCCAACTGATGTGTAAAAATTTTCGGAGACACCATTGATGGAATCTTTCAAGGAGTTGGAGTTGGCGTTTATAAATGGTCCATGTTTCACAAGCATATAGTAAGGTTGGTAGTACAATAGCTTTGTAAACTAAGCATTTGGTTTCCCTGCGAATGTCCTGGTCCTCAAACACTCTGCACTTCAATCAGGAGAAAGCCGCACTTGCAGAGCTCAGGCAATGCTGGATTTCAGCATCAATGTTGGCCCTTGTCGAAAGATACTTCAACTGCTTGTATGTATCCTATGCTGCCCTTGCTTTCTGGTACTCACTGACCCTATTTGGCTATTTGGGGAGAATCTGGGGGTCCTGTTGTAAAGGTTTTTCCAATGTGGGCAAAAGGTGGTCTAGCTTCTCCCACCAGAACTGGTCGTTCAGAAGGTGAGCACTGTTGAGGAGGTCTTTTGAGGAAGTCTAACCAAATCCACTTGAATATTAAATGCAATACACACTATTAAGAACTCTTAAATTGAGAGAGAGAGAGGGGGGCACAAAGTAGCACTCTTAAATGGAATTTATTACAACTGTAGAATTGTAGAATTGGAAGGGACCACGAGGGAATGTTTTTGCCCAAAGTGGGGCTCAAACTCACAACCTTGAGATCATCATCATCATCATCACTTTTGATTTATATACCATCTTTCTATCTTTCAATACCAAAGATGGTTTACAAGCTGAAGAAACAAAGAATGTACACCTCATAACAATCTAATGCAATACAAAAAATGTGATAATAAAACATAACTGTAAAATAAGCAACCTACATCAAATAAAGCAGCATTCAACAATCATTAGAATAGTATAGAATAATATTAAATATCAGCATATAAAAATTAAACAGAAATCCACTCTTAACAATTACTGTCATACCTCTTGTTACGTTTGCTTCAGGTTGCGCATTTTCAGGTTGTGTTCCGCGGCGACCTGGAAGTACTGGAAAGGGTTACTTCCGGGTTTTGCTGCTCGTGCATGTGCAGACGTGCAAAATGACGTCACGCGCACGCGCGGAAGCGGCGAATCGTGACCCGCACACACTCAGATGCGCAGACGCGGGTTGTGTTTTGCTCATGGTGTGAACGGGGCTCCGGAACGGATCCCGTTCGCAACCAGAGGTACCACTGTACATTAAATAATTTCTAAACTACAATCAATAAAACAACGGCAAGCCATGGTGCATAAAAGAATACAATACAAATTGAGAAGGCAGGTGGAAGAAGGCCTTGCCTGATTAAGTTCCTCCATTCAAAGTTCTTCCTCCACAGTCTCATGCTCTACTGACTGAGCTATATATATATATCTAGTATATTTGATAAGAACACGTACTCTAGAGCAACAGAGTGCTTTAATCCACCTGAACTGTGCAAACCTAAATTTCCGGTGTGCGCTTGGAACCTTCCTGCTAAATACTGATCGTCTGGATGTTCCCAAAAGAACAAAAGAACAGCCTGCTGGAACCGGCAAATGGTCCATCTAGCCCAGAATCCTGTTCTTGCAGTGACCTGTCAGATACCTATGGGAAATCTGCAAGCAGCATTCAGATACAAGAGCTCTCTCCCCTCCTGTGCAGGGCCAGATTTATGTATAAGCTAAACAGGCTATAGCTTAGGGCCCCACTCTCTTGTGGGCCCCCAAAAAAATTCAAGGAAAAAACCCCTGGATGTACATTTCCAAAATATAAGATAAAAAACCAATAAAATAAAACCTATATACAGTGGTGCCCCGCAAGACGAATGCCTTGCAAGACGGAAGACCTGCTAGACGAAAGGGTTTTCCGTTTTGGAGGTGCTTCGCAAAATGAATTTCCTATGGGCTTGCTTTGCAAGACGAAAATGTCTTGTGAGTTCCTGCAGGGTTTTCCCCCTCCCCCCCTTTCCCCCAAGCCGCTAAGCCGATTACCAGCTGATCCGCTAAGCCGCTTAACAGCTGATCTGCTAAGCCGCTAAGCCGCTTAACAGCTGATCCGCTAAGCCGCTAAGCCGCTTAACAGTTGATCCGCTAAGCCGCTTATCAGCTGATCCGCTAAGCCGCTAATAGTGCTAATCCGCTAAGCCGCTAATGGGCTTGCTTCGCAAGATGAAGAGACTCGCGGAACGGATTCTTTTCGTCTTGCGAGGCACCACAGTGTTTTGTGTTGTGTAGGCTCCTATGATGTAAGTCATGGGCCCCGCCTGCTAGCCTGCTCCCTAATATATCACTGGTTTGCTCCTTTCTATATACAGTGGACGCTCAGGTTGCGAATGTGATCCATGCGGGATGCACGTTCGCAACCTGCAGCGTTTGCAACCCGCAGGGGAGCGTGTGCGCATGTGCGGGTTGCGATTCAGCACTTCTGTGCATGCGCAAAGAGCGATTTAGTGCTTCTGCGCGTGCTCGACCTCCGAAACCCGGAAGTAACCCGTTCTGGTACTTCCAGGTTTCGGCGGTCCGTAACCCAAAAAAACCCAACCTGAAGCATCTGTAACCTGAGGTATGACTGTATAGGGTGCCTACATTCTGCATGGACTGGTCGCATGGCAACAGGTAGCATGCAGTTGCAGACTGCAGTGAAGCACAGTTGAATGTAGGTCAAGCTGTTGTACCTGTTATCTAATATTAAAGAGTGCTTGCCATTTATAATTATTAGTAGTTTGCATCATGTATCACCTATTATTATTTCATGTTATAGCAAGTTTCTAGAGACTAGATTATGAGTTCTTGTAAACTGTGTTTCTAAAGGAACTTTTGTTACTGCCAAATGCCAATGTGTTTGCATTATTGTTTGTTATGAATAAAAAGAAATCATTTTAAGTTTGTTGTTGTTGTTTAGTCGTTTAGTCGTGTCCGACTCTTTGTGACCCCATGGACCACGCCAGGCACTCCTGTCTTCCATGGCCTCCCACAGTTTGGTCAGACTCATGTTTGTAGCTTCGAGAACACTGTCCATTTTAAGTTAGAGCTTAATAATTATTTCACCATTAATATACTTCTTCTTAATTGCATTTCACTATTAATATACTTCTTCTTGATTGTATTCCAGTTCAGCAATTACTTTGATAAAATGCATATTTTGTTATGTGCAAATGGCTTGAGATGCCTATTAGGTCCATAAATTACCATATAGCACATATTCAACACGGGACGTGGGTGGCACTGTGGGTTAAACCACTGAGCCTAGGACTTGCTGATCAGAAGGTCGGTGGTTCGAATCCCCACGACGGGGTGAGCTCCCGTTGCTCGGTCCCTGCTCCTGCCAACCTAGCAGTTCAAAAGTACGTCAAAGTGCAAGTAGATAAATAGGTACCGCTCCGGCGGGAAGGTAAACGGTGTTTCTGTGCGCTACTCTGGTTTGCCGGAAGCGGCTTAGTCATGCTGGCCACATGACCTGGAAGCTGTAAGCCGGCTCCCTCGGCCAGTAAAGCGAGATGAGCGCCGCAACCCCAGAGTTGATCACGACTGGACCTAATGTTCAGGGCTCCCTTTACCTTTTACATTTGTTGTTGTTTAGTCGTTTAGTCGTGTCCGACTCTTCGTGACCCCATGGACTAGAGCACGCCAGGCACCTCTGTCCTCCACTGCCTCCCGCAGTTTGTTCAAACTCATGCTGGTAACCTCGAAAAAACTATCCAACCATCTCGTCCTCTGTCGCCCCCTTCTCCTTGTGCCCTCTATCTTTCCCAGCATCAGTGTCTTCTCCAGGGAGTCTTCTCTTCTCATGAGGTGGCCAAAGTACTGGAGCCTCAGCTTCACGATCTGTCCTTCCAGTGAGCACTCAGGGCTGATTTCCTTAAGAATGGAAAGGTTTGATCTTCTTGCAGTCCATGGGACTCTCAAGAGTCTCATCCAGCACCATAATTCAAAAGCATCAATTCTTTGGCGATCAGCCTTCTTTATGGTCCAGCTCTCACTTCCATACATCACTACTGGGAAAACCATAGCTTGAACTATACGGACCTTTGTTGGCAAGGTGACGTCTCTACTTCTCAAGATGCTGTCTAGGCCTGTCATTGCCCTTCTCCCAAGAAGGAGGCGTCTTTTACATATTCAACACACACACACACACAAAACAGCTACAATTTGTTGTTGTCAAAGGACAGCTGGAAATAGAAAGGGTCCCATTACCTTCAGTACCTTAGGCCTCATCAAACTTAAATCTGGCCTTGGTTCTGAGGCTTCCAGCAACTGGAGTTTAGAAGCATTGGTGTCTACAACACACCCTCAAAACTTATGGGCAGCTGAGTAACTGCAAAAAAAAGAAAAAAGAAAAAAAAAGGGCAGTGTAATAATCTCTTGATTCCTCAAGATGTCCCCACTGCACCATTTTCTAGAAGGCTACACTTCACTGCAGCTATGCACCGATTCCCCCTCCTCTTCTTTCCATCCTTTCCAATTATTGGTATGCTCTGCTGAGTTGAACGGCAAGCTTGTCTCCCCTCCTTCTCAGGGTCAGACGCTTCTACAAATCACTCTGGCTTAGAGTTCAATTGTGGTTTGTATCAGTCCTGTGCTTTGAGATGCGCAGCATCTCTCTTTGGCTTGGTCGAAATGCACACGTGCATTTGCACGCTCAACCTGAACATGCATATGGGATTGCCAAAGACATTGAGTCATTGTGCATCACTGGGGAAAGGCACCCTGTTCACAAGAATCTGGGAGCTCAGTGCCTTTCCAAAGGAATAGCAGGAGCGGTTTATTAGAATTAAAAGACAGAAGACGAAACAGCTTATTTAGGGTGCCAAAATGGAAACGTGGCATTTGCAGAGCTGGAGAAAATGCCCTTCTCGCATGTATGTGTAAAAGCAGTTTCTTTGGCAACAGGATCTGCAGCCTAGTATGGAGGAAGAAATCTTAGTGGGTGACGGATGCAAAGGAAATTCACTTAGGGTACCTCCAGATTAGCAGGATTTCGCCGGAGGGAGTTAACTGCACACTAGGAAATTCATGTTAGCACAGGGTGGATAAAAACTCCCTCTCACCCTTTGGCAACCAGTTCATTTTAAAACAGATGAACTTTTTGCAGTTAGTAACAGGATAGTGTAATGATGGCTGCTAGCCTGGACTTTTACATGGTTAATTCCTATGAATCATGGCATTAGTACAGCTGACATATGTTTAATATAAAATATACCCCCTGATGGGATGCGGGTGGTGCTGTGGGTTAAACCACAGAGCCTAGCACTTGCCGATCAGAAGGTCGGCGGTTCGAATCCCCACGACGGGGTGAGCTCCTGTTGCTCAGTCCCTGCTCCTGCCCACCTAGCAGTTCGAAAGCACATCAAAGTGCAAGTAGATGAATAGGTACTGCTCCGGAGGGAAGGTAAATGGCGTTTCCGTGTGCTGCTCTGGTTCGCCAGAAGTGGCTCAGTCATGCTGGCCACATGACCTGGAAGCTGTACGCCGGCTCCCTCGGCCAATAAAGTGAGATGAGCGCCGCAACCCCAGAGTCGGCCACGACTGGACCTAATGGTCAGGGGTCCCTTTACCCTTTACCTTTTTATACCCCCTGATGAGCTATTTGTGACTCTGGTACAGCTGTTATTTTACAAATGACCTGGAAGGAAGAGCTAACATCCTGACCCTAATAGTTACAGAAAAGATCAGAGCACTCATTCTTCTATTTGCCAGGAAGATCTGGCTATCAACTCCTGCAAGCAGGGACCAGACTTAATGCAGACAATGAAGATTTCTCTTTTAATTTATGATTCATGAACTCTTAAGATGAAGATGTCGTCTTCCCAAAATTAAGGTGCTGTTTGTTTTCCTTGCATGGCTCCTTTGTACCTTTTCTGCTTTGCACTGCACAATGCCCCAGTCCAAGCTGGGCAATGTGTCCTTTTCACAAATGCTGAGCACACGTGTAGTGTCAGTTTTGGCTACTCTCCGTTTCTTATTTTTCAAGTTTTAAGTTCCATCCTCTGCCTCCATTTAATGTTTTTTGTTGCAAAAAAATTCCAGCCTCCCAAAATTTCATCAGCATTTTAGTGTTAGATTTCTCCTTTGCTATTCACAGGCTGAGTATACAATTTTGCATAATATACACATCTTTGCAAAGCGATTTCCCCCCTAAACATCATGCATTTTTGTAAGTGATTTGCACGATTATATGCAATTTTATGCACGTTTTAGTGTATGCACTGCTGTACACCTTGCTTGCCATTGCAAAATTTGAGGAAGTGCAAATTTGGGAGGATGATTGTCTTTTGGGTTGCCTGTTTTTTTGGCAAGTGCCCATTAGTTAGATTTGCCTTTAAATGTGACCCGAATTGAATTCCCCCCCTCCTCACATGTCATTAACATGATGTATCCCTTACACTTTGCAGCTTCAATCTCATTTTTCTCCCTCCTTGATGTGGGAAGGCTCATTATGACACACTTTGGGAGCCCTTTGATTTGGTGACTTTTGATCTTAAGAACTCATGATTTTTGCATTCGCACCTTGCGGTGACAATCATCCATTTCTGTCGATCCAGAGGGAAGGGTGCAGGATCGGTGCTTCCCCAAAAGGTGGTGCTGTTGCACTTTCACCTGCCCCCTCGGAGCCCTTCCTGGGCCAGCTGCGATCCAGAACAGCAAAACGGTTTTTCTTAAAGCCCTGGCAGCAACAGCGCATCAAAAAGACATTTGACATTTTTTGTCGTTTTGCTAATTAGCTGTGCTCCTTTCGGTTGCCAAAAGAAAGGGAGGAAGGAGGGGGGGTGGGTGGGAAATCTGTTTGCAGGATCTCAGCCAGCCTCTGCTAGGCATGCCCCTATGATATTTGCATCTTTTTTTCCTTTTAATGTACTCTTGTTCCAAAGCAGATATGCCACTCTTTAAGGAAACACGGGGGAAATGCAAACTTGTTAAGTTAAAGGTCTGCAGCTGCTGCCACCAAACTGATGCTCTCTAGAAGTTTAGGACTACAACTCTCATCAGCCGCAGCCAGAAGAAGCCTGTGAAGCAAGATGAGGTCACTGCCTCAGGCGGCACGATCCACAGGGGCAGAAGACCTGTCTTCGGAGGAATTCATCACCTGCTGCTGCTGCTGCTGCTGCTGCTACCACCTTGCTATTAGCAAAAGCTACGGCACACACTGGAAGTCAGAAATGCCAGCTCCTTGGCAGCCATCCATCAATGCTGCCTCTACAATGGTTTCTTGCTGAACAGGAGGTGGCTGCTGGTCTCCCTCCACCCCTTGTTCCCCAGCTCTCCATCCTTCTCTGCCTGTTATCCACCAGGGGTCTCTGTGTTGGTTATTTTCAGATTAGTTGCGCTGCAGAAGGTGTGCTGGGGAGACCACACATTCAAGAAATGCAAAATAACTTTTGCTAGGTTTTAATAACAAAAACAAAAACTCCTTTTACACTAAATTTGTTGTTGTTGTTTATTCGTGTCCGACTCTTCGTGACCCCATGGACCAGAGCACGCCAGGCACTCCTGTCTTCCACTGCCTCCTGCACTTTGGTCAGACTCATGTTGGTAGCTTCGAGAACACAGTCCCACCATCTCGTCCTCTGTCGTCCCCTTCTCCATGCACCTTCAATCTTTTCCAGCATCAGGGTCTTTTCCAGGGAGTCTTCTCTTCTCATGAGGTGGCCAAAGTCTTGGAGCCTCAGCTTCAGGATCTGTCCTTCCAGTGAGCACTCAGGGCTGATTTCCTTCAGAATAGATAGGTTTGATCTTCATGCAGTCCATGGGACTCTCAAGAGTCTCCTCCAGCACCAGAATTCAAAAGCATCAATTCTTCAGCAACCAGCCTTCTTTATGGTCCAACTCTCACTTCTATACATCACTACTGGGAAAACCATAGCTTTAACTATACGGATCTTTGACGGCATGGTGATGTCTCTGCTTTTTAAGATGCTGTCTACACTAAATTACAATATATCAATAAGCATGGCCCATCCACCAGGGTACTGAGAAAGCTACTTGCGGCTCTTTATATACTATAGTAAAGGTAAAGCTTCCGGGTCATGTGGCCAGCATGACTAAGCTGCTTCTGGCGAACCAGAGCAGCACACAGAAATGGCATTTACCTTCCCGCCGGAGTGGTACCTATTTATCTACTTGCACTTTGACGTGCTTTCGAATTTAGGGACTCTGAGAATCCTTAAGTGTGCCGGTGTCTGTTGGCATCGGTCGCTGTGATGTTCGGGCAGAAGAAAGCTTTTGAAGCTCCTGAATGAATGACCAGGAGGGAGAGAACATGCCAGTCGTGCATGTGTCTCTGCCAGGGTCCTAGTCGAGTGTAGGCTGTGCTCCTGACACCTCCTTCAACCGTTCCTCATAAGGCTTGGTTTCCGGACCCTTGATCATCCTGGTTGCACACATTCCAGCTTGTCAACATCCTTCTCAAATTGCGGTGCCCAGAACTGTAATGCCCAGAAATGTAATGGGGTCAGGGAAATGCAAAAAGGATTTTTGTTTGACTCCATCTCAACCAGCTTGCATAAAGTGTGTGGAATGCCTCAGCAGACATCTGGTCGAGGCTGGAGGATCTAGAGATTTGAAGGCTGCGCAGTTGATGCAGAAGGAGAAGCACAACTTAGAACAGTCAGTGTAAATCAGAGGAGCTAATGGCCTTACAGACTCATCTGAATCCAGTAATTGATCTCTCCATCTCATAATATTCTGGAGAATAAGCTCTAGTAAATGCATATATCACTGGAACAACTGAATGCATGGAAATGCTGATGGATAGCCGAGGAGAGTCTCAAAGCTCTTGCAATGCCATGCATTGAGTTGGGATGAGTTCCAGCTGGAGGGTGTCAGGAGTTTGTCCTACTCTCGAGTAGGACCCTGGCAGAGACACATGCCCGACTGGCATGTTCCCTCCCTCCTGTTCGATCGTTCGGGAGCTTCACAAGCTTTCTTCAGCCCGAACATCACAGCAACCGATGCCAACCGACACCGGCACACTTAGGGATCCGCAGAGTTTGCGCGTCATGCGTAACAGACCTCAGCAACTCAGCATTTTGGCTAATCTACTTTTATTTACATATAAACACACACGGAGCACTGCAAGATGGCTCCCTCTCTCTCTAGCATCAGACAGCAAAGAGAAAAAGAACAAAGGACAATAGTCCCACTTCACGGAACACAGGAACACAAACATCCTGTCTCCGTCACTTCCCACTCTGTGGAGTCAAAACATACAGCGTCATGTGATAGACAACAATCCCATGACTGCAATCACGGAGCAGGAATTCTAACAGGGGGTACCTAAATTTCACCCACTCCAACCCAGTGAATGTTAATAGGCCCAGTTATGCCCAATACTTCTGCCAAGTTTGTTTGTGGTACTGTAAGAAGGGTAAGGTAAAGGACCCCTGGATGGTTAAGTCCAGTCAAAGGCAACTATGGGGTGTGGTGCTAATATTGCTTTCAGGCCGAGGGAGCCGGCGTTTGTCCACAGACAGCTTTCCGGGTCATGTGGCCAGTGGGACTAAACCGCTTCTGGCGCAACAGAACACTGTGATCAGTGCCAAAGTGCACAGAAATGCCATTTACCTTCCTGCTACAGCGGTACCTATTTATCTACTTGTACTGGCATGCTTTCAAACTGCTAGGTTGGCAGGAGCTGGGACAGAGTGACAGGAGCTCATTCCGTCACGGGGATTTGAACTGCCGACCTTCCTATCAGCAAGCCCAAGAAGCTTAGTGGTTTAGACCACAGCGCCACTCGCTCCCCTGGTACTGTAATAGGAGCACAGAGCCAGGGCTGATGTGCATCAAGGAGTGCCACAGGAAGGCTTTAGCATGGGAAAATGTCCTGTGCTTTTTGAAAGGGTCTGCACTAGAACATGGAGCATGTAAGCATCCGTGTAGGAATTTATTAATTGTATTTCCTCCCTGCTCTTCACCGGAAAGTCTCAGGGCACGTTGCAGCAGACAGAAGCACAATTAAAACCGTGAAGGACAGGGCCATCGATAGCCACGAAACCAACCCTCAATACATTTCAGGGAAGACACAAAAATAGATTCTTCAGTTTGCAAAGGCCAGGGTAAAGAGAAGCCTTGTCAGCATCTGTCAGAAGATGGAACTAGACGCACCACTTTGATGAAGGGGTTTCACATAACGGGGGTCTTCACCAAAAAGTACTCTAATGAGCTGGGTCCTGAACTGCTGCTTCTTTTTATTGGTTTTTACAAGAACAAATTTAAAATAGTGAAGAGGAAAAAACTTTTAACATATCCATACATCAGATTCTCTGAATCTTGTGACTTCCCCCCATCTCTTACATGGGTCCTTAAAATATTTTTTCTAAAACTACATATCATTACATTCTCCACAGTTTTCATTCCTCTAAATTGTCCACGTCTTTCGTTTCTTTACAAGTTATTTTTAAAGTCCAGCCAACGTTTTTGTTTACAATAGTCTAAGTAAGTTATGAATTTCCCCCATTCTTTTTAAAAGTCTTTTATCTTCTTGATTCCTGAGTTTCCCGGTCAGTTTTGCCGTTTCAGCATAGTCCAGCGGTTTGGCTTGCCATTCGGCCATTTTAGTTATTTCCATCTTTGGGCTAGTAGCATCCATGCAGGGCACTGAACTTCAAAGAGTGCTGTTTAGTAGTGTAATAGCTTTAAATATAGCCCCTTTATTGATTGATTGATTGATTGATTGATTGTATTTATGCCCAAACTCCTCCCCCCCCAAATGTCAAGGTGCTGTACGTGGTTTTTCCTCTCCTCATTTAATCCCCACAATAACACTGTGAGGTAGGCTGAGAGGCAGTGAATGGCCCAAGGTCCCCCAGTGAGTTTCATGCCCAAATGGGGATTTGAACCCTGGGCTCAATCTAAACACATCAAAGAAGCATTTCACTTAAACTTGTTGCAAACTTTTCATGGGAAATCAGGTTAGCAAAAATGGAACCCCACAGCGCCATCTGGTGCCACAGTGTTAGAATGCACAAACAACGCATTGTTGTTGTTTAGTCGTTTAGTAGTGTCCGGCTCTTCGTGACCCCATGGACCAGAGCACGCCAGGCCCTCTTGTCTTCCACTGCCTCCCACAGTTTGGTCAAACTCATGCTGGTAGCTTCGAGAACACTGTCCAACCATCTCGTCCTCTGTCGTCCCCTTCTCCTTGTGCCCTCAATCTTTCCCAACATCAGGGTCTTTTCCAGGGAGTCTTCTCTTCTCATGAGGTGACCAAAGTCTTGGAGCCTCAGCTTCAGGATCTGTCCTTCCAGTGAGCACTCAGGGCTGATTTCCTTCAGAATGGATAGGTTTGATCTTCTTCCAGTCCATGGGACTCTCAAGAGTCTCCTCCAGCACCAGAATTCAAAAGCATCAATTCTTCAGCGACCAGCCTTCTTTATGGTCCAGCTCTCACTTCCATACATCACTACTGGGAAAACCTTAGCTTGAATTATACGGACCTTTGTTGGCAAAAACAACGCATAAAAAGTGTTTTTTCTTTGCCAGTGTAGCCGAGACCCTGGTCTCTTAGGTCCTGGTCTCTCAGTGCAGCACTCTAACCACTAAACCACCCTGACTCTCATTCTTATGCATTTAACTCCATTTATGGACACGGTTACATTTATGGAGGTGCACAAATAACCCCCTCCCGCCCCAAAGGGCTGTGCACAGGACTCCACAGACTGCAAATCCTCCACTGTCTGGAGGGGTCCTGGTTTGGCTGTTTCTTGGCACGCCATGCTGCGCCTCTCCACCAATGCTCAATCTGTGTATTTGCAAATAAACTCTGATATTACAAAATGCCAATAAACCCCTGGTGGCTTCCTTCCGAAGCTGCGTAAGCGTTGCTGCTCCCCGGGAGCCCCTCTCGGCTGGGAGATGCGGGGCGCCGGATTAACAATATGAACAATTTGCAAATAATCAAGCTTTTCCTGCCCCCCTCGTCGCGTCATTGATTTTCTCGGGGAATATTTCTTGGCACATCCTCCCGAGGCCTCCCAGCTACGAGAGAAAAGCAGAAGTAATTGGATCCAAAGAGGTTGGAGGTGATCAATAACAGGGGGGTCTTTGTTCAACTGATACTTTTAACACCAGGAAGCATATTGAATAACTCCACAGGGCAGGGCAGACATCTGGCTGCGTTAGTAAAGTATGACTGATGGGTACGGCGGAGCAGGGGACATTCGCTTCTCAGCTTCCAGGCTGGTCTGCCCAAATCCCAACTTGGGTCAGGACAGCCATGCGCAGTAGAAGAAGAAGAGTTTGGATTTGATATCCAGCTTTATCACTACCCTAAGGAGTCTCAAAGCGGCTAACAATCTCCTTTCCCTTCCTCCCCCACAACAAACACTTTGTGAGGTGAGTGGGGCTGAGAGACTTCAGAGAAGTGTGACTAGCCCAAGGTCACCCAGCAGCTGCAGGTGGAGGAGCAGGGAATGAAACACGGTTCACCAGATTACGAGTCCACCGCTCTTAACCACTACACCATGCTGGCTCTTAGATCCTTAGATCCTTTGGCTAGGTCAGGACGATATGGGATTGGGGGGGCAACTCCCGTCTCTTGCGGGGGCGCAATTAGTGCCAGCACCGTCTGTTAAGAGTTTGGGTGTAATCTTCGACACCTCCTTTTCCATGGAGGCGCAGATTGCAGCTATAACAAAGGCGACATTTTTCCATCTCCGCCAAGCTAAGCAGTTGGCTCCTTACCTCTCTCGCCCTGACCTAGCCACTGTGATCCACGCGACGGTCACCTCCAGACTGGATTATTGTAACTCGCTCTACGTGGGGCTGCCCTTGAGACTGACCCAGAAACTCCAGCGGGTGCAGAATGCCGCGGCGAGATTCCTTATGGGGTCCTCGCTGCGGGATCACATTCACCCGGTGCTATACCAGCTGCACTGGCTCCCAGTGGAGTACACGATCAGGTTCAAAGTGCTTGTTTTAACCTTTAAAGCCCTATATGGCCTAGGACCCTCGTACCTACGGGACCGCCTCTCCTGGTATGTCCCACGGAGGATCTTACGGTCTTCAAATAAAAACATCTTGGAGGTCCTGGGCCACAGGGAGGTTAGGCTGGCCTCAACCAGAGCCAGGGCTTTTTCGGCCGTGGCCCCGATCTGGTGGAATGCTCTGTCACAAGAGACTGGGGCCCTGTGGGACTTGACCTCTTTCTGCGGGGCCTCCAAGACGGAACTGTTCTACCAGGCCTTTGGTCAGGGCACAGCCTGACTCCCTCCTTTGGTAATACCTCACAGAACTCTAGCTCAATGGTTGCCATCAATTTGATTTGAACTGATTTTATAATGAATTGATTTTAGTGAGTTTTATGGCTAAGTGGTGATTTTTTTTTATTTCTGTATAAGAACAAGCATTAGAGAGACCTCCTAGCCCGCTCACAGGTCCTTTAAAGACCAGTGGTAATGGTTGGCCCTGGAGAATATTAACCACTCTCAGTTTTACCCGTGGACTGCCATCTGTCCAGATTTTAATTTGCTCTGAACTAATTTTAAGATGTATTTTAATTAACCGATTGCCTGTTTTTATGTTCTTTGTATACCTGTGTTAGTTTTATGATATTGGCCGCCCTAAGCCCAGCTCCGGTTGGGGAGGCCAGGGTACAAATAAAAATTGATTGATTGATGGATTATTATATTGATTGGGATGGTGAGCTTTATGGAAAAATCAATGTATTTTTTTAAAAAAAACGCTTTAAAAAAGCATTTTCAGAGCATTTTTTAATGTGTGTAGATTCCAGGTCAATTTTGCTCACACGCAGCAAAACGTTGTAGGCCGGCCCTGATGGCAGAGGTATAAAACGCTATTTTCCCTGCAGACCAGTGAGAAGTGTGGATCTAGATCCTTTGCAAAAGGACAATCGGATTCACTGAACTTGCCTGTTCTTGGGGTCAAGAATGCCATTTACCAATTCAGTTTCTTGCAGGAGAAGATAAATGCATTTGGTATTTGTGGGATGGTGAGCTCTGTAGCATTTCTTCTGTTCCCTATAAGCTCTCCGGCTCCATACAAGCACGCACCCAAAGGCAGGCAAAGCTGTATGTAGGAGGGAGCAGGCACAGTTCAAACTGTGAATAATAGAAAACAGATAATAGAGAAGGGGCAAAGGTGCCGTTTTCCTGCCTCTCCACAAAAGTCCTCTTGTGACTAAAGAAGCAGGGAAGAACAGCAAGCCTAGTGATCAGAATGCTACTCAGGCAAACCGAAGCTTTTTTATTATTATTAAAATGCCCCCCCCATATATATATATTTAAAAACAAAAATGTGTGGTTGGAACCTTTCTTTTTTATTATTATAATTTTTACTGAGTTTTGCTTTACATACATCTGCAGAAAGATTCCATCCAAAGTTCAAACTG
The DNA here is from genome assembly GCF_964188315.1 of Podarcis muralis. Classification (NCBI taxonomy): domain Eukaryota; kingdom Metazoa; phylum Chordata; class Lepidosauria; order Squamata; family Lacertidae; genus Podarcis; species Podarcis muralis. Next base: position 3,918,043 of record NC_135662.1, read on the forward strand.
AAAATGACAATAAACAAATACATAAAAATACATAATAACTAAATATCTTTCCGCCCACCACCAATTACCCATGATGATTATTCTGAATTATCAAACCTAAGCGCTCTGGTCTTTTGAGCTGACTTCCGTCCACCACCTCAATTTGAGTCATTCTTTCCTTTCCTTAACTGCCTTCTTTAGATTTTTTTTCATTTCTTGGTATTAACTTATTTAATTACAGTAACTGTTTTGTCTTTTGCAAAAATTAATCAAAGCATAGTAAAGGTTTTATCTTAGAACAATGTTTTTCTAGGTGATTTTTATAACACTCCCATTCTTTACTGAACTTTTGGCTTGTTCAGTTCCTAATCATTTCTGTCATTTTAGTCAGGTCAATGTATTCAATAATAATAATAATTTATTATTTGTACCCCGCCCATCTGGCTGGGCTTCCCTAGCCACTCTGGGCGGCTTCCAACAAAGATTAAAAATGCATTAAAATGTCACACATTAAAAACTTCCCTGAACAGGGCTGCCTTCAAATAAATGACTTTATTTGCCACTCACCCTGTGGTGGAATCCCTTCCCCCTTCCATTTTCTGGCAATAAGCATTCTTGCTGCTGTAGCGGCATATAAAAATATCCTTCTTTTATCGTTTGGTTGTAACCTTTCAACGAATGTGTCAACAATGCAGTTGTGACGATTTGTTACAAGGTAGGCGGAAACCAAGTGGCTGGTGCCAATTTGCCATGTGGAAAAACTCCTACCAGGCCCCTCAATGGCGACCAACCGAGGTCCATAGCAAGGTCAAGGAACGAAAACCTTATAGGGCAGGAAACAGGAACAGCTGGAGGCGGCAAAAGAGGGAGATCCCCAGCCGCTCCTGCCTTAAATAGGGCAGGCCACGCCCCCAGAGCCAGCCGATTGGCTGCCCAGGGGATGATGCGGCTGGGAATCCCCCAATCTCATGGGGCTGGGCTCCAGCCACTGTGCGCATGGTGGGGCCATGAAGTCTGCAACTCCACCTCCTTCGAAGGGCGGAAGTGGCTATGCTGGACTAGATGGGCTGTTGGCCTGATCCAGCAGGCTGGTCTTAGATTCTTATGAACTTCAGGGGAAGGGCTGTAGTCTAGGGGGAGAAGATCTCAGGTCCAATTCTCAATGGCATCTCCATTACTGAGCTTGAGGGACCAATGGCCGGATTTGGCATAAGGCAACTTCCTGTGTGATTCTCACACTTGGGCTCAGGCGGAAACGTTGAACTGGTGGCAGCTGACGAGGCGTGAGACCTTGGGTTGTAGTCAGTGGGCCAATGAAGATGCTGAGCCAGGGTGTGGACAAATTCATCAAGGAGAAGGAGCTCCATAGCTACTAGTCATGTGTACTGTTACCTCCAGAACCAGAGTCGTATTCTTCTGAATGCTAGTTGTTGGAAACGGCAGGAGAGTTGAGTGGTGTTGCATTCAGGCCATGCTTTCAGACTGGCCATTGTGGATATGGGACGCTGGAGGAGATGGGTCCTGGATCTGATGCAACTGCAAGGCTCCTTCTTCTGTTCTTTTAGCTACAAAACAGCTGGGGGGGAAATCGAGGGCACTCGCGAGCCTGAATATAAAAAGCAAATTATATCATGGAAGGTAAATATGTGTGCCTTGCTGCAGGAACTAATTTGTGCCACCCCCCCACCTTTATCAAATCGGCACAGCAGGGTCTCTTCTCGCTGGCTCCCTGGGGATGTCTTTGCAGCGACGGATTGCTCCCTGAGTCAGCAAACAGACTAAATGCAGAAAATGACAATATGAACGAGCTGAAGAGGGGAGCTCATTAAACAGCGGACAGCAGGAGAGAAACATTGGCTTTCTCTGCAATATTGCAAAATGATTCATAGAATCATAGAATCATAGAGTTGGAATAGACCACAAGGGCCATCGAGTCCAACCCCCTGCAAAGCAGGAAACACCATCAGAGCACTCCTGACATATGGTTGTTAAGCCTCTGCTTAAAGACCTCCAAAGAAGGAGACTCCACCACACTCCTTGGCAGCAAATTCCACTGTCGAACAGCTCTTACTGTCAGGAAGTTCTTCCTAATGTTTAGGTGGAATCTTCTTTCTTGTAGTTTGGATCCATTGCTCTGTGTCCGCTTCTCTGGAGCAGCAGAAAACAGCCTTTCTCCCTCCTCTATGTGACATCCTTTTATATATTTGAACATGGCTATCATATCACCCCTTAACCTCCTCTTCTCCAGGCTAAACATGCCCAGCTCCCTTAGCCGTTCCTCATAAGGCATCGTTTCCAGGCCTTTGACCATTTTGGTTGCCCTCCTCTGGACACGTTCCAGTTTGTCAGTGTCCTTCTTGAACTGTGGTGCCCAGAACTGGACACAGTACTCCAGGTGAGGTCTGACCAGAGCAGAATACAGTGGCACTATTACTTCCCTTGATCTAGATGCTATACTCCTATTGATGCAGCCCAGAATTGCATTGGCTTTTTTAGCTGCCGCGTCACACTGTTGGCTCATGTCAAGTTTGTGGTCAACCAAGACTCCTAGATCCTTTTCACATGTACTGCTCTCAAGCCAGGTGTCACCCATCTTGTATTTGTGCCTCTCATTATTTTTGCCCACACCGTCCAACAGGAAATGGTGGCCAACAGGATAAAGATGAAGGCGTTTTAGGATTTGGAGGACAACCTGCTCTCTCTCTCTCGCCTGCATGAGTTGTATAGAAAGAATTCACCCTCACATGAATGCCCAGGCACTCAGTAGGAATATAAGGAGCTCACTTACACAGAGTCTGACCCACAGGCCTCTGGCTGACCACTATAAATCATGGCGCTGGACCAGATGAGCCACTGCAGACTATTCTTATGTTCTTAAGACCTTTGTTCCATCTAGGTCAGTATTGTCAACACTGACTAGTAACAGGTCTCCAGGATTTCGGACTGGGGGCACAGCTATGTCACCCGATGCATTATGTGGTTTGGAGTACAGTGGTGCCGTGCAAGACGAAGGCCTCGCAAGACGAAAAACTCGCTAGACGAAAGGGTTTTCCGTTTTTTGAGTCGTTCTGCAAGACGAATTTCCCTATGGGCTTGCTTCGCAAGACGAAACGCCTTGCGAGTTCTTGCGAGTTTGTTTCCTTTTTCTTAAAGCCGCTAAGCTGCTAATAGCTGCTAAGCCGCTAATAGCCGTGCTTCGCAAGACGAAAAAACCGCAAGACGAAGAGACTCGCGGAACGGATTAATTTCGTCTTGCGAGGCACCACTGTATATGAATGTGTGTTGGGGGCATGTGGGCAGTCAGAAGGTCCTGAAGCCAAGCTAGATGGAGAAGCTGGTGTTGCAGGAGCAAACATGGTGTCAGGGACCAGGGCCTGTACCTCACATTGTATCCAGTTTGAGCTCTGTCTCTCCTCAGCCAAAGCACAACGCACTGTGAGAAGGAAGAGGAACCAAGGCTGAGTGGAGCTATTGACTTTGGCAAGAGCAATTTGTCATGGGCTGGCCGAGTCAGGACAATGCAGATGGAGGGTTAGCTGAGAACACAGGCGAGGGCACCAGCAGCATATAGGACCCACCCACTGGGAGTCAGGGAATCTGCTAGCAAAGTTCTGGAAAGGGAGGGCTTCCTCAACCTGTTCTGTCCAGCCTTGTGATGGAAGCTGTGATGGCCTGGGACTCAGGCTCAGACTCGGAACCAGAGGAGTCTCAGTCTGCACCGGATCCTTTGCCTCAGACATCATCTGAACCAAGTCTGGGGCCTGATCCTGAAGAGTCCTAGTCTGCACAGGTTCCCCTTCAACAAACACCAGCTGGGCTGAGTCAGGGGCCTGAGCCTGCCCTGGCTCCAGATGCAGGGATTACCTCGTTGCCTCCAGCTGGGCCATCACTTACAGCTGCTCCACTACCGGTTGGGTCAGGGGAGGCTGAGGCGGCCCCTGGGTTTAGTAACCCACCGACGCCTCCCGAGCTGCAGAGACTAAGGTCTGAGAGAAGGAGAGACCTGAGTACTCGCAGGAGGAGTGCTTGCCTTCGGGTGAGACAGGGAGGTGAGTTGCTGGGGGACCAGGACTGGCCGCTACCCCAACAAAGATAAAAGGCTGTTGGGCTCCGCCCCAGGTTGCGGGAGCAACATTGCTGTATGCTAGAACCTGCCTGAGATCCTGTACCTGTTCTTGGCTGGTTCCCTGAGAGCCAGTGTGGTGCAGTGGTTAAGAGCGGTAGACTCGTAATCTGGTGAACCAGGTTCGCGTCTCCGCTCCTCCACATGCAGCTGCTGGGTGACCTTGGGCTAGTCACACTTCTCTGAAGTCTCTCAGCCTCACTCACCTCACAGAGTGTTTGTTGTGGGGGAGGAAGGGAAAGGAGAATGTTAGCCGCTTTGAGACTCCTTCGGGTAGTGATAAAGCGGGATATCAAATCCAAACTCTTCTTCTTCTTCCCTGCCTTGTGACCTGCCTTGGCCCTGTCGGACGGACGCCTAGCGGAACCCTTGGATTCAGGACCAGACCTGGACGGTGTTGCTTGGGCTTACCCCCAGGCCCAGCACATCAGGGTTCAAATCCCCACTGGGTGACCTTGGGCCAGTCACTGCCTCTCTGCCTAACCTACCTCACAGGGTTGTCGTGGAGGGTGAAATGAGGAGGGGGGGGGGAAGCCTTGTACAGCGCTTCAAGCTCCTGAGAGAGAAAAAAGGTGTGATATAAATGCAGTAAACAAAAATATGAGCTGTTTTCCCCTTCCCAAATGGAGAGCCTTCTGGTTTCTCTATCCTGAATTCTACAGTGCGATGGTGGGCACATCCGTCTCCTTAATCAATGCTTCGAGAGAGAAGAAGGTGTTTAGGGGCCAGGGGCATGAAATATTGTGTCTGTGGGGGAAGCAGAAACCCAGTGATTGTTCTTTTCTGGGACAAGCAGGGTGATTTAGTCAAACAACCTGCCAGCACTGAGGATGCAAACACCCCCCTTGACAATTAAACTTGCTCCAAAAAATGCAGCACAGCAAACAGCTTCCTTTGCAATTACTGGAGAGGTGTGCAGGAGAGAACCCATCGCTTTAAAGAACTTTCATTCCTTATGAGCGAGGAAACGAGGAGATGAAATATCTGTGCCTGTTAAAAAGAAGACATTTGCTTGGTTTTTTTTGTTGAGGTGAGGGTGAGAACGAACCACCATCTTCTCCGAACAGGTTTCTTAATAGTGTGCTTAGACTAAAATTACAATCTTGCTCACTCGTTCCTCTTTCTTCTAAACAGAAGAATGGAAATGAAGGCCTCCCAGGCTATTAGGATAAATCAAGAGCAGTTAGGCCCGGTGAGGTATTTACAAGGAGTGTGTAATAGATATTTTTTTTGGGGGGGGGGGTCGAAGGCAGTGTAATTACCTAGCAGACCCAGGGCTTGGAATGGAAGGGGCGGGGGAAGCACTGGAGGGATGGGGACAGGAAGAGGAAAGGCACATTGATGCACATCAAAGAAAACAGTATCCGGCACCGAAAAGGTTTCGGTCCAACCGCCCAGCACCTTGCCACCCTTACACCCATTCCGCTGACAATTTAATGGACTTGCAGGTGCCTGGAAGATGGGGAAAGGGCTTTGTTAGTGGGGAAGCTCAGCCAGATGGGCGGGGTATAAATAATAAAATTATTATTATTATTATTATTATTATTATTATTATTATTATTATTATTATTATTTCTTATGCTAGGCAGAAGTAGATTCTGAAGGCCTAGGACCCACGTACCTACGGGACCGCCTCTCCTGGTATGCCCCGCGGAGGACCTTAAGGTCCACAAATGACGACACCTTGGAGGTCCCAAGTCGCAAGGTGGTTAGATTGGTCTCAACTAGGGCCCAGGGCCTTTTCAGTACTGGCCCCGACTTGGTGGAACGCTCTGTCGCATGAGACTAGGGCCCTGCGGGACTTGACATCTTTCCGCAGGGCCTGCAAGACAGAGCTGTTCTGCCTGGCCTTTGGTTTGGACTCAGTCTGACCCTTATGTTTCCTTCCCCTTATGGTTTTGATCTATGGGCTACTATTAAAATGAGGCTGCATTTTAAATTGTTTTTTAACCTGTATTTTAAATTGTTTTAAAAAATATATTATTGTAATTTTACTGGCGTTAGCCGCCCTGAGCCTGGCTCTGGCTAGGGAGGGCGGGGTATAAATAAAATATTATTATTATTGTTATTATTTATTATTATTATTGTCTCAGGCCATGCTGGTATTGAATGATCTCCAATGATCTTTAATTTCATCCCAAAGGGGCTTCTGAAAATAAGGAGGAAAAGCAAAGGGGATCAAAGATGGGGTTTTTTGAAATTCAGTGGTTAAGAGAAAATGATGTGTTTGTGGGCGGGGGGCAGGAAGGTACCTACTGTCTGTACCTTGCTGTCTGTGCAAGTGTGCAAATGCACACGCCTGATTTATAAAAAAGGACATATCAAACAACATGTAGATCCTTTCATCATAAAAATAAAAATAAAAATTTATTATTTATACCCCGCCCATCTGGCTGAGTTTCCCCAACCACTCTGGGCGGTTTATAAACAGGAGATTAATAGCACAGCCATACAATGTGCTCCACCAGCAGAAATGCGCAACTTGCAAAAACCGACCATAGCTGTCAACTTTCCCCTTTTCTTGCGAGGAATCCTATTCGGAATAAGGGAATTTCCCTTAAAAAAAGGGAAACGTTGACAGCTATGAAACCGACAAATTTTCAAGTTGCAAAAAAACACCCCAGTGCAGTGCTGTCTTGCAAATGCACGGGGCTATGATATGGATTCGAACCGCCGACCTTCTGATTGGCAAGTCCTAGGGTTAATTTTTTTTAAAAAAAGATTTTTATTAAAGTTTTCAAAATGTTACAAAAAGAAAAAAGAAAAAGAAAAAATACAAAGTAAAAACAGTTAAAAACAATTCAATCTTTCCGTGTCTTATCTTTCATTCGCTTGTTCCCCAGACCTCCTCACACCTCCCTTTTTTGTATCCAGTTCAATTAGTTGGTTCAGCAAATCCTTTCCCTCTTTGTTTTTATCCTAATCTTTAATCTTAATATATTATAATTTTAGATAATCCCCTGTTACCAATCCATTTTTACACATCTTTATAACATTACTGCTGAAAACCACTTAACTTCAATCCAACATCATTCTAACATTCATTAATTTTGCAGTATTTCTGTAAATAGTCTTTAAATTTCTTCCACTGACTCTTCTCCCTGGTCTCGGATTCTGCCGGTCATTTCCGCCAGATTCGAACCGGCGACCTTCTGATTGGCAAGTCCTAGGGTTAAACCACACTGCCTAGGACTTGCCGATCAGAAGGTCGGCAGTTCGAATCCCCGCGATGGGGTGAGCTCCCGTTGCTCGGTCCCTGCTCCTGCCAACCTAGCAGTTCGAAAGCATGTCAAAGTGCAAGTAGATAAATAGGTACCACTCCGCCGGGAAGGTAAACGGCGTTTCCGTGTGCTGCTCTGGTTCGCCAGAAGCGGCTTAGTCATGCTGGCCACATGACCTGGAAGCTGTACGCCGGCTCCCTCAGCCAATAAAGCGAGATGAGCGCCGCAACCCCAGAGTCGGTCACGACTGGACCTAATGGTCAGGGGCCCCTTTACCTTTACTATGATATGGATTCAGCTTGAGGCTGGAGAGGTTGCCTGGGGCACCCCAAACCTAGACTGCATTCCAGAATGGGGGGCCAAAGATTCGATAGCTACAGGAAATAAAATCCGGGTCTGCAAATCTTTCAGCCTGGAACTTCTCTAACTGCTCACTGATGTGCTCCATTGTCAAGGTTTGCTATAGGGCAATCGGAGGACGTATGCCCCACGTTGTCTGCACGCCACTGGTAATTGCATTGAGATCTATTTAATACCTGCTGTCACAGGGACAATGCTCAGTACCAGCTATCTATCTACATTTTTATGTGAGCCGCTGCTGTGACACCGGTAGACCTACCAAGGTGATAAAGTGACTGAATAAGATTCCCCATTGTCAAGTGAGTGAGTGACTCTCTGTAGGTTTTGGCTGCAGCTGATTTTCCTGTTCTCTGATAAGTTTTATAACACTTACCTGTCATTCGCAGCAAAGGGTCGTGGAGCAGGGGACTCAGCCAGCTTGACGCCGTCTCATCTAAGTTCCTTCCAAGAGATGGAAAGGGAAGATGCTCCCCATATGCACTCCTCGCACACCTTCTCCAGGTGTTAATGAGAAATGTCAGGCAAGAGATTCCCCTACTGGAAAAGCACTGGCAACTGAAGTTTTGAGTTGGAAAGACTTCGCCACCTACCCAACTTCTTGTTTGAAGATCGTGTGAGATGGAGCAGCTCCCCTGCTATGAGCAAGAGGGGACATGGTAGAAATGAATGTATATTATGTGTGACATTGGAGAAAAGTTCTTTTCCGGTTCGCACTGGAATTTGGGGGTGTCCATTGAAGTTGAATATTCAGAACAGAAAGAGTGAGCCCCCTGAATGTATGGAGATTGAGCCTTGGGTCCAAATTGTTGGAAATAGATACACCTGTATATATACATATGTATCTTTATTGAGTGTGATATGTTTCTTTATTGGGACGCGGGTGGCGCTGTGGGTAAAACCTCAGTGCCTAGGACTTGCCGACCGCATGGTCGGCGGTTCGAATCCCCGCGGTGGGGTGCGCTCCCGTCGTTCGGTCCCAGCGCCTGCCAACCTAGCAGTTCAAAAGCACCCCCGGGTGCAAGTAGATAAATAGGGACCGCTTACTAGTGGGAAGGTAAACGGCGTTTCCGTGTGCGGCTCTGGCTCGCCAGAGTAGCTTCGTCACGCTGGCCACGTGACCCGGAAGTGTCTGCGGACAGCGCTGGCCCTCGGCCTCTTAAGTGAGATGAGTGCACAACCCTAGAGTCTGTCAAGACTGGCCCGTACGGGCAGGGGTACCTTTACCTTTTACCTTATTGAGTGTAATTAGAATTTGAAAACATACAAAATGCAATGATACAAAGGTTAATTACAAAAGCCATGAGGCGGGAGGGAAGGAAGTCGATAGGCTCTAAGAAGCCAGGGCGGTAATGTGGATGATGACAATGTGAATGTATAATATTAATTGGAATACACGCACACACACAAACACACACACATGTGTATCTATTTCCAACAATTTGGACCCAAGAGTCAATATCCATCCATTCATATATATATATATATATTCATATATATACAGTGGTACCTCGGGTTAAGAACTTAATTCGTTCCGGAGGTCCGTTCTTAACCTGAAACTGTTCTTAACCCGAAGCACCACTTTAGCTAATGGGGCCTCCTGCTGCCGCCGTGCCACCACTGCATGATTTCTGTTCTCATCCTGAAGCAAAGTTCTTTCTGGGTTAGCAGAATCTGTAACCTGAAGCGTATGTAATCCGAGGTACCACTGTATATATTACACTCAATAAAGAAATAGCTCAAAATTTAAATAAATATAGAAAGGTAGAAAATTTATCATTACAAATCTTCAGACAACCCTGCTAGTGATGGTAATTGATTAAAATAATAAAGAAATTATACAACATCACTTTTAACTTGCTGAGGTTTCCATAATACACTTTCCTCTCTTCATCTTTTTCTTAACGTATCAAAAAAGGGAAGACCAAGAAAGGAAACTCAAAAAGGAAAAAAGGAGGAGAAGAGGAAGGGAGGAGGGAGAAGTGAAGGGAAGGGGGGGCGAGAAAAGAAAAGAGGAAGAAAAATTCAAAGCAAGACAAACATGTTTAACTTCTGATTAGACTCATTGTATTATTATTTCTACAATTTTTTTCATACACAGTTCCAAGTTATTATATTTCTTTCTTTGTTTTCATCAGATATCAAAAAACATGTTTGTTGTTTTACAAGGTTCATTCTATTTCTGCCAGGAGATATTTGTTATTGTAATAGTTTCCAAATATTCTTTAAAGATTTCCCATTCTTTCTGTACTTTCTGTTCTATTCTATTCTAGACTGCATCCACTGAAGTATGGTGTCCTGATCAAGGGAAGTAACAGCACCACTCTGTTCTGCATGGGTCAGACCACACCTGGAATACTGTGTCCAGTTCCGGGCACCACAATTTAAGAAGGATGTTGACAAGCTGGAAGGTTTGCAGAGGAGGGCAACCAAGATGATCAAGAGTCTGGAAACCAAGCCTGATGAGGAACGGTTGAAGGAGCTGGGTATGTTTAACCTGGAAAAGAGGAGACTGAGAGGAGATATGATAGCCATCTTCAAATATCTCAAAGGCTGTCCCATGGAAGAGGGAACAAGCTTGTTTTCTCCTGCTCTGGACGGTAGGACTCGAACCAATGGATTCAAAGTTGCAAAAAAGGAGATTCTGACTAAACATCAGAAAAAACTTTCTGATGGCAAGAACTGTTTGTTTGCAAACAGATTACCTTGGAAGGTGGTGAATTGTCCTTCATTGGAAGTTTTTAAGCAGAGGTTAATATCAACAACCTCAGATATGCAGATGACACAACCTTGATGGCAGAAAGTGAGGAGGAATTAAAGAACCTTTTAATGAGGGTGAAAGAGGAGAGTGCAAAATATGGTCTGAAGCTCAACATAAAAAAAACAAAGATCATGGCCACTGGTCCCATCACCTCCTGGCAAATAGAAGGGGAAGAAATGGAGGCAGTGAGAGATTTTACTTTCTTGGGCTCCATGATCATTGCAGATGGTGACAGCAGCCACGAAATTAAAAGATGCCTGCTTCTATTCTATGATTCTATGTCTATTTGTTTGGATCACACCAAGATCCAGAGGCTATGAAATCCACTGTTTTCATGGGGCAATGAAGGGGTGATGGAAGGGATCAGTCCAAAATTTGGGACCATTTGTGGTTAAGCATTTTCTTCAGTTGAGACACCTTTTTGCTTCTTTTCCAGCTAGCGCCGCTTGCTGTCCCCATTTCGTTCTTCTTCTGTTTGAACTCTTTCCCTTTCTTTTCCTGTCCGTGATTGATTTTAATTGTCGGAATTGTCTCTGTGGGAGGCTGGGCTTCTCGCTGTGAGTGAATGCCGACGAGTAGGAGGGAAGACTACTCAGACAGGCACTTTCTCTGCACCACTTCCAAACGCTTCTTATATGAGATTTCCTGCAAAATTTCATTGGAACTCATCCATCTCGAAGCCTGAGGTATAAAGGTGCGTCTTCTGGCCCCATCCACTGACCAGTCTTATCCCAGGAATTTCTTGCCGGGGCATAATTTTCTAATGGGACTTAGATTCCGGCAGCCATCAGGTTCTTCTTAGGATTCTGTGGGAAACTTACGTTTGCTGCTGGAGCTGTCGAAGGCCAATGATACTTAGACATGCAGTAAGAGAACTCTTTTCTGGCACTGTCAAAGAGACAAATCCCAGGAGGCTGTCAAAAACCATGTCGGGCTATTGGCAGTGACAGTTCTTCCAGGGTTCTTCCAGCTCTACAAGGAAATTCCAGGGACTGAACTCTGGACTTTTCAAATGCAAAGCAACTGCTCTGCCCTATGGCCCCTTCCCAAACCTAAACTGAATTGATTACCTGTATACAGCTTTCTACAGGGATGCAGGTGGCGCTGTGGGTTAAACCACAGAGCATAGGACTTGACGATCAGAAGGTCGGCGGTTCAAATCCTCGTGATGGGGTGAGCTCCCATTGCTCGTGATGGGGTGAGCTCCCATTGCTCAGTCTCTGCTCCTGCCAACCTAGCAGTTCGAAAGCACATCAAAGTGCAAGTAGATAAATAGGTACCGCTCAGGCGGGAAGGTAAACAGCATTTCCGTGCGCTGCTCTGGTTCGCCAGAAGCGGCTTAGTCATGCTGGCCACATGACCCGGAAGCTGTACGCCGGCTCCCTCAGCCAATAAAGCGAGATGAGCGCCACAACCCCAGAGTTGGCCACGACTGGACCTAATGATCAGGGGTCCCTTTACCTTTACCTTTACCTTGATACAGCTCTCTACAGGTCTGAGACCTCCTCCTTCCTGCAGGCAAATCCTACTGCTGTTAGCTCCCAGTTCCCTTCAGCATCCAGTCTGGCTGGCTTTTAGGTTCCAGACATCTTGTGGGTTACATGAAACCAAAATGGAATGCCTTTTACTAACAAATACTGGGAAACTCTGCAAAGAAAAGTCTCAAGCTCTGAAACAGCCATTTCATGGCTCTTGATCTGGAGCTGAGTGGGGTCTTGTGGGTTGCCAATCTTGAGTGAATCCTGTGTACTTTACTTCTTCTGTCTTTTGCTGTTGTGCTGAAGTACGTTATTGTGTGGGCACGCTTTCCAGGCTGAACTATTGCACATACAATGGCATATTAATTAATTATCTAAATTAATTAAAAGCACAATGCAAATCTTCTTTAAGGATTTTCTAGAAGAGAGCCAGTGGATTAAAACTGTTTATTTTAAAGTGAATAGAAGGGAACGTTAGATAGAATAGAGCTTCTTCTCCTTTTTTTCTTAATGCATCCTGCTGTTCAGCTAAGGCTTTTGCAAAAAAAGTCTTCAATAAATGCCAAAGAAATGGATTATACAAAGGATGAGATACAGTGTTAGACTCACAGACAGAAAATCACAATCCTGAACTCGGCAAATTCCTTGGGCAGTTTTTCCGAACAGGGCCCCCATGTTAAAAGGAATGCTTTTGGAAGCCATTGCTGAAATTATTCCAAAACAATTTGTTTAAATTTGGGGGCACATTTTGAATCCAGACTGGGCTGTATTCCAGGTGATCTCAGTGGAAGTTTGATAGATCACAGGGGTCTTCCCCATTCCCTGCCATAAATCTTCATCACCAGCCAGCCCATTCCCCTTTTCCAAGGGAGCTACCAGTTGGGTGTTCCTTGCAGGATCAGTGCTCCTTGTCTTTTGCAGCATCCGCACAAGATTGTTGTCATCAAAACGCCAACCTGCATCTCTCCCCTTCTCCCCCACAATTGAGTGCCTCTCCGGACTGATGTTTTATTGTGGTTGTATTCAACTTGTTCTTCTTGCGATGCTTAGTTAAACTGTGGACCTTGTTCCAGCAGGAGGCAATGATGGCCACCAACACAGGTAGCTTAAAAAAAATTCATGGAGGAGAGGGCTGTTGATGGCTACTAGCATCTTACAAAGCAGAGATATCACCTTGCCAACAAAGGTCCGTATAGTTCAAGCTATGGTTTTCCCAGTAGTGATGTGTGGAAGTGAGAGCTGGACCAGCAAGAAGGCTGATGGCCGAAGAATGGATGCTTTTGAATTCTGGTGCTGGAGGAGACTCTTGAGAGTCCCATGGACTGCAAGAAGATCAAACCTATCTATTCTGAAGGAAATCAGCCCTGAGTGCTCACTGGAAGGACAGATCCTGAAGCTGAGGCTCAAATACTTTGGCCACCTCATGAGAAGAGAAGACTCTCTGGAAAAGACCCTGATGTTGGGAAAGATGGAGGGCAGAAGGAGAAGGGGAGGACAGAGGACGAGATGGTTGGACAGTGTTCTCAAAGCTACCAGCATGAGTTTGACCAAACTGCGGGAGGCAGTGGAAGACAGGAGTGCCTGGCGTGCTCTGGTCCATGGGGTCCTGAAGAGTCGGACATGACTAAACGGCTAAACAACAACAAGCCATAAGGCCTAATCTTTGCCTCCACAGTTGGAGGCATCAATGTTTCTGAATGCTAGTTGCTGGCAACCACAGGAGGGGTGTGTGTGTGTTCTTATGCCCATGTCCTGATTTCTGGTTCCTCACTGGTATTTGGTCAGCCACTGGGAGCACAAGATGAGGTGGCTCTTGGTTTGGAGTCACTTTCAATGTACCTACACTTCTCGCACTGTTCCGTGATGTGTGTGTGTGATTCTGGATGGAAGCAGCTTGTAACAATGACTGGAATCACGGGCTCCTGGAGTCATGATTAAATTTGGGGCCTTGGGGTTTGCTGGAGGGAATTCTGAATACTGCAGTAAAGGATTCCTGCTCTCCTTCTTGCTTTAGACCAGGGGTAGCAGTGACTACATTATTACATGAGCACTGTTCCACAGCATTTGATATTTTCATTTACATTCATTCATTCAAAATAAGATGGGGTATGTACTCTTTTTCATTACTGTTTGTATTATAGTTTATAATTTTTGTAAAGCGATATGTGCACGCAGGTCATCGTCTGTAAAATTTTATTTTCAGTTTATGAAGCAATTCTATATCCTCCCATCACGCTGATGAAACAGTAGTCTTTATCCGGAATCACTGTTCAGTGTTGGACATCATATCTGCTGAATACACAAAGCTTCACAGCTTGTCTGTCATCGTACAAAGTCTGGTACCTTGCTTCATTTAAAGATTTTCAGAGACTTTGAGACTAAAGATTTCATTTTGGACTTGTTATGGTTTGAAGGAATTCTATAAAAGATTGTTTATTGCATACAGTGGTACCTCAGGTTAAGTACTTAATTCGTTCCGGATGTCCGTTCTTCACCTGAAACTGTTCTTAACCTGAAGCACCACTTTAGCTAATGGGGCCTCCTGCTGCCGCCACGCCGCTGGAGCACTATTTCTGTTCTTATCCAGAAGCAAAGTTCTTAACCTGAAGCACTATTTCTGGGTTAGTGGAGTCTGTAACCTGAAGCGTATGTAACCTGAGGTACCACTGGATGTACATGGTCATTGTGTTGCCTAGACATTGCTGACCTTCTCTTTCCAACACAGGGGTTTGTCTGGTTACTTAGATCGGGGTAGGCAACCTAAGGCCTGTGGGCTGGATCCGGCCCAATTGCCTTCTCAATCCGGCCTGTGGAAGGTCCGGGAATCAGCGTGTTTTTACATGAGTAGAATTATTTAAAAAGGCACCTCTGGGTTATTTGTGGGGCATAGGAATTCGTTCATTTCCCCCCGTTCATTTCCCCCCCTCCAAAATATAGTCTGCCCCACCACATGGTCTGAGGGACGGTGGACTGGCCCACAGCTGAAAAAGGTTGCTGACCCCTGCTTTAGACAAATGAGGGGAAACTAGAGTTGAGTGGTTGACGAATGAATGGGGAAGAGGAAGGGGCTAGGTGCTAGCACAATTATAAGCAGGCTTTAAATTTGAAAGGGATGGTTGCTTCTTTTGGGTCTGATAGTCCCTCCCAATTATTCAGGATTAATTAAACCAGGGAGGAATTCCTGCAACCATTAGGAGATGCTTGTGAAGGGAGAAAAAAAGCAGGGGATGACAGAGACTTGGATCTTGGCACAAAACCTTTCAGCTGATCTCCAAAGTGCTGAAAGGCAGTTAGCAATGACTTTAATTGCTCTCTTCAAAGGGTTAACCAAGGGGGTGGATGGAAGCCAATGGATCTCTGTCAGGGACTATTTGAGACTCCTGCTAAGTGCCTGGAATGCTAAAAGGTGAATGATAATTGGGGAGAACCACGTGGGCGATGGAACACTTTTGGCACTGTTTTGTGAAAATAGTTCTGAGTTTTTATAGTTAGAGCATCATGTGGGTTTGGGTCTCTTTTGTGTATCCCACACGGCACTAGTTGTTTGTTGTACAACTCACTCGTGGAAAAATGCCTCTGATTAGCAGCCTTTGGAGGGTTCTGCCTTGATAAAAGGTCTTCTCATCTAGGTGTTCTGTCCTGGATTTTTCCTCCTGTTGCTTGGTTGTGTAAAAACTAATTCTTTCCTTAAACAGAAGTGGAATGATTCCTGTTATGTACTGAGTTGAATAGGATCCAAAAGGCAGCAGTCTGATTGGTCATAAAACAATAGGATTCAGAATGCAGCGGTCTGATTGGTCCTAGAACAATAGGGTCCAGAATGCAGCAGTCTGATTGGTCCACAGGAGCCACCCAATCCATCTCCAGGTGGAAGTGACTCCGCAACCTGATTGGCCTACAGGTGAATCCCGGAACTAGCCAATCACGTGGGGCCCATTGTGTAAATAATGTATATAAAGCAGACATTCTGGGGGAACTTCCATTCCTCCTCACCACTATGAGCCGAATAAAGAGCATGAAATCCACTCTTGACTCCGAGTATATTTCAATTCCTTTCTCCCCTTCCTAGAAAACAAAGGAAGAACACACTGAGCAAATGCTTAACTTTGCTACCAAGAACCAACGTAACGTTGTAGGCTGTGCAAATAGCACATTACTGACATCTTGTGACAGATTACAGGTATTGCAGGCTCAACCTATTGACATTCTGAAGGCCTCTAAATATGCAGGACACGGCCTAAGGCTGTCCAATGATGCCTTTAGGCCATGCTGGCTGGGGCTGATGGGAGTTGTAGTTTTTGGAAGCAATTGGAAGCGTTTTGGCAGCATTTGGAAGGTCAAAGATCCTCCACCCTTGCTCTAGAGCAGCCTTTCTCAGCCTGTGGGTCCTCAGATGTTGTTGAACTACAACTCCCATCACCCCTAGCTAGCAAGGCCAGAGCTCAGGGATGATGGGAGTTGTAGTCCAACCACATCTGGGGACCAACAGGTTGAGAACCGCTGGTCTAGACTCTGGAACACCTGCTTTGAGCTGGGTGGGGGTGGATAAGATGCCTGGCAAGGCCACCTCCAACTCCAAGCATTTGGAACTTTTTAGCTTAGAGAAAAGGTGAGTTAAGAGGCAACATGATAGGAAATTTTAAATGATGCATTTAAAAAAGTGAAGTATGGATAGAAAAAAGTCACCATACCCATCTCCAAACACTGGAACTTGTGGACATGCAATGAAGCAGAATGCTGGAATATTGTTGTTGTTGTTTAGTTGTGTCCGACTCTTTGTGACCCCCTGGACCAGAGCACGCCAGGCACTCCTGTCTTCCACTGCCTCCCACAGTTTGGTCAGACTCATGTTGGTAGCTTTGAGAACACTGTCCAACCATCTCGTCCTCTGTCGTCCCCTTCTCCTTGTGCCCTCCATCTTTCCCAACATCAGGGTCTTTCCCAGGGAGTCTTCTCTTCTCATGAGGTGGCCAAAGTCTTGGAGCCTCCTTCCAGTGAGCACTCAGGGCCGATTTTCTTAGGAATGGAGAGGTTTGATCTTCTTGCAGTCCATGGGACTCTCAAGAGTCTCCTCCAGCACCAGAATTCAAAAGCATCAATTCTTCAGCGATCAGCGTTCTTTATGGTCCAGCTCTCACTTCCATACATCACTACTGGGAAAACCATGGCTTTAACTATATGGACCTTTGTTGGTAAGGTGATGTCTCTGCTTTTTAAGATACTGTCTAGGTTTGCCATCGCCTTTCTCCCAAGGAGCAGGCGTCTTTTAATTTCGTGACTGCTGTCACCATCTGCAGTGATCATGGAGCCCAAGAAAGTAAAATCTCTCACTGCCTCCATTTCGCTGGAAGATTAATGACGAATAAAAGAAAGTACTTCTTCATGCATTGCATATAGCTAATCTGTGGAATTCACTGCCCCTGGACGGCTAATTCTTCTTTCTCTTCCATCTTGACCCCAACGTATCTCTTTTTGGAAACAGGCAGATGCAGATTAGATGCTTTAAAAGTTAGCCCTAGGCCAGCTGAGATACTGGTCGGTCTTTGACATCAGGAAGGATGGTGGGAGTTGGGGAGGGAAAATAGAGCAAAAGGGGAGGCAGTCATAATCATTTGTAGCCAGAATGCAAATGGTTCCTCTTGTCTTTAATTGCTTTGTTTATTCCTCTCCTCTCTCTCTAACTTGAATGCCAATTGATTTTTCCATTGTCAAGAATAACTCGATTCCAGCAGTTAGGGAGTCTTGAATGCTAAGCTGCTTTAATTTTTATACAAGGCTCTGGAACAATGTTCACATTTAAAATGTTATCGGTCTTGCTGAAACGCATAACAAGCTTGAAATGAACAGAGTGGCGGTACGGGTTCCTTCTTCCCATCATTGCCGCCGACTCTCCCTTTGCAGATTTAATTTAAATTACAAATGCTTATGATAAAAATTTGCACTCAGTGGCACTTATATTATATGCGATTATTTCCAGTGTGCAGGAGAGGAATAGCGGACTGAATTGCTCTCCCTCTTCAGTTATTTTTTAAAGGAACAAGAGAAGACTATGTGCACACTGTACAGCAGCGATGGGCAGCCAGGAGTTCAGGGACCAAACATGTTTTCCAGTTATAAGAAAGAGAGATTGCATGCATCGATGCATCTGCTTACTTTTGGGGATGCAATGTTTATATAAGAGGTAAGTATTTCTAATCTTAAGGGACGCGGGTGGCGCTGTGGGTTAAACCACAGAGCCTAGGACTTGCCAATCAGAAGGTTGGCAGTTCGAATCCCCGTGACGGGGTGAGCTCCCATTGCTCGGTCCCTGCTCCTGCCCACCTAGCAGTTCGAAAGCACATCGGAGTGCAAGTAGATAAATAGGTACTGCTCCAGCAGGAAGGTAAACGGTGTTTCCGTGCTCTGCTCTGGTTCGCCAGAAGCGGCTTAGTCATGCTGGCCACATGACCCGGAAGCTGTATGCCGGCTCCCTCGGCCAGTAAAGCGAGGTGAGTGCCGCAACCCCAGAGTCGGCCATGACTGGACTTAATGGTCAGGGGTCCCTTTACTCTTTATTTCTAATCTTGTGTAACAATTTGCCTAGCTGCAGATAAGGCATAACTCAGAATCCACGGTTGCACGAATCTCAGATAATGTAAAATATATTACTGAATCCCAGATTTCTGCTTGGATAAAGAGAGTAGCCCCTGAGAATGCTGATTTTAACCCTAGATGGTATTGAAAGAGGATTAGATAAATTCATAGCAGGGAAGGTTATCGATGGCCATTAGCTACAAACGGCCCTGCTCTGCTTCTGAATACAGTGGTATCTCGGGTTACATATGCTTCAGGTTACAGACACTTCAGGTTACAGACTCCGCTAACCCAGAAATAGTACCTCGGGTTAAGAACTTTGCTTCAGGATAAGAACAGAAATTGTGCTCCGGCGGCACGGCAGCAGCGGGAGGCCCCATTAGCTAAAGTGGGGCTTCAGATTAAGAACAGTTTCAGGTTAAGAACGGACCTCCGGAATGAATTAAGTTCTTAACCCGAGGTACCACTGTATCTGTTACTGAAAGCTGCAGGAGGGGAGAGGGATCTTGTGTTCAGGGCCTGCTTCCTGGTTTCCCATAATGGGCATCTGATTGGCCACTGTGAGAACAGGATTCTGGGCTTGATGGGCCGTGGCCTGGATCCAGCAGACTCTTTTTATGATTTTATGTCATCATCATCATCATTTTTTATTTATATCCCGCCCTTCCCAGCCAAAGCCGGGCTCAGAGTGGCTAACAACAGTAAAAGTAACACAGTTTACATAAAATCGCAATCAGTTAATTGAAATACATTCTAAAATCAGTTTGTTCTAAAATCAATTCTGAATCAAATTAATAGCAACCATTGGGCTAGAGTACTATGAGGATTACCAAAGGAGGGGGTCAGACTGTGTCTTGGCCAAAGGCCTGGTGGAACAGCTGTCTTGCAGGCCCTGTGGAAAGATGTCAAGTCCCGCAGGGCCCTAGTCTCTTGTGACAGAGCATTTCACCAAATCGGGGCCACAGCTGAAAAGGCCCTGGCTCTGGTTGAGGCCAGCCTAACCTCCCTGTGGCCCGGGGCCTCCAAGTTGTTTTTGTTTGAAGACCGTAAGGTCCTTCGTGGGACATACCAGGAGAGGCGGTCCCGTAGGTACGAGGGTCCTAGGCCATATAGGGTTTTAAAGGTTAAAACCAGCACCTTGAACCTTATCCTATACTCCACTGGGAGCCAGTGCAGCTGGTATAGCACTGGGTGAATGTGATCCCGCGTCAAGGATCCCGTAAGGAGTCTCACTGCGGCATTCTGCACCCGCTGGAGTTTCTGGGTCAGTCTCAAGGGCAGCCCCACGTAGAGCGAGTTACAATAATCAAGTCTGGAGGTGACCACTGCGTGGATCACAGTGGCTAGGTCAGGGCGAGAGAGGTAAGGAAGTCATCCCTGTGGTAAAGCATGTGTTGTGGATAGGGATCAGCGAATCTGCTAATTTCAGTTTCTTCCGCTTTGACCAATAGATACCTGTAGCCTCTTCTCAAAGGGGTGGCTTACCTGTGTCCCTGCAGCAGAGGTTTTCAACCTCTTTGAGACCATGATGCCCTTGACCAACTACATTATTTCTGTGGCACCTCCGTGGGACTCGGGAGCCTCAGTTAGATCACCCCTTGCCTGCAGAACCGGCAGCCCCTCACCCCTTTTCAAACACCCTCTCTTGTGGAGTGTTCCCCCAGCCTCCTCTCCCTTCTCCTTGGGGTTCCTCCACACAGCCGCTGCCACCACTCCTGATCTCTGAACTGCCCCTCTGCCCCAAAGAGTGGCACCTCCTCACGCCTCCACCTGGGGGCCTGGGAAGAGGATGCCCCCAGCCTTAGCGGCCCAACGGAGACTGGCCAAAGGTGAACATGAGGGCAGCAGCTTACTTGCCTTAGCAGGTTGGCGACTAATATGCACACAAAAATTACAAATTTCTTGGCTTAAGTTTAAGAGACTGATTTGCTTAAGCCAAGAAACAGTATTCTCTATGAAACTGAATATCAATATACATATCAAGGCTTTGAGATTAGACCACTGAAGAAGCCTGGAAAACTACCTTGGGGAGTGTGCTGCTGCAAGCCCCAGTAAAAGGGCCCCATCAGGGGCAAACAGTGGCCTCTTGATTACTTGGACTGCCAGGGTGAAACAGGTGCAAAACGCCGGAACCCTGTCTATGACTTCATTAACATCCATCTACAACTTCACTTAGGGACGCAGGTGGCGCTGTGGGTTGAACCACTGAGCCTAGGGCTTGCCGATCAGAAAGTCGCCGGTTCGAATCCCTGCGACGGGGTGAGTTCCCGTTGTTTGGTCCCAGCTCCTGCCAACCTAGCAGTTTGAAAGCACGTCAGAGTGCAAGTAGATAAATAGGTAATGCTCCAGCAGGAAGGTAAACGGCGTTTCCATGCGCTGCTCTGGTTCGCCAGAAGCGGCTTAGTCATGTTGGCCACATGACCTGGCTCCCTCAGCCAATAAAGCGAGATGAGCGCCGCAACCCCAGAGTCACCCACGACTGGACCTAATTGTTAGGGGTCCTTTTACCTTTTTACAACTTTGCTAGCATCTCTTGGTATTGTGAACAACACTGTACTGACCTTTTGTTGGTATCTTTCATGAACTTACCTAAAAAGAGAAAGAAAACAAAAGACTGAGTTAAGCACTTGAAAAATGTATTGAAATCAGACATTATAAGTTCATCTTAGGCTGGGTAGTTCGCAAGTCTCTGTGGCTTTGCATAAGGTTTTGTATTTTTCTCAGAAGACTGATAAAGACTGTATAATCATTTTGGTAATTATTGCGTGTAGTAGTGATGTATGGAAGTGAGAGCTGGACCATCAAGAAGGCTGATCGCCAAAGAATCGATGCTTTTGAATTATGGTGCTGGAGGAGACTCTTGAGAGTCCCATGGACTGCAAGAAGATCAAACCTATCCATTCTGAAGGAAATCAGCCCTGAGTGCTCACTGGAAGGCCAGATCGTGAAGCTGAGGCTCCAAGACTTTGGCCACCTCATGAGAAGAGAAGACTCCCTGGAAAAGACCCTGATGTTGGGAAAGATGGAGGGCACAAGAAGAAGGGGATGACAGAGGACGAGATGGTTGGACAGTGTTCTCGAAGCTACCAGCATGAGTTTGACCAAACTGCGGGAGGCAGTGGAAGACAGGATGGCCTGGTGTGCTCTGGTCCATGGGGTCATGAAGAGTTGGACACAATTAAACAACTAAACAACAACAAATCCTGATTACCCCTGCTATGAACCTAGCAACCTTTGCTGTTATCTGCTCATTTTGATCTGATAGAAGAAAGGACATTGTGGCAGTGGTTGAGCGCCCTGGGATGGTTAGTACGAGTGGGGTGATGATCTCGTTCCTCAGGTCTTTGTAGAGAGTACAAGACAGGAGGACGTGTGCCACTGTTTCGGTGCTACCATCTCCACAGGGGCAAAGATGTTTCTCAGGCGGGATTTTTTGGAATCGACCGTCAAGTACCACAGATGGCAAAACATCCAGTCTTGCAAGTGTAAAAGCACGTTCTGTATTTTGGGATAATAAGTTTGTGCATATATGGGGCCAGAGAATCAAAATGGAGAGGTGGAATATGAACATACCAAGGGCAGGATTTCCTTATAGTGGCCAGGTTGTTCTGATGTTCGATATCTTTTAGACGTTGACCAAGTAGACTGTTTGCTTTAGTGGGGCCCATAGTGAGTAGGTGTTGTGGGGATAAGCCACAAGAGTGAAGTTTTTGATAGATGGTTTTGAGGGCATCAGAGGAGGGAAAGAAGGAAAGAGGGACAGAGGCCAGTGTTGCCCCCGGCACCCCTGACTGCCATTCAAGGCACCCCAGGGTGCCATGGTGCACTGGTTGAAAACCACCGCCCTACAGGTCCTGTTGGACTACGAGTCCCACGATCCTTCGCCATTGGCCATGCTGACTGAGGCTGATGGGAGTTGAAGCCCTAGAAATTTAAATACAGCTGAAACAATCCTTTTCTTGTTCCTTTTCCCACTTGAATCTCTTCCAAACTTTTGAGGACATTTCAGCACAATGTCTGGCTGGTTTCCTTCCATTCTTCTACTTCTGAAGCTCAGCTCTTTAAAACGATGAGAAAAGGCTTAAGGCGACAGAGACATTGTTTCGTCTCGGCAATAATATTTAAAACGGCACTGTGGGTCTTTGTAGCCTGTGCACCAAATCACATCATATTAACTTGCTTATAAAGGGAAAATCCAATCGGCTTTATCACGTGAAAGCAAAATTGTTGCATGGAAAGCGTTTCAAAATATGGGAGAGTTTCAAATTGTGCTGCTGAGTGTTCCGTTTAAGGAGCCAAGGAATCAATGAACACACTTGAAATTTAATAGTCGGTGTAACAAATGGAACTAATTTTTTTTCATTTGGAAAATCTATATATCATTCCAACCGAATTGGTGGTTTCTTTAAAAACCTGAAATTGAGTTCCGCTGTAATCAGTGGGGCGTTGGACAAATTCATGGAGGCGGCAGCTATTGGTGGCTACTAGCTGTGCTTGGGCCCCATAGATTAAGGCAGCAATGCTTCTGCATACCAGTTGTAGGAAACCCCAGAAGGGGAGAAGGCTCTTGTGTTCGAATCCTGCTTGCTGGTTTCCTATTGAGGCATCTGGTTTGCCCCTGGATGCTGGGCTTGTGGGAATGTTCAGGGATGCAGGAGAGGAGATATTGTCTGATTATATCCTTATCCAACTTGTGTTAACAAGTTCCACAATTTCAGCAGAGTAACATTCCCCTTATTTTAAGTTTGCAGCGGCTGCGTTTGCCCAGGCTCGCTAAAGCCTCTATAATAACTGTTCTGGTATTTCCCCTTATTCCCTCATAAAAGATAAGACACGACACAGTCTTCTATAAAAGTATAAAAAGGTTTACTCACACATCATTCTGTTCACAATAGGATCCCAGAAGGCAGACTTAGCTTAGAAAAGTAACATACACCTGGAAATTATCTCATAAGGAGACAGTCACTTTGTCCTCTCTTGGCTGGAAGCCAAGAGGGCATCTTTGGCTCAGTAGATGTTGTTTCTTCGATGCATGTAGTCAAAGAGAGAGAGATGGCTGCCCTGCCCTGTGCTTTTGTTGTTACCTGCAAACACCCACCTCTAGTCACATGCAGAGGAAGTCTGTCCCAGCCCAGAAGGAAACAGGAAGTTTACCTGCTGGCTGGACAAACATCCCTCCCCATGTGTAAACATGTTCACTCTAGGAATGTTGTACTTGACTGCTCTTGTGTTTCACATCCTACAGGGCTAGGTGGGCCATTGGTCTGATCCAGCAACCAGCTCTTCTTATCTTCTCAGGGTCTTTCCAATGACACAAATAAAAATGGCTTAGTGTATTCTAAGTCACAGCGAAAAGGAAGGAATAGTATAAAAAGCAAATGGTCTTCCCAAGGGTGCTTCAGGACTGTTGCTAATTTTGAGCAGGATTCAGTCCCCTGCTGGCAAAACCAGATGGTGCAATTAAAGTTGATTTGGAGCTCATTCACAGCAAACTGTGAATTTCCCCAAAGTTAGGATTTGTTGCAATAATGGAAGTGACGGGAGAACGCAGAATAGCATGCATATGCCACAAACTACTACAACCAAATCAGGGTGAGTGTTCAGTAAACAAGCCATCTAGAAGTGACCTTAGTCTGAGCAGACAAATTGTATAGCCGATCTGCCCTTTGCATTTGTGCAAGCCGGGAGGAGCTAGCTTAAGAGTCTTTCATTAGCCTGTCCATGTTAAGGATTTCTTTAATCGCTAAACTGCAGGATCTTGTAGTTGTAGGAAAGTCGTTTAAGAAGAAGACATTTACCTCCACCCTAAATTACAGGTGCGGGAGCCCAGGAAACAAAAAACCCTGGAAAAAGTAGGGCTACATGTTTATGCACACTGAAAGAGCACAAAAGTTTAAATTGAGCAATCTGTATATACCCTTGAAGAGGAAACAGCCATCGGGTTGTTGAGGCGTTCCCAAGGTAAAGGGAAGGATTGAACTCTGATTAATAAGAATACACACAGAGGCTTGAACCAGCAAGACTCTGGGAGGGTGCGTATAATAGTGTCTCTCTCTGTGCCCGTCCGTGTGCAGCCCCTGGCCCAGGTCCTTTTATTCACAAAAGAACTTTTTACAGAGTGTTCATAACAACCAATCAGATTTCTCCTGAGCATTTCCACAAACCCACGTGGGGACAAGTTAAACCACCAAAACTAATTAACAGAACTACAAAGGAGTCCATTTGGCAACCCCTGAGGTCATAAACAAGCAATATACATGATAAGGAGGATGGCCAGGAGGACAGTGATCATTATCACCTTCATGTGAGATCTGTTTCCTGGCCCTAAGATCAACATCTTACATCAAAGAACTTGCCCACTGTCTTTGATGACCCAGGAGCCTGCCTGGCGAAGCAACTGGGCTGTGTATGTGACTTTTCAAGAAAGAGAGATGGGCAGTAGAGGAAATGGCCAGAGATGCAGAGGATTGTGGGATTTGATCAGAAATTATTGTCAATGCAATAAAAGAAAAGAAATTATTGTCAATGTATCAAACCCAGTCAACACAATGCATTCATCGTGGATACAAAGGCTTGATGCATATTTTATAATTTCTCATAGTAATCCCACCTGACCCCCACACTCTGGATATTTGCACTCCTACAGTTGTGCCTTGGTAAATCCCGACAGGAGTTCTGCCATGGCTGGCAGCAAAGGTCTAGCAAATTACTCCTCCAAGGCTGCATTTTGTAATTGGTGTAATTCACATGCCTGAGTGTGAGAACCGGATACAGTCCTATCTGTATGTACTTTGCAAGGTACTTTCACTTTTGCCTGCCGCTTCTCTCTCGGAGCTGGATGAGAGAGAGCATCATGGTTCTGTGTCTGTATATAGTGTGGGATGTAAAACACAGCAGCAGTCAATTACAACATTCCTAGAGTGTACATGTTGAGACATGGGGAGGGATGTCTGTCCAGCCAGAAGGTAAACTTCCTGGGACAGACTTCCTCTGCATGTGACCAGAGGTGGGTGTGGCCTCACCTGTGCAGGTAATGATAAAAGCACAGTGCAGGACAGCCATCTCTCTCTCTCTCTCTCTCTCTCTCTCTCTCTCTCTCTCTCTCTCTCTCATCTTCATCTTTTGAAGCAGCAACATTTGCTGAAGATGCCCTCCTGGCTCCCAGCCAAGAGAGGACAAAGGGACTATCTTCCTATAAGATAGATTCTAAATGTATTTTACCTTTTTAAGCCTGTCTGCCTTCTGGGATCCTATTGTGATACAGAACGTGAGTAAACTCTTTTATACTTTTATAAAGACTGTGTCGTGTCGTTACCAGAGTAATTATTATAGAGGTTCTAGCGAACCTGAGCACACGTTACGGTTGCGAACTTAAAAAGGGGAATGTCTATTAACTCTGCTGATATTTTGGGAACTTGTTAGCACAAGTTGGATAAGGATATAATCTCACAATATATCCTCTCCTGCACCCCTGAACATTCCCACATATAGTGTAAATAAAACATTGTTTAGATCTATGGACGGTTCATTCCTCTTGCTGTGCGATGCCAGAAGATTAGTGTGCATAAATCAAGCTGGTTTGTGTCGCTGAAGGGCACACTGGAATGAGGGGATGTGCCATTCCAGAGTTGTGCTTACCAAGAGGACGCTCGGAAAGGTCAGTGGGACTGAGAGGGCCTCTGGGCGACCCCAGAGCATCATAAATCCCAACAGTTCACAACCACCATCCCCACCAGGCATAGACCATGCCATCTGCAGTGAAACTACTGAAGGCCACATACAGCATACTATCAGAATGGGAGACGAAAGATGAAGAGGTAAAATCAGTTATGATTAAATGGGCACAAGATGTAGGTCACAATATTATGGTGGAAGATTGAGGAAAATTATGGAAAACTGACTTACAATTTTCAGATTGTTCCCTATTGAAGGAGAATTACATGAAGATGATGTATAGAATCACCAGTGCAGTTAGGGAAAATGTACACAACTAGTTCAAATATATGTTGGAAGTGTAAGTAAAAGGAGGGACATTTTATCATACATGGTGGGATTGTAAGTAATTAAATTTTTTTGGGAAATGATATACAACGAATTGAAGAAAATGTTCCATTTAACATTTGTTTAAAAACCTGAAGCATTTTTATTGGGGATTGTAGGGAAAGATCTGCCAAAAAAGCTGAAAAACATCTTCATGTATGTGACAACGGCCGCGAGAGTTTTAATAGCACAAGGATGGAAGACTGAAGAAAACCCAACTAAAGAATCATGGCAAGAAAAATCGATGGACTATGCAGAACTGGCAAAACTGACATACAAGCTATGGGACAAGGATAACTGTGACTTTAGAGATGGATGGGAGCCCTTTACAAAGTGTTTGAAGACACAACAAAGCGAACTGGACTCCTTGGCTGGTTTTGAATAAACATTCACAGTCTCTTTATTGATAATAATCAGCTAAACAGTTTGAGGATTTATACAACTGTGCAACACGCAGAAAACAGCATTTTTAGAGAAATCAAAGACCGGAACTGAGGGAAGTCGGGGGGTGGGGGTGGGTGGGTTCTGTGGGGGGAGGGAGGGGGAGGGAGGAAAGAAAAATGGGGGGGGGGGAAAAGGATGATATGTTTCTGGATAATATCTTTTGTTTTAATTTTGAATAAAGTTATTAAAAAAAAGAAAAGACCATGCCATCTGCACACAGACTTTTCAAGTTTCTCCATCATTCCTATCCATTCTTCCACAGCGTTGGGTTCTGTTCTCTCTGCCACTGTAACCATTTCCCCCAAAAGTTCAGGGAAATGAGGTGTGTGTGCCAAGCTCTCTCTCTCTCTCTCTCTCTCTCTCTCTCTCTCTCTCTCTCTCTCTCTCTCTCTCTGTGTATGTGTGTGTGTGCCATCCCCAAACACAGGCTGGCTTAAAATTCACTACACTACACTGCCTGGCCAAAGACTTGGGACGCCACCACCATCAAGATGCGCTCCATATTTCCCTTTTGACACGATTCAAGGTTTTTCTCTGTTGGGGATTGAATGATAGCAAATGAGGTGTAATTCCCCCCCCCCCACCCCGCTGCAAGATGACACCATCTGGCAGATGAACCTCCAGTGAAAATGTCAATAAAGGAAGGAAGGAGGGGAGAGAAAGCGGGAGGCAATAATTAAAGCGGAAGATTTAGAGAGGTTGTGAGCTAATAGACAAGCAACAAGCACCCAGGGGCTCAGCCGTCAAACGCATCTGAGTTCCCCTAGGAACGAGGCGGAACTTAATAATAAAGCTAGTTTCAGGTGGAACAGAAGAGGAGGAGGGTGGGTATTATCTCCAAAATAGTTAGACTAGCAGATTAGATGTCAGCTCGCTCATAATCTAAGAATCTATGGCCTGAACGCCCAGAGGTACTATAATGTAGATGGATCACTGGGGGGAAGCTCTAAAAATAGAAGCCATTTCACATAAATCTCCGTGCACAGAAATCACCAAGCACTGGAAGAGAGTTCCCAGGACTGTGCCAGAATGAATCCATTTCGTTAACTCTTGAGAGTTCACTGTAACAAATGTCTACACGATGTTCAGTCAGTGAATTATTATTATTATTATTATTATTATTATTATTATTATTATTATTAATTTATTTATACCCCACCCATCTGGCTGGGCTTCCCCAGCCACTCTGGGCGGCTTCCAACAAAATATTAAAATACTGTAATGCATCAAACATTAAAAGCTTCCCTAAACAGGGCTGCCTTCAGATGTCTTGTAAAAGTCTGGTAGTTGTTTTTCTCTTTGACATCTGGTGGGAGGGCGTTCCACAGGGTGGGTGCCACTACCGAGAAGGCCCTCTGCCTTGTTCCTGTTACTTGGCTTCTCGCAGCGAGGGAACCGCCAGAAGGCCCTCGGCGCTGGACCTCAGTGTCCGGGCAGAACGTTGGGGGTGGAGATGCTCCTTCAGGTATACTGGGCCAAGGCCGTTTAGGGCTTTCAAGGTCAGCACCAACACTTTGAATTGTCCTCGGAAATGTACTGGGAGCCAGTGTAGGTCTTTCAAGACCGGTCTTATGTGGTCTCGGCGGCCGCTCCCACTCACCAGTCTAGCTGCCGCATTCTGGATTAATTGCAGTTTCCAGGTCACCTTCAAAGGTAGCCCCACATAGAGCGCATTACAGTTGTCCAAGCAGGAGATAACTAGAGCATGCACCAATCTGACGAGACAGTCCGCGGGCTGGTAGGGTCTCAGCCTGTGTAGATGGAGCTGGTAGATCGCTGCCCTGGGTACAGAATTGACCTGCGCCTTCATGGACAGCTGTGAGTCCAAAATGATTCCCAAGCTGTGCACCTGGTCCTTCAGAGGCACAGTTACCCCATTCAGGACCAGGGAGTCCCCCACACCCACCCGCCTCCTGTCCCCCAAGAACTGTACTTCTGTCTTGTCAGGATTCAACCTCAATCAACCTCAATAAACTTCACGACAAAAAGACAGTTGGTATGGATGACTTTGTGGGCAATACATCTCCACCTCCCTTCTCTAGTTGGTCGGCAGTTGACAGTTGCTGTAGCTTAGTGGTAGAGGGACTACTCTGTACACAGAAAGTCTCAGGTTCAAATTCCAGGAAGGGCTGGACCTGAAACCCTGGAGAGCTGCTGCCAGTCAGTGTAGGTCCTCATGGGCATTGCAGAAGCGCCTGGCTATTGCCGTTAGCGCAGGTCTCCCCTATTTTTTGCACCCCCCTTTTAAAATCTATTGGGAGTTTGAATGGCTCTCTGACAAAGCTGCTTCCGTAGCGTTCACCTCTGTAGCTTCCTCTTGTTTAAATGACGCTGAATGTCACTAATGAGTTTTAAAAGCCAATCACAGATTGTTTGTTGTGGGGAGAGAAGGGAAAGGAGATTGTGAGCCGCTTTGAGACTCCTTAGGGTAGTGATAAAGCAGATATCAAATCCAAACTCCTCCTCTTCTTCCTTTTCTACCCAAGACTATGTGACCCAGCCTGGAAGACAGGCGAACTAATGCCAGTGTATTGGAAGAAGCAAAGATCACCAGTGTTGAAGCAATGATTCTTCAACATCAACTTTGTTGAACTGGTCATGTTGTGCGGATGCCTGATTATCGTCTTCCAAAGAAACGACTCTACTCTAAACCTAAAAATGGAAAGCGTAACGCTGGTGGTCAACAAAAGAGGTTCAAAGACTCCCTCAAGGCAAATCTAAAAAAATGTAGTATAAACACCGACAAGTGGAAAACACTGACCTGTGAGTGCTCCAGTTGGAGAACAGCCTTTCCCAAAGGTGTCATGGACTTTGGAGACACTCAAACTCAGGATGAAAGAGAGAAACGTGCTAAGAGGAAGGCACGCTTGGCAAACCCTCACCGTGATCAACTCCCATCCGGAAACCAATGTCCCCACTGTGGAAGGATGTGTGGATCCAGAATTGGCCTCCACAGTCACTTACGGCTCACTGTTAAGACCGCGTTCATGGAAGACAATCTTACTCGGCTACGAGGGATTGCCAAAGAAGAAGAAGAGAATAAGACTTCAATATATGATGGACCGTTCTGGTTGCCTCATCTCCAAAAGGATATTGCAGAGTTGGAAAAAATTCAGAAATGGGCAGGTGAAATGATCAAAGGAGTGGAGCAACTCCTTTATGAAGGAAGATTGCGACGTTTGGGACTTTTTAGATTAGAGAAAAGACAAGTAAGAGGTGTTGTGATAGAAATTTGTAAAATGATGCATGGAATGGGGAAAGTCGATAAAGAAAAGTTTCTGTCCCTCCTTCCTTCCATCCATCGTGGAAAGCTGTCCCCTATCCACACACTGACCAGACTTTGAACAAACTTTGTAAGGTGGACGGTATTTGTTTGTGTGTGTATGGAGTCCTATCCAATTCCCTAAGTTTTCGATGAGGTAAAATACGTTGATTTTCTCAGGACGTGCCATTTGACTCATTCCTTTCTCGCTTGGTAAAAGCCCATAACAGGAGGGAAATATTGATTTAGTAATAGAAGTGGGATTGTAGCACTAATGAGTGTTTAAATGGAAGCACCTGTACAGAGTGTTGTTACTGCTATTAACAGCCCTTTCATCCTAGTACCACGGGAAGTGCTTTCTGTGCGAATTCCAGAAATACCTTGAGTGTGTTTTCCTTCAGGGTTGGGGTAATTCATTTGTGGGTAATTTATTTGTGTTCATGTCTGCTTCGCTTCCCTTTTGGCATTTCGCTTCTGAGCTGGAAAATGGCTGTCATTGAACAAACCCAGGGCCCACAAACATGCAACTTGATTATAGCATTTACTGGAGAGCAAGACCCATTTAACGAAGTGGGGATTTTGAGTCACGTGGCTCTCAGGAGAGGACAAATGGGCCTTTTCACACTTTGAGGCTTAATGTGTTTTTGAGTGTGCGTGCGCCAGGTTGTAAACTGTAACACTGAAAATAAAATATACCGTATTTTTCTGTGTATAACACGCCCCCCATGTATAAGACAACCCCTATTTTTTGGGACCCTAAATTAAGGAAATGGGGGGAGATTGCCCAAGGTTGTTGAGCTTTTTTTTGGGGGGGGGGAATTGCCAATGATCACTCGCCTGCCTATACGCCAATGACTATCGTACGCCTCGCAAGCCCACCCAATTGCCACAGAGCAGCCAATCGTCAGCAGGCATTGCCGCAGCCACCAATTACCTGCCCAATCGCCGCTCACAATCTCCTGCTCACGGCTGCCACCAATCACCCGACCCCCCTATCCACTATCCGTGTATAAAACGAGCCCCAATTTATAGCATTTTTTCATAATAAAAAACCATTGTCTTATACATGGAAAAATAAGGTATATTGAGAAAGGCAGTACATATGAACTACATGCTAGGTTACAGTTCCGTTCCACCCTAAGAGGAACAGATATGTGGATTGTTGT
Source organism: Podarcis muralis (assembly GCF_964188315.1). Classification (NCBI taxonomy): domain Eukaryota; kingdom Metazoa; phylum Chordata; class Lepidosauria; order Squamata; family Lacertidae; genus Podarcis; species Podarcis muralis. The sequence goes on from NC_135662.1 coordinate 3,949,447, forward strand.
GTGTCACATGTCTGTTTACATTCCAGCACAGTCTGCTGGGAACTTCCGTTTGTGTATTGCTTTTGCTTTGTGCTTCCTGCTGCTGCTTGGACACGAAGGAAAGCAGACATGTTTTTCCTTTGTCCTGCTGTTGAATAAATGCTTGTAAATACGCTTACGTATGCCTCTGTCCGCCACTTCAGTTGTGAAGAGTTATTCACTCTGCTGATTAGAGTGTGCTCAAGTTTCCGAAGGCTTCTGAAGCTATGAGTTGCTGATTGATGCTGTTCCAAGGGAGACTGGAGTTCATCTGGCTACTGGCCGGAGGGCTGGAGCCAGCTGGGGGCCTGCCAAATGCCCCCGTCTCCCCAGACGCATCCCAGCACTACAGACACTACTCTTTTCCCCTACTACCCATGAACCATGGGGAATGTGGCACTTGCACTTCAAATGTCCTTTTCAACATGGGTGACTTTCAAAGATGATGGTCAAACCCATAAAGTTGCCAATGGCTATTAGCCACAATGTCCATTTTCTGCCCCCATAGTCCAGCATCTTGTCCCCACAGAGGCCAACCAGATGCCTGTGGGAATTCAGCAGGCAAGATTTGAGCACAGGAGCCCGCTCCCATCTTGTGGTTTCCAGAAACTGGTATTCTAGAAGTATTTCTGTCTCCAACCGTGTTGACAGAGTAGAGCCATCCTGACTGGTAGCCCTCAATAGCCCTCCATGAATTTGTCCAATTCTCTTTTAAAGCCATCCAAGTTGGTGGCCATCTAATTTTTCCTGCTCTGATGACCAGCTGCCTTCCATGGGGGCAGAGACGACTCTTCCCCATCACCAGCTACCTGACTTCCCCCTGAAGAAAACCCTCAAAAGCCTGAGAGATGTTAGAGCACCCTATCCCCAACCTGGCAACCTTCAGATGTTTTGGACTGGAATTCCTAGCATCCCTGATCACTGGTCATTCTGACTTGGGTTGATGGGAGTCTGTTGTTCAAAATATCTGGAAGGCACCAAGTTGGCGGAGGCTGTTTTAGACACCACCCATGTTGTCTGCTGCATGCAGAGTCTGAAGCTTTTCCCACCAACAGCAGCTGAGCACAAGGTCCCTATAGCTCAGAAGTGCTAAAACTTCCACGCCTCCTTCATCCTCATCACACAGTAAAGGTAAAGGGACCCCTGACCATTAGGTCCAGTCGTGACCGACTCTGGGGTTGCGGCAATCATCTCGCTTTATTGGCCGAGGGAGCCGGCGTACAGCTTCCGGGTCATGTGGCCAGCATGACTAAGCCGCTTCTGGCAAAACCAGAGGAGCACACGGAAACACCGTTTGCCTTCCCGCCAGAGTGGTACCTATTTATCTACTTGCACTTTGACGTGCTTTCGAACTGCTAGGTTGGCAGGAGCAAGGACTGAGCAACGGGAGCTCACCCACAGTGCCACCCGCGTCCCACTCATCTCACAGTATAGGAATGCTATTATTTCAGGGACTTATTGCTTGCCATATTTTACATTTCACTCCCCACTCCTCCCTCTCTCACACTCCCTCCTCTTGCCCAAACCATTTTTTTTAAAAAAACCCCCAACCCAGATTAATTTATGAGCCAGAAATAACATCTAAGCCTTGGCCACCTGTGACTGGAGACAAGGAAATTGATTTTCTGGCTTCCTCCCCTCTCTTCCTCCTCCCTTCGGCTCAGCCTTCTGATTTATGGCATTATTATTACAGACAAATACGTTTTTCACAATTACTGTTTCAAAAACATATTGATTCCCTCTTAGACCCACCTTCCGGACTCCGTGCTGGCTGAGTTTATTATTTTGATGTGTGTCTTCTTAACGTGATGCTTCGCTGCCACGTGAGCTCTTGGGCTTGATAGCAGTGTTAATGGCGGTGTCAGTAATGCAGTGATCAATGGGGAGAAGCAGAGGCAACAAAGGAAATGATAGAGCCCCATGTGTAAATCAGAGGTTCCTTGCAGTTCCTTCCTGAATGGTTATGTTTTACTTCCACTTCAGGCCAATAGCCTATCTAGTCCGGCATCCTGTTCTTACAGCGGCCAAACAGATACTTATGGGAAATCCACAAGCAGTATCTGAGCACAAAAGTCCTCTTTCTTCTTTTGGTTTCCAGCTACTGGTATTTCATAGAATCTTGGAAGGGACCCTGTGGGTCATCTAGTCCAACCCCCTGAAAAGTAGGAATCTCAGCTAAAGCATCCATGGCAGATGGCCATCCAACCTCTGTTTAAAAACCTCCACGGAGGTTAAAATACCCTCCAACATTTCTCCAATGAAAATAAGGACGGTTTGGGTGCGGGCAGGGTGGGTGGAAGTGGCAGTGAGTTGCTAGAGAACAAGTGTGTGGCATGCCATCTAAGTTATATCCTCCAACATTTCTCTGATGAAAATAGGGACGTCCTAAATAATAATAATAATAATAATAATAATAATAATAATAATAATAATATCCTGCCCATCTGACTGGATTGCCCCAGGCACACTAGGCAGCCTCCAACATATATAAAAACGTAATGAAAAATTAAACATTAAAAAGTTTCCCTATTGAGGGCTGCCTTCAGATGCCTTCTAAAGGTTGTATAGTTCCTTATCTCCTTGGCTCGGGGGGGAGGGGTCACATAACTCCATACCCTGCAATATTTCTCTGTTGAAAATTGTTGTTGTTGTTTAGTTGTTTAGTCATGTCCAACTCTTCGTGACCCCATGGACCAGAGCACGCCAGGCACTCCTGTCCTCCACTGCCTCCCGCAGTTTGGTCAAACTCATGCTGGTAGCTTCGAGAACACTGTCCCACCATCTCGTCCTCTGTCGTCCCCTTCTCCTTGTGCCCTCCATCTTTCCCAACATCAGGGTCTTTTCCAGGGAGTCTTCTCTTCTCATGAGGTGGCTAAAGTATTGGAGCCTCAGCTTCAGGATCTGTCCTTCCAGTGAGCACTCAGAGCTGATTTCCTTCAGAATGGAGAGGTTTGATCTTCTTGCAGTCCATGGGACTCTCAAGAGTCTCCTCCAGCACCATAATTCAAAAGCATCCATTCTTCGTCGATCAGCCTTCTTTATGGTCCAGCTCTCACTTCCATATATCACTACTGGGAAAACCATAGCTTTAACTATACGGACCTTTGTCGGCAAGGTGATGTCTCTGCTTTTTAAGATGAAAATAGGGGTGTCCTAAGGAAAACGGGGCATTCTGGGATCAAATCAGAAAGTGGGATGGCTTCTATAAATCCAAGACTGTTCCTGGAAAATAGGGACACTTGGAGGTCTGGCATTCAGAAGTATTGCTGTCTCCTACTGTGGAGGCTGAGCCTAGTCACCATGGTTGGTGGCCATCAGTAGTCTTCTCCTCAATGAATTTGTCGAACCCTCTTGTAAAGCCACCCCAGATTCTGGCCATCACTGGCTCTGGTTGTCCACTGTGAGAACACAGGATGTTGGACTAATGGGCCCCTGGTCTGATCCTGCAGCCAAGCTCTTGCATTCCTTAATTAACAGGACAGATCCACCTTGAGCTGGCTCCACGACAGCAAACCATACATTTTAATGTGCTTGGTCTTTGTCACTTGCGCACACACTCTCCCCCTGCCTCTTAATAGGTAATACCATTTTTATATATTTTTTGGCCTCAAGTAATGTGCGCCAAGCTTTAATCTATATGCAAGATTAATTCTGGAAAGTTATGAGAATCATGATGAGATTAAAAACAACGGATGATCAAAGGAGCCGGCAGAAAGGAGAACAAAAGCCCCAGCAAACCGTCATCTTTCCATTTAGCAAGCACTATGCTAATTAATTTCCCAGGCTTCTGCCAAAGAGACATTAACACCAATACATCATCATTAAACACAATGTAAATCAAATCGCTTCTGCATCCAGTGGGGAAGCGGCGGAGGAAAGGAAGAAAAATGGACTTCGGATGCAGCAAGTGCGACAACACATATTTTCTCTTCTGCTTACACACACACACACACACACACACACACACACACACACACACACACGGGATGCCCTGCTCATAATTCTGAGGCAATCCAGGGCCAGCTGAGGACATGTTGTCACTGCAAGAGGTTGTGAATATAAGAAGAGTCTGCAGGATCAGGCCAGTGGCCCATCTAGTCCAGCACCCTCTTCTCACAGTGGCCAAGCAGATACCTGTGAGAAACCCACAATCAGGATTTGATCACAAGGGAAACTCTCCACTCCTGCGGCAACTGGTGTCCAGCTTTCAAGACAGGCCATAGCCATCAGGGCTAGAAGCCACCGATAGCCCTTTCCTCCACGAATTTGCCTAGTCGTCCTTTGAAGCCATCTAGGATGTTGGCTACCTGACATTTAGAAGATTTCTGAAGGGAAGTTTTTAATGTGTGACATTTTAATGTATTTTTAATCTTAGTTGGAAGCTGCCCAGAGTGGCTGGGAAACCCAGCCAGATGGGCGGGGTACAAATAATAAATTCTTCTTCTTCTTCTTCTTCTTCTTCTTCTTCTTCTTCTTCTTCTTCTTCTTCTTCTTCTTCTTCTTCGAATCATAGAGTTGGAAGAGACCACAAGGGCCATCGAGTCCAACCCCCTGCCAAGCAGTAAACACCATCAGAGCACTCCTGACATATGGTTGTCAAGCCTCTGCTTAAAGACCTCCAAAGAAGGAGACTCCACCACACTCCTTGGCAGCAAATTCCACTGTCGAACAGCTCTTACTGTCAGGAAGTTCTTCCTAATGTTTAGGTGGAATCTTCTTTCTTGTAGTTTTGATCCATTGCTCCATGTCCGCTTCTCTGGAGCAGCAGAAAACAACCTTTCTCCCTCCTCTATATGACATCCTTTTATATATTTGAACATGGCTATCATATCACCCCTTAACCTCCTCTTCTCCAGGCTAAACATGCCCAGCTCCCTCCTCCTCCTCCTCCTTCTTCCTCTGACTACACATCGCCATTCCACCCCCAATCCCCTGGCTCTGAGCCTTCTTCCCCTGGGCATTGACCAGCTGCTTCCCCCCACTAGTCTTCTGCATCCAGCCAGTCCATGACATCTGCCGAGAGATACTAGGGATTGAACATGGGACCCTCTGCCCTACCAATGAGCTTCTGGGTTATGTCTTCTGCTGCCAACACCTCCTCCTCCCAGTCTGCTCCTTCTCCTTCTGGCCACTCATCATTGTCCACCACCAATGCCCTGGCTCTAAGCCTTCTTTGTCAGGAGTGTGTGCAGGAGCCAGGCCCTGTGACCGGTAGGGCTTCGCAGGACTGGTGCTTTCCTAAGTTTGTTCTGAAGAGGCAAGGTGCGGCCGCACAGGTGAGGCCGATTGGTAACTCACAGCACCTGGCGGCAAGAGCCGGGAAGGGATATAAGGTTAGCATTTCCCTTTGGCTCTTTGCCGCAGCAACACGCTTCCTGACTCCTTGCTTCCTGATCCTCAGACCTTTGGCTTCTTGACTCCTTGCTTCCTGATCCTCGGACCCTTGGCTTCTTAACTCCTTGCTTCCTGATCCTTGGACCCTTGGCTTCCTGATCCTCAGACCCTTGGCTTCTTGACTCCTGGTTTCCTGACTCTTGGACCCTTGGCTTCTTGACTCCCAGCTCTCTGACCCTTGGCTTCTTGACTCCTGGTTTCCGGATTCTCGTTCCTGCTCCCACCTCGTCTTGTCCCCGGTCCCAATGTCCTCCACCAGGACTTCAACCGCCCGTAAACCGGACCATGACATTCTTCCCCTGGAGATTCCTTTGGTGGTTCCCCATCTTATTTCCTCCCACCGGTCCTCTGTGTCCAGCCAGGCCATGACAGTATCCTGCTCGTGAGATGGAGAGGTTCAAGAAAGTTGCTGAGAGCTCCCACTGTCTCTGCCTCTCCCTGTTCTACTTTGCAGAGAGAACCAGAAGGCCGGCCTGGGTAGCGCTACGCAAACGTCCAATCAATTAGGCCCATCTTCCATGAAAGGTAGCAGCTTTTAAAAATTTAATCTACCCATCTTCCTTTAATCTCATGCGTGGATGCAAATTAGGCTTTAATTGCTCACTAGCCGCAATGATCAGTGAAGCTGCTGCAAATTGCATGTTGCTGGGATGATTCAACCCCGGCTCCTTGCAGTAAAAGGGAGAGACAGAAGACGCGATTCGGCTCTTCCAGAACACTCTCCCCATTCATGCATTGCTGCATGCGGTGAGAACACTCATCTCATTATTGTCAATGCCGAAACACGTTTTGCACGGCAACCTGGCTCCTAGTGCGGATGATTTGAATTTAGTTGACCAGCCAGATTCAGGGCTATATAGTTGCATCACCCCTGCCTATTTATAATAATAATTTATTATTTATACCCCGCCCATCTGGCTGGGTTTCCCCAGCCACTCTGGGAGGCTTCCAACAAATTATTAAAATACAATAGTCTATTAAACATTAAAAGCTTCCCTAAGCAGGGCTGCCTTCAGATTTCTTCTAGAAGTCTGGTAGCTGTTTTTCTCTTTGACATCTGGTGGGAGGGTGTTCCACAGGATGGGTGCCACTACCGAAAAGGCCCTCTGCCTGGTTCCCTGTAACTTGGCTTCTTGCAGGGAAGGAACCGCCGAAAGGCCCTCGGAGCTGGACCTCAGTGTCCGGGCAGAATGCTGGGGGTGGAGACGCTCCTTCAGGTATACTGGACCGAGGCCATTTAGGGCTTTCAAGATCAGCACCAACACCTTGAATTGTCCTCGGAAACATACTGTGATCCTCAGATGAAGGGCAGTATAGAAATTTTATAAATAATAATAATAATAATTAATAAATAAGAGACTGAATTTATTTGCAGAAATATGGTTTACTGAACTTAAAGACTGGAGAACCAATAAATGGAGAGAAAATGAAATCCACAAGCTTGTCTACTCCTGGGTTTTTTTGGCCAAACATTTCTGCCAGAGCCGTCCTGTTTTGTGACTTCTGAATGGCATGAAATTGTTTCGAGTGACACTGTAGAGTACGTCAGACACTTTGTAAAGAAAAACAATTGATTTCATGTCCAGAAAATCCATGTGTTGTTACAGAAGACTATCAATAAATCTTTAGGCAGTGACAAAGTTTGGCCCACTTTTCCTAGGACCTGACATGTTTAGCTTCAGCTTCATATATAAATGAAGACAACCTGTGAAAAAGGTGTCCAGCTCAGGGGATACTGGATTTGGTTTGAGATATCATCTGCATGTGAAAGAGAACAAGCTTGTTCCCTCTTCCATGGGGTAGCCCTTCAGATATTTAAAGAGGGCTATCGCATCACCTCTCAGTCTTCTCTTCTCCAGAATAAACATACCCAGCTCCCTCAAGTGTTCCTCATAAGGCTTGGTCTCCAGATCATTGAACATCTTGGTCGCCCTCCTCTGCACACCTTCCAGTTTGTCAATATCCTCCTTAAACTGTGATCCCCAAAACTGGACACAGGACTCCAGGTGGGTTCTGATCAAGGCAGAATAGAGTGGTACTATTCCTTCCCTTGATCTGGATGCTAGACTTCTGTTGACGCATCCTAGAACAGCATTAGCTATTTTTGCTGCTGTATCACACTGTTAGAAAACGCCCTGGGGTTCCCCTACAGCCCTTGAACTCTGAGCGTCCTCCGGTATGCGCAGCTCTGGAAAAGGCATTTCCCTTCTTCTCCAATGCGCTTCAGCAACATATATCAAATGATAAAAAGGTAAAGGTAAAGGTACCCCTGCCTGTACAGGCCAGTCTTGACAGACTCTGGGGTTGTGCGCCCATCTCACTCAAGAGGCCGGGGGCCAGCGCTGTCCGGAGACACTTCCGGGTCACGTGGCCAGCGTGACATCGCTGCTCTGGCGAGCCAGAGCCGCACACGGAAACGCCGTTTACCTTCCTGCTAGTAAGCGGTCCCTATTTATCTACTTGCACCCGGGAGTGCTTTTGAACTGCTAGGTTGGCAGGCGCTGGGACCGAGCAACGGTCAAATGATATATGCACACTAATCTTCTAGCACAACACAGCAAGAAGCGCGAGACATCACAGAGCTAATCTATGTGTTTATTTACACACTATGTACAGACAAAGGAGTCATGGCATCCTCTCTCTCTCTCTAGCTCCGAGAGAAGAACAGGAACAAGTAAAAACAAAAGTACAGTACAATAGTACATACAGCGGAAGAGATAAGACTGTCTTCCGTTCCCACACTCTACCCAGAAAGGGATGTGATTTACACCAATCTCAAATGCAGCATCGGAGGAGTGAAATACTAACAGACTCATGTTCAGCTTCTGGGCCGCCAAACCCCGAGATCAGTGGTTCCCAACCTTTTTTTGGCCATGCCCCACCTAAGCATCTCTGAAATCCTGATGTTCCTTCCCTGTGACATATAATTCTTATTGTTCAAAAAGTGAACTCATATTCACATGGAGGAAGCCTAAAAGGCTAATAACTCATTCTTGAATTGCCCCACCTTAAAAATCAAATTGGCGTGGGCCCCACGTTGGGAACCACGGCCCTAGATCCTTTTCACATGTACTGCCGCCAAGTCAGGTGGGCATCTGCCTAAGCGTAGAACCATGCATTTGCCCCTATTGAAATTAATTAATTAACCCGCAGACTTAATTAACCGGCAGACTAAGCCACCTTTCTTCGTTCAGTCTGGACACTATACTTCTGCTGAGGCAGCTTAGTCCAGCATTATCTTTTTTTGCTGCTGCATCACACTTGCAGGGCAGGTGGCGATAGAACCAGCCCTGTCTGAGGCCTGTCAGTCCTGAGCTTGCAGTGTACTTAGTGGTGTGTGGTTGGGTCGGTGGAACTTACCTGAGCTCCTGTCATCAGCCTCTCTGTGGCTTACTGGGAGGGAGAGGGACGAGATGGTGGTTGAAAGGTCAGTGTGGCGCATATGTGCCAGCAGAACCAGTAGACTCCTGCCTGTGTGCTTGCACTGCACTGACCTTGCTCCCAACTACATTCTTTCTGCAGCACCCCTGTGGGGATCAGGAGCCCAGTTATGTCACCTGTTGCCTGTAGAGATGACAGCCTCTCACTCTTTTTCGAATACACTCCCTTGTGGAGTGTTCCTTCAGCCACTTCTCCTCTCCCCTCTCCTTGGTCTTACTATCAGTATATTGTTGTTGTTTAGTTGTTTAGTCATGTCCGACTCTTCGTGACCCCATGGACCAGAGCACGCCAGGCACTCCTGTCTTCCACTGCCTCCCCCAGTTTGGCCAAACTCATGCTGGTAGCTTCGAGAACACTGTCCCACCATCTCGTCCTCTGTCGTCCCCTTCTCCTTGTGCCCTCCATCTTTCCCAACATCAGGTTCTTTTCCAGGGAGTCTTCTCATGAGGTGGCCAAAGTATTGGAGCCTCAGCTTCAGGATCTGTCCTTCCAGTGAGCACTCAGGGCTGATTTCCTTCAGAATGGATAGGTTTGATCTTCTTGCAGTCCATGGGACTCTCAAGAGTCTCCTCCAGCACCATAATTCAAAAGCATCCATTCTTCAGCAATCAGCCTTCTTTATGGTCCAGCTCTCACTTCTATACATCACTACTGGGAAAATCATAGCTTTAACTATACGGACCTTTGTTGGCAAGGAGAGGTCTCTGCTTTTAAGATGCTGTCTAGGTTTAAGCCCTTAATACAGAGGTTCCCAACCTTTTTGAGTCCATGGCTCCCTTAACCAACTAGTTGCATTCTGCTCCTGTTATGGACTTTCTGCTTACCAACGCGGCAAACACAGAAGTGTTTACTTCCGGGTTCGCCACGCATGCATGCACAGATGCGATCTGCGCACTTTGCGCATGCACAGAAGTGATCTGTGCACTTCACGCATGCTCAGAAGCTCTTGATCGTGCCACGCACATGCGCGGAAGAGGTACTCTAGTTGTGGACTTTTCAGGGATGCAGGTAATGGTTGGGGGGGGGGGGAGGAGTCAGGTGAGTGCCACCCTGCCACTGAATGTACTGAATTCATGCAGAGCTCCTTTGCTCACATCCTGCTCAGAAATCTCATCTCCTTTTCTTTTGTCTCAAGGGAGACAAAAGCAAAGCACTGACTGTTTCTGAATTCTGAGCTCCCGCAGCAGAAGAGAACGGTGCGGAGGCGCAGAGTCAATTCAGATGCCGTGTTACGGTGGCACATGGAGAACGGTTCAATGATCTGTGAAAATTAATTTCGTATTAATTTTTTTTAATATATTTTTTTAAAAGCACACCCTTCCAGCATCACACGCTGTTGTGGGTGAGCAATTGCCTTTCTCTGCCAGGAAATAATTTTGGCATTTCATTTGGAAAGGGAGGGGAAAAAAAAAAGTAATTAACTGCATGGGCATGCTTAGTTGAGTAAGTCATTACAATCTCTGACTTATGCAAATGAGGCGCTCGCGTTATAATTCAGATGGAGATAATGCACCGAGATAGATTAAATTTTAATTTGCGTGAATCCACGGGAATATTTCCGTGCAAACAAAAGATGCTTATGGGTTAATTCACAAAGCGCAGATGCATAATCAGTTCGTGGTCGGAGCGATGGAACGCTAAGAGCAGGGGAGGGGCGCCTCCGTCACCGGCGGATGATTGTACCATTGAAGATGCCAGTGGACTTTGAAGCTTGGAGGCTGTTTGTTTTACCTCTGTGCTTCAACAAGATTAACACTTCTTCTATATACCCTCTGCTGAGGGATGTGCATGAATGGCAATTCCTTTGCAGAAAATCCCCCAATCTTAATTAGAAGATCTCCTTTCAATATTGGCTGTCCGTGACCAGGCTCCGCCATTGAGAGAAATAACCACATTTATAGCTCATTGGGGGAGATCAGCCATATGTTGATTGCCATGCCCTTCCCTTCGGGACTCTAATACAGTGTTTCCCAAACGTTTTTGGGCAACGGCACACCTGTTTACCGGAAAAAAATCTCGCGGCACACCACCATTAAAGCCCCGCCCCGTGACGTCAGCGCGCAGCGTCACGCCGGGAGGGACGCACAAAAGTGAAAGTTTTTTCCCTTCCCCTTGCCGGGGTGGGAGGAGGCAGCAGAGCGAGGGACTGAGGGACGGCGGCAGCTGAGGCGGCGGCGATAGCGGGCGGAGGAGGAGCCGTCGCCGGGAGTTGCTGCTGCTGCTGTTGCTGCTGCTGCCCGGACATGCCGGCCTCCTCCTCCTCCGCTGTCTCGCAAGCAACCCACCCTCCCCCCGCTTCCCCAGACCGTCTCCCCCCCCCACCGCCGTGTCCCCTACCTGTGCTGCAGCCCCACTAGCCCCAGCGTGATCACATGGGGCACGTCCAGCTCCGTGGGCCACAGGCCGGAGGCGATGCACCCGAACACGCCGCACTCCTCCCGAATCCCCAGCTCCTCGAATTCCATGGTGCCCGAGCGAACACGTGTTGTTGTCAGCGCAGCTGCTTCTGTTATTGCCGCTGCTGCCTCCTGCCGCCGCCGCCGCCTGGGTTTGAGGGGGGGGGCGGAGGAGGAGGAGAAGGAGGCGGCGGCCTCAGAGGCGCGAGTTCCTCTCCGCGCCCACCCCTTGCGCCCGCCTCATTTACATGCATACATTACGAAGGGGCGAAATTCCCCGCCTCGGGGCTGCTCCGCGTGGTGGAGTTGGTTTCCCCACCCCAGAGGAGCAGAGCAAGAGAGGTCGCCTTCGGGGCGGGGGGGGCTACTTTGTATCTGCCTTTGGACACAAGTTAGCTCCCGCTCGCTCTTTCTCTCTCCCCACAAGTTAACTTTGTTTCCCTCTCTCTTTCTCTCCGCGCGCGCGCGCTTCTGAGAGCGAGTTTTGCCCAGTGGCTCCGAGAGTGTAAACGGCTGGCTGAAGTGCTGAGGAGACCGCGAAGGGCGGAGGGAGCTGGGCTTCGCGCGCGACGGAAGGGGTTATTCCCCCCCCCCTTATGGAAACGGGGTTTGAGGGAATAAGGGGTAGGGAGGAGACTTCGGTTTTTGCGCGACTGAGCAGGGGAAGGGGGCGTCGGCGGGCGCTCGCCTCAGATTGGAGAAACGCTACCAAAGGGTTGTGAGCGGGGGGGTGTGTTAAAAACATCCCTCCCTCCGTGGGTGGAGGAAAGGGGGCTGGGAGGCAGGATGTGGCCCCGGCGGAGAGTTTTAGGTGGCCCAACCCCTTCCCTTTCCCAATGAGGTGGAAGCATTGGCGGGTTTCTGCAACCGCGCCCCGCCCCCTTCCGCCGTCCGTGCCCCCCCCTCCCTTCGTACGCAGCCCCAAAAGTGCCTCCGGACTCCGAACGCGCTTCTTTTTCGGGTCGCTTCCCTCTCGCGCGCTGCTCACTTGGTTTTGTTCTCTCCTAGGCGCCCGACTCGCCCGCCTCCCTCCCACGGCACACCAGCCGGTGTCTCACGGCACACTAGTGTGCCGCGGAACACCGGTTGGGAAACACTGCTCTAATAAATCTTTGCCCTAACCCCCCCCCCCGGCATTTCCAAAATGTATAGGGGTTGGGGAGAAATCTAGGAGCCCACTGTGGGTCAAACTCAAAGGCTGATTTTCTGCATCCTGTTCTGTTTGTGTTAGTGAGGTTGCTTTGTGATGCGATGTGTAGTGTAATTCAGTGGTACCTCGGGTTAAGTACTTAATTCGTTCTGGAGGTCCGTTCTTAACCTGAAACTGTTCTTAACCTGAAGCACCACTTTAGCTAATGAGGCCTGCTGCTGCTGCTGCTGCCCCGCTGGAGCATGATTTCTGTTCTCACCCTGAAGCAAAGTTCTTAACCTGAAGCACTATTTCTGGGTTAGCAGAGTCTGTAACCTGAAGCGTATGTAACCTGAAGCATATGTAACCCGAGGTACCACTGTAAACGGAAATCTGCCCTTATTCCCTTATGGGGTAACACAAGAGCCCCTTTGCAGGTTCTCTATCGGTCAGAGAAAAATAACAGAGGCCAACCAGAGAATATTGAGAAGCAAAGCAACTAGTAAGCCTGATCTTTATTGAACTGTTGCAACAGGGTTCCCCTTCACACACAGGAGGAGAACTCAGAACCCAGGTGTGCCCACCCTTATGCAGACATTTTAAATTGCCCGCCCTGGAGTTCAAGACCACCCCCAGAAACATTATACATACATCACAGAAAGGGCGGTCTACAACAGAAATCTGAGTGCGTTGTTTATCTCCTGTCTGGCAGGTTAACTGTTAATGCTTACTTGATTGGATACCCTGGCCAGTCTTTTGTAATGATAAATACTTAGTTCCTGAGCCAGGTCACAGGCTCACACCCTGTTCATATCTTAAATGTGCCCTTAAGACAGGATTTGTGAGGAAAGAGACAATGGGGAGGTTTCGCACTTTGACCTTGCAGAGAAATATTTGAGGTCAATTTGTTCAGGACTTTTTTTCTGTGGGGTTTCAGACATGTGGTTTATATATTTATGTACGTTTTTGCTTGGTACATTTATGAACATGTATTACATATCTAAGACTTTAAAATTCTTATAACAGTAGCAATAGCTCTCCTTTAGGCTTTGGTATCAAAGGGTTATCTAGTTCTCCCCCTGTAATGATTTGGGACAAGGGATGCTATTGGACAGCTTTTGAGCTACGAGTCAGACTCACCGGCCAGGATAATGATTTGCTTGCAGAACTAGCGCTGGGCTGAAAATTTATTATAGTTCCCCCTCTTTAAACCAGGTGTGGGGGACTTCTGGCCCACCAGAGGTTGCTGAACAACAATTCCCATCAGCATGCATGGCCAATGGCCAGGGATGAAGGGAGTTATTGGAGAGCTGGAAGGTACCTCAGGGGTCATCTAGTCCTGCCCCCTGAAATGCTGTACCTGTGAGAACTGGGTTCAAATCCCCACTCAGCCATGAAGCCTCAGTCTCTCAGCTTCACCTACATCACAAGGCTGTTGTTATAAAATGGGAAGAGAGCTATATATACCACACAGAGCACCTTGGAGGAAAGATGGACTGAAAACGCAATAAAATAAAATACGTGAGTTTCCTTGTGTCTTAGATGTGGACGGGGAAAGTCATCGTCCAACTGGAGTTCATTGCACAGCAAAGCACAGATGGTGTGTGTGTGTGTGTTGGCCATACAACTGGCAGGACGGATAACCCCAGATAACTCTGAGCAGCTTATTTGTGCTTCCCCATCGCGCCTCTAAAACTTGGAGAGCTAGGGTCAAATCAGTTCCATCAAGCCAATCCAGGCAACTCTTGTCTGATTGGCTGGCTTAAGCTTTCACAAAGATGAAGACACAGAATTGTTAACTTGGGGGGGGGGGGGGAGAGGGAGAACACCCCTTTCTCCAGCAGCAAGGGTAGTTACGATGCATGAATCATTGGTCTCTCAAGGAGTAATTTGGTGGGCCTGAATAATTTACTGGTGCAATGTAATCAGCGAGTAGAAGTAATCTGCTCCTCTTGACTGATGAACATAATTTCTGATGAACAGACCAGGGCTCTGTTGACACTGGAGGAGGAGGGGGAGGAAGTTTGACTGGAGAAGTTTCAAAGCTTTAGGAATGCAGGGCTGATTATTCTGGGACAGAGGAAGTTCAACAGAGTCCTCTGAGCTGCAAGCACCTTTCAAATGTTGCCTCCCCTGTCCCCATCCATATAGAAAATGTATGGAATGTGCACACAATGCACTGACCTTCTGCCCAAGCCCTATGCATCAAGCGGAATTATTGTAATAATAATTATATACCACTTTTGTGCCAAATACCGACGCGGGTGGCGCTATGATCTAAACCACTGAGCCTCTTGGGCTTGCCGATCGGAAGGTCGGCAGTTCGAATCCCCACGATGGGGTGAGCTCCTGTTGCTCTGTCCCAGCTCCTGCCAACCTAGCAGTTCGAAAGCATGCCAAAAAGTGCAAGCAGATAAATTGGTACCACTCTGGCGGGAAGGTAAATGGCGCTTCCGTGCGCTGCTCTGGTTTCAGTGTTCCGTTGTGCCAGAAGTGGCTTAGTCATGCTGGCCACATGATCCGGAAAAACTGTTTGCGGACAAACAGCAGCTCCCTCAGTCTGTAAAAGCGAGATGAGCGCCACAACCCCAGAGTCCGCGATTGGACTTAGCTGTCAGGGGTCCTTCACCTTTACTTTTTTTGGTGCCAAAATGGCTTCTACAAGTATAAAACCAATGGTAAAATCTGCACATAAAATTGCACCAGAGCAATAAAGTTGCACCAGAGCACTAAAGCACATGTAATTGATCTATACACCAACATGAGCCAGTTAAAAAGCATGACCATTCAAACAACTTTTTTTTTAAAAAAGGAACAATTAAGATCACAAGGGCAGGGGATGCTTGCCTAAACAGAGGAGCCGGTGGGATGCCAATGCGGATGAGACTTTTCTTATTTCAGCAGGGAGGGCATACCAGAACACTAGAGCTACCAGTGAAAAACCCCACCTCCATGTTACTACAAGCCAAAAATCATCTGGCCTTGGTGAAAATAACTTTTCCATTTGACGATTGTAATGCCCTGGGTGTCTGAGGCACAAAATTTCAACACCTGGTGCTGCCTCAATACAGCTTCGCGCTTCTGTCACTGGACTTTGCTGAACCAGGAAGTGACATCTCCAGAAAGTGGAATGACTCCTCTTTTCTTATCTCTGTGGCTCCGATCTTCTGGGCAATGCAAACACCTTAGGCAGTTGAATGCACATGTGTACTCCATCCATTGGAAGTGAGAGCTGGACCATAAAAAAGGCTGATCTCCGAAGAATTGATGCTTTTGAATTCTGGTGCTGGAGGAGACTCTTGAGAGTCCCATGGACTGCAAGAAGATCAAACCTCTCCATTCTGAAGGAAATCAGCCCTGAGTGATCACTGGGAGGACAGATCCTGAAGCTGAGGTGCCAATACTTTGGCCATCTCATGAGAAGAGAAGACTCCCTGGAAAAGACCCTGATGTTGGGAGAGATGGAGGGCACAAGGAGAAGGGGACGACAGAGGACGAGATGGTGGGACAGTGTTCTCGAAGCTGCCAGCATGAGTTTGACCAAACTGCGGGAGGCAGTGGAAGACAGGAGGGCCTGGCGTGGTCTGGTCCAGGGGGTCACGAAGAGGCGGGCACGACTAAACGACTAAACAACAACACTCCATCCATTTCCCTCCCTCCCACCACTTCCTTCTGGACACCGGCAACCCATGCTATGCCACTGTCCCGCACAATCAGGTGATCAGATTGCATGGAGTGCCTCTGCATGTACAAGCGACAGAACACAGGATGCTGAGTCAGGTTATTGGTCCATCTAGCTTATTATTTGTCTACTCTGACTGGCAGTGGCTCTCCAGGACTTCAAGGCAGACCCTGTACCACTGAGCTATGTCCCTTGTGGTGTGCAGGCACCCCATTTCAGACATCCCTCTCAGGTGTGAGGGGGAAAGCAGGATGCACTGGCATGGGAGGGTGAGGTCAGCAGGTTTTGGACCCACCCCCTCAATGCATTTAGTGTAAACATGGAAGAGTGAACAGATAATCATAGCTGTCAACCGTCCCTTATTTGGCGGGAAACTCCCTTATCCCAGCGCTGTGTCCTGCTGCTGTCCCTTATTGATGATGTCCCTTAAATTTCCCAGGTTTCAAAGGAAGCAGCATCTCTCCCTCCCTCCCTGCCGGCCAGGGAGGAGGGAGGCTCCAACTGTGTTGCTTGGCTGTGTTGTTCACCCAATAAGGAGTCTAAGAACGACTGGGGGGTGGAGCTTGCATGCCTTGTGCCGATCAAATCGGCTGCGTTGCCTGGGGACTCGCCTTTGCTCAGCGCTTCCCAGCGGAGAGTTGATGGCGGTTTTCCTTGCTGCATCCCCTTTGCCGGGTTGCTGCGCTGTGGGAACCACAGCTTGAGGCTTTGTTTGGATGCTGGCTGGGCTTTCTGCCTTTGGCTTGGAGGGGCTCAGAAGTTGAACATACCTGTGCTTGGAAAATCCCTTATTTTGGCTGCTGATCCCTTATTTTCGAGGCTGCTGGTCCCTTATTTTCAAATCTGTAAGTTGACAGCTATGCAGATAATTGAACAGCTATGGGAAACTTCACCAAGCTGGTACCCACTAATCACGGAATCACAGAACTGTAGAGCTGGAAAGGACCTCAAGGATCTTCTAGTCTAATGCAGTCCAGGAATGCTTTCACCCAACATGGGGCTTGAAGCCACAACCCTGAGATTTAAGAATCTCTTCATCTACCAATTGAGTTATCTCAGTGTTTTGCACTACTATCACTTTTAGCCAGCACAGCTTCAGAAGCAAAGAGGACCCAGTTCTTGGAGGTGAAAAGTTCTGAGATCTGGATTTGTGCCTTTAATTGCCTGACTTGCGGGAGGTCTAGAGACGCTTTGCAAGATTTTCCCAGTCCCGCTTGCAAAGTGAATTTAATTGCCAGAAGCACCGGGCATCTGAGTCAAGGTCATAACCAGGACTGCTGCTGCTTTAATAAACACCTCCAGTCCTCGCTGATTAATTTTAAATACATCAGAGGCCAGCCTAGCACACACATGATCTCTGATTCCCAGCGATTGCTGTTGACACCCAAAGTGGCTCAAAGATTAAGGGGAGCGAGGTGATGAAGAATGGAGAGAGATTAGAAACTCTTCTCTGGGAAGATCTGGCTGGTGGCAGAAGAGACGGCGACAGCGTTGGCAATGCCTGCAAAGCAAGGATAATGGATGAGAGTTTTAGGGAGAGGACTGGAAATAGTAGTCCCAGATCCAGCCATTTGCTTAGAAAATTGGAGTAAAGAGGGAAGGGAGGAGGAAAATCAGATGCTTTATTTGTGCATGTTCCACTTCCACTTTTTAAACACAAAATACAGTACTGCCCAGAATAGATGATTTTCCAGGGGTGAATATTATTAGAAGCACCAGCAACAACATTAGTGATAGTACAGAATCATAGATTTGTTAGAAGGCAACTTGAGGGTTATCTAGTCCAACTGTAATGCTGTACTGTTTTTAACACCTGATTGGAAGCCACCCAGAGTGGCTGGGGAAACTCAGCCAGATGGGTGGGGTATAAATAATAAATTATTTTTATTATTGTAGCAGGAAACCCCCCCCCCCCAAATCATTCAGTTTATACAAACTTCACACACACTCACACTCACACACTACATACGCTACACTTCTGTTATAAATTCATAGAAAATCAACCATACATCAGATTTGCACTGTTCCACTTTTATTTTACTCCATGAAGGAAGGACTACAAAATGGGGAAGGTTTGATACTTCCTGACAGTAAGAGCTGTTCGACAGTGGAATTTGCTGCCAAGGAGTGTGGTGGAGTCTCCTTCTTTGGAGGTCTTTAAGCAGAGGCTTGACAACCATATGTCAGGAGTGCTCTGATGGTGTCTCCTGCTTGGCAGGGGGTTGGACTCGATGGCCCTTGTGGTCTATTCCAACTCTATGATTCTATGATTCTATGATACAGGCCAGCCCAGCACATCCACAGGAGCCCTGCCCAGTTGCTATGCCAACCCTGATGGTCCTAGACAGAAGACAATCAAGATCACAAAGAACTTGCATATGGGAGTGGATTCAGCATGGACTGGAACAAAGGACAATGATCAGATCTTCCCTCAGGGGGCAGGAAACTGCGACTACCTTTTGTCTTCAGAAAATGACTCATGGGGAGGAGGAGAAGGGAACCAGCCAGGTGACAGGACACTCAGGTTACCACCACAACTCCTCCCTCAACCCCTCCTTTCTGTAATGTATGCATGATGTTTCTGGGGGTGGGCTTGACCTAGAGGATGGGAATTTCAAGGGTTTTTGTGGGGTCTCGCACGCCATTTTTCTGTGTTTTTCCTCTCTCCTGCAAGTGAGGGGAACACCCTGTTGCAACAGTTCAATAAAGGCCAAGCCTACAGGCTGCTGTTTTGCTCCAAGTTATCCTGGTTGGTGTCTTTGTTTTGTCCAAGGGAGCCCTCGGATTTTTCCGGTAACATTATTATAACCCCTTGTGAAACTTTACTATATTTTTGAACCTATATCTTATATCTATCCCATTTTTTCCATAAATTTTTGTTTTGAATTGCCTCTTAGGCTATTTGACAACTGCGCCATTTCAGCAAATTCTTGTAGTTTATTATACCAGTCCATTATTGTCGGGGCTTCTTCTTCATAGCTGTCAACGTTTCCCTTTTTTAAAAGGGAAATTCCCTTATTCCGAATAGGATTCCTCGCAAGAAAAGGGAAAAGTTGAGAGCTATGTTCTTCTTCCTTCCACCGCCAGGCAAAACGATCCTAACAATATATGACTCTTCGTATTGGCCCTATTGTAGAAAATGGAGTGTGTGTGTGTGTGGGGAGAGAACTCATCTTGGAAAAACTAAAAAGATTTTCACATTCTATGCTGGGATTGGGAATATGATGTCCTGGGAGGATGGGATGGAGACAGATGGACCAGTTCCAGTTCTTTTCTCGAAAGCAGCCTGAAGAAACAGCCTGGATTTGCGAGGGAAATTGAAAAAAGGGGGCAAATCATCAATCACAGCGAGGCAGCCGAGTTGCAGGGAGGACACTGGAAACAGATAGCAGAACAGAAGGAAATATTGTCACATGCATAAATAGCTCTTAATAAATAATCGCCAAACAGGAACGGAGTCGGAGAGAATGGCAGCTGAAAGCGTCTCAGTACTTGTTTGAAATTCTCCTGCATATTCAGTTGCAGGACCTGGAGCTGGCTGGCTGGCTGCTATGAATGTAGAATGTGTTCTTCTTCCACCTCTCCTCCTTGGTGTGTGGGCTGGCATCACCCTGGCCAGGACGCCCTTTCTTAGGTATTTGTTAAGAAAGGGAGGAGGAGGGGTGAGTGAGGAATCCAATCTCATTCCACAATCCCTAATTTGCCCTTCTAGGTGTGTGACATCATACTGGATTCACAGGGAAAGGGTTAACTAATTGTAAAATGACTAACCAATGGGAACCCAGGGGGCAGAGTTAAAGGTGTATAAGCACAGAGGTTTTTAGTGAGAGTTGTTGAGGAGACAGTCTGGAGTTAGGAGAGACAGATAAGTCTGTGGGTTGGGCTAGTCTGCTGTGAGAGAGGGAGAGAATTTGTTAAGAGGAGTCAGTCAAACAGTTGAGATAATCATTCAGAAGGTATTAGGAAGGTATCGGCCGGTAAAGAAACTAAAGTTAAGGTACTGACAGGAATATTATCGGGGAAACCATAAACTTGTTAATGTTTGTAAAATAAACTTGTTTTTTTGGTTCACTTTTAACAACTGTCTGGACTCAGTGTTTTACCAAAGTAACTGGTTGGTGGCAGCAGGGAAGCGAGCACAGTGGTGGCACAGGGATCAGTAGACCATTAAACGTCTGGGGACCCTGTGTGATCGCCACAGCACTTTTTGAAGTAAAACACCTTTTGAAATGTGCGCTTTCCCAAATTTCGTGATGCACTTCTGCAGCCAGAGAATGTCGGTGAAAATGTACGCCTTAAGGGGAAAGCGTGCATGAAAGTTCACACTTTCTAACATTTCATGTCATTCGATGACCACCGAATCCCTGAATTCCAGTATTACGAGAGGGAAAAGAACTTATCTCTATCTACTGTCTCCACACCACAAAAAGCACACCCACCCATTTCACAAATTTAGAGCTACCTTTGCTTCTCTCAAAAATTATCAGAAGAGTCACTGAAGGTCAATCTTCCTCATTTGCTCTGAATTGCTTGCTAGGGAATGTAACTTTTTTTTAAAATTGACAGTCTGCGTTGCCTAAAATGGAGATTTTAGCCTTAGGGAGCCAGACTGAAATTAAATTCCAAAATCCCTTACCTATCACAGATCCCATTCCACATGATAAGGATGAATACCAATTTCAACAAGAGATGCACGACAGCAGCAAATGCTTTCGGAAACAATAAACGGGAGGATGGCATCACTGTCGTGTTTCGCACCTGCTACCCTCCTGGTGTGGGTGCTGACATTAGCATGCCGGTGCATAATCAGAAAAGCAAGGAGCATAGGTACCATTGGGGGCCATATAAAACCATGCAGAAATGATGGCATATGCGTCCCTGCCGCCTCACTATTTGTTTTCTTCATGCTGTAGAGGAGCACAATTCTGGACGAATAAAAGCAAGTGAGATCTGAGCTGCTAGGGAAATTGCACCCATATTTAATAATCCATAGGCTCACGGAGAAAATACTGTGGATTTGCATTACTTAGGAGGGTACTGTTGTCCACATCTCAATCTCTCTCTCTTTTTTTAAAATAATTTTTATTAAGAGTTTCAACATAACAAATTATCAAAAGTCTCTCAGCCTCACTCACCTCACAGAGTGTTTGTTGTGGGGTAGGAAGGGAAAGGAGAATGTTAGCCGCTTTGAGATGCCTTCGGGTACTGATAAAGCAGGATATCAAATCCATACTCCTCCTCCTCCTCCTCTTCTTCCTCTTCTTTTTCTTCTAATCTATGTCACTTCTATGTCTTGTAATCTGAGTCTGTAGCCTCTGCGCTTTCTGTTCTGACACTTTCTGAGCTCTCTGTGACTTTGGGGTGGAGCGGATACTATCCAGAGACTGTGAATCTGTTCACTCTCTCTCTTCTAGTGTTTCTTCTCCTAGCTGTTCCCCATCCAGTATTTCCCAGCTTCTGCCTTCTGAACTGTGCCCCTCTGCAAACCGCTGTTCCAAATCTATACTGTCCTCCTGCTCCTGGGAAGATTCAGGGTCAGGATTGGGGGAGGGGGTGGCTCCCACTATTCCTCCTCAGTGCAGCCCTGACAACTGGGCAGGTGCATGGAGGCAGCTGGCAAGGAGCCTATGGGAAGAGCCCCCACTCCAGCTGCCCATTCCACCAGGGGAGCCTAACATTTGCCCTGTCCTGGGCTCCAGAAACCCATGCTACATGGCTGGGATGGAACCTGAGATCTTCTGCATTCAAAGCAAATACCCTGAGCTGTGACCTCACCGAGGCTGGATGAACAACTTGCACCTTAATATCAGCAAGACAAAGGAGATGGTGTTGGACTTTCAGAGGAAGAGATGAGAACTAGCCCTGCTGTACATCGGGGAGGGCTGTGTGGAGAGAGTTTCTTCCTTTAAATTCCTAGGAGTTTATCTCATTGAAGACCTTACTTGGAAGATCAATACAACCCAGGTGGTTAAGGAAGCCCAACAGAGACTCCATCTCCTCAGAGTATTGCGAAAGAACGATGTCAATCAACATTTGATGATTTCCTTCTACCGGTCCACAATAGAAAGTGTCCTTTCATACTGCATCACGGTGTGGTACGCTGGTTTGACATCACCTGATAGGAAGTGCCTACAGAGGGTGGTGAATACAGCACTAGATATTATGGGCTGTCCCGTGAATCCGCTGGATGACATCGCGGAAGAAGGTTGCCTCAGGAGAGTGAGGAAAATTTTCAGGGATGATTCACACCCTGGCCGGCACTTTCCTGATCTCCTGCCCTCCGGCAGAAGATATAGAAGCATGATTAGTCGCACCAACAGGGTAAAAAACAGCTTCTATCCCTGGGCTGTTAGGCTGCTGAATGAAAAGATAACAACAGGGCAACTGACTTTTGGGTTTGGTGGGTGTGTGTCAGTAAACAAGGCGAATTAAGACTAAGAGAGCTGAGTGGGGGATGCTCGTGTAATCTCACTGTATACAAGTTGTACAAGTGACAATAAAGTATTTCGATTTGCCATCAACCTGGGCTAGAAGACCTGGCCTCTACTGAGGTTTTAAGCTTCGCCTTGGCAACTCACCCTGCAAAGGACTGTGGCGCTCGATAATTCCTGAGTCTCTCATCCAAGCCAGCCTTCTCCCTCCCCGCCACAAGTGCAATTTGCTCGATGACAGGATTTGTTTTTAATTCAGAGGGTGACTCGTCAGATGAGAGTTTCATTAGTGACTTGACGTTTCCTTACGGAAATGACACACAGCACCCTTCTCTCTGCCGTCTCCATTGTTTCTTCCCGACGTTCCTGCCACCTCGCCTTTCTGGCATGGCCTTGTAGACAGATGGGCCACCCGTGTCTCTATGGATGCTTTTATCTCTCCTATTACTTTGGCACTATTAATTTGAAGCAAGCCACAGGGGGTGGGTAAACTCCAAAGACTTGTCCGACGAAATAAATAATATTAAAACAACACTGTTGGAGAAAGAGCCAGCATCCAGCTTCCTTTTCTCCCACTTTCCCCCACTTTTGATGGGCAATTTCCCTCCACCCTCCCAGTTGGCTTCTCATGGCGTATTCATGAGGATGGATTTACCACCATAATTATGTTACCTACAGCCGATTCGTGGGAATTTATGTCTTTGCAAGGAATGTGAGAGCCAGAAGGGGGTGTTTGTGCATTAGAAATAAAATGCATTTCTTTTGGGGAGCGGGGGTTTCTTGTAGGGTTTTTTTCTTTTGTTTTCTGTCTTGTCTTTGACGGCAAGGCTTTATGGCAGTACAATGGTGATGACAGGAAAGTGGTTAATTTATTGGGAAAGGGAGACAGTCTTGCTTGAAAGCAACATTATAGGATTCTGGAAGGCTGAGGTGAGTGGCAGAGAAAAATCCCAGAGTGGGTGCGGAGAGCAAGGTTTTAACAGTCCACCCCTCATTTCCCAGGGAATTCTGGGAACTGTCGCTCTGTGTGGGTAATAGGGGGTCCCCCTAACAGTCTTCGCTTCTGGGCACCGCAGTTTAAGAAGAATATTGGCAAGCTATTCTTGTCATGAATCCCATGGAAGTCTTATGGAAGGGAAGTTTAGATCCCAAAAAGGAAAAGGGAGAGTGTGGAGATCACACAGGGTCCCCGGACGTTTAATGGTCTATTGATCCTTGTGCCACCACTGTGCTCGCTTCCCCGCTGCCACCAACCAGTTCTTCTCTGGTAAAACACTGAGTCCAGACAGTTGTTAAAAGTGAACAAAAAAACCCCAAGTTTATTTTACAAACATTAACAAGTTTATGGTTTCCCCGATAATATTCCTGTCAGTTCGTTAACTTTAGTTTCTTTACCGGCCTATACCTTCCTAATACCTTCTGACTGATTATCTCAACTGTTTGACTGACTCCTCTTAACAAATTCTCTCCCTCTCTCACACCAGACTAGCCCAACCTACAGACTTATCTGTCTCTTCTTACTCCAGACTGTCTTCTCAACAACCCTAACTCTAACTCTCTCTTAACAAAACCCCTCTGTGCTTAAACCTTATACACAGTTACCTCTGCCCCTGAGTTCTCAGAAGTTAGTCATTTTACAATTAATTAACCCTTTCCCTATGAACCCAGTATGATGTCACACACCTAGAAGGGCAAACGCCACAGAGAGCTCTGGCAATTGGAGCTAAATATCCCAATTCTGGGCACCACGATTTAAAGAAGGATATTGACAAGCTGGAAGGTGCGCAGAGGAGGGCAACCAAGATGATCAAGGGTCTGGAAACCAAGCCTTATGAGGAATGGTTGAAGGAGCTGGGTATGTTTAGCTTGGAAAACAGGAGATACCATAGCCATCTTCAAATATCTTAAGGGCTGTCACATGGGAAATGGAGCAAGATTGTTTTCTGCTGCTCTAGAGGGCAGAACTCGAACCAATGGATTCAAAATACACTAAAGGAAATTCCGACTAAACTTTAGGAGAACTTTCTGACAGTTTTTCGACAGTGGGATGGAGGACGTCAGAAGGCGGTGGACTCTCCTTCACTGGAGGTTTTAAGCAGAGGTTGAATGTGCAGCTGTCTGGGATTCTTCACCTGCGATTCCTGCATTTCAGGGAGTTGGACTAGATGTCCTTTGGGATCCATTCCAATTCTATATTTCTTTGACAGTTCTGAGGATTCTGCGGGGAGCGGGATGGACGGACCATGACCATATAAAGTGGTGTGATACTACTTTAAATTATAGTGTCGATGGGGCCTCAGTGAGCTCCCTATTCCTCCACTGGAATTAAAGGAGGATTCTTCCTTTGCAGTTGTGGCTTCAAGTTTAAATCCACTGGAACCAGGTGATGTCAGGTGATTGACAGGTCAGGTGGGAGGCCCCATTCACCTCTCAAAGTGGCCCTAGAAGGGTTGGCCCCTCTGGATCAGGCTCTCTGGCTGCAACCACATCCTCACCGAGTTCCATAAGCTGTACCTGCCCAGGGTTTCAAAAGGTTAACCCAGGAAATTGAAACCTGGGAAGCAGGAAGAGAAAATAAACCCAGTTACTATGGTAACCAGAAACTTTTCAAAATCCTAATACCCTTCTAAGCAGTTGGGTGGGAGAGTTGGAGCAGCGTCCATAGAGGAAACAGGCAAGCAGAAAGGAGAAACTACGAGAGATCAAAATGTGGCGTTATTATTCGGAGCTGAGCAGAAGAGTGAGTGGATTGCTTAAAGCAGGCTCGTCCCAAGCGTGTTTTGGGGGCCTAATCTGACTCCTGTAGCAGTTTATTTCCTGAACAACTTCAGTCCTAAAAAAAAAGCTCAACAACTTCAATCCTAAAAAAAACAACTTTGGTCGGCCCTTCACTTCATCAAATTTGGCCCTCTTTGA
Source organism: Podarcis muralis (assembly GCF_964188315.1). Lineage (NCBI taxonomy): Eukaryota > Metazoa > Chordata > Lepidosauria > Squamata > Lacertidae > Podarcis > Podarcis muralis. Next base: position 3,974,854 of record NC_135662.1, read on the forward strand.
AAAAAGTTTGGACACCACTGGTAAAAGCAACTTTCCCAAAGCTGGTGCTCTCCAAATGTTGGTACACTCTATCTCCCACCATCCCTGACCCTTCTCTGAATTAGCTGAGTCTGATGGGAGTTGTAGTTCTATAGCATCTGCAGCAAAGGTCCGTATAGTAAAAGCTATGGTTTTCCCAGTAGTGATGTATGGAAGTGAAAGCTGGACCATAAAGAAGGCTGGCTGATCGCCGAAGAATTGATGCTTTTGAATTATGGTGCTGGAGGAGACTCTTGAGAGTCCCATGGACTGCAAGAAGATCAAACCTCTCCATTCTGAAGGAAATCAGCCCTGAGTGCTCACTGGAAGGACAGATCCTGAAGCTGAGGCTCCAAGACTTTGGCCACCTCATGAGAAGAGAAGACTCCCTGGAAAAGCCCCTGATGTTGGGGAAGATGGAGGGCACAAGGAGAAGGGGACGACAGAGGACGAGATGGTTGGACAGTGTTCTCGAAGCTACAAACATGAGTCTGACCAAACTGTGGGAGGCAGTGGAAGACAGGAATGCCTGGCGTGCTCTGGTCCACGGGGTCACGAAGAGTTGGACACGACTAAACGACTAAACAACAACAAGCACCTGCAGGTCAGCCAATGCTTGGAAGGCTGTATATGCTTCTTAATGCAAGCTTCTGGAGGGGAGAGTGCTTTTGTGCTCAAATGCTGCTCGTGAGTCTCCCAGGGGCATCTGAATGGATGCTGGACGGGTCATTGGTTTGATGCAGCAGACTCTGCTTATATTCTTATGGAATGCAAGGAGGAGACATAGACCCTCTCTCTTGCATACGCACCCACGCCAACCCTTGGCAGAAATGCTTGCAATCCATAGTGTCTCATTTAAAAGTTATGTTTTTGCCTCTGCCCAGACCAGCATCCAAAAAGTTTGAAAATCACAGAAGTGGCACACCCCAAGGGCTTTTCGGCAGCTGACACACTACCTCCAATTTGCAACAAATTTTTAAAATCTCATTATGGAGGGGGTGGAGAGGAAGGTTTTCGTTATTTCTGAACTGTGCTTGTGCAGGTATCCACCGTTAATATAACAAAAGTGAAGGCAGCTGCATTATCTTAATTCTGGAGAGAGTTCCCAGGATGAAAAGTCTAAGTGCCCGGTCCCTCGTTTCTTTGCAGCTTGCGGAGCGCGGAGCAGGGAAGCCTGTCTTCTGACAAGAAATGATGTTCTTTGCTCTTCTGAAGCCTGCGCTGCATATTCATGAGTCAAGATTGGGGAGAAAGTTCCTGGGCTGCAGGTGCAGCAATTAGAGAGCTGTAGATGGATTGAGGGCAGCTGGAGACGGTAGGAAGGGAAGGGAAGGGAGTGGATTCAGTTTACCACCACATCTGCAAATAACCATCACCAGGACTACTGCCTCTACTGAAGTCAAGACAAAGGTCAGATTACTCACAGCATCAGGAGATGTTGGTGGGGCAGTGGGGCTTACGTAAGTACATAAGAAGAGCCTGCTGGGTCAGGCTAATGGTCCAGCTAGCCGAGAATCGTGTTCTCACAATGGTCAACCAGATGTCTTTAGGGAACAGTCAAACAGGAGCTGAGAACAATAGCAACTCTCCCTTCCTGTGATTTCCAGGACCTGGTTCTTGGAAGCATTCCTGTGTCCAGCTTTGGAGGGCAGAGCATAACAAAGTCTCCTAAAATCACAGAATCATAGAAATACATGAAAGTATTTGGGCTTATGTGAACATAGGTGTGCACAGAACAATTTATTAAACTGTTTAACATGTATATATGGACTCTCCTTAAGGGCAGGGGGATGTTAACTCTTGCCCTCCCAGACTCCTCCTCCAAGATCCTGTAGCTCTGGAGGAAATTGAACAATTTGGCCAAGTGGCAGGGTTTACATTGAACAAGAAAAAAACTAAAATGCTTGCGCAAAATATGGATCAAGGCACAATAGAAATAACGCAACAACAAACAGGGATAGAAGTGGTGAAAAAAGTTAAATACTTGGGAATCTGGCTAACCCCCAAGAGTATTGATTTGTTTCAGAATAATTATGTGCCACTGTGGAAGGGAATAAAGAAAGATCTAGAGGTGTGGGGTCGAATGAAGTTATCCTTTTGGGGGAGAATTTCAACGATTAAGATGAGTGTGCTGCCAAAGATGTTATTTTTATTTCAGAAAATTCCAATAATTAAGGGGACAGTGATTTTTAAAGAGTGGCAAAGAACAATTTCAAGATATATCTGGCAGGGTAAGAAGCCAAGAATTATGTATAAGTTATTAACGGATGCGAAAGAAAGAGGAGGCTTCGCCCTGCCAGACTTGAAATTATATTATGAAGCTTCATGTCTCTGTTGGTTGAAAGAATGGATAAAGTTAAAAAATACTGAGTTATTGGATTTGGAAGGTTTTGATAATAGATTTGGCTGGCACGCTTATTTATGGTGTGAAAAAAGAAAGATTCACAAAGGTTTTGAAAACCACATCTTTAGAAGATCTCTCATAGAAATATGGGAGAGATATAGAAGTTTATTAGAATCAAGAACTCCCCACTGGCTATCTCCGTTAGAAGTTATGAGTCTTAAGAAAGTAGATATGAGGGGGAACTGGATTACATATAAAGAACTGATTACAAAAGAAGGAGGAAAATGGAAAATGAAACCCTATGAAGAAGTGAAAGAGTATGTGTATGATTGGTTGCATTATTACCAGGTTAATGAAATGTTTAAAAAGGACCTAAAAGAAAGAGGTTATGAGGAAAAAGAATCTAAATTTCAAACAGAAATAATAAACAATGAGAATAAAATTATGTATAAGATGTATAAAATTTTGCTAGAATGGTATACAAAAGATGAGGAAGTTAAATCAGTTATGATACACTGGGCCAGAGATTTGGGTTATAATATACAGTTTAAGGATTGGATAAAACTGTGGAATGAAAATATAAAATTTACGGCATGTACTGCGTTAAAGGAAAATGTTATGAAAATGATTTATAGATGGTACATCACACCCGTAAAATTGGCAAAAATGTATAAAACATGTAATAAGTGTTGGAAATGTAAAGAAAAAGAAGGAACATTTTATCATATGTGGTGGGATTGTAATAAGATGAAGGGCTTCTGGGAAATGATATACAATGAGATGAAAAAGATGTTGAAATATACGTTTGTTAAGAAACCAGAGGCTTTTCTTTTAGGTATACTAGGAAATGAAATAAATAGAAAGGATTGTAGACTTTTCCAATATGCAGTAACAGCAGCGAGAATACTACTGGCCCAAAAATGGAAACAGGAACAATTGCCGATGCTCGAAGAATGGAGAATGAAATTGATGGATTATGCAGAACTGGTTAAACTAACAGGAAAGATCAGATATATACAAGATCAAAAGTTCATCAAAGACGGGAAAATTTACAGATTATCTGAAATGTGTATGTGATGAGCAAATAACGCTAGTGGGATTTCAAGAAGCTCTGTGAATGTTAGAGGACTATTGTATTGATGAAAGCTACGAGGTGAAGGTTTATAAAATGCAATATAAAATTAGGAAATGCGTTTTTAAAAATTTGAATAATGGATGATTGTCAGAGAGGTTGAAGGAAGTCAAAAAGGGAAAATATGTGACAAATTTAGATTGGATATTATAAATGTATGTTGGAAAATTTAATAAAAAATATTTTTTTTAAAAAAAGATCTTGTAGCTCAGCCAATGTCCTTTCCAAGCACAATTCAAAGTGTTGGGGCTGACCTTTAAAACCCTAAATGACCTTGGTCCAGTATATCTGAAGGAGCGTCTCCACCCCCATCATTCTGCCTTTGACATTGAGGACCAGTGCCGAGGGCCTTCTGACTGTTCCCTCACTGCGAGAAGCCAAGTTACAGGGAACCAGGCAGAGGGCCTTCTTGGTAGTGGCACCTGCCCTGTGGAACGCCCTCCCACCAGATGTCAAAGAGAACAACAACTACCAGTCTTTTAGAAGACATCTGAAGGCAGTCCTGTTTAGGGAAGCTTTTAATGTTTGATGCATTACTGTATTTTAATATTTTGTTGGAAGCCGCCCAGAGTGGCTGGGGAAGCCCAGCCAGATGGGTGGGGGTATAAATAATAAATTGTTGTTGTTGTTGTTGTTGTTGTTCAGTCACAAGGGAAGGGACTTATACAGTATGTAACTAGTTTAAGATGCTGCTCTGTTGTGATTCTCTGTTGCAGACTAGCTTAGCTGGGTGGCTTAGATCTGGGTCTAATACACTAGAAAAATTTCTTGGGTTACTGTAAATGAAAACACCAAACCAAAAACCCAAGACATTTTGCCAAATTTTAGAAATCCACCCGGACAGACATTTTAACCCTGAAAAAGAGGACATGTCTGGGAAAAAGAGGACATATGGCAACTGACCCGAAAAGGAGGACTTGTCCTGGAAAAAGAGGACATATGGCATCTCTACCTATGAAGGAAGATTGCAGCGTTTGGGACTTTTTAGAGAAAGGCTGAGTGAGAGGTGACATGACAGAAGTTTATAAAATTATGCATGGCAGAGTGAAAGTGGATAGAGAGAAGTTTTCTCTTCTTATCTCATCACACTTGGAATTGTGGACATCCAATATCTTCATCTCTCTTTGTTGGCCTCCTTCTCTGAAAGACTTTCCCTCCTGCCCTTGATATTCTCAAGCAGGGAGTTCTGGTGTAGTGAGGCACCTGGCCTCATCCAGCAAAGCAGTTCTTAGGTTCTTTGCTATTTTTAGAAATAATTTTGCCTTTGCTCTTTTATTAAAGAAGAAAATGAAATAATGATTTTGATGAGATTCACTTGATGAAAAATTAAAGATTAAAATCATGCAGCCAAAAAAGATTAAAGCACTGGATGTTTCTCTGGAATGAAGTATTTCCATCTCATGGAGAGATCCAACAGGGTTGAATCGAAGACTCATAGAATTGTAGAGGTGGAAAGGACACCAAAGGTCATCTAGTCCAACCCCTGCAATGCAGGAATCTCAGCTAAAGCATCCATGTACCCAACCTCTACAGTCATACCTCTTGTTATGTTTGCTTCAGGTTACATCTTTTCAATTTTTTTAAATTCAAAATTATAACAAGACATATTATCCAAAAACATATCATCCTTGTTTCCCCCCCCCATTTTTCCTCCCTCCCCCCCCCAACCCCCCCACCCCCGACTTCCCAGTTCCAGTCTTTGGTTTCTCTAAGAATGCTGTTTTCTGCATGTTACAAAGTTGTATAGATCCTCAAACTATTTAGCTGATTATTATCAATAAAAAGTTTGTGAATGTTTATTCAAAACCTGCCAAGGAGTCCAGTTCGCTTTGTTGCGTCTTCAAATACTTTGTAAAGGGTTCCCATTCAGCCTTAAAGTCACAGTTATCCTTGTCCTGTAGCTTGTATGTCAGTTTTGCCAGTTCTGCATAGTTCGTCAATTTTTCTTGCCATGATTCTTTAGTTGGGGTTTCTTCAGTCTTCCATCCTTGTGCTACCAGAACTCTTGCGGCCGTTGTCGCATACATGAAGATGTTTTTCAACTTTTTTTTGGCAGGTCTTTCCCTACATTCCCCAACAAAAATGCCTCGGGTTTTTTAACAAATGTTAAATGGAACATTTTCTAAAAGCTCAACAACTTCAATCCTAAAAAAGGTTACGTCTTTTCAGGTTGCATCCCGCGGTGACCTGGAAGTACCGGAAAGGGTTACTTCCGGGTTTTGCCGCTCGCACATGCGCAGACACGCAAAAATGACATCACACACATGCACGGAAGTGGTGAATCGCAACCCGCAAACACACACAGATACGGGTGGCGTTCCTTTCAGGTTGCGAACGGGGCTCCGGAACGGATCCCGTTTTCAACCAGAGGTACCACTGTACTTGAAAACCTCCAAGGAAGGAGAGTCCAATGCTGGGATGCGTCCGGGGAGATGGGGGCATTTGGCAGGCCCCCAGCTGGCTTCAGCCACTGGCCGGCAGCCGGGCGAACTCCGGTTCTCGGAACAGCATCAAAAAACTGCGACGCAAGCCTCAGAAGCCTTCAGAAGCTTAGCACGCAAGCCAGCAGAGATGTGCTGGTCCCGGTGGGTTACCGTGCGGCGTGGTCCGAGTCCAGTCTGAGGTCGAGGGTGCGGTATGGAGGCTGTCCGTCAAGGCTGAAGCAGGGTCCAAGGCAAGGAGTCAGGTGAGGTCAGGAACTATGGCAGAAGAGCAGGACAGGGTGCCGGCAGGAACAGGTTGCCAACAATGTTGCTCCCACAACCTGGGACTGGGCTGGCTGGCTTTTATCTGCCCCGAGGCATAGGGAGGTCCCGATCCACAGGGGACTCGCCTCTCCTGGCCTGGAGGCGAGCATTCCTCCTGCGAGAACTTAGTTCCCTCCCCCTCTCTGCCCTGAACCTCTGCAGCTCAGGAGAGGCTGGAGGGTTACTGGACCCAGAGGCAACCTCACCTTCCCCTGATGGGGCTGAGAGTGGAGCACCTGTAGGCAATGGTTCCTCAATCACCTCCGTAGCCAGAGCAGATTCAGCTGGTGTCTGCTCCTGAGGATCCGGCACAGGTGATGGCCCTTCAGGTTCAAGCCCCAGCCCTGGCTCAGCTGGTCCTGGAGACAGGGACTCCTGTGCAGGCTGGGATTCCTCAGGTTCAGCCTCTGAATCCGATTCCCAGGCCATCACAAGAGATAAGAACTCTCTGCAACGGAAGAGGCAGACAGAGGTATATGTAAGCATTTTTACAAGCGTTTATTCAGCAGCAGGACAAAGGAAAAACTTGTCTGCTTCCCTTCGAGTCCAAGCAAAAAACCAGGAAGCACAAAGCAAAAGCAATACACAAACGGAAGTTCCCAGCAAGCTGTGCTGGAATGTAAACAGACATGTGACATAGAACAGCTCCACACATCTATTTAGGTGGAACGGAACATCATAATCCTAACATCCACAACCTCCCATGGGAGACTGCTCCACTGTCACACAAGATGAATCCTAATTCTTCCTTTTTTTACAAGCTTAGTGGATCAGGGAACGCTGTAGATTCTGCAGCAGGAGGCGCCCTTTGAACATTCTGTAGAGAAGAAAAAAACACAGGCAATCCAAGCTTATTTTGGCGCTTGGCAGATGCTTTAAAGATAATTTTTAGAAACCCACCATTAACAATAATCACATATCTGTCTGAGCATGAGCTGTGTAGTGTTCCTTTTTGGGGAGGGTCTCAGCTGACAGGCTGGAGTTATACTGCTATGCTTGTGAGATGTGGGATATTTTTTATTCAATCTGCCTTGTGTCTTTCCCCTCTTTCAGAAGGAGAACCACGCTCTTGTTGCCAGTACTATTAATAATTCTTTTTGTTTGTTTTGTGTTTTTTACAAAGCAGCTTGATCAAGTCACAAGGGTTGTTTGTAGTTCTGTTGCAGATACTAGCTAAGGAGCAGGGATGCTTGCAAATATCATCCCCATTCAAATTTCAGAAACTTGATTTGTAGGTTCCAAGTCACTCCATCTTGCCTCTGGAGCAGTGATGCCAAGATACCGGTCATTCTTCTTGATGTCAAGGTTGTCTTCAAAATCTAGGCTTCTGTCCTATTAGGCAGGGTGGCTATGCTCTGTCTCCACAGCTGGAGCCAGCAATGGGTCTGAAAACCAGTTACTGGAAATCACAGGAGCCGGTTGGAGGATGGATGGCGGCTAACAGATTGAGGTTCAATCCTGACAGAAGTACTGTTTTGGGAGGACAGGGGGCGGGCAGGTGTGGAGGACTCCCTGGTCCTGAATGGGGTAACTGTGCCCCTGAAGGACCAGGTGCGCAGCCTGGGAGGCATTTTGGACTCACAGCTGTCCATGGAGGCTCAGGTCAATTCTGTATCCAGGGCAGCTGTTTATCAGCTCCATCTGGTACGCAGGCTGAGACCCTACCTGCCCGCGGACTGTCTCGCCAGAGTGGTACATGCTCAGGTTATCTCTTGCTTGGACTACTCCAATGCGCTCTATGTGGGGCTACCTTTGAAAATGACCCGGAAACTACAACTAATCCAGAATGTGGCAGCAAGACTGGTGACTGGGAGCGGCCGCTGAGACCATATAACACCGGTTTTGAAAGACCTACACTGGCTCCCAGTACGTTTCCGAGCACGATTCAAAGTGTTGGTGCTGACCTTTAAAGCCCCAAATGGCCTCGGTCCAGTATACCTGAAGGAGCATCTCCACCTCCATCATTCTGCCTGGACACTGAGGTCCAGTGCTGAGGGCCTTCTGACGGTTCCCTTGATGCCAGAATCCAAGTTACAGGAACCAGGCAGAGGGCCTTCTCGGTGGTGGCACCCGCCCTGTGGAACGCCCTCCCACCAGATGTCAAAGAGAAAAATAACTACCAAACTTTTAGAAGACATCTAAAGGCACACCTGTTTAGGGAAGCTTTTAATGTTTAATAGGTTATTGTATTTTAGTGTTTGTTGGAATCTGCCCAGAGTGGCTGGGGAAACCCAGCCAGATGGGCGGGGTATAAATAATAATAATAATAATAATAATAATAATAATAATAATAATTACAGGAGGGAAAAGGGCTCTTGGTCTCAAATTCTGCTTGGAGCTTTCCCATTAAGGCACTTGGTTGACCACTGTGATGACAGGATGCTGGACTAGTTCGGCCATTGGCCTGCTCCAGCAGTCCAGTTCTTATGTTCTTGTGTTTCACTGTGCAGCTTTGTTTTATTTCCTACAAGTTACTAATTGTCAGGGAACTGACATCGGAGCCAGAGGCGGAGGCAAGGCTCCCAAGCGATGCTGGAGAAGGGCCCAGCAGGGAGAGAGGGAGCTCATCAGCTGGGGAAGGAAATGAGCGTAACACCAGGGATAAAGGGGGGCAGATGGGGGAATCGGCAAGGGGGCTCCAGGACTCCTCGCCAGAGACCAGCGAGGAGAGCATGGGTCCTCCGCTACCCACACCCTCTCTGCGCAGAAGACTTCCGCGCAGAGAGAATAGGAGGAGACTTGGAGTCAAACAGCCTTTATGCTGGAAACAGCCACGAAATGAAGGGCTTTCCAGACAGAAAAGGCTTAACCAGGCACACTAGCCAGGAGTGGCGGCAACTTACACACGAGCAACCCCTATAATCATTACACTAATGTATGATGATCAGATGTCCTCGTTTCTCGGGTACAGTCCCTGGATTTACAAATCTGTCCCTGGACAAAAATCTGTCCCCGGAATGTCCCAGGATTTCATTTAATGTCCCTGGATTTATATTTTAAGTGTTGTAGATTTATTATGGGACGCGGGTGGCGCTGTGGGTAAAACCTCAGTGCCTAGGACTTGCCGATCATATGGTCGGCGGTTCGAATCCCCGCGGCGGGGTGAGCTCCCGTCTTTCGGTCCCAGCTCCTGCCCATCCAGCAGTTCGAAAGCACTCTTAAGTGCAAATAGATAAATAGGTACTGCTTTATAGCGGGAAGGTAAACGGCGTTTCCGTGTGCGGCTCTGGCTCGCCAGCTGCAGCTTCGTCACGCTGGCCACGTGACCCGGAAGTGTCTTCGGACGGCGCCGGCTCACGGCCTCTAGAGCGAGATGAGCACACAACCCTAGAGTCGGACACGACTGGGCCGTACGGGCAGGGGTACATTTACCTTTACTAGATTTATTAGTAGGGAATGAATGTTGAGTGATTGGTTCAACGGCACAAGACACATCATATAGGGACTTCCGGTGAGGCAAAATGGCAGGCGCCATGGCAGCGAGCAGCTCCTGAAGCCAGCCAGAGCCAACTGCGCTACCAGGCTGGCTCTGGGCTGCTGAGACTCCCACTGCCACTGTCGAGGGGGAAGCAGGGATGCCCGGCATGTCAATTGGGGGAACCACTGACCCCCCCATGTGACCCAAATTAGGTTGGGAGTGAAAGCGCCCGGCCACCTGGCTGACTGCCAAGTGGAGCTCTGGAGCCAGGAACCCCCCCCCCCCGAGCTGACGCAGGGAGGAGGAGGAGAGGAGAAGGAGAAGGAAGAGAGAGAAAGAGGAAGGAGAAAAAAGAGGGGAGCCCCGACCTTGCTGAGCTGCTGCCGCAGCTGAGGACATGAGGTAGGAGAGCACCGGGAGGGCAAGGACATGTGGCCCAGCCCAGGCTCAACCCGAGCCTACTCCACAGTGGGTAGAGCTCCAAGAGAGCAGGCCGGGGCCCAGGAAGACCACAGAAGAGAAGAGATTACTTCTTAATTTTTTTACAAAATAACTTTTTAATAACCTTTCTCTCTCTTTTTTTTTAAAAAAAATAGTCCCTGGATTCTTTGAAAAAAATCTCGTAACCTTATACTAATGCACACCAGCACATATGCATATCAGTTGAATCACAGGAGAAAACAGGAACCTGGAAACGATTGCATGCCGATTCATCCTTTTCACGCTGATTTAATCAATCCATGCTGACGTGCACCGAGAACCTGTTTTGTGTGTGTAGGAAGGCACAGACTAAAAATTGCCGCGAAGTGTGCATGCACCAATTCCAAAATTAATTCTGGGAATTACTTAAGTGAAGCTTGAAGGCAGGTGGGGAAGAATGCAAGGTCGAGTAAGCCTGTTGGACAATAACAGAACTCAGCCGGAGAAACTTTCTCATCTCTCCTAAGGGTCTCTGAATTATGCATCATTTGGAGGTATGTTACTCTGCTGACCCAAGAGAAGGAGGCATAATGAAACAGGAAGGTGGTGACTTTGTCAGACCAGCCAGAGGCAGGCAACAATTGCTCTAATAATTCCATAGGCAATTCAGGATCCTTATTTACAAAAGCAGAAATGTGACTTCTGCAAGAAATATCAAAATCATGACTCATGGAGATAATTGCACCTTATGTTCCCCATGGAAAAGCAGAGGCATCTCTATATGTGGTAAAACACAGATCAGAATAAGTGGCGCTGAGAAATGAATCCATTGAATTCACACCCCAACAAATCCTTGGTTCCAGTCACTATTTTACCAAAGGTAAGAGATCCAGTCAGGGGCTCAGATCTCATGGAAAATTTCCAGCTCCTGCCAACCTAGCAGTTTGAAAGCATGCCAGAGTAGATAATTAGGTACTGTTGCGGTGGGAAGGTAAACAGCATTTTTGTGAGCTCTGGCACTTGTCATGGTGTCCCATGTGCCAGAAGCGGTTTAGTCCTGCTGGCCACATGACCTGAAAAGCTGTCTGTGGACAAACACCAGTGTGACGTTAACATATGAGAGTGCTGGAGGTGAAATAGTTAAACAAGTTACCCAATCAGAACCCAGGGGGGTGGAGTCAGAGGGACTATAAAACCAGCTCTGGGAGGGGCGAAGGGAGGAGCTGGTTGGGTGGTTGGTTGGAGTGGGAGTGAATTGGGATAGAGGCTGTGGGTAGGTTAGGGACGTGGGTGGCACTGTGGGTTAAACCACAGAGCCTACGACTTGCCGATCAGAAGGTCGACGGTTCGAATCCCTGTGACGGGGTGAGCTCCCGTTGCTCGGTCCCTGCTCCTGCCAACCTAGCAGTTCGAAAGCACGTCAAAGTGCAAGAAGATAAATAGGTACTGCTCCGGCGGGAAGGTAAACGGCATTTCTGTGCGCTGCTCTGGTTCACCAGAAGAGGCTTAGTTATGCTGGCCACATGACGCCAGCTCCCTCAGCCAATAAAGCGAGATGAGCGCCGCAACCCCAGAGTCGGTCATGACTGGACCTAATGGTCAGGGGTCCCTTTACCTTTTACCTGTGGGTAGGTTGAGTTAGTGTAACGAAATAAGCTGAGTCAGGAATACTTAGGAGCTAGGAAGACCAGTAAGTATCTCAGAGGTGGTTTAGTGAGTGAGAGCAGGTAGCGGAAGTTATAGGTCTGGATAGGCACCCCATGCTTGTAATTGACCGATACTGTTTATGAAACCACACGCTTGTTAAACTGCAATAAGTAAACAGAAGTTTATGTTCCAATTTAACCCTGACTGGACTCAGTATTGTACCAGGTAGGGCCTGGGTGGTGGCAGCGAGAAATAAAGTGGTGGCACAGGGATCAATAGACGGTGAAACGTCCGGTGACCCTGTGTGATCGTCACAACCAGTTCCCTTGACCTGAAAGCGAGATGAGTGCCACAACCCTATAGTTGCCCTTGGTGGGACTTATCGGTCCAGGGGTCCTTTACCTTGATTTCATCCATTGCATCCTGACTGATTTGGGCCATTGCTACTAGATCCTCAATGGAAATGAAGGGTCCACCTCCTACTATATTCATTGTAAAAACTGAATTGAGCCAAGGCAGGGACACATTCAAGCTGTAGACTCCCCCTTCCTATCACACACACACACACTTGGGAAAGATGTTACACATCGTAAATCCCTCTACTGCCGCCGCCGCAATACAGCTGTGCCTGAAGATTTATGGATCCAGGCACCCTCATTTGGTTTATGTTTTGTCTGGGGAGAAACACAGCTGCATGCTGCTACTTTGTCAAGTAAATGTCACATCGCACTTAATTGCCCAATAACAAATGGCAATGGGGGAACAATATAGATATAACATTGCTACACACTCCTTCTCCACCTGCCCCCCACGCCCCCCCAGTCCCTGGCGTTGCCCTTGAGCAAACACATTCACCATACATAATCCAAAGTCGCTGAGCCTTGGATCTGAAGCAGCAATGGGGGGGGTGTTTCAATGGGAATCATAGCCTCTGGGGCAGGGCAGACCCAATGCTTTCTGGCACTAGCGGAGAAAGGTGGGTGTGGTGGGGGCGGGTTGCCCCGGGTGCTATCCCGGGGGGGGGGGGGGTGCCATCGCCATGGGCCGCACCCCATGGGCAGCTAGCCCCGCCCCCGTGGGACGCTCCAGGTGCCGGAACAACTATAATAATAATAATTTATTATTTGTACCCCACCCATCTGGCTGGGTTTCCCCAGCCACTCTGAGCGGCTTCCAACAAAAGATTTAAAATACATTAAAACATCAGTCATTAAAAGCTTTCCTAAACAGGGCTGCCTTCAGATGTCTTCTAAATGTCAGGTACTTGTTTTTCTCTTTGACATCTGATGAGAGGGCGTTCCACAGGGCAGGTGCCACCACCGAGAAGGCCCTCTGCCTGGTTCCCTGTAGCTTTGCTTCTCACAGTGAGGGAACAGCCACAAGGCCCTTGGAGCTGGACCTCAGTGTCCAGGTAGAACGATGGGGGTGGAGATGCTCCTTCAGGTATACTGGACTGAGGCCGTTTAGGGCTTTCAAGGTCAGCACCAACACTTTGAATTGGGCTCAGAAATGTACTGGGAGCCAATGTAGGTCTTTCAAGACCAGTGTTATACAGTCTCGGCGGCCGCTCTCAGTCACCAGTCTAGCTGCCGCATTAATAATAATAATAATAATAAATTTTATTTATATCCCGCCCTCCCCAGCCTTAGCCGGGCTCAGGGTGGCTAACAACAATAAACAGTACAAAAAGTTCTGCATAAATAACACTCTAAAATCATTCATTCTAAAATTAATTAATTCAAGCCACTGGCAGCCATTGGGCCAGAGCTCCGCGAAGATTGCCGAAGGAGGGAGTCAGGCTGTGCCCTTGCCAAAGGCCTGGTGGAACAGCTCTGTTTTGCAGGCCCTGCGGAAAGATGTCAAGTCCCGCAGGGCCCTGGTCTCTTGTGACAGAGTGTTCCACCAGATCGGAGCCACAGCCGAAAAAGCCCTGGCTCTCGTTGAGGCCAGCCTAACTTCTCTGTGGCCTGGGACCTTCAAGATGTTTTTATTTGAAGACCGTAAGTTTCTCTGTGGGGCATACCAGGAGAGGCGGTCCCGTAGGTACGAGGGTCCTAAGCCGTATAGGGCTTTAAAGGTTAAAACCAGCACCTTAAACCTGATCCTGTACTCCACCGGGAGCCAGTGCAGCTGGTATAGCACCGGGTGAATGTGATCTCGCAGCGAAGACCTCGTAAGGAGTCTCGCTGCAGCATTCTGCACCCGCTGGAGTTTCTGGGTCAGTCTCAAGGGCAGCCCCACGTAGAGCGAGTTACAATAATCCAGTCTGGAGGTGACCGTCGCGTGGATCACAGTGGCTAGGTCAGGGCGAGAGAGGTAAGGAGCCAACTGCTTAGCTTGGCGAAGATGGAAAAATGCCGCCTTTGTTAAAGCTGCAATCTGCGCCTCCATGGAAAGGGAGGTGTCGAAGATTACACCCAAACTCCTAACGGACGGTGCTGGCACTAATTGCGCCCCCGCAAGAGATGGGAGTTGCCCCCCCAATCCCATATCGCCCCGTCCCAGCCACAGGACCTCTGTCTTCGAAGGATTTAGCTTCAACCGGCTCCCACTTAACCATCCAGCCACAGCTTCCAAACATCTGGTCAGTGTGTCTGGGGCCGAGTCAGGATGGCCATCCATCAACAGATAGAGTTGGGTGTCATCAGCATACTGATGGCAACCCAGCCCAAAACTCCGAACAAGCTGGGCGAGGGGGCGCATAAAGATGTTGAAAAGCATCGGGGGGAGTATCGCACCCTGAGGTACTCCACACACCAAGGAGTGGCGCGATGACAATTCCCCCCTAAGTGCCACCCTCTGTCCCCGACCAGAGAGAAACGAGCGTAGCCATTGAAGGACTGTGCCCTGGATCCCCACGTCGGCAAGGCGGTGGTCCAGAAGTTCATGATCAACCATGTCGAAAGCTGCTGACAGATCTAGAAGAATCAGCAGCCCCGACCCGCCTCGATCCAGCTGTCTACGAAGATCATCTGTTAGGGCAACCAGAGCTGTCTCGGTCCCATGACCAGCGCGGAAGCCGGACTGGAATGGTTCCAGAGCCGATGTTTCATCCAGAAACCCACCAAGCTGTTCAGCAACCGCTCTCTCAATCACCTTACCCAGGAACGGAAGATTCGAAACCGGGCGGTAATTGGATAGATCTAAAGGATCTAATGATGTTTTCTTTAAGAGCGGGCGCACCACTGCCTCCTTCAGTTCCCCTGGGAATGTCCCCGTGCCAAGGGACAAATTGATGATATCCCCCAGGAGGGCCCGCACCTCGTCTGGACACGCTCTAATCAGCCAAGACGGGCACGGGTCAAGAGGACAGGTGGTGGGCTTTCTAGCTCGGAGAAGCATTCTGGATTAGTTGTAGTTTCTGAGTCACCTTCAAAGGTAGCCCCATGTAGAGTACATTGCAGTAGTCCTAGCGGGAAATAACTAGAGCATGCACCACTCTGGTGAGTCCGTCTGCGGGCAGGTAGGGTCTCAGCCTGCGTACCAAATGGAGCTGGTAAACAGCTGCCCTGGACACAGAATTGACCTGCGCCTCCATGGACAGCTGTGAGTCCAGAATGACTCCCAGGCTGCGCACCTGGTCCTTCAGGGACATAGTTACCCCATTCAGGACCAGGGTGTCCCCCACATCAACCTACCCCCTGTCCCCTAAGAACAGTACTTCTGTCTTGTCAGGATTTAGCCACCATCCATCTTCCAACCTCCTCCGGACACTCACACATGACCTTCACCGCCTTCACTGATTCTGATTTGAAAGAGAGGTAGAGCTGGGTATCATCTGCATATTGATGGACCCCTAGTCCGAACCCCCTGATGATCTCTCCCAGCGGCTTCATGTAGATGTTAAAAAGCATTGGGGAGAGGACAGAACCCTGAAGCACCCCAAATTTAAAATTTTAACTGATGCAAAAGATAGAGGGGGGTTTGCCCTGCCGGACTTAAGACTCTACTATGAATCGGCAGCTTTCTGCTGGTTGAAACATTGGCTGCTTCTTGAGAATACAGACATTTTGGATCTGGAAGGGTTTGATAATAGATTTGGCTGGCATGCATATATATGGTATGACAAGGTAAAATTGCATAAAGGTTTCAAAAACCATATTGTTAGGAAAGCATTATACAATGTTTGGATGCGGTATAAAGATTTATTGGAAAGTAAAACTCCCAGGTGGTTGTCACCAATGGAAGCTAAAGAGGTGAAAAAACTTAATATGGAGTCTAAATGGCCAAAATACTGTGAAATTTTAGAACAAGATGGTGAAAAAGTTAAACTACAGAGTTATGAGAAATTAAAGTCCAAGGTACGAGACTGGTTGCATTACCTTCAGATAAATGAGATATTTAAACAGGACAGGAAAATAGGCTTCCAGATGGAGAGGTCAAAATTAGAAACAGAACTGTTAGAACCCAATACTAAGAACTTGTCTAGAATGTACAATTTGCTGTTGAAATGGAATACACAGGATGAAACGGTGAAATCAGCTATGATTAAATGGGCACAAGATATTGGTCATGACATTATGTTTGCTGACTGGGAACAGTTATGGACCACCGGGGTTAAGTTTACGGCATGTAATGCCTTAAGAGAAAACATAATGAAAATGATTTACAGGTGGTACATGACCCCAGTCAAGCTTGCAAAAATTTATCATTTGCCCAATAATAAATGCTGGAAATGTAATGAGACTGAAGGTACTTTTTATCACCTTTGGTGGACCTGCCCGAAGATTAAAGCCTTTTGGGAAATGATCTATAATGAAATTAAGAAAGTCCTTAAGTGGACCTTTCCTAAGAAACCTGAGGCTTTTCTCTTGGGCATGGTTGGCCAATTGGTGTCAAGGAAGGATAGGACGTTTTTCATGTATGCCACTACAGCAGCAAGAATTCTTCTGGCAAAGTATTGGAAGACACAAGAACTACCCACTCTGGAAGAATGGCAGACGAAGGTGATTGACTATATGGGACTGGCAGAGATGACCGGCAGAATCCGTGACCAGGGGAAAGAGACAGTGGAAGAAGACTGGAAGAAATTTAAAAGATATCTTAAAAATTGCTGTAAAATTGAGGAGTGTTAAGATGTTAAGGAATTAAGAAATAGAGAATTGCAGCTGTAATCAATTAGTTAAAGAAAAAAGAATCTAATGAAAGTGATTTAAATAATTAATTAATTGGAGGAGTTGCTGAAGAAATGTAAAACAAGGATGCAGAAAAGGGGAGGTATGGGGAAGTCCGGGAAGTAAGGTGTATGAAAATAAGATTATGAAATTATACATGTGTATATGTTTGTATGTTTTTCTTTTGTGTATGGTTTGTGTTTATTATGTGTTTGGAAAATCAATAAAAATTTATTTAAAAAAAAAAGAACCCTGAAACACCCCTCAAGTGAGGGCCCAGGGGTCTGAACACTCATCCCCCAGCACCACTTTCTGGACACGACCCAGGAGGAAGGAGAGGAACCACTGTATAACAGTGCCCCCAGCTCCCAGCCCCTCTAGATGGTCCAGAACTAGCTCCGCCTCTGCTTTCTGGCACCTGAGGTGAACTACAAAATGCCACCCCTCTCCCCATTAGGTAAGAAGGAGTGGGTGAAGGTCTATATCAGGAATGGGGAGGGGGGTACCTTGACATCGGGATCTGCTGTCTCTTTGGATCCTGCTACCCAGTGGCAGGGGTGGTTGCCCTGGGAGCAAAATTCTTAGGGGTGCAAAATTTCAACACCTGGTGATGCCTCAATGCAGCTGTGTGCTTCCGTCTCTGGGCTTCGCTGAAAATGGCTTCTCTATGCAAACCAGGAAGTTATCTCTCTAGAAACAGAATGACTATTGTTATCTCCATGGCTGTGATCTCCTGGGTGATGTGGACCCTGTTAGGCAGTCGAATGTGCATGCGTTTGCTGTCTGTTTCTCTCCCATCCTCACCTTGCCCTGGGCACTAGCAACCCACACTACACCACTGCTGGTGCCTGAGGCAGTTCCCTCACCTTGCCTCATGGGTGGGCTGGCACAGCCCTGCTTAGGGGAGAAGACTGAGCCAAGAAATGTATAGGGGTACTTCTAGGTTTCATTTTGCAACGAGATGGTGGGACAGTGTTCTTGAAGCTACCAGCATGAGTTTGACCAAACTGTGGGAGGCAGTGGAAGACAGGAGTGCCTGGCGTGCTCTGTTCCATGGGGTCACGAAGAGTCGGACACGACTAAATGACTAAACAACAACAACAGCAACAACAGGTCAAAACCAGCACTTTGAATTGGGCCCGGAAACTAGTTGGCAGCCAGTGCACAATGGCGGAGCATATACTCACGCTGCCCAGGGCAGGTGCACTCCCAAGGGGGCAGGGCACAGAGGGTGCCCTCCCAGGCATGGGATAGCCGTGCGCACCCACCGATCCTTCTCCTTTCCTCTCCCCTTCCTACTCGCCTGCCTCCTTCCTGTCCTCTCCCCTGCCTACCTGATTCTTCCAGTCGGGAGCACAGGGCAATGGTGTGCCGCCTGCCCGTGACTCCCACACCTACTGCCAGCCATCAGGCGAAGGGGGGAGCTGCTGCGCCACGCTCCCGGCTGGAGGAGGCAGGCAGGGGCGAGGATGGGAAGGAGGCAGGTGAGCGGGAAGGGGAGAGGAAGGAACCGGCAAACCGGCACAGCAGCTCCTCCTTTCTTCTGATGGCTCAGGGTAGGTGTGGGAGTTGCGGGCAGGTGGCACGCCGAATATCATCCCCCTCAGGGATGACACCCGGGGCCATGCCTTCCTCTGCACCCACCTTCCTCTGCCAGTGCCAGTGCAGTCTGACCAGAATCGGGGTTATATGTCCAAACCCCTGTGAGAAACCTGGCCGCCAAATTCTGCACCAGCTGAAGTTTCTGAACCACCTTCAGAGGCAGCCCGGTGTAAAACATGTTGTTGGGGAAGCTGACCTTATTTCTCAGGAAACTGGGATACTAAATACTGTATTTCCGCTCCATAAGACGTACCTGAGCATAAGACGCACCCAGTTTTCAGAGGGGGTATGCAAGAAAAAAATTTCTTTAAAGGGAGCGCTGAGCAGAGCCTGTATGCATCCCAGGCTCTGCTCAGCGCTCCCTTTCACGAGCCGCGTGGAGCTCTTGGGGACTTTTCCTGAGGAGGGAGAAGGGACTGACGGGCTGTCCTTCTCCCTCCTCGGGGAAAAGCCCCCAAGAGCCGCACACATGCTCCACATGGGTCTTTAAAGGGAGCGCTGAGCAGAGCCTCCCGCCTGCATTCGCTCCATAAGACGCCCACACATTTCCCCTTACTTTTTAGGAGGGAAAAAGTGCGTCTTATGGAGCAAAAAATACAGTATATCAGGACCTTGCTTATAATTTACTGGAATAATAATTTTATATATAAGATACCCGTACCCCAGCTGCACAGCTGCTGATAATTGGTCCCATGTTAGCACAGAACCGCTCTCACTCACCCCTGGGCCTCCAGACCAAAGCCATATAAAGGAAGTAACACTTCCTTTGTCTTCTCCGACTTGTTAAAAACTTGGCAGTCACGCGAGTTTATAATCTGCCTGGCGAGGATCCTGTTTCTTCCCCTCTCCTAATGAGAAACCTGTCAAGGCGGTGTTATTCTGAGCACCTCTTCCGTGACAGCTCTGCAAAACCTCATGCCTTTTCTTTTAATTGGTGCCAGATGTTTCAGTGGCAGCAGTGCTACCCAGACACACAACGTGTGTGTGTATTTGTGTGTATGTGCCTGTACACGCACACACTTGTTGGAGAAAGTGAAGTATTTCCTCGTACTATCACGTTCCTCCTTTGCCTTTTATATATATTTCACATGATGAGTCTATGATCTATTATTGCTGTGTTCCTGTTGCAAACAGGCAAAAAAGTCTTTCTCTGGCTTTCTGATTGGCGCATCCTCTGAGCCTTCTTTAGCCCTGTGTATCAACATAAACTAACAACAACAACAACAACAACAACAACAACAATTTACACCCCGCCCATCTGGCTGGGTTTCCCCAGCCACTCTGGGCAGCTTCCAACAAAAGATTAAAAATACATTAAAACATCAGCCATTAAAAACTTCCCTAAAGAGGGCTGCCTTCAGATGTCTTCTAAATGTCAGGTAGTTGATTATTTCCTTGACATCTGATGGGAGGGCGTTCCACAGGGCGGGCGCCACCACCGAGAAGACCCTCTGCCTGGTTCCCTGTAACTTCGCTTCTCGCAGTGAGGGAACCACCAGAAGGCCCTCGGCGCTGGACCTCAGTGTCCAGGCTGAATGATGGGGCTGGAGACGCTCCTTCAGGTATACTGGACTGAGGCCGTTTAGGGCTTTAAAGGTCAGCACCAACACTTTGAATTGTGCTCGGAAACATACTGGGAGCCAGTGTAGGTCTTTCAAGACCGGTGTTGTATGGTCTTGGTGGCCGCTCCCAGTCACCAGTCTAGCTGCCGCATTCTGGATTAATTACAGTTTCCAGGTCACCTTCAAAGGTAGCCCCACGTAGAATGCATTACAGTAGTCCAAGCGGGCGATAACTAGAGCATGCACCTTTGTCTTTGCAATGTGTGATGGATAAAGCTTCTAATCATTTTTTTTTTTTTTTTGCACGGGCATTTAAGATTGGAAACTCTGCCTCCTTCTGCTATTGTCTTACCGCCTCTTGCCAGGAGAATCTTCCTTGGCGAAGGTATCTGATGGGAATATCTCGGACTCCTTCAGGGAAGCTGCCAAGGAAAGGCAGATATTTGCATGCTAGTACAAATTAATCTAGTCCTCAGCGCCGGAGCAGCAGTAGAAATGAACGTTTCTGGCACAGCGTTCAAAGCGAGGGCTCGGGGTTGAAACAAAGGGAGCTTCCTAAAGGCAACAATCAGATCCGGAGTTTCGTTACCACGCCAAAGAAGTTGACACAAATGCACAGCTTTTCTGAAGCAGCAAGAACCACAACATTATTTCCCCATTGCATCAGGTGAAGTTTGCAAATGCAAGTAGGTTGGTAGACCGGGCTTCGGTCGGGGGACATCTTCTAACCAGCAAGGACTAGTTTTAATAAGCTGAACAAAGAATTAAGCTCATGTCAGTTTCTGAGGCCATTTTGGTAATGTCAGCAAGATGGATCACATCAAGGTCTAACTCACTGAGAAAACCCCCTCTCTCTTTCATACTTTAAAAAGAATTTTTAGAACATAGCTGTCAAGCGTCCCTTATTTGGCGGGACAGTCCCTTATCCCAGCACCATGTCCCGCTGCTGTCCCTTATTGATGATGTCCCTTAAATTTCCCGGGTTTCAAAGGAAGCAGCTCCTCTCCCTCCCTCCCTGCTGGCCAGGGAGGATGAAGGCTCCAACTGTGTTGCTTGGCTGCGTTGCTCACCGAATAAGGACTCTAAGAACTGGGGGTGGAGCTTGCATGCCTTGTGCTGATCAAATCGGCTGTGTTGCCTGGGGACTCGCCTTTGCTCAGCGCTTCCCAGCGGAGAAGTGATGGTGGTTTTCCTTGAGGCTTGAGGCTTCGTTTGGCTGCGGGCTGGGCTTTCTGCCTTTGGCTCGGAGGGGCTCAGAAGTTGAACATACCTATGCCGGGAAAATCCCTTATTTTGGCTGCTGATCCCTTATTTTCGAGGCTGCTGGTCTCTTATTTTCAAATCTGTAAATTGACAGCTATGTTTTAGAAACCCTCCATTATCAATAATACTATATCTGACTAAGCCTTGGCACTGGAGAGGGTATGGGCTGATATGGGCAGTGTGGCTGAGTGAGTAGAGCTAGGAATGTGCCCTGCCTGGAGCCCTGGACGGCTTCTGCCGGTCAGTGTAGATGATATTTAGCTAGAATGGACCGACAGTCTGACTTGATAGAAAGTTGCTTCATATATTCCTATTTATACTGCAATGCCTGCGAGATGTGGAATATGTTTTATTCAACCTGCCTTCAATCTGTATCCTCTTTCACATTCTTGTTGCTAGTGCTATTATTATTAATCCTTCCCCCGTTGTTTTTGTTTTCCTTTTCCATTTTTACAAATGGTTAGTATTTAACAGCATAATTAAGCAGCGGCGGTTGTTTTTACTTCCGCTGCAAATGCCGCAGACCATAGTGGTTCCCTCAGTGATGGTTAATTTCCTGCCAAACAGATGGGTTCTGCAGGGCTTCTCAGAGCTTAACAACTTCCGTCTCCTTTGCTGAAAGCAAAAAGAAAAAACCCCGCACGCAACTCTTTATAATACCCTTGGTGCACCTAGCTTGCTAGCAGGATGAGTGCCATAAAACATAGCAGCTGGAGGCTCCCCCAAATTAGGACTTTGAGATTAATAAACTAAGGATTTGCATAATCAGCAAGAAATAAACGCCTCCTTTGTCCTATATCCAGGAGTCCTTCAAAGATGGACTTTGAAACCAAGACAACAACACAGTTCTAGCAAGCGATCCTATAGGCCTCCCAGCCGGGACGCAAAGAGCTAAACACACAACAGGGCTTCTTAGCAACTTCATTTTCACTGTGGCAATTTTTTGTCCTCCTGAAAAGCCAGTCCGGAAAGTCAGGTTCATCCTTTGGAGAAACCTCTGGTGGAACTGTACTGAGTTGAATAGGATCCAAAAGGCAGCAGTCTGATTGGTCCTAGAACAATAGGATTCAGAATGCAGCAATCTGATTGGTCCTAGAACAATAGGGTCCAGAATGCAGCAGTCTGATTGGTCCACAGAAGCCACCCAATCCAGCTCCAGGTGGAAAGGAATCCACAACCTGATTGGCCTACAGGTGAATCCCAGAATTTGCCAATCATGTGGAGCCCATTGTGTAAATAATGTATATAAAGCAGACATTCTGGGGGAACTTCCATTCCTCCTCACCACTATGAGCTGAATAAAGACCATGAAATCCACTCTTGACTCCGAGTATATTTCAGGAACATGAAAAATTACCGGAATATCAGCTCTTTGTCACTCTAGGAAACCTGCTGGGTGCCACCGTGAAGCTGTCTCCCTGTTACCATGGAACGAGGTGCTGTTTTCGGCTCCCTGAGACCTTTCTTAGTGATTCCTCAGGTATTGACCCTTCCCAAGCCATGGCTGTCCAAATAAACAAATACTTTTTTGCTGGAACTATCTGAGAATGGCGAGGGAGAAGATTCGGAATTAGAGTTGTGATTTGCCTCACTTCCCAGACAAGCTCCTGAGAATGATCATCTACTAACAGGAGCCAGGTGGTTTGAGAAACTCACCTGGAGGGAGGTTTGGGAGGGTGATGAATCACAGCTTCGATGAGTGTTTGTGCTGTGGGGAGGCCTTGAAGTGACAAGGGAGGAAGCCAGCCCTCTCTGCGGCTTCCATGACAGCTGTCGCCTTTCTTTCACACACCGTTTTCAGGTGCAACAAAATAGCGTGGAATTGTAAGGCAAGATCCATCCCAGAGCTAACATTGTGTTCCCGGAGGTGGCTGGCATTCGTTTCCAAAAGACTCAGCTGCTCGGATGTCGTTCTAGAAAACACACACAATATTCTAGCGCCGTTAATTAACTTTCTGGTGCTTTGGAGAATGAGGTATAGACAGACCCTTAGAACTGTAGAGTCATAGAATTTGAGAGTTGGAGGGGAACGCAATGCTCATATAGTCAAACCCCTTGGAAAGCAAGAATCACAACTAAAGAACCTCTGACAAATGGACACCCAACCTCTATAAAAACCGCCAGTGAATAATCTACCACTTTCCGAGGTAGTTCATTGCACTGTCAAACAACTCCTACCACCAGAAAGTAATTCCTAAAGTTTACTTGGAATCTCCTTTCTTCCTAATGTTTTGTCAGAATCTCCTCATGCACACAATCTGGACCCCTGAGCTACTCACAGAAAGGCATTATGGGAAAGGACAGTTCAAACCAGAAAATGGAGTCAATAGAATCTTAGAATTCCTGCTCCGTGATTGCAGTCATGGGATTGTTGTCTATCACATGACGTTGTATGTTTTGACTCCACAAAGCGGGAAGTGGTGGAGACAGGATGTTTGTGTTACTGTGTTCCGTGAAGTGGGACTATTGTCCTTTGTTCTTTCTCTCTTTGCTGTCTGATGCTAGAGAGAGAGGGAGCCATGTTGCAGTGCTCCGTGTGTGTTTATATGTAAATAAAGTAGATTAGCCAAAATGCTGAGTTGCTGAGGTCTGTTATGCAAGCTGCGAAGACTCTACGGATCCCTAAGTGTGCTGATGTCTGTTGGCATCGGTCGCTGCAATGTTCGGGCAGAAGAAAGCTTTTGTGTTTTTTTTAATAAATTTTTTTATTAAGGTTTTCAAAGTATTACAAAAAGAAAAAAGAAAAAGAAAAAATACAAAATAAAAACAGTTAAAAACAGTTCAGTCTTTTCATATCTTATTTTTCATTTGCCTATTCCCCGGACCTCCTCACACCTCCCTTTTTTGTATTCCAGTTCAATTAGTTGGTTCAGCGAATCCTTTCCCTCTTTGTTCTTATCCTAATCTTTAATCTTAATATATTATAACTTTAGATTATCCCCTGTTAACAATCCATTTTTGCGCATCTTTATAACATTACTGCTGAAAACCACTTTACTTCAATCCAACATCATTCTAACATTCATTAATTTTGAAGTATTTCTGTAAATAGTCTTTAAATTTCTTCCAATCTTCTTCCACCGTCTCTTCTCCCTGGTCTCGGATTCTGCCGGTCATTTCCGCCAGTTCCATATAGTCCGTCACCTTCATCTTCATATGTTTTGTTTTCAGAAGAAAGCTTTTGAAGCTCCCGAACGATCAACCAGGAGGGAGAGAGCATGCCAGTCTGGCATGTGTCTCTGCCAGGGTCTTACTCGAGTGTAGACTGAACTCTTGACAGTCACCTCTCTGTCTCCTCTTTTTTCAGGCTAAACATGAATGCAGCAGATTAGCTTGGTTGAGCTAGGACAAACTATGCAGCATTTGCAGTTTTCTCTTCCTACAGAAGGGATTAGCTGGGGGGGGGGGTAGAATGATCAGCCAGTGGGTTGCTGCTGCATCCACCTGAGGAAGTCACCTCACTTTGCCAAATGTTAGGGCCGGCCCCCATCCCTTACCAAGTGACGACCCTATCATGGGCAGCACTTTTTATCCACCTGGGCTGACTCCAGCAGAGAATGCAGTTTATTAATTGCCCTGCATCCTGCCTAGTCTATGCTCTCCATCATTCTCTCTCTTGACACCTGCGCGTTCTTTCTTTGATTTCTGCCAGAGCTCCTTTTGCTTTGCAGGGAGAAGGGAGGGAAGACTCGCAAAGGGAAAATTCCCCCTGCCACGGAGGCAGGGCTAGTCCCCGAGAGCATGATGTTTCTGTTGGCAGCCCATTCATCACTGTCTCCACAATAACACTTGCAAACAGAAGCCGTGGCTGTTCGGCCAATGGGAAGCCGCTATCCGGCACTCAGCCTGATTACAAGGCTCTCTAATGAAAAGACAAAGAAAAGCGATTCCTGGCAATTGGCGGCGGGGGGGGGGGGAGGGCGGTTAAGACAAAGTAATTCATCATGCAACAGCTGCACACATTTGGATACTTCCCCCCCACCCAAAGCCTATAAGCCAGTGATCTGCAGCTAGCGGGTCACATCCGGACCACGCATTTATTCCACTTGAAATGGGGAAGTTATCCAAAGCTCATTTCAGCAAAACACGAAATTTGGCAAAAGCCCTAGGGTTATCTCCTGCTCTCCAAGTTAATCTGAGTTCCCCAAGCTAATGGGGTGTTAATGCTGTGAGCCCCTCCATCTTATGCTCAGGTTGCATGTATGTGAAAATAAAAATGATATATCCTAAAGACACCACAGTTTCCGCTGACCTTCGTTCCAAGGAAACCAAACCTAGAAGTGTTTGGAACTGCTGGAATCTCTCACTGCTCAGAGATTGAGGTGGAATGCAATAATAGCTTTTCCCAAAGTCAGCCTTTCCCAGTGGAGTGGGTGCACTGGAAATTCTCCAGGATTCCATTTTTAAAGAGAAAAAGAAAAAGTGGATTTTATGAAGCATTGGGCTCCTCCGGTTCATTTGCATGGGCTTCTCTCTCCTTTTTGACATTGCTAGTGTTCCACGCATATTGACAAAAACACGGCAAAAAAATACATAAAAGCCTCTTGGTGTGATTGCGTACATGATTGCATTAATGATGTAGGCTCCTCTGCATAGATAGAGAGAAAACAAAACTGGATAGGACTGTAGATTCCACTGCATCAAGATTCTCTTTGCGGGGTGTTTTCTCAACATGCAGGAGTGAACATCAATCTCCATGCAATCATACGTGGGATGATATCACAAACAGGGACTGATGAGACAAATATCACTTTCACATGTGGGGAGCCGCAGGGTTCTGTCCTGGGCCCGTTGTTGTTTAACGTCTTTATCAATGACTTGGATGAAGAAATTGGGGGAGTGCTCATCCAATTTGCAGATGACACCAAACTGCTGTGGAATACAGAATCAGAATTCAAAATGAATGCGATAGATTGGAGAACTGGGAGCAAGCTAACAAAATGAATTTCAGTGGGGACAAATGCAAGATCTTCACTTAGGAAGGAAAAACCAAATGCACAAATAGAGGATGGGGGATACCTGGCTTACTAGCAGTACATGTGAAAAGGATCAAGGGTCTTGGTGGACCACAGACATGAGTCAACGGTGTGATGCAGCAGCAAAAAAAAGCTAACACTATTCTAGGCTGCTTCCACAGAAGTATGTTGTTCAGATCAAGGGTGGCGCTGTGGGTTAAACCACAGAGCCTAGGACTTGCCAATCAGAAGGTTGGCAGTTCGAATCCCTGCGACGGGGTGAGCTCCCCCGTCAGACAGCAAAGAGAGAAAGAACAAAGGACAACAGTCCCACTTCATGGAACACAAACATCCTGTCTCTGTCACTTCCCACTCTGTGGAGTCAAAACATATACCGTCATGTGAAAGACAACAATCCCATGACTGCAGTCATGGAGCAGGAATTCTAACAGTGACAACATGATAACCATCTTCCAATATCTCAAGGGCTGTCCCATGGAAGAGGGAGCAAGCTTGTTTTCTCCTGGTCTGGAGGGTAGTGTAGCCTTATAGGAGTTCACTGATTGGGTCTGCGTTGCTCTGGGACAGGAGGAAGGAAGTCAAAATGACACCGAGTTGGTTCAAAGAAAGAGTTTATTCTGCTCTCCGGATAGCAGAAGGCACTTGCGTGATTAGTCCACAGCAAGTCCAAAGAAATGACAAGTTTCATGCAGTATTTATATCCTCCAGGCACCCTCGCCCTTCTTCCAACCACGTCAGCCTATGTATGCAGGTTGACATCACATATGTTCCTGCTCTGGTACTCTCAACCATAAAAGGGATTTCCTTCCCGCACTCCTGACCATAAAAGGATATTCCTGTTCCTACTCCTATCTTGGAGCAAAAGGTTACTACTTCCGAGAACATGCTCTGGCGTTAGTCCCAGACTTGGGTCTCCCCGTCATTTGTGGTCAGAACATAAGATATGTCTGTGTCTGTTCTACTGGTAAAGTCAAGGCCAGTCTTGCCGTCAAACTGATAAGGGAGAGAGCTGTGTTCTTGTTTTGCATTTGTTCAACGGCTAAAGTTTATGCATTTTAGCTAAGGAGAAATGGGGATTTTGGTGCAGTTTAAAAATGCCTGCACAGTCAGTTTTGGGTTTGGGAAACCCATTCCTTCAGTAGGACTCGAACCCATGGCTTCAAGTTACAAGAAAGGAGATTCCGACTAAAAATACGAAAAAACTTTCTGGCAGTAAGAGCCGTTTGACAGTGGAATGGTCTCCCTCGGGAGGTGGTAGACTCCCCTTCCTTGGAGGTTTTTAAGCAGAGGTTGGACGGTCATCTGTCATGGATGCTTTAGGTGAGATTCCTGCATTGCAAGGGGGCTGGACTAGATGCCCCTCCAGGTCCCTTCCAACTCTGTAATGCTGTGATCTGCACAGCCCTTCAGTATGGAGGGAAAACATTCTGTGCATGCTTAAAGGCACGCTCAAGCTTTGCCTGCTTGCAATGAAAACTGCCATGCATATGTCTGGCTAATGTTAAGGCTTGTGGTTCTGGACTCATTGGTGGGAGATGCAAATGCCACACTCCCTAGGTACCCAGGAGAGCGACTGTGTCTCAGGTGGTGAGCAGGAGGTGGAAAGATGTGTTTGAGGTCAGGGGAAGGATGACAAGGTAGCTGCACTCTCTTGTATTTCCATCTCTTGCAGCGCCAGACCTTTGGGGTTTCTGAAAGTGGTTTGTAATTGCAGAGGTGGTGTAATAACAGAGCCCAGTCAATTGCCGTCTCAGGCGGGCAATGAATTGATGGATGGATGGATCGCTTTTGCCTGCTCCACTCAGTGCCTTACAAAGAGCAGGAAAGGATACTTTTACCTCTTCAAATGTTAACACATAACTTAAGTGGATAGATAGAATTTCTGTGGGTTTAAGGGACACGTCTCTTTGAGCCAGCTTTCGTTGACTGGAGGGAAATGGTTATTAAATCTTCAGATGGCTTTCCTGTCTATTTGCAAGAAACAAGAACAACCCATTTCTTTGGAAGGGGGGCAATGGACTCCTGACCCCAGGTTTTTTGGGGTTACTGCACCACTAAGCAGCAGTAGGTAAGGTAAAGGTAAAGGACCCCTGGAAGGTTAAGTCCAGTCAAAGGCGACTGCAATGGTACCTTGGGTTACAGACGCTTCAGGTTACAAACGCTTCAGTTTACAGACTCTGCTAACCGAAAAATAGTACCTCAGGTTAAGAACTTTTCTTCAGGATGAGAACAGAAATTGTGCGGCGGCAGCGCGGCAGCAGCAGGATGCCCCATTAGCTAAAGTGGTACCTCAGGTTAAGAACAGTTTCAGGTTAAGAGCGGACCTCCAGAATGAATTAAGTTCTTAACCTGAGGTACC
Organism: Podarcis muralis; assembly: GCF_964188315.1. Lineage (NCBI taxonomy): Eukaryota > Metazoa > Chordata > Lepidosauria > Squamata > Lacertidae > Podarcis > Podarcis muralis. The sequence continues at coordinate 4,003,456 of NC_135662.1, forward strand.
ACTGTATGGGGTTGTGGTGCTCAGCTTGCTTTCTGGTGCAATGGGACACCGTGACGGAGCGCATGGAAATGCTGTTTACCTTCCCGCCAGAGCGGTACCTATTTATCTACTTGCACTGGTGTGCTTTCGAACTGCTAGGTTGGCAGGAGCTGGGACCAAGCAACGGGAGCTCACCCCATCACAGGGATTCAAACCGCCGACCTTCTGGTCGGCAAGCCCAAGAGGCTCAGTGGTTTAGACCACAGCACCACCCGCGTCCCTTAAGAAGCAGTAATGCTGTATTTGATACCCAAAACACTACTGGTCAAAGTCCAAGGGACAAAGACACTTGACGATAGAGATTACATACAAGTGTTTGGATGCCAATGATAGAAGCTTCCAAGCCAAGCCAAGCCAAGAGAAGAGAAGTGAGTGAATTTACAGGATCCCCTTTGCATCCTTTTTTTTTTAAAAAAATGTGTTACATTGGTCGCTTTCTTGTCCTTGGGTACGGAGGTTGATCTGAGGGATAAGTTACATATTTTTGAGGTTACAGATAGGTAGCCGTGTTGGTCTGCCATAGTCAAAACAAAAAAAATTCCTTCCAGTAGCACCTTAAAGACCAACTAAGTTAGTTCTTGGTATGAGCTTTCGTGTGCATGCACACTTCTTCAGATACACTGAAACAGAAGTTGCCAGATCCTTCTATATAGTGAGAAGGTGGGGAGGGGTATTACTCAGAAGGGTGGTGGGAATGGGTGATTGGCAGATAGCTGTGATGAGCCTGTTGACGACTCTTAACGACTGCAATAGGTCTTACAGGAAAAAGCAAGGGGTGAGAAGGTGAAAAATGGCTTTGTCATGTATAATGAGATAAGAATCCAATGTCTTTGTTCAGACCAGGTCTCTCCATGGTTTTAAGTTTGGTAATAAGTTGCAATTCAGCAGCTTCTCTTTCCAGTCTATTTCTGAAATTCCTTTGTAGTAAAACAGCTACTTTGAGATCTTGTATAGAATGTCCTGGGAGATTGAAGTGTTCTCCTACTGGTTTCTCTGTCTTGTGATTCTTGATGTCAGATTTTTGAGGGATGATCATCAATTTCACATTTGAGTCCTTCAAGAACTCTCAAGTGGATTGTACTACCAATGCAAATTATAATGTGGGTGGTCAACAAAAGAGGTCAACAAAGACTCTCTCAAGGCAAATCTTTTAAAAAAATGCAGTATAAACACCAACAACTGGGAAACACTGGCTTGCGAGTGCTCCAATTGGAGAACAGCCTTTACCAAAGGTGTCATGGACTTTGAAGACACTTGAACTCAGGACAAAAGGGAGAAACGTGCCAAGAGCTTGGCAAATCCACACCGTGATCAACTCCCACCAGGAAACCAATGTCCCCACTGTGGAAGGACGTGTGGATCCAGAAATGGCCTCCACAGTCACTTACGGACTCACTGTTAAGACCCTGTTCGTGGAAGACAATCTTACTCGGCTACGAGTGATTGTCAAAGAAAGAAAGAAGCAGCATCTGAATACCAGTTGGGAGGAAAGAGGGATCTTCTGCTCAGACCCTGTGTGCTGGTTCCCCACTGGGGCGTCTGGGCAGCTGCTGTGAAAACAGGGTACCATAGATGAGATCTGAAATATACTCGGAGTCAAGAGTGGATTTCATGCTCTTTATTCAGCTCATAGTGGTGAGGAGGAATGGAAGTTCCCCCAGAATGTCTGCTTTATATACATTATTTACACAACGGGCCCCACGTGATTGGCTAATTCCGCGATTCTCCTGTAGGCCAATCAGGTTGCGGATTCACTTCCACCTGGAGCTGGATTGGGTGGCTCCTGGGGACCAACCAGGCTGCTGCATTCTGTATCCTATTGTTCGAGGACCAATCAGACTGCTGCATTCTGTATCCTATTGTTCTAGGACCAATCAGACTGCTGCCTTTTGGATCCTATTCAACTCAGTACATAACAAGACCCTTGGCCAAATCTAGCAGTATCTTCTTATGTTCTTATTCCATACACATTTAGTACAATTGATGCATGTGGTTTTTCCCCCACTGGAACTTTTTGGAACTGTGAAATCGGGGGACAATTAAGTTCCAATTTTCACATTACTCCAAGAGGTGCGGATCAGCTTGTTTTCTATCCATATTAGTGAAGATCAAATGCCTTGAGGATCTCTAATCGCAGGGGTGGATCACAAAAGGACATTTCTAGGACTGCTCCGGGTGTTAGGATAGCTTGGCTTGCCAAAGAGGGTGGAAGTACAGTGGTACCATGGGTTACAGACGCTTCAGGTTACAGATGCTTCAGGTTACAGACTCCGCTAGCCCAGAAATAGTACCTTGGATTAAGAACTTTGCTTCAGGATGAGAACAGAAATCGTGCTCCGGCGGTGCGGCAGCAGCAGGAGGCCCCATTAGCTAAAGTGGTGCTTCAGGTTAAGAACAGTTTCAGGTTAAGAACAGACCTCCAGAACGAATTAAGTTCTTAACCTGAGGTACCACTGTATTGGTCTGCTCCCAATGCTTTAAAAATAAATCCTGCATTGGCGATATACCTCCGTCATCAATCTGCTCGTAATCAGTTATTTGCCCTGGGAGTGTGGAGTTAAACAGGAATGAATATTTACCTTTTAATAATTGCACCACATTAATCCTCTGTGTCTCCATCGCCTCAGGAACTTTAATTTCCACTCTGCTCTGCTGCAGCGTAATGATTTTTAAAATGATTTCAGAATTGCGACTGGAATAGCCGTGCAATTTGGTTATTAATTGCAAGGCGGCTTCTCCTTTACATGCTGTTTGAAATGGTAAAACAACTAGCCTGGAGTGATTTATATTTTGAAAACAGGAATGATTTACAAAAGAAATGTGTGCAAAGCAAAAGAAAAGCTTTCCTCCTGTGGGACAGATTCACATTCCTGTGTGGTAAACACGTCAAATAATCTCTCATTAGCTGACAGTGAGTCCTACTCAGTTTCTAAAGATGTTTTGACCCAAGGCAATGAAAAACATCCAATGTGGTGTTCTCACATAGCTGTGTAAACGCCATGCATTTAAAATACACCCCACCTTGTCAAAAAACCATGGGAACTGTAGTTTAGTGCCCTTTAGAAAACTGCAGTTCCCAGGATTATTTTAGGGAGAGGGATGCACTGATAATGTATGGTGCATACCCGCGGACTGTCTCGCCAGAGTGGTGCATGCTCTAGTTATCTCCCGCTTGGACTACTGCAATGTGCTCTACGTGGGGCTACCTTGGAAGGTGTCCTGGAAACTGCAATTAATCCAGTATGCGGCAGCTAGACTGGTGACTGGGGGTGGCCGCCAGCACCACATAACACCGGTCCTGAGAGATCTGCATTGGCTCCCAGTACGTTTCCGAGCACAATTCAAAGTGTTGGTGCTGACCTTGAAAGCCCTAAATGGCCTCGGTCCGGTATACCTGAAGGAGTGTCTCCACCCCCATCATTCAGCCCGGACACTGAGATCCAGCACTGAGGGCCTTCTGGCAGTTCCCTCATTACAAGAAGGGAGGTTACAGGGAACCAGACAGAGGGCCTTCTCGGTAGTGGCGCCCACCCTGTGGAATACCCTCCCTTCAGATGTGAAGGAAATAAGCAACTATCCTATCTTTAAAAGACATCTGAAGGCAGCCCTGTTTAGGGAAGTTTTTAATATTTAATGCTGTACTGTTTTAAACACTTGATTGGGAGCCGCCCAGAGTGGCTGGAGAAACTCAGCCAGATGGGCGGGGTATAAATAAATAAATAAATAAATAATAATAATAATAATAATAATAATAATAATAATAATAATTTTATTATTAATTATTATTATTATATACAGAGTCTATGTAAACCAAGCTCCACAAGAACATTATTGTCCATTTCAATGTGGGTATGCTCAGCAGAAAGATGAGGAACCTGTAGCCCCTCCATATATTATTGGACTAAAACTCCCATTATCCCTGACATGGTGGGGCTGATGGGAGCTGGAGTCTGACATCATCCAGAGTCCCACAGATTTTCCCCATCCCTGTGCAGATGCATCGGGCCCCATATATAAAACATCCCCACTAGAAGTAGCAGGCAGTATCTGGGTTATTGGGGAGTTGGGGAACTGTTCCATAAATACCACAGAGCTGAATTTTATAACCAAGATTTTCCCCGTTCCAGATTTTGAGTTAAAATTTGATGTTTGGAATTCCAGAATTAAAGCTTGATAAGAAAAGATAGCCTGCTGGACCCGGCCAATCCCCTACCAAGTCCAGCATCCTGTTCTCACAGTGGCCACCCAGATGCCCCTATGGAAAACCCGCAACCAGGATCCAAGCGCAAGAGCCCTCTCTCCTCCCATGGTTTCCACCAACTGGTATTCAGAAGCATTGCTGGCTCTCCTCCATGAATATGTCCTCTGTTTGAATTGAAATTGAATTGAAATCCTTTATTGTCACTTGTACAACTTGTATACAGTGAGATTACATGAGCACCCCCCACTCAGCTCTCTTAGTCTTAATTCCCCTCGTTTACTGACGCACACCCACCAAACCCGAAAGTCAGTTGCCCTGTTGGTATCTTTTCATTCAGCAGCCTAACAGCCCACGGATAGAAGCTGTTCTTTACCCTGTCGGTGCAACTAATCATGCTTCTATATCTTCTGCCTGAGGGCAGGAGATCAAGAAAGTGCAGGTCAGTGATCATCCCTGAGAATTTCCCTCACTCTCCTGAGGCAACGTTCTTCTGCTATTTCATCCAGCGGATTCACGGGGCAGCCCATAATATCTTGTGCTGTATTCACCACCCTCTGTAGGCACCAACAAAGGGTAAGTTCGGTGTTGTTTTGCACAGCTGCAAAATGCCAGGACCCTGTCTACAACTTCATTAACATCCATCTACAACTTTACTAGCATCTCTTGGTATTGTGAACAACACCGAACTTACCCTTTGTTGGTATCTTCATGAACTTACCTAAAAAGATAAAGAAAACAAAAGACTGACTTAAGTATTTGAAAAATCCATTGAAACCAGACATTATAAGTTCATCTTAGGTTGGGTAGTTCGTAAGTCTCTGTGGCTTTGCACAAGGTTTTGTATTTTTCTCAGAAGATTGATAAAGAATGTATTGGTGCTGACCTTTAAAGCCTTAAATGGCCTCGGTCCAGTATACCTGAAGGAGCGTCTCCACCCCCATCGTCCAGCCTGGACACTGAGGTCCAGTGCCAAGGGCATTCTGGCCGTTCCCTCACTGCGAGAAGCCCAGTTACAGGGAACCAGGCAGAGGGCCTTCTCGGTGGTGGCACCCACCCTGTGGAATTCCCTCCCACCAGATGTCAAAGAGAAAAATAACTACCAGACTTTTAGACGACATCTGAAGGCATCCCTGTTTAGGGAAGCTTTTAATGTTTAATAGGTTATTGTATTTTAGTGTTCTGTTGGAAGCTGCCCAGAGTGGCTGGGGAGGCCCAGCCAGATGGGCGGGGTATAAATAAATAAAAATTATTATTATTATTTAATTATTGTGTGTATATTAGTTGCCAACGTGTTGCATGAGTTGTACTATTCTATGGTGTCTAGCATGCTCACAAACAAAAAAGGGGACCCAAGTTACAAGGAAGGAGATTCCGACTAAATATGAGGAAGAACTTTCTGGCAGTAAGAGCTGTTCTATAGTGGAACAGTCTCCCTCCGTAGGTTGTGTACTTTCCTACATTGGAGGTTGGATGGCCATCTGTCATGGATGCTTTAGTTGAGATTCCTACATTGCATGGGGTTGGAATAGATGACCTTTGGGGTCCCTTCCAACTCGACAATTCTATGATTCTATAGCCTCCTGCTCCTCCACATGCTGTTGGGTACCAACTCTGATCAGTCTCATGTAAAAAATGATGGCTCCGGAACGTTTAATCAAATTTACCCATCTCATTTCCCTGTTCCTGCCCAAAAGCAGCCTGCTGTTCTCTTCTTCTTTTGACGGCAGTGTTGTGTCTCATTCAGCCCTCGGAGCCCTCCTGAATCACCCTTTCAACCGTACGATGGGATGGCACAATAATAAAGATTATCATCCCCGTCGTAAAAGAGAAAAAGAGGGAAGGGAAAGAAGAGAGACAAAGTGGGAGCTTTTGCCGTTACAAATTACAAGAGAATTAAATATGGTTAAACTTGAATCTGTTCTGGCAAAGCGCAGCAGTAAAAGGCCATTAAGTGACTTGCCCATTTACAGAAAACATAACAGATAAAATTCATTTTTAATGGACTGTTTCCATGGCAACGTTCCTGAGCCAGACACGTTTTATAGCGCATCGAACAGTGCGGGTGCTTAAGATAATTGCAGCAGTCACTGTGCTGGGGACACTGTGGTTTGTGATATGTGTGTGTGCATGTGTGTAGTGTGTGTAAAAAACAGAATCTCAGAATATTGCCAACTGGTCTAAAGCTGTTTTATTGTACATGGGTTTTTCAGAGATTTTATCTGGCCACAGAGGAAAGTGGAGCCTTAAAGGATGGGCCATGTCAACCAAGGCTCCGTCCCTTAATAATAATAATAATAATTTATTATTTATACCCCGCCCATCTGGCTGGGCTTCCCCAGCCACTCTGGGTGGCTTCCAAAAAAATAAAATACTGTAATACATCAAACATTAAAATCTTCCCTAAACAGGGCTGCCTACAGTTGTCTTCTAAAAGTCTGGTAGTTGTTGTTCTCTTTGACATCTGGTGGGAGGGCGTTACACAGGCCAGGCGCCACCACCGAGAAGGCCCTTTGCCTGGTTCCCTGTAACTTGGCGTCTCGTAGTGAGGGAACCGCCAGAAGGCCCTCGGTGCTGAACCTCAGTGTCCGGGTAGAACGATGGGGGTGGAGATGCTCCTTCAGATATACTGGACTGAGGCCATTTAGGGCTTTAAAGGTCAGCACCAACACTTTGAATTGTGCTCGGAAACGTACTCAAACCTATCCATTCTGAAGGAAATCAGCCCTGAGTGCTCACTAGAGCTGAGGCTCCACTACTTTGGCCACCTCATGAGAAGAGAAGACTCCCTGGAAAAGACCCTGATGTTGGGAAAGATGGAGGGCACAAGGAGAAGGGGACGACAGAGGACGAGATGGTTGGACAGTGTTCTCGAAGCTACCAGCATGAGTTTGACCAAGCTTCCAGTTGTATTTGCATCAACAAGCTCCTACCATTGGTTGTTAACCCTGATATGACTCCCGGCTGTGCGGGGTGGAGTCTTGTATTGCTGTTTCATCCAGTGCCTAAGCCAATACTACTCACATGCTGTAACCAATAAAAATTGTCACCTAATTTTGCCCATTAACCTAAAATAATGTGTCTTTGTGTCTTATTATAATCCTATGCGGGTGGAGGGTTCTCGACTCACAAAAAGTTCTGAGGATGCTGCGGAATCAAGTGCTTTCTTTGGGAGCCTCCGGCTACACGTGACACTTGACTTTTCTTGCGAGGAGGACTTTGAAAGGGTTGCTCTCCCCAAGGCTTCTGAGCGAGCGGCAGGAGGTGAGCGCCAAGCCAGGCTCCTGGTTAATGAAAGGTCATCGGCGTTCGCCCACGTGGCCTGGTGCTTCTGCTTTTGTCCGGCTGACACTCAACGCAGCAGCGGAAGGGAGTTGCTCTAATGCAAAGCGACAGCTTGGAACTGAGAAAATTTCCTCCTGTCAGAGAGACTAAGTGGTCAGGCTGCGCCTTCAGGCTTGGCTGGGCCGAGATGCTGGCAGAGTTATTAGTTTTCAAAGATGGCTCGCAGAAAACGGTCTGCTTCACTTCCTGCTCTCTCTGTGATCATGGATACATGATCTGTCTCTTCGCGAGGGATCTGTTCCTACTCTACCCCCAACCCAGAGCTGTTCAGCTACCTTCTTAGGGTCAGATTCTTCGGGGTGGCTGAGCGCTGGAGACGTAATATTGGGAATGTTCAGGGATGCAGGAGAGGATATATTGTTTGATTATATCCTTTTCCAACTTGTGTTAACAAGTTCACAATTTAGCAGAGTAACATCCCCCCTTTTAAACTTGCAGCGGATGCGTTTGCTCAGGCTCACTAAAGCCTCTATAATAACTGTTCTAGTATTTTTCCCCTTTTTCCCTCATAAAAGATAAGACATGACAGAGTCTTCTATAAAAGTATAAAAAGGTTTACTCACACATCATTCTGTTCACAATAGGATCCCAGAAGGCAGACTTAGCTTAGAAAAGTACCATATACCTGGAAACTATCTCATAAGGAGACAGTCCCTTTGTCCTCTCTTGGCTGCAAGCCAAGAGAGCATCTTTGGCTAAGCAGATGTTGCTTCTTTGATGCATGTAGTCAGAAAGAGAGAGAGAAATGGCTGCCCTGCCCTATGCTTTTGTTGTTACCTGCACAGGTGAGGCCACCCCCACCTCTAGTCACATGCATAGGAAGTCTCTCCCAGCCCAGAAAGAAACAGGAAGTTTACTTGCTGGCTGGACAAACATTCCTCCCCATGTGTAAACATGTTCACTCTAGGAATGTTGTACTTGACTGCTCTTGTGTTTCACATCCCATAGTAATGGAGTCTTCATGCAAGGGGCAGTGAACCTTTTCATCCCAAGAGAGCCACATTCCCTCTTGGACAGTCTTTTGAGGGCCACATGGCTGCGGTGGGTGGGGCCAGAGGCAAAAGTGGGTGGAGCAATGCTTTTAAAACCCCCCAATCCAATTGGTCCTTGATAATAAGGAATGAGAAAGTCCACAGTGGATTCGATAGGCAGGGCTCTGCCTACTCCCTGCTTGGCTTGTGGATGCCATCCAGTTCCAACCTGAAAAGAATCACCCGATTTTCCAATGGCAGACAGTCTCAGTCTCAAACTTCCTGAGCTGTGTCACTTTCAAGTGGTCACCATTGCATGGCAGAAACTGGATCCCTGGCAGAGAATTCAACATTCTTTGTAAAAAAACCCGGCTCACTTTTCATTTTTAATTTTTTTTAAAAAAAGTGAAGTCAAAGAATGGGATTAAGAGCAGCACGGAAGGAAAGTTAGAAAGTCAAAGTTAAAAGAGAAACGTAGAACAAATTTATATGTAAATATTTTAAAATTTAATTAAAAAATTGACATTGGGGGAGAAAATGTCAAGTTGGTGCTGACCTTTAAAGCCCTAAATGGCCTTGGTCCAGTATACCTGAAGGAGCATCTCCAGCTCCATCATTCTACCTGGACACTGAGGTCCAGCGCCGAGGGCCTTCTGGCGGTTCCCTCACTGTGAGAAGCCAAGTTACAGGGAACCAGGCAGAGGGCCTTCTTGGTAGTGGCGCCTGCCCTGTGGAACGCCCTCCCACCAGATGTCAAAGAGAAAAATAACTACCAGACTTTTAGAAGACATCTGAAGGCAGCCCTGTTTAGGGAAGCTTTTAATGTTTAACAGACCACTCTATTTTAATATTCTGTTGGAAGCCGCCCAGAGTGGCTGGGGAAACCCAGCCAGATGGGCGGGGTATATATATAAATAATAATAATAATAATAATAATAATAATAATAATAATAATAATACTTTTCAGTGTTGCAGGATTTAGCAGCATGTGTGTGCATGTTACACAGAGTACACCCAGCTTTTGGGGTCAGCTTTTGCTTGCGGGCTTCCCAGGAGAGGCATCAGGTCGGACTGATGTGAGAACAGGACGCTGGAGTAGATGGGCCATTGGCCTGATCCAGCCTCCAGACACTTCTTACATTCTTTACATATCTGCTTCTTCGATATGCTGCTCCCACGTAAGACAGAGAGCATGCTAGAGTGGAGGGGGGAGAAGGAAGGTAAAGGTAAAGGGACCCCTGACCATTAGGTCCAGTCGTGGCCGACTCTGGGGTTGTGGCGCTCATCTCGCTTTATTGACCGAGCGAGCTGGCGTACAGTTTCCGGGTCATGTGGCCAGCATGACTAAGCCGCTTCTGGCGAACCAGAGCAGCGCACGGAAACGCCGTTTACCTTCCCGCCGGAGCGGTACCTATTTATCTACTTGCACTGGTGTGCTTTGGAACTCCTAGGTTGGCAGGAGCTGGGACCGAGCAATGGGAGCTCACCCTGTCGCAGGGATTCGAACCGCCGACCTTCTGATCGGCAAGTCCTAGGCTGTGTGGTTTAACCCACAGCGCCACCCGTGTCCCGTGTCCGTAGAGTGGAGGGGGGAGAAGAAAAGGCTTATGCAAAAGGAGACCTGGAGCCACCCAGCAAGGGCTACGGGAATACAGATTGCCTGAGTTTATTTTTAGCTGGCAGCTCTAAAGAGCAGCCGGCAGCATTTCTGCAGGGAGGCAGATGCCGGGCAGACAAAAGGGGGAGCGAACTCTTACAATCCCCCCTGCAGGTAGAAGTTGAAAAGTTGATCATGGGGATGCAGGCTTCAGCGGGAAGCCTGGGCGATGCTCAGATCCCAGAGCTTTGCTCATCCATCTGCCGTCTTCTTTACTGCAACCCTCGATGCTGGAGGGCAACTGAGAGACGTCGTTCACTTTATAGAAAACACAAACAATGGGGGCGTCTCTGGGGAGAGCTTTGGATGTTGCAACAATCAGGAACTCACGAGAGGCTCATTCCTTTTGGCGGATCAAGGGGTTGTTTCTAGTGGCAAGGGGACAAATTGTACATCTGCTGCAAGCAAAACACAAACCTGTGCCCTCCCCCTGTGCCCTCCTTCCTCCTAAAGCTTGTTAATGCCACAGGACATATTGGCTTTTTTAAAAAAAGAAACACACACATATACTACAACTTCAGGGGGAGAGAGAGAGAGAGAGAGAGAGCGAGCGAGCGAGCGCATTTCTTTCACAGCATTTTCCTTGGAATAAAGGAAGCTGCCTTAACCCGACTCAGGCTCTTGGTCCTAAGTGTGGGAATGTTCAGGGTGGCAGGAGAGGATATATTGTTTATTAATATCCTTGGAAAAGCATCACAATAACATATATCTCCTGGCAGAAACAGAACGATCCTTGAAAAACGACAAACTTAATGTTTTTTTGATAGCTGACGAAAACAAAGAAAGAAATACAATGATTTGGAACTGTGTGAGAAAAAAATTGTAGAAATAATAATACAATGAGTCTAATCGGAAGCCAAATGTGTTTGTTTTGTTTTGTGTTATTTTTCTTCTTTTCTTTTTTCCTCTGTCCCCTCCCCTCACTCCCTCCTCCTCCTTCTTTCTCTCCCTTTTTCTCTCTTTGTCTTTCTCTTTTTGATATGTTAAGAAAGAGATAAAGAGATAAAAGTGTAATATGAAAACCTCAGTAAGTTAAGAGTGATGTATTTTTTTTATTACTATTTATATATTGTTAAAATTGGTTAATTGGAAAGGAATTGATGTAGCAACTACTGTGGTTTTTTTCTTTGTTAATGTTGAATTCTAAATAAGGTATCATATCATCAATAATAATAATAATAATAATAATAATAATAATAATAATAATAATATCCTTCCTAACCTGCACTTGCAAGTTCCTTTACTTAGCAGAGTTTACATTTCCCTCCTCACGCACAGCAGAAAACTAGTTGCAAACTCATGTGAGTTTCTTAAGACAATACACAATTCAACCTGGCTTGCCCAGATTGAAATGTGTTCTAATATTTTCCTGGTAAGACCCCTTGAATCCCTCCTAAAAGAATAAAGACACCACATAAGCAATAAAAAGAAAGTTTGCTCAGATCAGGCGGAGCACAGTGTGACCCCTGAAGGTAGGCTCTAGGCTTTAAGTTTCAAACATGTACAAAGGTTAGAATCATAGAATCATAGAATCCTAGAGTTGGAATAGACCACAAGGGCCATCGAGTCCAACCCCCTGCCAAGCAGGAAACACCATCAGAGCACTCCTGACATACGGTTGTCAAGCCTCTGTTTAAAGACCTCCAAAGAAGGAGACTCCACCAGTGGCGTAGCGTGGGGGGTGCAGGGGGGGCCGGCCGCACCGGGTGCAAAATCTGGGGTTAGGGCAAATCCACAGGTTAGGGGGCGCAAATCCACGGGTTAGGGGGCGCAAATTACTTGCCTTGCCCCGGGTGCTGACAACCCACACTACGCCACTGGACTCCACCACACTCCTTGGCAGCAAATTCCACTGTCAAACAGCTCTTACTGTCAGGAAGTTCTTCCTAATGTTTAGGTGGAATCTTCTTTCCTGTAGTTTGGATCTATTGCTCTGTGTCCGCTTCTCTGGAGCAGTAGAAAACAACCTTTCTCCCTCCTCTATATGACATCCTTTTATATATTTGAACATGGCTATCATATCACCCCTTAACCTCCTCTTCTCCAGGCTAAACATGCCCAGCTCCCTTAGCCGTTCCTCATAAGGCATCGTTTCCAGGCCTTTGACCATTTTGGTTGCCCTCCTCTGGACACGTTCCAGTTTGTCAGTGTCCTTCTTGAACCGTGGTGCCCAGAACTGGACACAGTACTCCAGGTGAGGTCTGACCAGAGCAGAATACAGTGACACTATTACTTCCCTTGATCTAGATTTACCCCATAAGGTAAGTTGATCTAGGTTTACCCCATAAGGGAGATGACCTGGGGGACTGCTTGGCTGGCAGGCAGCAGTTCATTCCAGGAAGTTCACAGGGCAAAAGGAAGATGGAAAAGAGAGAGAGTGGCAGCATGCCTTGTCCTTGTCCTTTTGTTACCTGAACAGGTAAGGTCACGCCCACCCACTAGTCCCATGCAAGGAAGGATGCGTATTTTACGGTAATTTCGTGACTGCTGTCATCATCTGCAGTGATCATGGAGCCCAAGAAAGTAAAATCTCTCACGGCCTCCATTTTCCTCCTTCTATTTGCCAGGTGGTGATGGGACACAGACATGGGTGAAACCAAAACATTCCCACACTTATTCACACAGCCTAGCTAATGCTGCTTGGGGTACTTATCTGCAAAAGCAGGTGTGCTCTTTTAGCCTGGTGGATCTGAATCTCCGCTGCATATTAATTGTTTACAACAGGCTTCACCGTCTTTTCATAGCACTGCAATGCAGAGCTCAATATTTGTTAACATTGGAGGTGGGGTACGTTGGCACAACTTTGCCAAAGTAACCGGGTTTGCCTGATAAAACTCGAGGTCCAGAGATTCCTCGTCCCTTATCGAGCTGCTCAGGTTCTTCTGAAAAAATAACTTCATCACCTTGCAAGCAGGCCGAGGATTTTGCAGAGAACGCTGTACTGTCCTTATCATTTTATTTCATAAAATGTATACACCGCTTGACGGGATGCGGGTGGCGCTGTGGGTTAAACCACAGAGCCTTGGGCTTGCCGATCAGAAGGTCAGTGGTTCGAATCCCCACAATGGGGTGAGTTCCTGTTGCTCGGTCCCTGCTCCTGCCAACCTAGCAGTTCGAAAGCACATCAAAAGTGCAAGTAGATAAATAGGTACCGCTCCGGCGGGAAGGTAAACAGTGTTTCCGTGCGCTGCTCTGGTTCGCCAGAAGCGGCTTAGTCCTGCTGGCCACATGACCCAGAAGCTGTATGCCAGCTCCCTCGGCCAGTAAAGCGAGATGAGCGCCACAACCCCAGAGTCAGCCACGACTGGACCTAATGGTCAGGGGTCCCTTTACCTTTATACACCGCTTGAGTTACAAAAAAAGAAGATGAAACAACAAAACTAACACTCAGAAAAAATAACAACAATATTGTAAGACCTTTTAAAAGTTTAACTAACCATTGACCAAAAACAGATTAAAACTCACATCAATCTTCTAAACATCTGGGTAGGTTTGTCTAAACAAGAATACTTTTTAGCAGGAGCCGAAAAGAGTACAGGGATGGCGCCTGCCTGATATCAATAGGCAGGGAGTTCCAAAGGTGCTGTCACACTAAAAGATTGATTTCTTACCAATGCAGAATGGATATTATGTGGCAGCTGTAGTGGCGCCAATTCTGTGGATCAAAGTGGCCAAGTGGGCCCATATGGGGTAAGGTGATCTCGTGAGTAAATGGATCCTGAGTTTGTTACCTGGATCTGGCACACACCAGCCTTGGAATGGCTACCTGTTGCCGACAGCACTGTGAGGAAGACAATGGTAGGAAGGGAAGTATGGAGTTTCTGGCAGACGAAATTGATGGAATATGCAGAATTGGCCAAAACTGGTGTGGAAGATCAGAAACCAAGAAGATCAAGTATCTGTTAAGAGACTGGAGTAAATTTGTAGTTTATTTTTAAAAAACAATGGTAAACAGTTAAAATCATTGGTAGTGTTGTAATGACATTTGCAATGTGAAATTGATTATGACAACATTTTGGAGGTTCCAGGTCACAAGGTCCTTAGATTGGTCTCAACTAGGGCCAGGGCCTTTTCAGTACCGGCCCAGACGTGGTGGAATGCTCTGTCCCAAGAGACTAGGGCCCTGTGGGACTTGACATCTTTCCGCAGGGCCTGCAAGACAGAGCTGTTCCGCCTGGCCTTTGGTTTGGACTCAGTCTGACCCTTATGTTTTCCTCCCCTTATGGTCTTGATTTATCGGCTACTTTTAAAATGAGGCTGCATTTTAAATTGCATTTTAACCTGTATTTTAAATTGGGTTTTTTTTCCTATTATGTTTTTACTGTAATTTTTACTGGTGTTAGCCGCCCTGAGCCTGGCTCTGGCCGGGGAGGGTGGGGTATACAGTGGTACCTCGGGTTAAGTGCTCAATTCGTTCCAGAGGTCCGTATTTAACCTGAAACTGTTCTTAACCTGAAGCACCACTTTAGCTAATGGGGCCTCCCGCTGCCACCGCACCGCCGGAGCATGATTTCTGTTCTCATCCTGAAGCAAAACTTCTTAACCCGAGGTAATATTTCTGGGTTAGCGGAGTCTGTAACCTGAAGCGTATGTAACCTGAAGCGTATGTAACCCGAGGTACCACTAAATGAATATTATTATTATTATTATTATTATTATTATTATTATTATTATTATTATTATTATTTAGGGATATATAACAACTGGGAAAAGTATAAGATGCAAAAAATTCATTTTATAATATATGAACCCAGGGGAGGGAGGGGAGGGAGTCTGAAGGTTCAGAGAATCTTGTAATTTGATATATAAATTGGTTAGCGCTAAAATGTATACAAATGTGAAAACTAATAAAAATTCATATCTGAAAAGTATGGAGTTTCTCCATTGTTTTGGCAGCCTGAGACCCAGTTACTCTTTATCCTACAAGCTGCTGCCTGAACACAGCAGGGATTAGGACCCGTTTGCTCTTCTACTTTTGTCTTTAGGGAGTGGAACCTCTCAACTTCCTGAATGATAAAACATTCATGATGCCATGCAATCACATAAATATTGAACATTTCCCCCCTCCCTTGAAAGACTTTGTCTGGCACATGTGTTATTGAGTCACAACCAAGACTTTTGAATACAGGCAGAAATGCGCTGCTTGTCACGCAACCTAGAATCATAGAATTATAGTTAGAAAAGGCCCTCAAGGGGCATCTAGTCTGACCCGCCTGCAATGTAGGAATCACAACTGAAGGATGGTCACCCAACCTCTATTTGAAAAGAGGGAGAGTCCACCACCTACCGATGGAGTCCGTTCCACAGCTCTTAACCACAGAGAGTTCTTCCGGACGTTTAGTCGCAATTTCCTTTTTACTTGTGAGTAAGAATCCTTAGTTGTGAGTAAGACTCCTAGGGACGCGGGTGGCGCTGTGGGTTAAACCACAGAGCCTAGGGCTTGCCGATCAGAAGGTCGGCGGTTTGAATCCCTGCGATGGGGTGAGCTCCTGTTGCTCGGTCCCTGCTCCTGCCAACCGAGCAGGATTCCTTTACCTGTGAGTAAGACTCCTAGGGACGTGGGTGGCACTGTGGGTTAAACCACAGAGCCTAGGGCATGCCAATCAGAAGGTCGGCGGTTTGAATCCCTGCGATGGGGTGAACTCCTGTTGCTCGGTCCCTGCTCCTGCCAACCTAGCAGTTCGAAAGCACGTCAAAGTGCAGGTAGATAAATAGGTACCGCTCCGGCGGGAAGGCAAACAGCGTTTCCGTGCGCTGCTCTGGTTCGCCAGAAGCGGCTTAGTCATGCTGGCCCCATGACCCGGAAGCTGTACGCCGGCTCCCTCGTCCAATAAAGTGAGATGAGTGCCGCAACCCCAGAGTCGGCCACGACTGGACCTAATGGTCAGGGGTCCCTTTACCCTTTAAGACTCCTTCACTGCCAGAAGCTGTGGCCTGGGTGTGGTTTAGGAGACCAAAGCATATAAGCCTCTCAATTGCTGGCGAAGGCTATTAGGAGTTGGAGTCAAAAATGACCAGATGCTTGGAAGTTTGGTCTACACCAGGGATGGCCAAACTTGGCCCTCCAGCTGTTTTGGGACTACAATTCCCATCATTGCTAGTTTACAGGACCAGTGGTCAGGGATGATGGGAATTGTAGTCCCAAACAGCTGGAGGGCCAAGTTTGGCCATCACTGGTCTACACTGACTGCCAGTGGTACTACAGGGTTTCCGACAAAGAGTCTTTCCCAGTCCGACCTGGTGATGCTCAGGATTGAACCTTTTATATGCAAAGCAAGCCCTCTCCATCTGAACCTTCTCTCTGCTAGTTTTTCCCCCATGTGTATCTTAGGGCTTCGGAAGGTGTCATAAAAGTTTCCCATCAGCGAAATTGCAGTGCCTGGCAGTAAGATCTGATTAGTTCTTTAAATGTGTGTGTTGAATACTATCTGTTTCCTTCATTTGCCAGTCAAGACAGCACCCCACATCGGGAGAAATCAGGCTGATTTGCTTACGGAAAGCGATCAGGCAGAAGTTTAGGATACTTTTTAACAACTGATTGCTCTACAACATAAAACTTCCTTGGCTGCCGCCTTCAAATAAATTTGCAAAAGAGATTAAAAGACTTGAGCAGGTGGATATGTGGTTCAGAATGAACCTGCTTCTTGCAAACTTCTCCAGTCTGGGCAGATGGAGATTATTCTTTGAATTTCGTGGTTAGGAAGCTGCCAGTATTAAAATAAAAAATAAAAAAAATATTTATTTGCCTTTGTCAATGTTTTAACTAATTAGTAGCTTGGAGGCAATTTTTGACTGCTCCCCCCCCCCTTAATTTTTCCTCCTCCTAAATTCATTCGTCTCTTTAGCTGGGAGAATGATTGTTTAAATAGCAGCAGTATTTTAAAAACATTGCCTTGTGCATCTTAGTGCCTTAGCAGTGCCAAAATAGGAGCATATTTAGCCATCTGGAATCTGGAGGTTGTTGCCCCAGGGTAGTCACCATGAGATAACAACCCCTTGTCTCCACAATTGGAATAAAGCCAGGGTAGCCACTGTATGACCCTCTAGATCTTTTTGGACTCCCAGCTCCCATCAGCCCCAGCCAGCATGACCTATGGTCAGAGGCGATTGGTAACCCAACAGTGTCCAGAGCACATGACATCCAGTGCCCCTGGGATGGAAGTCTGGGTCAGGGCTGTCTTAAGCATATGCGGCGCCGGGGTGCAAAGATCCACCCAGCCCCCCCCCCCAGGTTGCCCAGTCCCAGGCACGCAGGAGGGCAGAGCCAGCTGACTGCCTCAGTATCTCGCTGGCTCGGTGGCCCCCGAACTCATGGCACAGAGCCTCCCGCAGCAGAAGAGCCTGTCGCGGCGCTCTGACCGATGGGTGGGCTCTTCCTCAGACTCAACTCTCGGACTCCAGACTCGCGGCCTGGTGCCCCTGAAAGCCCAGCACTCAGGTGCCCCACACCCCTAGCACCTATGGGTAAGGCAGCCCTGGTCACAAAGGAATGGGCACAAGCTGCTATATACATACTTTCCAGATTTAGCTGCTAATCTAGATATCACTCTAGCTCGTGTATGACTAGACCTCTCTGTAAATCTGCTCTTACCTGTGCTGGTCCCGAGGGCTAACCATGTGGCGAGGTCCAAATCCAGTCCAAGGTTGAGGGTGCTGTATGGAGGCTGTGTGTCAAAGCTGTAGCTGGGTCCAAGGCAGGGAGTCAGGTGAGGTCAGGAACTCTGGCAGAAGAGCAAGACAGGGTGCAGGCAGGAACAGGCTACCAACAATGTTGCTCCCACAACCTGGGACTGGGGCTGGCTGGCTTTTATCTGTCCCAAGGCATAGGGCGGCCCCGGTCCACAGGTGACTCGCCTCTCCTGGCCTGGAGGTGAGCACTCCTCCTGCGAGAACTTAGTTCCCTCCGCCTCTATGCCCTGATCCTCTGTAGCTCAGGAGAGGCTGGAGGATTACCGGACCCAGAGACAACCTCAGCTTCCCCTGACGGGACTGAGAGTGGAGCACCTGCAGGCAATGGGTCCTCCATCACCTCAGGAGCCAGAGCAGACTCAGCTGGTGCCTGCACCTGAGGATCCAGCACAGGTGAGGACCCTTCAGGCTCAAGCCCCAGCCCCGGCTCAGCTGGTTCTGGAGGCGGGGACTCCTGTGCAGGCTGGGATTCCTCAGGTTCAGCCTCCGAGTCTGAATCCCAGGCCATCACATTACCTCTCAGATCCCCTTCAACAACTTTATTCACATATATGTGTATTTATATGTACAGTGGTACCTCTGGTTGTGAACGGGATCCATTCTGGAGGCCCGTTTGCAACCTGAACAGAACGCAACCCACGTCTGCACAGGTCGCGGTTTGCTGCTTCTGTGCATGCTTGTGACGTCATTTTGCACGCCTATGCATGTGCGAGCAGCGAAACCTGGAAGTAACCCATTCCGTTACTTCCGGGTTGCCGCGGACGCAACCTGAAAATGCTCAACCAGAAGCAAACATAACATGAGGTATGACTGTATAGTTTTTTAAGCACCATTGTTGTATATTTGCTTTGTGGGCCTCGGATCCTACGCTTAAAATTTTCCGTTTTCAGCTCAGCCGGCTACACAGATACCCAGGGAAGATAGTCTATAATTTGCCGTAATAATCGCCGCCCTCTTCTCTCTGTCTGCGAAAACATTCCCTGGATCTAAAGCCTGATTGGCTTTTATCTCTCATCTTTTCCCCCACCCTGGGAGGGGGGGAGAAAAAGTGCCATTGACAAAGCCTAGAAAATTGATTTGGAAGAATGGAAGAGGGGGAGGGGGACCATTAAGGCGCGCTAAATCATCGCTAAGTAATGGTCTGTAGGTGGTGAATAGCACTTCAAAGCATTGGGGAAGCGATCTGGGTGAGGCGGGGCTCTCAATACAACCCGCAACCCCTTTCAGGCTCAAAACACTGACCAAGGAAGCAAACAAACAGCTGAATAGGAACAGGGTCTTATGTGTTTTCTCCATTGAGGTAGCTCCTCCATAGCCTAACTTCTCTCCCCCCGCAGGCTGTTCCTCTTCTCTCCTTGTTATCAGAAGGATCTATTTCTGGTAAATTTCCTGGCCCCTCAGCCCAAGTAGAGATAGCAATATTTTCTTCTTCAAATTCACCATTGGAGGCATATTTTTTATTTTTTCGGATTTAGCTGCCCGCTCCTCGGCTCCAGAGTGTTCCAGATCAGAGGCCCTGAGTTGCGCACAACATTGGAGGGAGGGGGCCATTGTGTGCACATGACGTCACATGTGGAATGGGCTCCCTCAGAAGGCGGTGGGCTCTCCTTCTTTGGAGGTTGGATGGTCATCTGTTGGGGATTCTTTTATTGTGATTCCTGCATGCTGAGGATGGACTTGGCATCCCCTTGGCATCCCTTTCCAAGTCTAGGATTCTAGGATTCAGTGAAAAGAGATTGACCATTAAACCACTCTGGAAATCGCAGGGGCCTCTTAACAAGTGTCAGGGACACGGGTGGCGCTGTGGTCTAAACCACTGAGCCTTGGGCTTGCCGATTGGATCGGAAGGTTGGCGGTTCGAATCCCCGCGACAGGGTGAGCTCCCGTTGCTCAGTCCCTGCTCCTGCCAACCTAGCAGTTCCAAAGCACACCAGTGCAAGTAGATAAATAGGTACCGCTCCGGCGGGAAGAAAAACGGCATTTCCGTGCGCTGCTCTGGTTCACCAGAAGTGGCTTAGTCATGCTGGCTGTACGCCGGCTCCCTCGGCAAATAAAGCGAGATGAGCGCCGCAACCCCAGAGTCGGCCACAACTGGACCTAATGGTCAGGGGTCTCTTTACCTTTACCTTAACAAGTGTCAGTATAAACTGCAGTTCCCAGAATTAATTGCGGGAAGCTGTGACTGTTTAAAGTGATACAGTGGACATTCAGGTTGTGAACGTGATCCGTGCGGGAAGCACGTTCGCAACCCGCAGCGTCCGCAACCCGCAGCGCCGTGTCTGCGCACGCATGGGTCGCGATTTGGCGCCTCTGCGCATGCACAAAGTGCAATTTAGTGCTTCTGTGCATGCGCAAGAAACCCAGAAGTAACCCATTCTGGTATTTCCGGGTTTGGCATGGTGTGCAACCCAAAATCACGCAACCTGAAGCGTCTGTAACCCTAGGTATGACTGTATTGTGGTGCTTTAAAAGTATGCAATGAATGTGGCCAATCTCTCTCTCTCTCTCTCTCTCTCTCTCTCACACACACACACACACACACACACACACACACATTACTCAGTTGTGAAATGTCTTCCTACCAGCTCCCTCTATTCTTCCGCAGCTGGGGTGACAGCATTGGGGGCGACCCACCCTTCTGAGGGCCAGCGCTGGGTGTGGGCAATGTAGACCCTTCCCCAAGGCAATCGCAACACATTAGCTGAGTGCCCAAAAAGTTCACGTTTCCTGACAGCATAACAACAACAAGAAAGCGTGTGTTTGTTTGTTTGTGTGCGTGTGTGTGTGTTTTACAAGGGGGGAAATTGCATTTCAGTGGATGGCTCTGAGCAAAGCCCTTTGTTTCCACCAAGGCCCCCCCTCAAAGCAACAGACCGCCCCAGCCCTCCATACAGGAGTCCCTGACTGCAAAAAGAAAGATGGCAGTCAGGGCTGCTGTTGGAGGGAAGGGCTGGGGATCAAAGTTCCTTTCAGCGAGATAGCAAAGAACAAGAGAACGATTGTAAAGGAAACGAAAACCTTATCTTCTCCCTGCCTGTTCCCCCACTGCCGCTGGGATTATGCAAATCAACCATTCAAGTACATTTCCCTGGTAATTAAAAACTCTGCTCTTTTTAATTAAACTTTCCCTCCAGACTGATTTCTTTCCCCCCCAGGGAGACTAATCCTTCCCATGCTTCTTTACGGATCTGTTCTCTGCTCTCTCTTGCCACCCCCCACACAACCCCATCCCATAATTTCTTCTAAATTGACAAGTCCTACCATCGCAGAGAGTCACAGCCTAACTTTCAGAAGAAGTTGCCTCTCAGACCTATCGTCATAGCTGTCAATCTTTCCCTTTTTTAAGGGAAATTCCCTTATTCCGAATAGGATTCCTTGCAAGAAAAGGGAAAAATTGACAGCTATGCCTATCGCCAATATAAAAGGACGGAGGAAGATGGAGGGAGGAGGGAGGGATGGGAGCGGAAGGAGACAAGCGAAGGGAAAGGAAGAGGTGGAAGAGAGAGGAAAACCAGAGGGAAGAGAGAGTCTCGTTGGTGTCACTATCTATGTGGCAATGCTATTTGGCATTTTTTCTGGTTGGAAAGATGGTGTCAGAGACCAGGCTGAGGAGTACAGCTCTGATGAGGAATGGTGGGAGCCTCGCCCTGGCCCTGATCCTGACCAGGATCCTGAAGCTGCCCAATTAACAGTGGAGCAACATAGATTTAGAACAGTGGTTTGCAGAGGGGCATAGTGCAGAAGACAAAAGTTGGGAAGAACTGGGGGGTGAACAGCAAAGTGAAGAAGAACTGGAAGAGAGAGAAAGACCTAACAGACTCTCTCTCACTGGGAAGTATTCAGCATATCAGTCCAAGGTCGCTTCGCGCAGATAAGGTGGCTGCGCAAAAAGCACAATGGTTGCAAGATCAGGTTGCAAGACGGAAATGACGTGGGTGGAATCCTTAACTGGGAACACCTTCATTCCTAGAATGGATGCTTTGTTCTTTTGCTGTGATCATTAAAGACTCTTTAAATGGCAAGGGGCTCTTTTCATTTTGTCCTGCTTAAAGGTAAAGGTAAAGGGACCCCTGACCGTTAGGTCCAGTCGTGGACGACTCTGGGGTTGCGGCGCTCACCTCACTTTATTGGCCAAGGGAGCCAGCGTACAGCTTCCGGGTCATGTGGCCAGCATGACTAAGCCACTTCTGGCGAACCAGAGCAGTGCACGGAAACGCCATTTACCTTCCTGCCGGAGCGGTACCTATTTATCTACCGTATTTTTCGCTCTATTGGACGCACCGGACCACAGGACGCACCTAGTTTTTAGAGGGGGAAATCAAGGAAAAAAATATTATCCCCCCCCCAGCCCCAAAGAGCAACGGACAGGCTGCACACAGCCTGTCCACTTCTCCCAGAGCTTCTCAGGGCTGCGGGGGAAGCCCGGGTTCCCCCCCCCGCCCCAAAGAGCAAAGAAGCCAAGACAGCGCGCGGGATCCACAGCCGCGCAACTTCTCCAGCCAGGAGCTAAACCTCTCCAGTGCAGCTAAAGAAGAAGACAAGGCAGCAAGCGCGATCCATCCCGCTCACTGCCTTGGCTTCTTCTTTAGCCTTGCGCAGCATCTTTAGTCTTGCGCAATGGGATGGATCGTGCCCGCTGTCCACCGGGGCTGGACTAGATGACTCCTGGGGTTCCCTTCCAACCCTGCAATTCTATGACCTCGGAAGGTGTTTGGGGTCTCCACCACTGGAGGCTTTTAAGCAGCGGTTGGGGGACCATCTGCCTGGCGTTCTTTAGCTGTGATTCCTACATTGTGAGGGGGCTGGGCTAGATGACCCTTGGGTGGCCCTCCCAACTCTATACAGTCCTACAGTTCTGCGGCAGGAGATCCACAGCCACTTCACACAATGCCCACTCCCAATTTTCATCTAAGAGACATGTGGTTTCAGTGTCTAGGTAGCTACCCCCCTACCTGCCACACTTCCCCCACCCCACTTAAGCTGAGGGAATTCCTGCCCAGAGAAGCTCCCAGCAATCACGGAGGAGGAATCCGCTGCAGCCGTGAGCAGCGGAGGATCCATGGTCCCCTTCCTTCTCTCCTCCGTAGTTGCTTTGAAGGAGGAAAGTGGGAGAGGAGCTGCTTACACGAGTGTAAGCTGCTCCCCTCCCACTTTGCTGCTTCAAAGAGAGCCCAGGACGAGGGAATCTGCTGCAGCCTCGAGCAGCGAAGAGGATCCATGGGTCCCCTCCTTCCCTCCTCCGTGGTTGCTTTGAAGCAGGAAAGTGGGAGAGGAGCTGCTTACACGAGTGTAAACTGCCCCCCTCCCACTTTCCTGCTTCAAAGCAATTACGGAGCCTTCCCTCCTCCGTAGTTGCTTTGAAGGAGGAAAGTGGGAGAGGAGCTGCTTACACGAGTGTAAGCTGCCCCCCTCCCACTTTCCTGCTTCAAAGCAATCACGGAGGGGGGAATCTGCTGAAGCCTCCAGCAGCGGAGGATCCATGGTCCTCTTCCTTCCCTCCTCCGTAGTTGCTTTGAAGGAGGAAAGTGGGAGAGGAGCTGCTTACACGAGTGTAAGCTGCTCCCCTCCCACATTGCCGCTTCAAAGGGAGCCCGGGAGGAGGGAATCTGCTGCAGCTTCCCCCACCTCCCGCAGAAGCCGCACACTCTTTAAAGGGGCTGTGCGGCTTCTCCTGGCTTTTCTGGGAGGTGGGGGGATTCCCCCACCTCGTAGAAAAGCCTGCAGGAGCCGCACAGCCTTTAAAGAGGGCGCCGCTCTTGGGGGCTTTTCCCCCAGGAGGGAGAAGGGACTGCTGCAGCCAGTCAGTCCCTTCTCCCTCCTGGAGAAAAGCCCGCAAGAGCGCACGAAGCTTGTGTGCGGCTCTTGAGGGCTTTTCCCGCCTGCCTCCCCCCTGCATTCGCTCCATAGGACGCACACACATTTTCCCTTGCTTTTTAGGAGGGAAAAAGTGCGTCCTATGGTGCGAAAAATACGGTACTTGCACTTTGACATGCTTTCGAACTGCTAGGTTGGCAGGAGCAGGGGCCGAGCAACGGGAGCTCACCCCTTCATGGGGATTCAAACCGCTGACCTTCTGATTGGCAAGCCCTAGGCTCTGTGGTTTAGACCACAGCGCCACCCGCATCCCTATATCTACTGCTTATCTACTTGTCCTGCCTATCTACGGCCAAAGGGGAGCCTGACAGATGTCCCTCATAGGACAGGCAAGGAGTGGAAGTTGTTTCAGGAAGGAATTAGGTGAATTGGGAGGAGGTGGGAGCAGAGAGATGTTTGTTCCCCTCCCCCATCTTATAATACTTGAACCCAGGGTCATCCATCGATGTAAACCGTTGGAAGATTGATCCAGACACGGCGCTTCTGCTGATTCAGCCTAGAATTTCATTCGTTTTAATCGCATTCGATGATGGTGTTCTATGCGAAACACTTCTGCATGTTCATAGATGGTTTGACATGCACTGCCTTAGCAATCCTCCCGTAACCACCTTGTGAGACACTCTGATATGATTATCCTCATTTTACAGGTTGCTCTAAGGCCAAGAAGGCCATCTTGTGAGGTCATACAAGAGGTGAGATTTTGAACTTTGGTTTGACAGCTCAGTATTGTTAAGATGCACTACATTAGCTACAATTTGCCCCTTATGTTTTCGTAGTGGATTTGGGGAAGTGAGGTAAAGGTAAGGTAAAGGACCGCTGGACGCTTAAGTCCAGTCGAAGGTGACTATGGGGTTATGGTGCTCATCTCGCTTTCAGGCCGAGGGAGTCGGCATTCGTCCGCAGCTTTCTGGGTCATGTGGCCAGCAGGACTAAACCGCTTCTGGCACAACGGAACACCGTGTCAGAAACCAGAGCGCACGGAAACACCTTCCCACCACAACAGTACCTATTTATCTACTTGCACTGGTGTGCTTTCGAACTGCTAGGTTGGAAGATGGGACAGAGTAACAGGAGCTCACTCTGTTGTGGGGATTCGAACCGCCAAACTTCTGATCGGCAAGTCCAAGAGGCTCAGTGGTTTAGACCACAGTGCCACCCGTGTCCTACGGGGATGTGAACTGGGAACTATCACAGTCCTAGGATGAAAGGTAGGACGGAAACATTTATTCACATCTCCAGATGCTGGGTGCTTTCCCCAGGGAGGTTTGGCTGCTGCCTGCATTATACACCTTTAGGTGCCAGGCAAAACCACTCCTCTTCAACCAGGCTTTTGGCTGATCGACATCTGATGCTTTTTAAAATGTGTTGTGGGATGGGGGTGATTATCGGTTTTATGTTGTTCTTATTTTTATTACTTATTTTGTGGTTGCTCTGTTGTGATTTTGTGTTGTGAACCACCCAGAGACTTGTGGATGAGGGACACTATACAAATTCAATAAATAAAACATATAAGGGCATTTAAAATTTGCACTTCTCTGAATTTTGCAATGCAGTTCTCCAGCCAAGTAATGCATACGAAAATGAATATCCCGGGACAAAATGTGCCTAACAATGTATTTTGTTTGTTTGTTTGCATATGTTAGTGAAAATAACATACAGAAATGCATTCTGTTTGAGGAAATCGCTTTACAAAAGTGTGTATATTCAGATCAATTGTACAGAAAAACAAGTATATTGTGATAGATTCCCACTAAGATGCTGATACATAATTTTTTTTAAACCAGGATTTAGAAAAAGAATATGAAGTGATGCGGAAATGTGGACTAATATTGGAAAGGTGAGAGAGCAAAACTGAAGGATTTCTTCTTTGTTGCTAAAGCATCGCCATACGCAAGACTCTGAGTGTACCTTTGTGATATCACCAAGCACATGATGAGGATAGCAATCACTGCGAGTCTCTCTGAGATCGCTTTTAATAGCTCGCTAAGGCACTAAATATAGTGCCACCGGAAGGAATGACTGAGCAAGAGAAAAAGAGGTTTCTTTTTCACCTCCCCTCTCATTGCATCATCCCCAGCGCATCATTTCCTGCACCAAGAAAGAAAAATCTGGAAATGAGACAGGCTGAAGCAGTGGTGCTGCCCTTAAACTATGCCCTGCAGAGCAAGGGCAGGCATTGAAATCATACCATTTTACCCCAGATTAAGCAGGGCCACATTCTACTTTGGTATTTAAGCAGACCTGACCTAAACAAAACACTGCCAAACACTTTGTCATGTAAATGTAGTAATAATAATAATTTTTATTTATACCCCACCCTCCCCAACCAAGGCCAGGCTCAGGGCAGCTAACAAGCAATAATAAAAACAACTTGAATGAATACAACTTAAAAACAAGATTAAAATACAACAATTAAAATATTGAAGCATTAAAATATTAAAATGCAGCCTCATCATAGGAGGAGAAAGGAAAAAGAAAAAAGAAAGAGGGGGAGGGAATCAAATTGGCTCCAAGCCAAAGGCCAGGTGAACAACTCTGTCTTACAGGCCCTGCGGAAAGAAATCAGATCCTGCAGGGCCCTGGTCTCATGAGGCAGAGCGTTCCACCAGTGTTGAAAAGGCCCTGGCTCTGGTTGAAGCTAATCTAACTTCCTTAGGGCCCGGGACCTCTAGGTAGTTGCCATTTATGGACCTTAATACTCTCCGTGGGGCATACCGGGAGAGGCGGTCCCGTAGGTAAGAGGGTCCTAGTAGTGATGTATGGAAGTGAGAGTTGGACCATAAAGAAGGCTGATCGCCAAAGAATGGATGTTTTTGAATTCTGGTGCTGGAGGAGACTCTTGAGAGTCCCATGGGCTGCAAGAAGATCAAACCTCTCCATTCTGAAGGAAATCAGCCCTGAGTGCTCACTGGAAGGACAGATCCTGAAGCTGAGGCTCCAAGACTTTGGCCACCTCAGGAGAAGAGAAGACTCCCTGGAAAAGACCCTGATGTTGGGGAAGATGGAGGGCGCAAGGAGAAGGGGACGACAGAGGACGAGATGGTTGGACAGTGTTCTTGAAGCTACCAATGTGAGTTTGACCAAACAGTGGGAGGCAGTGGAAGACAGGAGGGCCTGGCGTGCTCTGGTCCAGGGGGTCACAAAGAGTTGGACACGACTAAACAACAACAACAAGCAGATCAAAGGCACCACTTTACATATCAAAGAAAGAACAGTCTTCTAGATAGTAAAATATGGGGGGGGGGGAGTTTGTAGACGAGAAGTGAGTGGATGGGATCTTAATAATTTCTTAGTCTCAGCCCCTCCATCACCTGCTAAATTTGCAGGGATAGTACTACTTCTTCTTTTATCCATGAGCTAGAGGCATATTGAATATATCAACCCTATGCTGAAGAGACAAGCCACTTTTCAGAAGCTGCTTGCTTCTTCAGCAGTAAGTAGATTCAAAGTATCCTTTTATTATTGGAATTATTGGAAACACCAATAATTAGACCTGGGACCTTCTCCATGCAAAGCCTCTACTACACATTTTCGTATGCAATTTCCCCTGAAACACACATTTTTGCAATGCCCCCTAATATAATGCATTTTTGTGCACAATAATTTCACCAATATAAGCATTTTCATGTACATTTCTTGGCTGCATGACAAAATTCAGAGAGGGGTGAATTTCAAAGTTTGGCTGCATTTTGGTTTGCATCCTTTTAGGGAAGCGTTAAACAGGTTTGTCTTTAAATGCAAGCTGAGTCAAATACCTCCCACATTTCCGCACTCCTGGCGGGTGATCCCTTTGCAATGCCATTCCCGGTTCTTGTAGCCAGAGACGTCACAGCTTCAAGTTCTTTTCTGTGCTGTTCTTTGTATGAAGGTATCAGCTGCCTCTCGGGAGGTTCTTTCTATTATCCGATTTTGTCAAAACTAAATAGAAAGAATATTAAAAACACAATAATGAAGCACCTACATGAAAGAGCCAGCTTCGGTGGCTCAGCATAAATGAAAATCATTAAAATCTCAGCCAACTGGGGGGGGGGGGGGGAAAGTTTCTAAAAACACAAAGCTTTCCCCAAAGGCTGTGAAGTAGAGAAATAAATCTGGCAGTGTGGTGTAGTGGTTAGAGGAGTGGTGGCCAAACTTGGCCCTCCAGCTGTTTTGGGACTACAATTCCCATCATTCCTGACTGCTGGTCCTGTTAGCTAGGGATGATGGGAGTTGTGGTCCATAACAGCTGGCGGGCCAAGTTTGGCCACCACTGGGTTAGAGTACCAGACTAGGACTTGGGAGAGACTAGGGTTCAAATCCCCACAAATGCCCAGTCATTGCCTCCCTAACCCACCTTCACAGGGTGGTTGTGGGGATTAAATGAAGAGGGGCTGGGGGGAGAACCATGCACATCAGCTTGAGCTCCTTGAAGAAGGTGGGATTTAAATGCAATAGGTAAATAAATGGACAGCATTAGTGGGGAGAGCAAAGGTAAAGGTAAAGAGGGACGCGGGTGTTGCTGTGGGTTAAACCACAGAGCCTAGGACTTGCCGATCAGAAGGTTGGCGGTTCGAATCCCCGCGTCGGGGTGAGCTGCCCTTGCTCGGTCCCTGCTCCTGCCAACCTAGCAGTTCGAAAACACATCAAAGTTCAAGTAGATAAATAGGTACCACTCCAGCGGGAAGGTAAACGGCATTTCCGTGCGCTGCTCTGGTTCGCCAGAAGCGGCTTAGTCATGCTGGCCACATGACCCAGAAGCTGTATGCTGGCTCCCTCAGCCAATAAAGTGAGATGAGCGCTGCAACCCCAGAGTCGGTCACGACCGGATCTAATGGTCAGGGGTCCCTTTACCTTTCTTAAAGGTAAAGAACCCCTGGACGGTTAAGTCCAGTCAAAGGCGACTATGGGGTTGTGGCGTTCATCTCACTTTCAGGCCAAGAGAGCCAGCGTTTGTCCACAAACAGCTTTCTGGGTCATGTGGCCAGCAGGACGAAACCGCTTCTGGTGCAACGGGACACCATGACGGAAACCAGAGCACACGGAAACCCCGTTTAACTTCCTGCCACAGGGGTACCTATTTATCTACTTGCACTGGTGTGCTTTCGAACTGCTGGGTTGGCAGGAGCTGGGACCGAGCAATGGGAGCTCACCCCGCCGCGGGGATTCGAACCGCTCACCTTCCGATTGGCAAGCCCAAGAGGCTCTGTGGTTTAGACCACAGCGCCACCCAGAGGGGGGAGCATTCCATCATTGCAAAGGGTTCCTAAGTTGGAAGGAAACCTTCCTTGGTCCCTGAGACATGGAAAAGACAAGGCATGTGAACTAGGGGTAACGTGGAAATACAACCGGGGTTCATGACAAGTGCCACACCCTTTGTTCCTTAAGAAAGGCTGCGGACCTCAAGTAGGGTGGGAGATGCTGCCTCATCACAAGGGAGTTGGGCTAGATGACTCTTCCAACTCGACAATGTCTCAATTCCATGATTCTAAGCATTGTAATAAGATCATTGTAATAAGATCAATGACAGGCCTAGACAGCATCTTGAGAAGTAGAGATGTCACCTTGCCAACAAAGGTCCGTATAGTAAAAGCCATGGTTTTCCCAGTAGTGATGTATGGAAGTGAGAGCTGGACCATAAAGAAGGCTGATTGCCAAAGAATTGATGCTTTTGAATTATGGTGCTGGAGAAGACTCTTGAGAGTCCCATGGACTGCAAGAAGATCAAACGCATCCATTCTTAAGGAAATCAGCCCTGAGTGCTCACTGGAAGGACAGATCGTGAAGCTGAGGCTCCAGTACTTTGGCCACCTCGTAAGAAGAAAAGACTCCCTGGAGAAGACACCGATGCTGGGAAAGATGGAGGGCACAAGGAGAAGGGGGCGACAGAGGACGAGATGGATGGATAGTGTTTTTGAGGTTACCAGCATGAGTTTGGACGAGATGGTGGGACAGTGTTCTCGAAACTACCAACATGAGTTTGACCAAACTGCGGGAGGCAGTGGAAGACAGAAGTGCCTGGCGTGCTCTGGTCCAGGGGGTCACAAAGAGTCGGACACGACTAAACGACTAAACAACAACAACAACAATAAGATCAGCTGTGATCATTGGAAGGTGCTGGTGGGGTAATCCTGTCCTTTATAACAGGCAGGAAAATGTTTGGGCCACCCCTTATATTTGGATAAAGATAAACCCAGTGCTGTAATCAGGGCTGGATTTAGACTTGATGAGGACCTAAGCTACTGAAGGTAGTGGGGTCCTTTATACAGTGGTACCTCGGGTTATATATGCTTCAGGTTACAGACTCCGCTATCCCAGAAATAGTACCTCGGGTTAAGAACTTTGCTTCAGGATGAGAACAGAAATCGCTCAGCTGCGGCACGGCGGCAGTGGGAGGCCCCATTAGCTAAAGTGGTGCTTCAGGTTAAGAATAGTTTCAGGTTAAGAACGGACCTCCAGAAAGAATTAAGTTCTTAACCCGAGGTACCACTGTATGTCCAGCTGTCCTTTGTCAGCAACAAATTGTCGCTGTTTTTGTGTGTTGAATATATGCTATATGTTCACTGATGGACCTAATACAGGGGTCAGCAAACTTTTTCAGCAGGGGGCCGGTCCACTGTTTCTCAGACCTTATGGGGGGCCGGATTATATATATATATATTTGGGGGGGGGGAATGAACGAATTCCTATGCCCCACAAATAACCCAGAGATGCATTTTAAATAAAAGGAAACATTCTACGCATGTAAAAACACTCTGATTCCCGGACCATCCGCGGCCAGAGTTAGAAGGGGGCTGGATCCGGCCCCCGGGCCTTAGTTTGCCTACCCATGACCTAATAGGTATCTCAAACCATTTGCACATGTTGCCATGCAACTGGTCTATGCAGAATGTAGGCACCCTATATATAGAAAGGAGCAAACCAGTGATATATTAGGGAGCAGGCTAGCAGGCGGGGCCCATGACTTACGTACATCATAGGAGCCTACACAACACAAAACACTGTTGCTGTATGTAGGTTTTATTTTATTTGTTTTTTAATCTTATATTTTGGAAACGTACATCCAGTTTTTCCACCTTTAATTTTTTGGGGGGCCCCCAAGAGCGTGGGGCCCGAAGCTATAGCTTGTTTAGCTTATACGTAAATCCAGCACTGGCTGTAATTGCTGAAGAGTGTTAGAGGCAAAGAGATTGTGGAAAACATACAGAATCCCACCTCCTTTTTCTAGAATCTTTCTGCTTCGGCTCCTGAACAAGAGTTCACAACCCCAGACTCTAAAAAATATCGCACAGCGGGCTTTGCAGCGAAGCGTTCAGCATTGTTAATGCACCACAGACATTACTTAATCTCTCCATCTATTCGAGGGCCCCCGTTTCCATAATATGAGCGAAGGAGATAAGTGGAGGACAATTGAATATTGTTTCTCTCGCAGCCTTTTGAAAGCAAGGCACGCTTTCATGTGCAGACACCCATTCGCAGAGGAATACAATAAGCGTAGAAAGTCAGACGGCAACACATTAAGAACTGCCTTAGTGGAACAGGCCAAGGATTCATCTTTAACAGCGACGGACTGCATGTTTGTTGGAACCTCTCCAAAGAGAGGTTGATGACAATCATGCTCTGCATTGGTCATCTAGCTATCAATGGTAGACTGCCCCTGAGGGTGGGGGTTCCATTACTGGCTATTTCTACCAATAGCTAATGACAAACCCATCCTCCCTGAATTAGTCTCAAAGCTACCGGGTGTGTTTATTGGCCAAAAATAACATGTGGAAGGAGGTTCTAACTAATGCTCCTTCCTAATAAAATTCTCTCCAAACTGTTCTCTCAGGCTGGATCTTATTGTTGTTTAGTCGTTTAGTCGTGTCCAACTCTTCGTGACCCCCTGGACCAGAGCATGCCAGGCCCTCCTGTCTTCCACTGCCTCCCGCAGTTTGGTCAAACTCATGTTTGTAGCTTCAAGAACACTGTCCCACCATCTCGTCCTCCATCGTCCTCTTCTCCTTGTGCCCGCCATCTTTCCCTACATCAGGGTCTTTTCCAGGGAGTCTTCTCTTCTCATGAGGTGGCCAAAGTCTTGGAGCCTCAGCTTCAGGATCTGTCCTTCCAGTGAGCACTCAGGGCTGATTTCCTTCAGAATGGAGAGGTTTGATCTTCTTGCAGTCCATGGGACTCTCAAGAGTCTCCTCCACCACCTGGAGTAGGAACCTGTAAGCCACTCCAGTATCCCTGCCAAGGAAACTCCATGGACAAAGACAACAGGCTGGATCTAGACACATAAACATTTTGGGGAAATGCGTTGTAAACCTCCCAGTGGGAAATCATGTTCGTTAAAGACGGGACTCCCCAGCACCACCTGGTGTCACAGTGCTAGAATGCATACAAAACACTTTTTCTTTAGTATTGTTGTTTAGTATTGTTTAGTATTGTTTCTTTAGTATTGTTTTTAACACTTGATTGGGAGCTGCCCAGAGTGGCTGGGGAAACTCAGCCAGATGGGCGGGGTATAAATAATAAATTATAATTATAATTATAATTATAATTATTATAGTATTGTAGCTGAGTCTTTAGTCTCTGCATGAACGACACAATAGAAGTCAAGAGCGCCGGCTCTGACCCCTCAGTCCCCTTTTCACAATACTAGAATTTGTGGACATCCCATGCAGCTTAATTCTGGAAGATTCAGGACAGAGAAAACAAAGTACCGTATTTTCCTGTGTATAACATGCACCCGTGTATAAGATGCTCCCTATTTGGGGGGACTCTAAGAAAATGGGGGGAGATTGCCCCCGTGTATAAGACCGCCCCCCTTTCTAAACATTTTTTAAAAGTAAAAAATCCTAGTCTTATACACGGAATAGTACGGTAATTCTTCACGCCGTACATTGTTAAACTATGGAACTCCCTGCCTCAGGAGGAAGTCAGGGAAGCCAAGTTGGATGGCTTTAAAAGAGGGTTGGAAAGCAATGTCTGGGTGACCATGGGTGCGCTAAGAGGGTTTATGGGACCCCACCATGGTGAGAAAGTTACATACTGGCCTCGTCTCAGTTGCTACCATGAATCATGCTTGCTAGAAAGTGTTCCCTCTCAAGACACCTTTTCCTTCCATTCATAAACAGCTCAAGCTTGGAAGCCAATATTTTACAAGGGGCTGATTGATCACCGTGCATTTACCAAGTGTCACTTAAAATAACTCATAGAAAATAGGTGTTGTGTGTTTTCATAAAGCCGTTGGAATGACTTACAGATGATTGCTTGGGTATGAGATACAAATGACAGGCATTTAATGGAACAACAGCTTTAAATCTGTTAACCTTTTTTTTCTTTTTTTAGATAAAAAATATATTATTGCCTTGTGCTTTCAAGGAAAGCTAAATTAATATGAAGTGCTCAAACAAGATGTTTTGTTTCCTCCTCGGGAGGAATGATCATGTAGCAAGGAAGAGGAGGAAGGTCTGTTAATTTAAAACCAGAGAGGATTTTGCTATTGTCATATGTTCCAAACCTGCCCATCCATAGGAGAAATTCAGCAAGCGGGTTTTCCAGGCAAGGAAATGGGTGTAACTAGGGTGAGTTTTTAAAAAAATGAATTGGGTTTTAAAAATGAATCAATTTCAGTTTATAATGGTGCCCCGCAAGACGAATGCCTCGCAAGACAGAAAACCCGCTAGACGAAAGGGTTTTCCGTTTTGGAGGTGCTTCGCAAAACGAATTTCCTATGGGCTTGCTTCGCAAGACGAAAATGTCTTGCGAGTTCCTGCAGGGTTTTTTTTCCTTTCCCCCCCTTTTTTCCAAGCCGCTAAGCTGCTTATCAGCTGATCCGCTAAGCCGCTAATCAGCTGATCGCTAAGCCGCTTAACAGCTGATCCGCTAAGCCGCTTATCAGCTGATCCGCTAAGCCGCTTATCAGCTGATCCGCTAAGCCGCTTATCAGCTGATCTGCTAAGCCTGCTAAGCCGCTAATAGCGCTAATCCGCTAAGCCGCTAATGGGCTTGCTTCGCAAGACGAAAAAACCGTAAGACGAAGAGACTCGCGGAACGGATTCTTTTCGTCTTGCGAGGCACCACTGTATAGCAGAACTGAAGGCTTATTGGATTTGATATCCCGCTTTATCACTACCCGAAGGAGTCTCAAAGCGGCTCACATTCTCCTTTCGCTTCCTCCCCCACAGCAAACACTCTGTGAGGTGAGTGGGGCTGAGAGACTTCAGAGAAGTGTGACTGGCCCAAGGTCACCCAGCAGCTGCACGTGGAGGAGCGGAGACGCGAACCCGGTTCACCAGATTACGAGACTACCGCTCCTAACCACTACACCACACTGGCTCTCATTATTATTCTTCATTATTGCATTTCATATCCCACCTTTTTGCTTCATGGTGCTCACGGTTCTCCCCTTTCTTATTTAATCCCTTCAACAACCTTCGAGGTAGGTTTGGCTGAGAGGCAACGACCAGCCCAAGGTCACCCAGTGAGCTTTATGGCCAAATGGGGATTCCAACCCTGGTGTCCTTGGTCCTAGTCCAACACTCTAACCACTAGACCACACTGTCTGGCAAACTGGATCTACCCAGCACCCCCCTCATTCTGTCTCATTCACACATCGCTAGCATTTTGACCCCAGTTATAAGAAAAAACTCATTTATCCCTTATGAGTACCCAAAAGCCTGTATATTGAAATTGAAATCCTTTATTGTCACTTGTACAACTTGTATACAGTGAGATTACACGAGACCCCCCCACTCAGCTCTCTTAGTCTTAATTCCCCTCGTTTACTGACGCACACCCACCAAACCCAAAAGTCCGTTGCCCTGTTGTTATCTTTTCATTCAGCAGCCTAACAGCCCAGGATAGAAGCTGTTCTTTACCCTGTTGGTGCGACTAATCATGCTTCTAGATCTTCTGCCCGAGGGCAGGCGATCAAGAAAGTGCCGGCCAGGGTGTGAATCATCCCTGAGAATTTCCCTCACTCTCCCGAGGCAATGTTCTTCCACAATGTCATCCAGTAGATTCACAGGACAGCCCATAATATCTTGTGCTGTATTCACCACCCTCTATCAGCATTTCCTATCAGTTGATGCCAAACCAGCGTCCCACACCGTGATGCAGTATGAAAAGACACTTTCTATTGTGGACCGGTAGAAGGAGATCACCAAATGTTGATTGACATCGTTCTTTCGCAATACTCTGAGGAGATGGAGCCTCTGTTGGGCTTTCTTAAACACCTGGGTATAGAGCCTGCCAACCTAGCAGTTCGAAAGCACTCCCGGGTGCAAGTAGATAAATAGGGACCGCTTACTAGCGGGAAGGTAAACAGCGTTTCCGTGTGCGGCTCTGGCTCGCCAGATGCAGCTTTGTCATGCTGGCCACGTGACCCGGAAGTGTCTCCGGACAGCGCTGGCCCCCGGCCTCTTGAGTGAGATGGGCGCACCACCCTAGAGTCTGTCAAGACTGGCCCATACGGGCAGGGGTACCTTTACCTTTACCTTTTTATAGAGCCCTTATGTAGATTTTCTATCGATAGGAGAAAATAACAGAGGCCAACCAGAGAATATTGAGAAGCAAAACAGCTAGTAAGCCTGATCTTTATTAAACTGTTGCAACAGGGTCCCCACTCACCACACACAAGAGGAGGGAGGAGAAACCCAGAACAATGGTATGCAAGCCCTTATATAGACTTTTGAAATAGCCCACCCTGTAGCTCAAGGTAAAGGGTAAAGGGACCCCTGACCATTAGGTCCAGTCGTGGCCAACTCTGGGGTTGCGGCGCTCATCTCGCTTTACTGGCCGAGGGAGCCGGCGTACAGCTTCTGGTCACCCAGCAGCTGCATGTGGAGGAGCGGGGAATCGACTACCGCTCTTAACCACTACACCACACTGGCTCTTAATAGCACAAGGATGGAAGACTGAAGAAATTCCAACTAAAGAATCATGGCAAGAAAACCTGATGGACTATGCACATAAGCTACGAGACAAGCATAACTGTGACTTTAAAAATGAATGGGAACCCTTTACAAAATATTTGAAGACGCAACAAAGTGAATTGGACTCCTTGGCAGGTTTTGAATAAACATTCACAAACTTTTTATTGACAATAATTGGCCAAACAATTTAAGGATTTATACAACTTTGTAACATGCAGAAAACAGCATTCGCAAAGAAACCAAAGACTGGAACTGAGGGAAGCCGGGGGGCGGGGTGGGTTCTGTGTGGGAGGGTGAAGGGAGGGGAGGAAAACAGGGAGAAAAATTAAGGATGATATGTTTTGGATAATATGTTTTGTTTAAATTTTCAATAAAAATTATTTATTTAAAAAAATGGATACAGGACCTTTTTGGGGGGGAGGGGAGTGTATTCGAACCCTGACGCAGTTTTATGATCTCTGTGATTTTGCGACTGTCTGAAAGCCAGCCTGTCTTCCGGTCCCAATGAATCACAGCTGCTTATAATTGAAGCAAAGGCGCGTTGGGGAAATGTAGTTCAAATGGGTGAAAGAAATAGCCTTGATTGGAAATAATATAATTGATCTAAATGTGTCTCGGATGCTAATGGCTCTTCATGTGGGAACATTAATTTCAAGAGGCTCCCACCCCTTTTAAGTTCGACAAGAGGAATCGGGTAAGTTCAGGGCCCCAGAAATTTGCTGTTGTTGCTGACAGTAGAAAGTCGTTCGTGTCTGCATTCAGCTTCTCCTTTGATGCTACAGCAAACAGTGAATTAAGTGCTAAAACTGTCTCCAAAAGTTGAACTCACTCCATTACTATGGCAACCAGTACAAATAGTATTATTATGAGTAGTAATAGTAGTATCACAGGTGAAATCTTCAGCATGGAGTGCTTGGGGTTCTAGCTTGCCAGCCTTGTCCTCTGCCAGGATGTTGTTGTTGTTTAGTCGTTTAGTGGTGTCCGACTCTTCGTGACCCCCTGGACCAGAGCACGCCAGGCACTCCTGTCTTCCACTGCCTCCCGCAGTTTGGCCAAACTCATGCTGGTAGCTTTGAGAACACTGTCCCATCATCTCATCCTCTGTCTTCCCCTTCTCCTTGTGCCCTCCATCTTTCCCAACATCAGGGTCTTTTCCAGGGAGTCTTCTCTTCTCATGAGGTGGCCAAAGTCTTGGAGCCTCAGCTTCAGGATCTGTCCTTCCAGTGAGCCCTCAGGGCCGATTTCCTTAAGAATGGATAGGTTTGATCTTCTTGCAGTCCATGGGACTCTCAAGAGTCTCCTCCAGCACCATAATTCAAAAGCATCAATTCTTCGGCGATCAGCCTTCTTTATGGTCCAGCTCTCACTTCCGTACATCACTACTGGGAAAACCATAGCTTGAACTATACAGACCTTTGTTGGCAAGGTGATGTCTCTGTCAGGATAACCAGTCTTCATTTCCCCATTTTCCCACCTTTGAAATATCAGTCAACATGCCATTTTCCACGAAGCATGCTCAGTCCTTGTTGGGTTGTTTTGGGTTTCCATCATCATTCCTCCAAACACCCAGTTCTGCAAACCTTGGCGTCCCCCCCTGAAGTCACTGATACCTCCCTCTGGTCCCATTCTGGCTACATGAGGATTCATGTACAGAGCTGTGCAAGAGATTAAAAAAACAGAAATTCTGCAGAAAAGCTCATGCCTTGCCAGAGTCGGCTGGGAAAGGAATTCGGAAGGTGTCAGGGCTGGAGCCAGGTTAGCAATGAAGGAAGCAGATCTCTGTTGCCAGCGAAGTTGCCAGTGATCTCAGCAATCCTTCCTAGTAAGTCTTGTCCCTATGGAGCAGTTTCCAAGACTGAGGTAAAAAAGGTAAAGGTAAAGGACCCCTGGACGGTTAAGTCCAGTCAAAGGTGACTAGGGGGTTGCGGCACTCATCTCGCTTTCAGGCCAAGGGAGCCAGTGTTTGTCCACAGACAAACTGGGTCATGTGGCCAGCAGGACTAAAGTGCTTTTTGCACAATGGGACACCGTGTTGGAAGCGCACGAAAATGTCGTTTACCTTCCTGCCACAGTGGTACCTATTTATCTACTTGCACTTTGACGTGCTTTCGAACTGCTAGGTTGGCAGGAGCAGGGACAGAGCAATGGGAGCTCACCCCATCGTGGGGATTCGAACCGCCGACCTTCTGATCAGCAAGCCCAAGAGGCTCAGTGGTTTAGACCACAGCGCCACCTGCATCCCTGCCACCCAGGACTGAAGGTCCCCACCTTCCCCACCTCTCTAAGGCTTCTCCTCTCTGGAATGTTTCCCACCAGCCTCAAACTGCAACTGTGCACCTCTGGCCTCTGTTCTGCCCTCCTCATATTCCTGCACATTCTTGGAGACCAGGGGAGAGAGGAGCTTGCCGCAACAGGAGATGGAGACTCCCTGGATTCTTCCACCATCTCTTGACCTCCCTCCTCTGCTTGGAGTCTGAACTGCTCCTTGTCACAGACTCTTCCTGCTCACTAAACCCCATTGCCGCTTTGGCACCCCTGACCATTAGGTCCAGCTGCGGACAACTCAGGGGTTGCGCACTCATCTCGCTCTATAGGCCGAGGGAGCCAGCGTTTGTCCGCAGACAGCTTTCTGGGTCATGTGGCCAGCATGAATAAGCCGCTTCTGGTGAAACCAGAGCAGCGCATGGAAACGCCGTTTACCTTCCTGCCGGAACAGTACCTATTTATCTACTTGCACTTTGACGTGCTTTTGAACTGCTAGGTGGGGAGCAGGGACTGAACAATGGGAGCTCACCCAGTCACGGGGATTTGAACTGCTGACCTTCTGATCAGCAAACCCTAGGCTCTGTGGTTTAACCCACAGCGCCACCTGCATACCTCCTCCCAAATCTCTCCCAGTGTGGGGTAGTGGTTAAGAGTGGTGGACTCGTAATCTGGGGAATCGGGTTTGCTTCCCTGCTCCTCCACATGCAGCTGCTGGGTGACCTTGGGCCAGTCACACTTCTCTGAAGTCTCTCAGCCCCACTCACCTCACAGAGTGTTTGTTGTGGGGGAGGAAGGGAAAGGAGAATGTTAGCCGCTTTGAGACTCCTTCAGGTAGTGATAAAGCGGGATATCAAATCCAAACACTTCTTTTTCTCTCCTCTGTGTCCCACCACCACTGCCCTGGCTCTGAGCCTTCCTCCTCTGGTGTTTCCCTTGGGGGGGGGTGTGTCTCCCTGGCTGGTGCCTCCCACCACTCCTCTATATCCAGCCAGTCCATGACAGCACCTGCTACACCAGCCTTTGCCAACTTTATGCCCTCCATCAGTTTTGAACTACAACTCCCATTAGCTGCAGCCTGTGTCTGATGGGAGTTGTAGTCCAGTGCACCTGGAGGACAGAAGGTTGGCAAAGACTGCGCTCCACTTTCGACAGGTGAAATAGATACTCCAGCGGCATGGCACCCCCTCCCCGTTTCTTGCCTGCAAATTAGGGTGATAAGCTTTTAGGGAAGCTTTTAATGTTTGATGCAGTGCTGTATTTTAATATTTTGTTGGAAGCCACCCAGTGTGGCTGGGGAAGCCCAGCCAGATGGGTGGGATATAAATAATAAATTATTGTTGTTGTTGTTTAATCGTTTAGTCATGTCCGACTCTTCGTGACCCCCTGGACCTGAGCACGCCAGGCCCTCCTGTCTTCCACTGCCTTCCGCAGTTTGGTCAAACTCATGCTGGTAGCTTCGAGAACACTGTCCAACCATCTCGTCCTCTGTTGTCCCCTTCTCCTTGCGCCCTCCATCTTTCCCAGCACCAGGGTCTTTTCCAGGGAGTCTTCTCTTCTCATGAGGTGGCCAAAGTCTTGGAGCCTCAGCTTCAGGATCTATCCTTCCAGTGAGCACTCAGGGCTGATTTCCTTCAGAATGGATGCGTTTGATCTTCTTGCAGTCCATGGGACTCTCAAGAGTCTCCTCCAGCACCAGAATTCAAAAGCATCCATTCTTTGGGCAATCAGCCTTCTTTATGGTCCAGCTCTCACTTCCATACATCACTACTGGGAAAACCATAGCTTTAACTATATGGACCTTTGTTGGTAAGGTGATGTCTCTGCTTCCTTTTCTGAAGGTTGTCTGCTCTCTGGGTGACCAAATCCCGGTTTTCAAAATACCTAGATGCTTTGTTCCTTTCAACACCAGTGCATTCTTATTTTGATTTTGATTTCCCTTCCTCCCCAATTAGTTTCAGTTTCACTCAGCAGCAAAAAAACAAAAAAATTCCCACCCCCAAAACCATTTCCCTTGTCAGATACCAGTAGCATTTCCAGAAGCTGATCTTATTCACTGAAACGGGGGAGCCAGGAGGAAAGAGGCCGCTTGAAGGACAACTTTGCTGGACTGGTTCCCACCTAAGCTAAGCTCGGTCCTTTTCTCCCTGGGCCTAGGGAGGGTGGGGGTGGGGTGGGGGATTAGCTTTCCTTTCTAGACTGTTCCTGGGGGCTACGTCAAGGTTAGCTAATCTCCAGCGCGTCTTAATTCCCTTTTTTTTGCTGATTTGAAGGACGAAAATGCATCCTAAGAAAGGAGTATTGGTGGGAAATTCCCTCCTTTCGCCACTAGGGGGCACTGCTCTTCCATCTACATAGAAGGACGCAGCCGCTGATACGCCAGTGGTTAAATAAAATAAAATAACGAGGCACCGAACGGAAAATAACAAGCAAGGAAAGTCCATGTCAGGCACAGGGAGTTTTGCTCCTGCCGAGTGTAGAAACCGGCGAGGGAAAAAGATTGCATGCATTTAGAATTCCACCGTTTTGCTAAATCTGCAAACATCAAAGCCTTCTCTGGTTCCCTCTGTTGGATCCAGTCTGTTGGATCCACCTGAGGCTCCAATCTTGTCACATTCAGAGCTCTTTGCCTCTCCTTATCCTTTATCTTTCCCCTCGTATTTGTTCCTCCAATTCTACCAGCCGCTCAAAAAACCCAGGGGTGGGATTTGCTGTTTTCCTCTTACATTAGGCTATGGAGTGTCAAGCACAGAAATATAAGAAGAAGTTGCTGGATCAGGCCAATGCTCCATCTATTCCAGCATCCTGTTCTCACAGTAACCAGCCAACCAGGTGCCCCTGTGGAAAACCCGCAATCAGGATTCGAACACAGGACTCGGTAACGCAGGAAGCGACCTTACACTGAGTCCCATCTAGCTCACTATTGTCTACACTGAGTGACAGTGGCTCTCTGGGATTTAAGGCAGGAATCTCTTCCCAACCTTACCTGGAGATGCCAGGTGGGGATTGAACCTGCAGACCTTCTGCTTGCCAGGCAGGGGTTCTATCACTGAGCTGTGGCCCCTCTTGTGGTTTCCAGCAACTGGTACCCACCAACAGTGGGGGCAGAGCTTCTTCTTTCTTTCTTCTTCTTCTTCTTTGGATATCACTCGTAGCCAAGTAAGATGGTCTTCCATGAACACAGTTTTATCAATGAGTCCGTAAGTGAATGTGGAGGCCAGTTCTGGATCCACACGTCCTTCCACAGTGGGGACATAGGTTTCCAGACAGGAGTTGATCACGGTGTAGACTTGCAAGCATGCCTTCCTTGTAGCACGTTTTCCCCTTGTGTCCTGAATTCAAGTGTGTTCAAAGCCCATGACACCTTTGGTCAAGACTGTTCTCCAACTAGAACAATCACAGATCAGTGTTTCCCAATTGTTGGTATTTGGTGTGGGTTAAACCACAGAGCCTAGGACTTGCCGATCAGAAGGTCGGTGGTTCGAATCCCTGTAACGGGGTCTCAGCTCCCGTTGCTCGGTCCCTGCTCCTGCCAACCTAGCAGTTTGAAAGCACGAAGTGCAAGTAGATAAATAGGTACCGCTCCAGCGGGAAGGTAAACAGTGTTTCCATGCGCTGCTCTGGTTTTCTAGAAGCAGCTTAGTCATGCTGGCCACATGACCTGGAAGCTGTACACCAGCTCCCTCGGCCAATAAAGCAAGATGAGCGCTTGCAACCCCAGAGTCGGCCATGACTGGACATAATGGTCGGGGGTCCCTTTACCGTTAAACTAATTTTTTTTTAGATTTGCCTTGAGACAGTCTTTAAACCTCTTTTGTTGACCACAAACACTACGTTTTCCATGTTTAAATTTGGAAGAGAGTAGTTGCTTTGGAAGACGATCATCAGGCATCCACAACAACATGACCAGTCCAACGAAGTTGATGTTGAAGAATCATCGCTTTGTCACTGGTGATCTTTGTTTCTTCCAGTACACTGGCATGCATAGTCCCATGGCTAGTGACCATCGATAGCTCTCTCTCCTCCGTGAATTTATCCAATCCTCTTCTAAATCCATCCAAGTTGGTGGTCATCACTGCCTCTGGTTGGCCATTGTGGGAACAGCAAGTTGGACCAGATGGACCACTGGCCTGATCCAGCACCAGGCTCTTACATTCTAGAGGCATCAGCAGATCCACCTTGAGCTGATCCACTTTTAAAGCCATCCAGGTGAGTGGCCAGGGACGCGGGTGGCGCTGTGGGTAAAACCTCAGTGCCTAGGACTTGCCGATCGTCAGGTCGGCGGTTCAAATCCCCGCGGCGGGGTGCGCTCCCATCATTCGGTCCCAGCGCCTGCCAACCTAGCAGTTCGAAAGCACCCCCGGGTGCAAGTAGATAAATAGGGACCGCTTACTAGCGGGAAGGTAAACGGCGTTCCGTGTGCTGCGCTGGCTCGCCAGATGCAGCTTTGTCACGCTGGCCACGTGACCCGGAAGTGTCTGTGGACAGCGCTGGCCCCTGACCCCTTAAGTGACATGGGCGCACAACCCCAGAGTCTGTCAAGACTGGCCCGTACGGGCAGGGGTACCTTTACCTTTAGGTGAGTGGCCATTGCTGTCTCCTGTGGGAGTGAGTTCCATAGTTGAGATGTGAACTGCATGAAGAAGTCTTTTCTTTTACCTGTCCTGCCTGTGGATAGTTTTTTCACCTGTGGAGGGGGACCAGGAAGATCGAGAGTCTGGAAACCAAGCCTTATGAAGAATGGTTGAGGGAACTGGGTCTGTTTAACCTGGAGAAGGTGATAGGATAACCATTTCCAAATATCTAATGGTCTGTCCCATGGAAGATGGAGCGAGCCTGTATTCTGCAGGACCCAAATGAATGGATTCAAGTTACAAGAAAGGACTTTCAGGTGGTGAGAGCTGTTTCAAAGTTTTCTCCAATGCTATTCCTCATTACTAGTCCCAGCCTCATCCAAGACCAGTCTTTGAATGTCACCTGTCACTCAAACTCAGCCCAATTGCAAATAGTATTCCTAGAGGACTCTGTTTTTAGGAAGTTCAAATTGTAGGGTGGTTTTTTTCGGGGGGGGGGGGGATGCTGTATAGGTTGTGATGTCTGGAAACTACCCAAATTTTATCTGGAGGTTGAAGGCATTAAACAAAATCACAAGATTTTTTTATATATTTTCCATCAAAGTGGCAAAGATGAACAATATTTTATTTCTACTCTTTTAGAACATTGGTTTCCATATGACCAGTGTGTTTGCTGGAGGTTGGTGGAAGCAATATTTAAGGCAGTTCAGCCTCTGAGAAGCAGGGGACGTGTGGCACTGCAGTGATTAAAATGCTAGCTGGTCGCTTTGGAGAGATGAATTCTGCTACTTGATCTGCGGCATGGAACTTTCCCT
The DNA here is from genome assembly GCF_964188315.1 of Podarcis muralis. NCBI lineage: Eukaryota > Metazoa > Chordata > Lepidosauria > Squamata > Lacertidae > Podarcis > Podarcis muralis. The sequence goes on from NC_135662.1 coordinate 4,046,777, forward strand.
GACCTTGGAGAATCCGCCTGCTCTCAGAAAAGATACATTGGCAGAAGAAGAACGTCGTGCAGTTAATTTTTTTTTTATTTTTTTTTTTATTTTTTTTTTTTTGCGTTTTAAAATTTTATTAAGTTCCAATAAATCATACATAAATCCAAAAGCAAAAAGAAAACATTTTGGACTTCCTACAACGTCATTGGCAATCATTCGAAATAGTCTCTTTGAATCACATTCCCTCTGTTCCTATTACCATTTGTTCTCCCATTCTTCTAACTTTCAAATAAGCAATATTTACAAATTATTTACAGTGCCTCTTTAAACCCCACTAGCGTTGTATTTACATCACAGTTGTTTTCCAGATACCCCACAAATTTCTTCCAATCCTCAATAAATTTTTGATCTTTGATATATCTTATTTTGCCGGTTAGTCTATCCAACTCTGCGTATTCTGTCAGCTTTGTTCTCCACTCTTCTATCCTTGGACTCTCTTCCTGTTTCCACTTCTGAGCTATTACTATTCTGGCGGCAGTTGCCGCATACTGGAACAGCTTGCCGTCCTTTTTCCTAATATCTTTTCCTGTAATACCTAGTAAAAAGGCTTCTGGTTTTTTCACAAAGGTGTATCTTAGTATCTTTTTCATTTCATTATAAACCTCTTCCCAGAAGCCTTTTACTTTCTTACAGACCCACCACTGATGGTACAGTGTCCCTTCTTTCTGTTTGCATTTCCAACATTTATTGTCTACCTTATACATCTTTGCCAATTTTACGGGTGTTATGTACCACCTGTAGAGCATCTTCAGCATATTTTCCTTAAGTAACGTACACGCCGTGAATTTTATATTTACTGTCCACACCCTTTCCCAATCTTCAGGCTGGATATTATATCCAAAGTCCCTTTCCCACTGTACCATCACAGATTTCGTTTCCTCCTCCTTCCTAGCCCCCTCCAGCAGCATTTTATACATTCTTGATAGATTTTTACAATCATTGTCGATTACTTCACTTTGAAAGGCTGATTTTTTTCCCTCATACCCCCTTTCCTTCACTTCTTTTTTAAACATTTCATTTATCCTGAAGTAGTGCAACCAATCATATGTAAGTGTTTTAACCTGATCATATGGTTTTATTTTCCACTTCCCATCTTCCTTGATAGCCATCTCTCCATAGTTTCCCCACTTTTCTCTCATGTTTATCTTCTTTACGCCAATTATCTCTAACGGGGAAAGCCAATGTGGAGTTTTTGGTTCCAATATGTTCTTATGTCTCTCCCATACCTCAATTAGTGGGCCTTTAAAGATATGAGTACTAAATCCCCTATGGACCCTCTTTTTGTCACACCATAGGTACGCGTGCCACCCGAATTTGTTGCTAACTCCTTCCAAATCTAAGAGCTCTCTGTCCTCTAACTTTACCCATTCTTTTATCCAGCATAAACATGCTGCCTCATAGTATAGTCTAATGTCTGGTAGGGCGAAACCCCCTCTTTCTTTTCTCTCTGTTAATAACTTATATTTGATTCTGGGCTTCTTCCCTTCCCAGACATATCTTGTGATAACCTTCTTCCAATCCTTAAAGTCCTTTATACCTTTTATTATGGGTATTGTTTGGAATAGGAATAGCAACTTGGGTAGCACCATCATTTTAACCATAGATATTCTTCCCCAGAGTGATAGTTTCATTCTAGCCCAACCCTCCATATCTTTTTTCAGTCCTTTCCAAACTGGGGTATAATTATTTTGGTATAAGTCAATATTCTTGTTGGTCAGCCAGATTCCCAAATATTTAACCTTTTTTGCCACTTCTATTTCTGTTTGCTGCTGAAGGCATTCAATCTGGTCTTGATCCATGTTTTTAACTATCATTTTGGTCTTACTCTTATTCAATTTAAATCCTGCTAGATTTCCGAAATCCTCCATCTCCTCTAAGATCGCCTTTATACTTTCTCTGGGTTCTTCTACTGTCAAGACTACATCATCTGCGTAGGCCTTAACTTTGTACTCATTTAATCCAACAGTTACCCCTTTAATCTGCTTGTTCTGCCTTATTGCATTAAGCAGAACTTCCAGAACTACTATAAATAACAGAGGCGACAGCGGACATCCCTGTCTTGTTCCTTTAGATATTTTTATGTCTTCAGTAATAACATTATTAACTATGAGTCTCGCTTTTTGTTCTGTGTATATGGCCTTTATACCATTAAGAAAATCCTTGCCCACCTCCATGAACTCCAGATTTTTCAACATAAACTCCCATGTAACATTATCGAAAGCTTTCTCTGCGTCTACAAAGATTAAGCTTGCTGATTTATCACATCTTTCAGACAAATATTCGATAATGTTAACTATATTCCTTGTATTGTTTCTTATATGCCTACCCGGTAGGAATCCAGTTTGATCTTTATGTATAATTTTCATTAATATTTTTTTAAATCTTTTAGCCAGGATTCCCGCAAAGATCTTATAATCAGTGTTCAATAAGGAGATAGGTCTATAATTCTTCACCTGAGTTGGGTCCGAATCTTGTTTAGGAATAATTGTTATAAAGGCTTCTTGCCACGTCTTTGGAATGTCTCTTTCTTTTAGGATACCATTCATTACTTCTGTCAATGGTGTTATCAACTTATCTTTCATTTCTTTGTAATAACTTGATGTGAACCCATCTGGGCCCGGTGCTTTCCCTCTTTTTAACTCTCTTATCCCTTCTTCTACCTCTTCTCTTCGTATTGGGGTGTTTAGTTGTTCTTTTTGGTCCGTCGGAATCCTCCTCATCCCTTTTTCTTTTAGATATCTCTCTATCTTTTTCCCATTATTTCTTTCTTTATTTCTATACAGTTGTCTATAAAAATCCACAAATCCTCTCCTAATTTCTTTTGGGTTTGTTGTTTCTTCTCCGTTTATTTGAATCTTAGTAATTGTGTTTTGTTCTTTCCTCTTTTTTACCAACCAGGCAAGCCATTTTCCTGATTTATTAGCAAACTCGAAATTTTTCTGTCGTAATCTCTTTATGTTCCATTCAACCTCCTTATCTATTAACATTGCAAATTGAGTTTGTAAAGTCTTTATTTCTTGCTTTATCTTCTCATTATTGGGTTTTTTAGTCAGTTTTTGTTCCTTGTCCATTATCTGTCTCAAGATCTCTTTAGTCTTTTTTTCCTTATTTTTCCTTTTCCACACATTTTGCTGTATAAGTAGGCCCCTCATTACCGCCTTACTTGCGTCCCATACCACACTTATCTTTGTCCCTTTATCTAAATTATCCTGAAAATATTCCGATAACGTCGTGCAGTTTAGGATGGACTCAGCCCCTCACCCCAAAAATGGCCGATCATTTAATTATCTCACATATGCTCTACTTTTCCCCCATCCTGGAGCTCAGATCAGCTTATAAATGGTTCCCAAAAGGTCTCCCATTCAGGCAGCTTGAAAAGTGAGCCCTGCTTATTTTTAGCAGCAAAACTCTGCCAGGTACCTCCAAATCTCTCTCTCTCTCACACACAAATGCCAGCCACTAAATAGCAAGGGGCCCATCTTTTATTTGAGGAGGGGATATTACAAATCTAGAGCTTCATAGGCCCCACTGTGATTCACACCATCAATATCTTTTGTTAATTTGAAAGGAGACTCTACCTATCCTAGAATCACAAATTTGTAGAGTTGCAGGGGACCCCCGGTATACCTGAAGGAGCATCTCCACCCCCATCATTCTGCCTGGATGCTGAGGTCTACGCCGAGGGCCTTCTGGCGGTTCCCTCATTGCGAGAAGCAAAGCTACAGGGAACCAGGCAGAGAGCCTTCTTGGTGGTGGCACCCGCCCTGTGGAACGCCCTCCCATCAGATGTCAAAGCGATAAACATCTACCTGACATTCAGAAGACATCTGAAGGGAGCCCTGTTTAGGGAAGCTTTTAATCTGTGATATTTTACTGTATTTTTTGTTTCTATGGAAGCCACCCAGAGTGGCTGGGGAAACCCAGCCAGATGGGCGGGGTACAAATAATAAATTATTATTATTATTATTATTATTATTATTATTATTATTATTATGGTCTGGGTGAAGGATCAAAGCAGGAGATAATCAGGCACAATGGTGTTAACAGGTCTTCAGTAAAATACTGCTGCGGAAATATGGTACAACATGGGACTCAACACTTCCATAATATTATACATAATATATATGTATTTTTTGCGTACAATATTGCAAGGTCAACCTTTAAATATAATAATGTGAATGCACAAGTCATCGGAGATGAGTGGGTGCTTGATGCAGAAGGTAGTTCAAAATGGGAAAAATTTACCTGAAGGAGCGTCTCCACCTCCATCGTTCTGCATGGATGCTGAGGTCCAGCGCCGAGGGCCTTCTGGCGGTTCCCTCACTGCGAGAAGCAAAGCTACAGGGAACCAGGCAGAGGGCCTTCTCGGTGATGGCACCTGCCCTGTGGAATGCCCTCCCACCAGATGTCAAAGAGAACAACAACTACCTGACATTTAGAAGACATCTGAAGGCAGCTCTGTTCAGGGGAGTTTTTAATGTGTGATATTCTGATGTATTTTTAACCTTTGCTGGAAGCCGCCCAGATTGTCTGGGGCGGGGTACAAATAAATTATTATTATTATTATTATTATTATTATTATTATTATTATTATTATGCAGGAAAGCAGCTAAATAATCCCTGACTGATGGCTATCCAGCCTCTGCTTCCAGTGAAAGAGTCTACCACCCTCCATCCAATGTTTAAACAGCTCTTACTGATAGAGCTTGGCTCTGTAATCAGTAACTTTGTGGGGTAATTTACAGGAGGGGGATTTGTAAATTCAGGTTGGGGGGTTCATTCTTGGGGCTGACTGCAGTTTTCCTGGCACCTCTCACTGGGCTTTGGGGTGCTAGCCAGGTAACAACCTTCACTGGCCTTGCTCCACACCTTCCTTAAATGTGTGGGAATGTTCAGGGTGGCAGGAGAGGATATATTATGTTTCTTGGGAGAAAAGCAATGACAAACCTAGACAGCATCTTAAAAAGTAGAGACATCACCTTGCCAACAAAGGTCTGTATAGTTAAAGCTATGGTTTTCCCAGTAGTGATGTATGGAAGTGAAAGCTGGACCATCAAGAAGGCTGATCGCCGAAGAATGGATGCTTTTGAATTCTGGTGCTGGAGGAGACTCTTGATAGTCCCATGGACTGCAAGAAGATCCAACCTGTCCATTCTGAAGGAAATCAGCCCTGATTGCTCACTGGAAGGACAGATCCTGAAGCTGAGGCTCCAATACTTTGGCCACCTCATGAGAAGAGAAGACTCCCTGGAAAAGACCCTGATGTTGGGAAAGATGGAGGGCACAAGGAAAAGGGGACGACAAAGTCAGAAAAACCAAACAAAAAAGAGCCGCAAAAGCAAAAATGCAAAATAAATAGCAAAAACGAGAAGTGTAGCACTCAAAAATGGAAAGTGTGGCACTCAAATCAGAATCGTAACACTCAAAACGGAGTATGTTCGGTTTCCAAAAAAAGTTTGCAAGCTGGAACACTTACTTCCGGGTTTGCAGTGTTTGGGTTCCAAGTTGTTTGAGTGCCAAGGCGTTTGAGAACCAAGGTACCACTGTATGTTAGATTAATTCTGTATTCTTAATTATACTTTATTGTCATATTGTTATTGTTTTCCTCTGCCTTTTAGAATGTTTTAATTTATGTTTTCTTTTTCTTTCTTTAACTCATTGCAATATTTTTAATAACATTGGGGGGGGGAATCAAAAGATGGTCATGCACTGTTTGAGAAAGCAGGAATTGGTTAGATTCACTTTAAAACATGGATTGAATTTAATTTCACTCCCACCCCTACTCAGAAGTAAGTCCCTTGATGTCTCAGTGAGGCTTACTCCCAGGTAAGTGGGTATAGGTTTGCAGCCTCAGGCCTCTAAATATTAACTGAGACTGAAAAGGAAGCGCAGGGATGTGAGTGCCGGTCGATATTAGAGCTTGAGTTCAGGTATTATTTGAATCCGCGCTGGCTGTGGTGAGCAGTTCAGGCTTCATGCAAGCCAACAATTAGAAAATCAATGCTGAGGAGGAAGTGAATAGGAACATGCAAGACAGATGGGGAAATTCTCTTCTGCCTTTGACAGGCAAGTATATCGTGGTAGCTTATTCGGATATAACTGACATTCTTCATCAAAGATTCTTCCAAGGTCCTAAGCTATCTGTCACAGAATGTGCTGGGGCTCTGTTCTGCTGAGGGATATAAATCTGCTGGGATAAAAGAAGCCATTGCTGTTGGTGGAGCACATCAAGACTGGAGGGGTTTGTATACCAGTGCTGCTTCCTTAACCTTGAAGTGGTGTGTGTGTGTGTGTGTGCACTTGCTTACTTTTCAAAATGAGTAATGGCACTTCCATCTGCCCAGAAACCAAACACACCCAGTGCCAGATTTATGTATAAGCTAAGCAAGCTATAGATTAGGGCCCCACTCTCTTGGGGGGGTCTCCAAATAATAAAAATAATAATTTATTATTTATACACTGCCCATCTGGCTGGGTTTCCCCAGCCACTCTGGGTGGCTTCCAACAGAATATTAAAATACAATAGTCTATTAAACATTAAATGCTTCCCTAAACAGGGCTGTCTTCAGATGTCTTCTAAAAGTCTGGTAGTTGTTTTTCTTTTTGACATCTGGTGGGAGGGCATTCCACAGGGCAGGCGCCACCACTGAGAAGGCCCTCTGCCTGGTTCGCTTTAACTTGGCTTCTCGCTGCGAGGGAACCGCCAGAAGGCCCTCGGAGCTGGACCTCAGCGTCCGAACAGAACGCTGGGGGTGGAGACGCTCCTTCAGGTATACTGGACCGAGGCCGTTTAGGGCTTTCAAGGTCAGCAACAACACTTTGAATTGGGCTCAGAAACGTACTGGGAGCCAGTGTAGGTCTTTCAAGACCGATGTTATGTGGTCTCGGCGGCCGCTCCCAGTCACCAGTCTAGCTGCCGCATTCTGAATTAGTTGTAGTTTCTGGGTCACCTTCAAAGTAGCCCCACATAGAGTGCATTGCAGTAGCCCAAGTGAGACATAACTAGAGCATGCACCACTCTGGCGAGGCAGTCTGTGGGCAGGGAGGGTCTCAGCCTGCATACCAGATGGAGCTGCTAAACAGCTGCCCTGGATACAGATTTGACCTACGCCTCCATGGACAGCTGTGAATCCAGAATGACTCCCAGGCTGTGCACCTGGTCCTTCAGGGGCACAGTTACCCCATTCAGGACCAGAGAGTCCTCCACACCTGCCCGCCTCCTGTCCTCCAAAAAATTTAAAGGGGAAAAAAACCCTGGATGTACATTTCCAAAATATAAGATTAAAAACAAATAAGATAAAACCTACATACAGCAACAGTGTTTTGTGTTGTGTAGGCTCCTATGATGTAAGTCATGGGCCCCACCTGCTAGCCTGTTCCCTAAAATATCACTGGTTTGCTCCTTTCTATATATAGGGTGCCTACATTCTGCATGGACTGGATGCATGGCAATATGTAGCATGCTGTTGCGGACTGCGGTGCAGCACAGTTGAATGTAGGTCAAGCTGTTGTACCTGTTATGTAATATTAAAGAGTGCTTGTAGACTGCATAGACTAAGAGTATAAGCATATATTCAACACAAAAAAGCAACAATTTGTTGTTGATAAAGGACAGCTGGACATATAAAGGGCCCCATTACCTTCAGTAGCTTAAAAGGTAAAGGGACCCCTGACCATCATGGAACTTTGAAGTGTCAGGCATAGCCCTATTGGCTTTAGCCCAAACGTAGCAGAGTTTTCCTGCACAGCGAAGAAGCTAGTTGCGGCGGTAATGACTAGTCAGCTAGACTCAGAATAACTATTTACAGGATTTATTAGAAAGGAGAAAATAAAACCAGCAGAGTTTCTGCATACAAAACAAAGCAAAATAAACCCTCTCTTTCTCTCTCTCTCAAAACCGTACACAGCACTTCTACTCCTAACAACACCTCACATCAAACTGAGCTAGCAATCCCTTGATAACAGAGTTGAGTGCTGGTCGTTAACCAATCAGAGTGAGTAGTTTCTAGGTCAAGCAGACCTGGGCTTTCTGCCAAGAGTAAATTGACACTGCCCTGAGTTAATTGTGCGAAGCTAGAATCTGCAAGTTTCCCACGAGAACCAATTAACAGAAACTGAACACCCCCTCACAGATTCTGCTGAACAATTAACACCAAATACACCTATGTAGGAGATCATTTTTCCAGCAAACCTAAACCCTTGCACATTCGCTTGTTCTTTATCTTTGCCAATGGTTTAGTTAACACATCTGCTACATTTTCTTCACTTGATACATAAGTACAGGTGATTACATTGTCTTGTACACAGCAACGTACATTTTGGTATTTTACAGAGATATGTTTGGAACGCGATTTGAAACCCTCTGTTTTACTTAAGGTTATACAAGCTTGATTATCAATGTAAACTTGTACTGGTTCTCCACAATTTACATTTAAATCTGCTAACAAATGCTTGAAATAAATCACCTCGTTGCACAATTCACTCAATGCGGCGTACTCTGATTCCGTTGATGACACACTTACAACGTCTTGCTTGCGTGACTGCCAGCTGATTAAAGCTCCACCAACCATTATGACTAGTCCTGTGACAGATTTTCTATCCGGCAAATTTCCCCAGTCACTATCACAGTAGCAACTCAACATTTCATCCTCTGAAGAATTTAATTGTAACATATAGCCAATTGTCTGCTTGAGATATCTCAGAACTTGTTTTACCCCTTTCCAGGCATTTAGTGTGGGTTTTGAGACCAATCTACTTAATATGCCTACTGCGTAGCTAATATCAGGTCTGGACCACTGTGCTATATATAATAAACTTCCAATTACAGAGTGATATACATCAGGATGTTCAAATTCAGGACTCTCATCTATATGAAGTGTTTTTATGAAACCTGGATCCATAGGCACCACTGCCCCTTTGCAATCCTGCATCCTGTATGTAGTCAGTAGTTGTTTAACTTTGTTCTGCTGACTAATTAGACAGCTGCCATCTTGGGCCCAGCACACTTCCAACCCTAGATATGTCCTAATAAAAAAAAATAAATAAATAAAATAATAATAATAATAATAAAAAAAAAATTTAAAAAAAAAATATAAAAAAAAATAAAAAAAAAAAATAAAAAAAAAAAATAAAAAAAAAAAATAGATATGTCCTAACCGGGCCTAAGTCTTTCACTTTGAACTTACTGGACAATTGTTTGGCAAACCTTTTAGTTTGTTTATCTGTTTTGCAGGCATACAAAACATCATCTACATAAATCAGACAAAACTCTTGATCACTGCCTGTACCATGTACATAAACACAATTGTCAGCTGTACTCTGCTTGAAACCAAATGACACTAAGGCCTCATGGAAACATTTGTTCCAAGATCTTGCAGCCTGTTTGAGACCATATAGAGCTTTGTTTAATTTCAACACTCTATTGGAACCTGTCTCATAACCAGGCGGTTCGGCTAGATACAGGTCTTCTGATATTGACGCATGTAAATATGCAGTCTGAATGTCAAAATGGTTTAACAGGAGTTTTCTCTTTGCTCCAAGCGTTAAAATCAGCCTTACACTGTCCCCCTTAGCAGTAGGGGAAAAAGTCTCGTCATAATCTTTTCCAGGCCTCTGAGAGTATCCTTGAGCCACTAAACGAGCTTTGTATTTGTACTCTCCTGTCACCAGAGGTTTAAGTTTGTACACCCACCTGCAGCCTACAATCTTTGCCCCCTCAGGTGCTGCTACTGGTGTAAAAACCTTGTGCTCATTCAGAGAGGACATCTCTTCCTCCATTGCCTGTTTCCAGCGCTCTGCCTCCTCTTTTGGTAACTTTAACACATCCTGAAAACTCTTGGGTTCTGCACTTACACTAAACACATTTGCAGTATCTGGAGAAAAACGCACCGGAGGCACTCCTTTGTTTTGTCTTTTAGATCTTCTGGGAGAAAATTTTTCTTCTGACCCACTTTCCTCCTCAGAACTACGACCTCTCTTTTGTTGCTTAGCAACTGGTCTTTGGCTAACTTCACTTTCTTGAGAGCTCTTATCTGAACTTTCCTCCCCCTCAGACTCTGATTCTCTGTGTCTACTTTCAGAGTCATGAAGCTCCTGGGAAGGTTCAAACCAAACCTCAGTATTGGCATGTAGTCTCTCCCAGCCACTATGTTCACAAAAACTGGCATTCCTGGAGATCACAATGCCATTTGTCCCTTCAGCAAAACGGAAACCTTTTCCCAGCTCCTGGTAACCCACAAACACTAACTGTTTGGTCTTAGGATCTCCCTTCTTCCTCATTTGTTTCGGAATTAATACCCAGGCTTTTGATCCAAACACATGCAAATGGTCAATTTTGGGTTTTTTCTGAAACAATTTATTTTTTTATTTTATTTTTTATAAATATTTTTTTATTGCTTTGTTTTCCAAAGTCAAGTTACATCATCAATAACCCAACAAAAGCTGTTTTTTACAGAAAAATAAAAGAAAAAGACAGACAGAAACAGAAAAAAAGCTCATTTTTCCAAATCTTTTTTCATTATCCTCAGGACTTCCCCAACTCCTCCGTCCCTGTATTTTTTACAATAAAAGTTAAATAGCAAATTATTACCTTGTTTCGTGTATTTTTATATTTTCATCTAATTATTCACTTCAAAAAATTAAACTTTTCTCAATCATAAATCAGTCACAATGATATCCGAATTTCAATATTGAGGCATGTTTTTCTCAAAACTTAGCAAATTTTCAACATTCAAATATCTTATAGTGTTTTTTTAAATAATCCTTAAATTTTCTCCAATCCTCCTCCACTGCGTCCTCTCCCAGGTCTCGAATTCTGCCGGTCATCTCAGCTAGTTCCATATAGTCCATCAGTTGCGTATGCCATTCTTCCAGCGTGGGTAGCTCCTGTGCCTTCCAGTATTTGGCTAAAAGGATTCTTGCTGCTGTAGTTGCGTATAAAAAGAAAGTTCTATCTTTCTTTGGCACTCTCTGGCCTACAATGCCCAGGAGGAAGGCCTCTGGTTTCTTCTGAAAGGTATACCTAAATACCTTTTTCAACTCATTATAAATCATTTCCCAAAAGGCCTTCACCCTCGGGCATGTCCACCAGAGGTGAAAGAACGTTCCTTCAGCCTCCTTGCATTTCCAACATTTGTTGTCAGACAAATGGTATATCTTTGCAAGTTTGACTGGGGTCATGTACCACCTGTACATCATTTTCATAATGTTTTCTTTTAAGGCACTGCATGCCGTAAATTTCATACCGGTGGTCCATAACCTTTCCCAGTCTTCAAACATAATGTTGTGTCCAATATCTTGTGCCCATTTTATCATGGCTGATTTAACTATCTCATCTTGGGTATTCCATTTAAGCAACAAGTTATACATTCTTGAAAGCACTTTCGTCTTAGGTTCAAGTAGTTCTGACTCTAATTTTGATTTTTCCACCTGGAAACCAATTTTTTTATCTTTTTTGAAGATCTCTAAAATTTGGGCATAATGAAACCAGTCTCGCACCTTTTCTTTCAATTTTTCAAAACTCTGCAACCTCCAAGTGTCACCCACTCTTTCTATTATTTCACAGTATTTTGCCCAGCCACCCCCCATATTGAGTATTTTTATGGCCTTAGCCTCCACCGGTGATAACCACCTCGGAGTCTTGCTTTCGAGTAAGTCCTTGTATTTAGTCCAGACATTAAACAAAGATTTCCTTACAATATGGTTTTTAAATAACTTATGAACCTTTACCTTGTCGTACCACAAATATGCATGCCACCCGAAAGCATTGTTAAACCCTTCCAGATCTAGGACATCAGTGTTTTCTAACAGAAACCAATCTTTCATCCAGCAGAAGGATGCAGCTTCATAATACAACCTTAGGTCCGGCAGGGCAAATCCCCCTCTTTCCTTTGCATCTGTTAGTATTTTGAGTTTTATTCGGGGCTTTTTGCCCTGCCAGACAAACTTCATAATGTCCCTCTGCCACTTTCCAAAACACTCCACTCTGTCCACGATCTGGAGGGCCTGAAACAGAAACAGCATTCTTGGCAATACATTCATCTTAACTGCTGCAATTCTTCCCAACAAGGAAAGTTTCAATCTTGACCAAATATCTAGATCCTTTTTGATTTCAGACCAACATTTTTCATAATTATCTTTGAACAAATTCAGATTTCTCCCAGTCAGATTAACCCCCAGGTATCTCACTTTTTTTGCCACATTTAATTCAGTTTCCTTCTGAAACTCATCTATTTCTAAAGGTGTCAAATTTTTTACCAAAACCTTGGTTTTTTGTTTGTTTAACTTGAATCCCGCCACCCGACCAAACTCAGAAATTAATTCCAAGACTCTTTTTGTACTAGGCACTGGCTCCTGTAATGTCAATACCAAATCGTCCGCAAAGGCCTTCAATTTATATTGTTTTCCTCCGACCTGTATTCCTTCTACCTGCTGGTCCTTTCTGATCAAGTTCAGCAAGACCTCCAGGACCGAAATAAATAGCAAGGGTGATAGGGGGCACCCCTGTCGTGTTCCTTTTTCAATTTTGAACTCTTCTGTCACCACATTGTTTACTATCAATTTAGCTTTTTGTTCTGAATAGATTGCTTCAATACCATTTTGAAACGCCCTTCCCACTCCCATCCCTTCTAAATTCTTCTTCATAAATTTCCAAGATATGTTGTCAAAGGCCTTCTCCGCGTCAATGAATATTAAAGCTGCTTTTGTATTTAGATTTGTCTGTAATAGTTCCAAAACATCCACAATGTTTCTAGTGTTATCTGACAAATGCCTGCCAGGGAGAAAGCCTGCTTGATCCTTATGAATTACATCGTTTAAAACTTTTTTCAGTCTATTTGCCAATATGTCAGCGAAAATTTTATAATCCACATTTAGGAGAGAGATAGGGCGATAGTTCTTAAGCTGAGTCTTTTCAGATTCTGATTTTGGTATCAACGTGATGAATGCCTCTTTCCACGATTCTGGTGCTCCCTTCCCTTCCATAATTTGGTTGCATACCTCCAACAATGGATGGATCAGGTATTCCTTCAATGTCTTGTAGTATTTGGAGGTAAGTCCGTCTGGGCCCGGAGATTTGCCTAATTGCATATTCTGAATGGCACTTTCAATTTCTTGTTCTGTTATTTTGTAATTCAGGGTTGTTTGTTTATCATGAGTCAATTTTTGCAGGCCATAGCTTTTTAAGAATTTATTTATCTCATTCTCTTCTTGATGACCTTGTGTATACAGTTTTTTGAAATATCTCTGGAAGCACTTTCTAATTTCCTCCGGTTTCTGAATACATTCACCTTCAACCTCTAGGTTGGTAACAAAGTTCAATTTCTGTCTCTTTTTCAGCTGCCATGACAGTAGCTTTCCACATTTGTTTGCCGATTCGAATGATCTTTGTTTCATCTGTTTAATCTTCCATTCTACTTCTTGATTTATCAATTTCGCATATTGTGCTTGGTAAAATTTTATTTCTCTTAAGATTTCTTTTGATTTTGGGTTCAATCTCAGCCTTTTCTCTCCATCTTTTATCTTCTCCAAGATCTTGTCCTTTTTACCATTCCAGAGTTTTTTCCTAATGGTATTCTGTTGTATCAGAAACCCTCTCATAACGGCTTTACTTGCGTCCCAGATTGTTTTTTTCTCCACCGAAGTGTTCAAATTAATTTCAAAATAATCCTTCATCATTTTTTGGGCCTTCTTCACAATCTCCTGATCTCTAAACAAAGAGTCATTCATTCTCCATCTGAAGGATCCAGTTGGTGTGAGTCTCAAGTCCATTTTCAAAGCGTTGTGGTCGGAACAAGTTTTGGGACAAATCTCTATTTTTTTAGTCTTAGGTGCCAGTCCTCTAGATACCCAGATTTGGTCGATTCGTGACCAAGATAGGTGGGCCTCAGAAAAGAATGTTCCCTCTTTACCTAGAGGGTTCTTTACTCTCCAGATGTCAATCAAATCCATATTGTCTGTAAGTTCGAAAAAAGTCTTTGGTAGTCTGCCATCTTTAGTCAAGTTTTGGTTTTGTGACTTATCCATATGTGTGGAGACAACTCCATTCATATCTCCCATCAAAATGATGTTGTTATAATCAATATAATCCAGCATTATCTCATGCAGCTTCTTGTAGAATTCTGATTTCCCATCATTTGGTGCATAGATTCCTACTATCAGGAATTTTTCTCCTTGTGCTTGTATTTCAATCGCCAAAATTCTTCCTTGTTCATCTTTAAAAACAAATTTTGGTGCTAGGCTCTCCTTTGCATATATCACTACTCCTCTTTTCTTTACTTTGTCTGATGAAATAAATTCTTGGCCTAGTCTCTTGTTAGTTAGTACTCTTCTATGGAGCCTAGTTACATGGGTTTCCTGTAAGCATATAACGTCTAATTGTTCCTTCTTCAATATGTGGAAGATCCTTTTCCTTTTTTCAGGGGAATTTGCACCATGAATGTTCCAACTGAAAAGCTGCAGAGACATCCTGGATCAGTTTGTCAGCCAATGGGTTTGTCTCCCTTGTCGTCTATGTCTGGAGGTGGGTCTTTTACGTCGGGCGTGGGGTGTGCCCAGGCACCTGCTGTTCCTTTTCGAAGGTCCTCCCCGTAGTCACTTAGAAACTTATCTTGCTCCTCTGCTGTTCTGATTCTGACCTTCTTCCCTTTCAAGTTGAAAGATAGTCCTTGCGGGAATTCCCACCTGTAACGGATTGAGTTGTTTCTCAGTAGTCTTGCTAGATCTTTGTATGTAGTTCTTAAATCCAACAGCTGTTTTGGTATGTCTCTGAAGATTTCTGCTATCTTTCCCTGTACCACCAATGGATTTTTAAAGTGTAGGCCGAGTATATTATCTTTTTCTTGCTTGTATCTCAAAATGATCAAGCAATCTCTTGGTTTGTCCTTCCTGGCCACACTTCCCAATCTAAAGGCGGTGACAATTTTAAAGTCCTTCTCTTCTGCCAGACCCCAGAATTTGGATATTTCTGCTGTCAAGAAACCAGCCAAATCTTCCTTTTCTTGTTCTGGGATATTTCTAATCCTAAGATTGCTCTCCCGATTTTTCAATTCTGCCATAGACAGATAGGCCTGTTGTTCAGTAATCTGTCTACTCAGTGGTCTTACTTCCCCTCTTAATTCCTCTATCCTTTTTTTATTTTGGTCTGCTTTTGTATTCACTTCCTCGACTAGTCTTCGATTTTCTGTCGCAGTTTTTTCAATATTTCCTATTGCCTGTGTGTTTTGGGCAACTTGGTCTGTCAATTTATTAATTGTAGCTGTCACTTGATCAAATTTAACCGCTTGATCGTCGGCCTTCTTATTTAATGCAGCCAGTTGCTCCAGTATTTCTTTAGAGACAGGGTCAAGCCCTCCTGCAGCCATATCCTCCAGAACTGGCTGTTTAGATTGTTCTTCCTGCAGACCTGTCACAATTGGGACAGATGATCTACGTGCTTGCACAGGCAAAGTTGATTGCAATAGTTCAGTCTGTTTTGCTTTCTTGCCAGCCCTTGTTTTTGCTGCACCACTCATTCCACAGCTGTCAAGGCTTCAAGGTCAAATTGTAAATCCCATGGGAAAAGCAATCCAAAAGGAAAGTAAACATCCAAGCATAAAAGTTCCAAAACAACCAGCAGTTCTCAGAGACTAATATTTCCACAATCCAGCAGGGGGAGCTCCCCAAAAGTTAAGGAAAGATGGAATTTTCCACCAAAAAGTTCCCAAATAAAATAAAATCCAAAATAAAGGGGGGGACCCTCTGAGTTCACTTTAAACTGCAGAGAGTATAAGTTCTTTGTCGGAATATGTGCAACAGTTCCTTTTTTATAACTTGCAGAGTAGCCCAATGAAAGTTTGTATCTCTATATACAGTCACCGCAATCTGATGCTACTTTGTATCCAGGCAGCTCGAGAGCTGGGTCTTGCAACTTTGTAATCCACAACAAATGAAGGGGAATAACACAGTCTCTGTCCACTTATAACACAGTTCTAACTTTTCCTTGACTTTTAATCAATCCAGTCCGAATTTGCAGGGTAAATTCTAACTTCTTTTGAACTCCTTTCAGCGCTTCAACTTTAAAGGGGCTTTGCTCAGTACTTTAAACAGGGACGGAAGACTGACTTCCTTTTTAGCGTCTCCCGTTTTCAGCCAAATTGCAGAAAATTGCTGTTCAAATAGAGTCTCAAGTTTCTTACTCACGAGTATGTAGTCTCAAGCCGATTGATCTTAGAAGAAAGGTCAGCGCTCATCAGCAGCAGCCGCGCGGCTTCACTTCCGCGGAAAGAGCGATGGATTCACAGCACCGCTACCCCCTCCACGTTCCGGAGCCCCTTACGGGGTCCCTTCTTCGTTTCTGGGGTCGCTCTTGGTACCCGCCGAATCCCACGGCCACGGGCTCACTCTACCCGTGGTTTTTCTTGCTGGGTCGTCGCTGTGCCGCAGCGCACGACCCTTTTCCGCGGAGCCCCTCTTCAGCAACTGAAGAGGACCGCCATTGCTGTTTCGCGCCGCCTCCGGAAGTCTTTTCTGAAACAATTTAAAGTACGGGGTTGTACCTATTGTTTGATGAAAGAGCCTATTTTGGAGATAACACGCGGTGAGCATGCTCTCCCCCCAATAAGACACGGGCAAATCAGCATCATCAAGCATGGCAAACATCATATCTTGTAAAGATCTGTTTTTCCGCTCTGCAACGCCATTCTCCTCTGGGGAAAAAATGTTCGTTTTTCTATGCCCAATGCCACGCTTTTGTAACCAATCTTTAAAGGCATTTGACATAAATTCACCACCTCTGTCCGTCTGAATCCTTTTAAGTTTAATGGACAGAAATCTTTCCACAGATGCCACCCAGCCTTTAAACTTAGTGAACACATCACCCTTATTTTTCATGGGAAAAACCCAGGAATAACGTGTGGCGTCATCCACAATTGTTAGTGAAAAGCGCGATCCACCCCTGCTTACAGCAAATGGACCAATTACGTCCATGTGAACCAGCTGTAGCGGTGACTCACTAACTCTGTCACTTCTGGGGTAAGAGACTCTGTGGGTTTTAACCTTTTTACAAACATTACAATCAAGGTACTTGTTACAGCTCTTTAAATCACCCCCATCAGCCAATTCAGACATTTTTAGTACACTTTTCCAGCAAGCATGCCCCATTTTCCTATGCAATAAGTGCACACAGTTGTCATGTATAGCTTTGTTATTCACTGCAGGCTGAGATTTACTGACTACTGCTGCAACTTGAGATCCTGCTTTAAGCCAAAACAAGCCTCCCTCTGACTTAGCAGTGCCTAAAATCTCACCAGCCTTCTTAATAATGCAACTGTCTCCTTCAAAATACACTTTAAACCCAGCTTTTAGCAAACAATCTACAGACATCAGATTGCTCCTTAATGACGGCACACAAAGTACATTTTGCAGGCATTCACGAAGACAAGGAACAAAAACTGCACCCCCCGAAATCACTTCGGAAGTACTTCCGTCTGCTAGAGCCACCTGGCTGCGCTGTGCTGAGTTCTTGGAAACAAACAATTCATCTGAATTCACGATGTGGCGAGATGCTCCCGAATCGACCACCCAGACCGCTTGTTTCTCATCAGCAATCTTGACCTCGCCGGTCACCAGCTGAGCTGACTGTTTTTGTTTGAAGAATTTCTTTTTACGCTGCTGCTGCTGCTGATCTCGTCTCTGCTCCTGCACCGGCAACTGAGACTTGACCAACTCCGGACATTGTCGTTTTAGATGCGCTGAGGACCCACATTGGAAACAACGCCTAACAGCAAACGCTGACTCCTCACCGGTACGCTGCTCTTGCTTCACCTCTGGCACGGCATGAGAACTCCTTCCAAACCGCCCGCCTGTAGAAGCCTCTGCAGCCAACGACCTTTCTTGCCTCTTCTGCCATTCTTCAATCAAACGCCCAGTAACGTAACTGACTGATAAATCATGCTCCTGCATGCCTTCTAGAGACAAAACTAAATTATCCCAGCTTTCCGGGAGAGAACTCAAAATAATAGCCACCTTCTCCTGCTGGTCTAACGCACAGTCTCTTTCCTGTAGCGCAGTAAACTTTAACTGTAAACTGTGTAGGTGTTCCTGCATTGTAACCCCAGGCTGTAACATTGCCTTGTACAATGCCTTGCGAATGAACAGCTTGGAAACCGCTGTCTCACGCACATGGAGTTCTTTAAGTGCTTGCCACACACCTCTAGCTGTCTTGATTCCCCTCACATACGGCAACTGGGAATATTCCAGCCCCAAGACAATTGTGGCCCTTGCTCTTTGGTCTTTGTCGAGGTCTTCATCATCAGGCTTCGCAGGAAACTTACTCACCACTTGCCAGAGACGATCCCTCTGCAGCACTGCCTGCATGCGTTCCGACCACAGCAAGTAATTGGAGTCATTCAGACGCTCAAAAGCCATCTGACCTGGTTGTGAGGCCATCTTGAGAGCGATGTCCCTGGAACCCGGAACCAGCTACTCACGACCACCGAGAGAGAAAACAGGAACCACAGCACCCAGCACTCACACGCTGCAGCTGTTGTCCTTGTGTCCGCTGCGTCACCAGCTCACCACAGTCAGGAACCAGCCAGTGTCCATCTGCTGCACCAACAGGAACAACAACTTCGGGAACTACTGGAACCAACGCCGTTGATGCTGACACCACCGCAACTCAGGCTGGCAGCACAATGCCCATAACCTCATGGAACTTTGAAGTGTCAGGCATAGCCCTATTGGCTTTAGCCCAAACGTAGCAGAGTTTTCCTGCACAGCGAAGAAGCTAGTTGCGGCGGTAATGACTAGTCAGCTAGACTCAGAATAACTATTTACAGGATTTATTAGAAAGGAGAAAATAAAACCAGCAGAGTTTCTGCATACAAAACAAAGCAAAATAAACCCTCTCTTTCTCTCTCTCTCAAAACCGTACACAGCACTTCTACTCCTAACAACACCTCACATCAAACTGAGCTAGCAATCCCTTGATAACAGAGTTGAGTGCTGGTCGTTAACCAATCAGAGTGAGTAGTTTCTAGGTCAAGCAGACCTGGGCTTTCTGCCAAGAGTAAATTGACACTGCCCTGAGTTAATTGTGCGAAGCTAGAATCTGCAAGTTTCCCACGAGAACCAATTAACAGAAACTGAACAGACCATTAGGTCCAGTCGTTGCCGACTCTGGCGTTGTGGCACTCATCTTGCTATATTGGCCAAGGGAGCTTCCAGGTCATGTGGCCAGCATGACTAAGCCGCTTCTGTCGAACCAGAGCAGCACATGGAAATGCTGTTTACCTTCCCGCTGGAGCGGTACCTATTTATCTACTTGCACTTTGACGTGCTTTTGAACTGCTAGGTTGGCAGGAGCAGGGACCAAGCAACTGGAGCTCACCCCGTTGCAGGGATTCGAACCGCCAACCTTCTAATTGGCAAGTCCTAGGCTCTGTGGTTTAACCCACAGACTAAGTGTATGTGCATATATTCAACACACACAAAACAGTGGCAATTTGTTGTTGACAAAGGACAGCTGGACAGATAAAGGGCCCCATTACCTTCAGTAGCCAAAATCCAGCCCTGGACACACCCCAAACTCAGGAGCTTGCCCAGGTGTGAGAGGACTAGCAATGTTAGAGACACTTCTGGGTTTCTCTCCATCCAAGTTCAATTGTACAGGATGCCTGCATCTTATGAGCATTTAACTTTTCACAATTACAACTATATTCGGGTCTGGTGCGGATGCTCTCATTCAGGAAGTCGGATTGTGCCATGAGATCTCTCCAGAGCAACCCTAACTCTCCTAGAGCCCGGAAGCAACACCAAGAGCTTAAAAGCTTTTTTCGCAAGCTGATAGCCCAGTTGGTAAAGCATGAGACTGTTAATATCAAATTAATGGATTTGAGCCCCACGTTGGGTGAAGGATTCTTGCATTGAAAGGGGTTGGACAAGATGATTGTTGTGGTCCCTTCCAGCCTTCCAGTTCTATGATTCTTTGAATGCTAGGTGTTCAATAGGTCTACTCTGAGTATTTCTAACGCCGTATATAATCCTTTGTTTCTGCCAGTTGCTTTCAATGCACTCTAAATGCACCTGACTTGGTCTAGATTAAAATCACACCCATTGTATTTTATTCACCAAGATCCAGTTTCTCTCCAGAGCATTGAGTTTCACTGCGGAAGTCAGCTAGAAAACAAGCTCTTCCCATAATGTTTCTTCTTCATTTTCCTTTCTCTTTTTTTGGTCTTGTGTCAGTTTGGTTAATTAGTCAGACTAATGAAACCAGTGGAGCCTGAGAAAAGGTCAACGAGAGCTCCAATTTTGGAGCAAAATTAGAAGTGGGCGATTAAAACAGAGCTGGATCAAAGGATCTGTGGCATTTGACAACGAACAAAGAGACGAAGGGATTGTCCACACTTTTTTGTGTGCTGAGTTTCTAGGTGCAGGTCTGGGCTTTAAAGTTACATGTCCAAATATTTTTTTGTCTGGTACTTTCCCAGGAAAACTCACATTTTATCACTGAAGCAGAGCAAATGGCCCAACATGGAAAACCAGACCTTGGGCTAGTCACAATTCTCTGAAGTCTCCCAGCCCCACTCACCTCACAGAGTGTTTGTTGTGGGGGAGGAAGGGAAAGGAGAATGTTAGCTGCTTCGAGACTCCTTCGGGTAGTGATAAAGCTGGATATCAAATCCAAATTCCTCCTCCTCCTCCTCTTCTTCTATTGAATCCTAGCATCATAGAGCTGTAGAGTTCGAAGGGATTCCAATGGTCATCTGCTCCAACCCTCCGCAATGCAGGAACCACAGTTTGCCCCACAAGGAGAACAGTGTGTGCATGTGGACTGCATCAACTTGCTGGTTTGTTCTGCTGAGCATGACTGATATTTTCTCTTGTGGAGACACGGGGGAAATACTAATTGCCCTCATCTGTCAGCTCCTTCTGAAGGTGACGGAGTCTCTTGCGTGCATCCCTCTCTGTTGCTCTTGCTTCTGAGTGTGTAGGCATAGAGGGAAGACTCCCCTTTCGAGGAAGACACAACAAGGAGGCAGTTGTGTGGAACCAAAGTAACAAAACATAAACAGCACGTGGGATGCGGAAAGCAGGAAGATCTGCTGGTCCCGTGAATCACACATTCATGTCAAGGAGGAAGAGAAGCAACACTGACAAACACACCCAAGCAATGACTAAGAAGGAACAATAGAATAGTGAAGTCTAAAGAGACCCCAGGGGTCATCTAGTCCAACCATCTGCTAGAGAAAGCATCCATGACAGATGGACATCCAACCTCTGCTGAAAAAAACCTTCAAGGAAGGAGAGTCCACCATCTCCCTAGGGAGTCCATTCCACTGTCGAACAGCTCTTACAGTCAGAAAGTTCTTTCTGATGTTTAGTCAGAATCTCCTTTTGTCAGGAGTGCGTGCAGGAGCCAGGCCCTGTGACCAATAGGACTCTGCAGGACTGGGGCCTTCCTAAGTTTGTTCTGAAGAGGCAAGGCACGGCCCCACAGGTGAGGCTGATTGGTAACTCACAGCACCTGGTGGCAAGAGCCGGGAAGGGATATAAGGTCAGCATTTTCCCTTCGGCTCTTTGCCACAGCAACACACTCCCTGCCTTGAGCTTCTTGCTTCCTGATCCTTGAACCTCGGCTTCTTGACTCCATGCTTCTTGATCCTCGGACCCCTGACTTTGTGACTCCTTGCTTCCTGACCCTCGGACCCTTGGCTTCTTGACTCCCGGCTCTCTGACCCTTGGACTCTTGGCCTCCTGGCTTCTGGACCCCCGTTCCTGCTCCCACCCCGCCATCTTGCCCCGGGTTCTGACGTCCCCTGCCAGGACTTCGATCACCCGTGAACCAGACCGTGACACCTTTCTTGTAACTTAAATTCATTGGTATACCCATGGGGTCCCCCCCCCTAGCTTTGGTCCCTATCATACATTCCCTGGGTTCACATTCCTGATCTCCATTCTGCAGTGGGGAAAAGCATATTTGCGCTGCTTTATTCCCGTGTGAAGCGAGTTGTGGGCTGCCACGGTGCAACACGCTTCCTGTATTATAATCGCAAGAATCCCAGGGGTGCTTTGTGGCTGTTGTGTTGCAAAATGCAGAGGAGGAAACAAATGGATCTACACAATGCGGACCCAACTGTTCCAACAAAGGAAACTCGAGCATTCTCCCAGCTTTCAATCTCTGCTTGTGTACAATGCTATTTTACTTTCCTCTCATACAGATTTAGCATTTTCATAATCTATCTATATATATGTATGTAAAGGCAGTCAGTAGGTGGTTTGGCCAAGAGGCCAGGCAGGAGATCTATTGAGTCGCTTGTCAGGAGATGCGGACTATTGTTCCTTACCTGCAGGAGAGGCAAACCTTTCTACCTTCTTGAACACAGCTCTGGCCCTTACATAACTTCAGTTTTTTTAGGAAGAGTCAAGGGTACGTCATCCAGCATTCCGCCTTCTCACGAGAAGCCTTGCTTCTAATTTCAACTTTTGCCGTCGTTGACCAAAACTAGGGAAGGGTTGTGGGGAAGGAAGGGAAGGAGATTGTTAGCCGCTTTGAGACTCCTTCGGGTAGTGATAAAGCAGCATATCAAATCCAAACTCTTCTTCTTCTTCTGATTGTGCTGCTGGTTTTTCGCCTACCTCGTAGCAAATTGTCACAACTTTTTGGGTATTGGCGGTTAGGTATTGGAATATGTTTGTGTATTGGAGGGCAGGGTGTGGCCATCGCCTACCCCTCCACTTTTGGGTATTCCATTAAAGGAATCCAGAGGTCATGGATCCTGTCCGACACCCTTGCTGGTGGCTAGGGCCATGGCACGACCCCCGGTGACATCAGGGAGTGCTTCTAGTTGTATTTACATCAACAAGCTCCTCCTACTGGTGGTTAACCCTTGATAGACTCACCCCACCCTGAGGGGGTGGAGTCACGCTCTGTTGTTTTACCCAGTGCCTAAGCCAATACCAGGGATGCGGGTGGCGCTGTGGGTTAAACCACAGAGCCTAGGACTTGCTGATCAGAAGGTTGGCGGTTCGAATCCCCGCGATGGGGTGAGCTCCTGTTGCTCGGTCCCTGCTCCTGCCAACCTAGCAGTTCGAAAGCACATCAAAGTGCAAGTAGATAATTAGGTACCACTCCGGTGGGAAGGTAAATGGCATTTCCGTGTGCTGCTCTGGTTCACCAGAAGTGGCTTAGTCATGCTGGCCACATGACCCGGAAGCTGTACGCCGGCTCCCTCAGCCAATAGAGATGAGCGCTGCAACCCCAGTTGGCCACGACTGGACCTAATGGTCAGGGGTCCCTTTACCTTTAAGCCAATACCACTCACATGCTGTAATCAATAAAGTTGTGGCCTTTTTTTAGCCCATTAACCTAATATACTGCGTCCTTGTGTCTTTCTTATCCTCAAGCTGGTGGTCCTCGACTCACAATAGCTGCATCACCGTGGAATTGGCGATCGATCCTGTTCCACAAGAGAACTTCCTGTACTGTCCAAAATGCCAGCCCACTCAGGTCACCAGGCACCCCTCCCCTCCACTTCCACTTTACATCCTATTCTGCGGAGTGCTAGCAATAAATCTGGGATGGAGTGATTCATCCTGCCACTCAGAACCCCAAGGAAAATGAGCTGAAAACCAATATTGAACAAAATGTTGGTCCATGGCAGCCTTGCATTAAGTGGCTCTGAGCTGGCATATAAATGAGTCACTTAAAAAAAAAATATGAAGAAAAAAGACTGAAAATTATAACCTGGAATATGAATCACTTGCTGAAACCATCAGGACAGGACTGGAGATAAGTGGAAAGTATGGGGGATTTGAGCGATTTCCACCAGAAAAATATAATTAAAGGCACAATTTCTGGTAAAATGGACTCTATTTTTTATTGGGGGCGTAATCTACCATCTGTCCCCTATAGTCCCAGAGCTTTAATCTGGTTGGTATCAAATGTAATGAGCACAAGTAAATTGATTAGTGGGTTCAAAAATACATTGAGGAAAATGCAAGATAAGTGATAACAGTGAATCACTTCATAGGGAATGTTCATCTCGACCATGTTTCCACAGAATCTTGCAAGAAGTTCTCTTCAGGGTCTTATTCGGTGTGGTAATACCATCCTACTTCCTGTAGAAACATAGGAAAATTCATAGCCTTGTGGAGATTGTGTTTTACTGGCTTGGTGTGAAGAAAATAGAACGAGGGGAAAAAATGTCATTAACAGTAAAGGTAAAGGGACCCCTGACCATTAGGTCCAGTCGTGGCCGACTCTGGGGTTGTGGTGCTCATCTTGCTATATTGGCTGAGGGAGCCGGCGTACAGCTTCCGGGTCATGTGGCCAGCATGACTAAGCCACTTCTGGTGAACCAGAGCAGAGCACGGAAATGCCGTGTACCTTCCCGCTGGAGCGGTACCTATTTATCTACTTGCACTTTGATGTGCTTTTGAACTGCTAGGTTGGCAGGAGCAGGGAGCAAACAACGGGAGCTCACTCTGTCACGGGGATTCGAACCGTCGACCTTCTGATCGGCAAGTCTTAGGCTCTGTGGTTTAACCCACAGCGCCACCCGCATCCCACAGTGGAGGTCACCAAATAACATTGCTTTGTTGATAGGCAGTTGATTCCAGACACACAAATGAAAGGATGTCTTCACACACTGCACAATTGATATGAGAATCGTTGTTACTCATAGTGGTGGTTAGGGCTAAATTACGTGATACATTAGCTACATATGACCTGTGCTCTGAAGTGCAGGATATTTTGCACAAATTCCCAGTGTGAGGGCTGATCCAGATTGGGACCTTATTGTGTGTGTGGCAGGGTAGGGAGACCTGAACGCTTTGGTTCTCAATCTGGATCAGGCCCACTGCAATTGCACTTTGCATCCATAGGAGCTCTTGTACTACATCTCCCATCTTATACTACAACTCCCATCAGCCCCAGCCAACATTGTCCTGGTCCTCACTGCTGCACGAAGAGCAACGGACTCAGTTTCTGCCCATGGTGTCAGCTGCCACCTAATGTCAAAGATCTCATGACAAACATCAAATATTGAAATAAAGTATCCTCTGCTTCCATGTAGAGAATGCAATGAGTATTCAGTAAATATTGGGAGAAAGTAATTGTGAATATATTATAAAGGCAAATTTGAAAGAGAGAGATTTTGCAAGAGAGCCATTCAGTCCTATCTTTGGTTGGGAAACAAAAATGTAAGAAGAGCATTGTTGGATCAGACTAAAAGGCCAGTTGAAACCGCACCCACCCGTTTCCTACAATGGCCAACCAGACACCCCCATGAGGCTCACCTACAAACATGGACTTGAATGTAATAATCCTCCTCCAATTCAAAAGTAGTTGTGGGTTTGAGGGAGGTCAGTCTGGATGATGGGACGGGGGTGGCGCTGTGGGTTAAACCACAGAGCCTAGGACTTTCTGATCAGAAGGTCAGTGGTTCGAATCCCCACGACGGGGTGAGCTTCCATTGCTCGGTCCCTGCTCCTGCCAACCTAGCAGTTCGAAAGCACGTCAAAGTGCAAGTAGATAAAAAGGTACCACTCCGGCGGGAAGGTAAATGGCATTTCCATGTGCTGCACTAGTTTCGCCAGAAGCGGCTTAGTCATGCTGGCCACATGACCCAGAAAAACTGTGGACAAACGCCGGCTCCCTCGGCCAATAAAGTGAAATGAGCGCCGCAACCCCAGAGTCAGTCACGACTGGCCCTAATGGTCATGGGTCCCTTTACCTTTAGTCTGGATGATATTTTGAGTCCCTTCTAATCCTTGGGGTCCTCTTCCCAGTTAGACTTAGAATCTAATATAGATGGTTCTATTTCTGAAGTAGTTACACAAGTTTCTTGGTGAAGCAATGACCTTAGCTGGCCGTTGAAGTGTCTTCATCAGCCTCACAAAAGAAAGAACTAAGTTGCAAGAATTGCACCTGAGTGATGATGCCGATGGCCTTCTGGCGGTTCCCTCGCTGCGAGAAGCCAAATTACAGGGAACCAAGCAGAGGGCCTTCTCGGTAGTGGCACCCACCCTGTGGAACGCCCTCCCACCAGATGTCAAAGAGAACAACAACTACCAGACTTTTAGAAGACATCTGAAGGCAGCCCTGTTTAGGGAAGCTTTTAATGTTTAATAGACTATTGTATTTTAATATTCTGTTGGAAGCCGCCCAGAGTGGCTGGGGAAACCCAGCCAGATGGGTGGGGTATAAATAATAAATTATTATTATTATTATTAGCTCATAGCTGGGCCTTTCCTCCACCTGCCTCACCTAGATACTAGCTAGGAGAAAAATATCCAAAGGGTTGTGTGTGAGCTGAGCTGGAACCAGGCTGGAAGCTGGATACACAGAGACCTGCTTGCTCTGTGCTGGATCCAAAGTTGCAACAATTGGAGAAGCCAGATATTTTTGGGGGTGTTAATGCTGTGAGCTCCTCCACCTTATGCTTAGGTTGGAGTTTGCTATGGGAGTGTGAAGCTGCACCACGGAAAGGTGTGGCCTGAGCAGAAGAGGTGTGGAAGAGTTCTGAAGGCCAACGAGAGAGTCCCAGAAGGTCAAATGTGACCCTGAGACCTGGGGTTCTACACCCTGCAGTTCTTTGAGAAGGTTGGACAGCCCAGGTAAAAACATAGGGACATAATATGGAGTCAGGTCATTGGTCCATTTAGCTCAATGTTGCCTACACTGACCAGAAGCAAGGGCTCTCCCACGTTTGAGAGGGAGGGGACACTGAGCTACACACTGGGATGCTTGTTATTCCTTTGGGTCCTTTGAACGCACCGGTGGCGCCAGAAGCTGCCAAGCCTCCATCGATTTGTCACAGCGAGGAGATCACATCAGTTGATTGCTCATGATCCAATATTCAAGATGCGCTCCAACTCCGGAGCAGCGGTAGCGATGACAAAATACAATCTCCCAGCATAAATATATGACTATTTCAATTTAAGTATGTTTTAGCATTCTAACTGCTTGGTCCCATAAGCTTGCGAGAAGTTATAGCTGCTTGGAATTCCATAGGACTGTTGGAAGACTTAATAAAACTGTCTCAGGGACTAATGAATTATTTAAAGACTGCATAAAGAAAATGTAACCTATGCATTTAAAGTAGGAAAATCCACTTTAACTCATCAGTCCTGCCGTCTTTATCAATCTCACCAGGTTCTTGTTTCTTTTTCTTTAAAAAGGGAGGTGGGGTGGATAATATATCAGTATTTTGTTTGTCCAAACCGAATAAATTCAGAATGGAAAGTATTGTCATTTAATTTGGCCCGATCCTTTACTCTGCATAAATTTATATTGATAAAAAAAGGCATTATGTATTCCCTATAGCTTTATTAAGTCATAAAGAAATTCGGAAAAAAGAATTTGGCGAAGGGTTGGGAAGCTGCTCCCTGCGGAAAGAGACTGAGGCAGGGTCTTTGAAGGATAAATGGGGCAGTCTCTCCCCGCAAGCCCATGACCTTCAACGTGACTGTTTAGGGATGCATTCCCGCCCCTCCACTTTCCCCAGTAGCAACAGGTCACAATATTGAGTAGCCAGATAAAAATGCAATTCATTTCTTGATGTTTGCAAAGTGTAATATAACAGCTCATGCCCCATGATCTCGCTGCCCTTGACAATTCTGATGCTAGAAGGAGCAGCCTCATCTGTTCTTCCCCCAGTTCATGTTTAAAAGACATGATGGCAGCAAAAGATTTTAAATAAAGTGAAGCTGCAGCCCATGAGATAAAAGGCAGCGCGGAGAACATGGGAATGTGGGTTAAGATCCCCTTTCTCCAGTTAGGACCCTGCTGTTGAACAGCTAAACTCGGTATTCTCCAATGAGTTCAAATGGCAAGTAAGGAGATTCTGGGGGTGGGAGCTGTTTGGCAGTGGAACGGACTCTCTTGGGGGGTTTTAAACAGAGGTTGGGTGGCCATGTGTCAGAGGCTCTTAAGCAGGGATTCCTGCACTGCAGTGAATCAGGACTTGGACTGCTTTAGAAGAAGATTAGACAAGTTCGTGAAGGGTAAAGGCTGTTCATGGCTACTAACTACAATGGCTACTAGCCCCTGTTGAAGGCAGTATGCCTCTGAATACAGTGGTAAAGGTAAAGGGACCCCTGACTATTAGGTCCTGTCGTGACCGACTCTGGGGTTGCGGTGCTCATTGTCAGCATCGCCCTTGAGCCAGTGCCACCAACTGGACTCACACACCTCAGCCCTGACTGGGCTAGGCGAGCTGGGTAGCACTTCCAGAGACCACCTTCTGCACAGGAACAGGTCAAAGTGCTGTGGACTCACAGCTTAGAGTTGTGAGCATCGGATTCACTCCAACAAGAAGACAGTCGTCGCACAGCAGAGTATAGCAGAGTATAAACGACTCGGAGAGCAGCTCTGTAGAATATCTTCTTTATTCTATCTACAACTATAATACACAACTATGTACAGAGCTAAATGAGGTCTAAACGAAAATGCTGAACTGCACTGAGTGTCTGCAGCTGCTCTTAGCAGCAACCTTATCTATACACACGATCTCTCTCTAACACTCAGTCTCTCTCTCTCTCAGACACTTTGAAATGAGGCTGGAGCGGAATAAGTAGAGAGCAGAAACTGCCCCTCCTCTCTGAGGAATCAGCAGAGAACATCAGCAGATTCTTGGATATGGGAGGGGTGAAATCTCCTCACTCATCTCGCTTTATTGGCCGAGGGAGCCGGCGTACAGCTTCCGGGTCATGCTTTTGAATTCTGGTGCTGGAGGAGATTCTTGAGAGTGCCATGGACTGCAAGAAGATCAAACCTCTCCATTCTGAAGGAAATCAGCCTTGAGTGCTCACTGTAAGGACAGATACTGAAGCTGAGGCTCCAAGACTTTGGCCACCTCATGAGAAGAGAAGACTCCTTGGAAAAGACCCTGATGTTGGGAAAGATGGAGGGCACAAGGAGAAGGGGAGGAAAGAGGACGAGATGGCTGGACAGTGTTCTCGAAGCTACCAACATGAGTTTGACCAAACTGCGGGAGGCAGTGGAAGACAGGAGTGCTTGGCGTGCTCTGGTCCATGGGGTTTGGGGTCACGAAGAGTTGAACACAACTAAGGGACGTGGGTGGCGCTGTGGGTTAAACCACAGAGCCTAGGACTTGACGATCAGAAGGTCGGTGGTTCGAATCCCCGTGACGGGGTGAGCTCCCGTTGCTCGGTCCCTGCTCCCGCCAACCTAGCAGGTCGAAAGCACATCAGAGTGCAAGTAGATAAATAGGTACCATCCAGCGGGAAGGTAAATGGCGTTTCCGTGCGCTGCTCTGGTTTGCCAGAAGTGGCTTAGTCCTGCTGGCCACATGACCCGGAAACTGTACGCTGGCTCCCTTGGCCAATAAAGCAAGATGAGCGCTGCAACCCCAGAGTCAACCACGACTGGACCTAATGGTCAGGGGTCCCTTTACCTTTACCTTTAAATGACTAAGCAAACAACAACAACAACAACAAAGCTCTGTATTGTCTACACTGGCCGGCAGTGGCTCTTCGAGTTTCAGGTAGGGGATATTCCCAGCCCTACCTGGATGTTGCTTCCAGGGATTGAACCTGTGATCTTCTAAATCCAAGTCAGATGCTCTACCACTGAGCTACAGCTTAGCAGGGAACTGTTGAGAAACCAATCAGTCCTAAGTTCTTGACACATTACATAAGGCTTTCTTTCTTGGAAGAAGAGATGAACAATAATGGCTGGAAATCTCAGCGAAACAGCTTCAGAGCTATTAGACAAAGAGCTGATCTTTGAGAGGGGGGACTTCTGGGAGAGATCTTGGGAATTGCTGCCATTAGCAGCTACTCAGCCCCAATCCCATCCTTTGCTGTTGTTTGTGTTTGTATATCTCATGGCAAACAATGTGTCAGATTTCTCCTTGCAGCAATCCACTTCTCTCTCATCTACAATTCTTCTTCGTGTTGCTGGCTCAAAGCTGCTTTTGCCTGCTTTTCAAATTGCACTTAACTGCAACTGCAAAGTATGCTACCACTCCAGCTCTTGTCAAAGGCAGAACATGAAAGGTGGCGTTGTGTGGGTGTGCATGCGCATACGTTTTGGTATTGCCTGTCTGGGGAGCTGTTTTTATTTTTTAAGAGACAGAAGGAAAACAACAACTGAGCAGCTATGTACTTTTGACGTGCTCAAGTCTAGGGATGGTCCAATAATTTTTGCCACCTGAGGAGATCCCGGAAATGGTGCCCCCCACCATGTCTCAATCCTACAAGAAAACAACACTTTGTTTCACATGTGGTGGGACTGTCCGAAGATTGTTGTCAGGAATTGGCTGGATGAAGAGGAGTGGTGGGAGGCACCAGTTGGTGAACCCCCAAGAGAAGGAAGGCTCAGAGCCAGAGCATTGGTGGTGGGACACAGGAGAGGTCAGAGGGAGAAGATTGGTGGGATGTTGGAGGGGCAACAGGGTTTAGTGAGCAGGAGGAGCCTGTGACAGAGAGCAGTGCAGAGACAGAGGCTGATGTGGGAATGTTCAGGGTGGCAGGAGAGGATATATTGTTTATTAATATCCTTCCTAACTTGCGCTAGCAAGTTTCTTTCCTTAGCAGAGTTTACATTCCCCTTTTAGATGCACAGCAGATAGCTGGTTGCAAGCTTGTGTGAGCGTCTCACTGTTATAAAATTCAGTCTGTATCAGATTGAATTGTACATTCCTGGTAAGATCCCTTGAATCCCTCTTAAAAGAATATAGACACCACAATCTTATTCAAAGTCAACAAAAGAAGTTTACTCACATTAGTTCACAGTTGGATTCCTGAAGGCAGGCTTAGTTACAAATATGTACATGTGGATCTACCCCATATGGTGGAATAATTCCACTGTCTCTGCTAGCTGAGAGCTAGCAGAGCAGTCCTGGCTAAAAGCTGGTCAAACGAAGTCCAAAAAAGAGGGAGAGAGTGCTGCTTGACTCGTCCTTTTGTTACCTGGACAGGTTAGGTCATGCCCACCTTCTATCACATGCAAAAGGAAGGATGCTCCAGCCAGGAGGAACAGGATGTTTTGACTGGCCAGACCAAACATTCCCTCTCATGTCTTCTCTAGCATTTCAAGGAATGTTGTACTTGACTGCCTCTCATGGATCACATCCCACAGCTGAAGCAGAGGAGGGCAATCAAGAAATTGCTGAAGAATCCAGGGAGCCTCCGTCTCCTGCTGTGACAAGCTCCCCTCTCCCCTGGTCTCCAAGAACATACAGAATAATGAGGATGGCGGAACAGAGGCCAGAGGTGCACAGACAAGGTTTGAGACTTCTTGGGAAACATCTGGGAGAGGAGAAGCCTTAGAAAGGGTGGAAGACAGGGACCTTCAGTCCTGGCAACTGCTCCAGAGGGGGAAGACCTTCTAGGTAGGTTTGCTGAGTTGTATGTCATTTCCTTGAAGAAAGAGTTAACTTCACTGACATCTTTCATGCCAACCTGTGTCTGACTCCAGCCCTGACAAATATCTACTTCTGGAACAAAGTCCTTCAACTGATAAGCCAGAACACCAAACCATCTGTCTCACCTGAACCTAAAGTGGCTTTACTTTCCAACTTTTCATGATAGTTCTGGATTTGTCTCACACAGATCTTATTGCTCAGCTGTTAATGACTCCTAAATTTGTCATGGACATATACTGGAGAACTCTCAATATGAACCTTTTTGAAGCACAGTTGTCACAGGTATGAGACATATCGTATTTACTCAAATCTAATGCGCACCTTTTTTTGCCAAATTACTTTGCGGAAATTAGGGCACACATTAGATTCGATGGCACATTTACATTCACCAGCAAATACCTTTTTTTGGTTTGAAGGTTCTGAAAATTGAGGCACGCATTAGATTTGATGGCGCATTAGACTCAACTAAATACGGTAATTCTTATGGCTAAGCTAACAGCATCCTGAAGAGAACACTGTACAGTCGTACCTTGGAAGTCCAACAGAATCCGTTTGACTTCCAAAACATTCAGAAACCAAAGCGTGACTTCTGATTGGCTGAAGGAAGCTCCTGCAGCCAATCAGAAGTTGCAGAAGCCCCTTCAGACGTTCGGGTTCCAAAGAACGTTCGCAAACTGGAACACTCACTTCCGGGTTTGCGGCATTCAGGAGCCAAAACGTCCAAGTACCAAGGCGTTCAGGATCCAAGGTATAACTGTACTGGGGGGGGGGGGGGAGAGGAGAGAGAAAAGAAACAGAGCTTTCTATATGAAAGCCCAGTTTTGGAGGAAGCAGCTTTGTGGCAGCTGTTGGGCACCAAAACATTTCCATTGTACAACCTGAATTTGGCTGTTATGTGATTGAATCCCATGTGGAGCTAGCAGCTGTCATGCTCAGCACATACTCTGGATGGTGCCAAACTGAAGTCCATCGATTTCAGTGTGTCTACTTGGGGGTGATCAGCCTAATAATAACTAATCTTGGATACAGTCGGCCTTTCTGACAAGCTAGTCTGAAAGAACAGCAGGGGAACCAGCCTCTCTTGCACTGCACACTTCAAACTTTGGCTTCTCCAGGGACCAAAGTCCAGTTTCCCAGGGCATCAAAATTCATAAGCATTGCACGGCTCTCAGGAATCTATTTCGATATCCATTTTTCTTCCTTTTGCAAAATTTCAATTTAGCAATAAAAAGCAGCATGATGTATCTGCCTCGCTCGCTGTGCGAGGGCTTTGAAAGGCTCTCAGAAATATATAATGAATTCATCAAAGGCGTAGCACTCAATATCAGTAATCCAAGCCATAAAATGTATTGCCATAAAATATGATAACCACTTACAGTCAGGACTAAATTAGCCAAGTGCTATGAGCTGCCTGGGCAGCCGGCTCCATTTTTAACCTGACTTGGCAATGGGACACAAATTTCACTTCCAATTTAAACACACCAGACATCTGTAATTCATATTCAATTTACTTCTAACAGAAAAAGAGAAATATGTATATATAAAGAAATAACAAAGAGGAACTGTCAGAGTGATGGCGGCAGTGGGGGGTAACTCAGCACAGATTCCTGTTGAGGGGAATCGGAGTGTGTTTTGCTCCTGAAGTAGACACTGCAGGCCGCTTCTTGTAACGTGAGATGGATATGATAACTTAAGATGTCACAAATCTCCCAGGATGAAGTCCGTCATCATCCATTTCCTCTGCCCAAGGCAATTTCCAGCAAAACATCTATTTGTGTTTTGTATTTTGGCATGCTGTCTTACTCTTTATTTGATTCAGTTATAGGCCTTGTATATGTTCTGCATACATTTATTTCCCTTGCAGAGAACGCTGCATCATGGGTCTTGTAGTTTCAAGACTGCATGATCGTACAGTCTTCATTTGGGTTGGGTATTTTGCTCAAAGCCACAATTTGTTGTGGGGTTTGTGGTCTTAGAGTTGCAAAGGGTACCGACAGAAGTTCTTGTTCACAGGCTGTGCTCCCAGAACAGGGTTTTGAGTATCTGTTGCAATGCATCATGCATTTTGTAGTCTTAGGTAAAGGTAAAGGGACCCTGGACCATTAGGTCCAGTTGTGACCATCTCTGGGGTTGCGGCGTTCATCTCGCTTTATTGGCCAAGGGAGCCGGCGTACAGCTTCCGGGTCATGTGGCCAGCATGACTAAACTGCATAAATGGCAGAACTCTGAAAACCGTAAAAACTAAGTTATTTGCACTGCAAGAATGCAGGTAGGTAAGGTAAAGGACCCCTGGATGGTTAAGTCCAGTCAAAGGGGACTATGGGTTACAGCACTAAGGAGTAAACCCTACACAAATTCAGAGTGGAGTCCCTAAGGTGTTTGGATGGCATCTTGTATGCCTCCTTCTGGCAACTCCTCCAGCCAAGATGGTGCCAAACATATTGCACTGGTTTCCTCTGGACCTCCTCAGCGAGGTTGGGGGGTGGGTCTTGTTGCCTGGGCAGCCCAGGACCTCCAGACCCACTGTCTGGGCTTGCACCCCAGAGAGATCACATTGGTACTGCAAATACACCCCACAGCATTTATTTCAATGCAAAGAAAACACAGTGTAAATAAAAGGACAAAAAAAATATATTGTTTGAAGTCAGAAACAAGAACAGTGTATACCAATTATATGTTGCTGGATTGATTTCTGTTCTGTACATGGAATGAATAAGCAAACACCAGCAATTTCTGTTCCCACTGGAATTCTCTGACGTCCCTACCCCAGACCACACACTTGTTCCTAAAACCCCATACAGAGCAGGTCATCTACCTAATTCCCAGTTCCAGCAACTAGGAATCTCTTTCAAGGAGAAAGACATTTTACTCAAGGAGTTAATTCCCAGTTGTCTCACTTCCCATTGCCCACTGCCCAATTAATCAAAACCCTTTCCCCATCCCATCCCATCCATCAGAAGGAAGGAATCTTCTTATTCTCAAAAAGTTGAGCCACAACCTGTGGCCTCGTTGCCTGCAATAACAGGTGGGAGAAACTAGCCAGGCATGCAAATTTAGGGGACCTTGTTTCACCCAATCTAGGGAGCCCCAGCTAATGAAGCATCAAGGCAAGTTAAATAGTGGAGCAAGGAACATGCAATTTCAATACTTAGTGAAAGCAACAACTCAGACAAGTTGTGTGCTAGGAGTCAATTCAGCAGCTGAATTCAAGGGATAGAAAGCCTGTAGAAGCCTAGTTTTCAGGGAAGCTTGAGGGGCCGACAGGTGATTCCCCATAAGGGAATGAGGACCTATGGTTGGAAGAGGTCCCAAACCTCTGCTCTTTCTCCAAAGATATATGGTTGGGGATAGTAAACGTAAAGGGACCCCGGACCATAAGGTCCAGTCATGGCCGACTCTGGGGTTGAGGCGCTCATCTCGCTTTATTGGCTGAGGGAGCTGGCGTACAGCTCCCGGGTCATGTGGCCAGCATGACTAAGCGGCTTCTGGCGAACCAGAGCAGCGCACGGAAACGCCGTTTACCTTCCCGCCGGAGTGGTACCTATTTATCTACTAGCACTTTGACGTGCTTTCAAACTGCTAGGTTGGCAGGAGCAGGGACTGAGCAATGGGAGCTCACCCCATCGCGGGGATTCGAACCACCAACCTTCTGATCGGCAAGTCCTAGGCTCTGTGGTTTAACCCACAGTGCCACCCGCATCCCCATGATTGGGGATAAGATGGTCTTAAAACATCCTTTTCTTTCCTCCTGCCCACTCTGTTTTCTCCTTTGAAAAACAACAACTCAGGGCCGATTGCCATAAATTACACAAAGGCCACACTTCATCATCCCAGGGCAGGCATTGTCATTTACGGCTGAGGCCATGAAATGTTTGCACGTTGTAAAGAGGGCATAACGGCATGTTGTCTTTCCTTAATCATATCAGCCAAACGATTTGCTACTAAGTGCCATAATGGATTTTTAATTAATGCGATTATCACCAGCCCTGCTTACAGCTCTTGACCCTGCAGATATATATTGCGAAGGTTGAACTTGGTGAAAATCCCTCCCAAGCACCACTGTGGGGGCCAAGAGACAAGGAGGAGGAGAAGGAGGCATCATTGACCAGTGAGGACCTGGAACTCAGAACAAAAGCACTTCCTGCCTGCTTAGGTGAAACTCACTACAATGCCAGAGGGTAGGGCCAGCTAGGACAAGGATGGGGAACAGAGAGCCAGTGTGGTCTAGTGGTTAAGAGCGATAGACTTGTAATCTGGTGAACCGGGTTCGCGTCTCCGCTCCTCCACATGCAGCTGCTGGGTGACCTTGGGCTAGTCACACTTCTCTGAAGTCTCTCAGCCCCACTCACCTCAAAGAGTGTTTTTTGTGGGGGAGGAAAGGAAAGGAGAATGTTAGCTGCTTTGAGACTCCTTCGGGGAGTGATAAAGCGGGATATCAAATCCAAACTCTTCATCTTCTTCATCCAGATATTAGAATCACAGAACTGTAGTATTGGAAGGGACCCCAAGTGCCATCTAGTCCCATCCCTTGCAATTCAAGAATCCCAGCTAAAAAATCCAAGAATGCCAGGCAGAAAACCACCCAACCACTATTACCCTGTTTCCCTGAAAATAAGACAGTGTCTTATATTAATTTTTGCTCCCAAAGATGCGCTAGGTCTTATTTTCAGGGGATGTCTTGTTTTTCCATAAAGAAGAATACGGTGCACATTTATTGTCTAATTGTGAGTCAGCCAGACTCCGTCAGGGCAGAGTGAGCAGCAGGCGGCAGCTTGTCCTGGTGGCTGCGCGGTGGCACCCACCACTACGGTCCAGAGGAGTCAGACGCCTTACAGTAGCTTTGGGGGACTTATATTCCAGGGAGGCCTTATTATTAAGGAGGTCTTATTTTCTTTTTTTTAATAAGATATTTATTAAGATTTTTTAAAGTATTACAATAAAAATAACAAAAATAACAAAAATACAAAATAAAAATAGTTAAAAAAACACACAGAATTTCCATTGCTTATTTTCCTTTAGCTTGTTTCCCGGACCTCCTCATACCTCCCTTTTTTGTATTCCACTTCAAATTGTTGGTTCAGCAAATCCTTACCATTAGATTTTTACCTATTTATAACCCTTTTTTCATATTCTCTTAAAGCATTACAGCTGGAAACCACTTAATTTCTATCCAACATCATTCTAACATTCATTAATTTTACAATATTTCTGTAGATAGTCTTTGAATTTCTTCCAATCTTCTTCCACCGAC
This sequence comes from Podarcis muralis, assembly GCF_964188315.1. Taxonomy (NCBI): domain Eukaryota; kingdom Metazoa; phylum Chordata; class Lepidosauria; order Squamata; family Lacertidae; genus Podarcis; species Podarcis muralis. The sequence goes on from NC_135662.1 coordinate 4,083,440, forward strand.
TCTTCTCCCTGGTCTCGGATTCTGCCAGTCATTTCTGCCAATCCCATATAGTCCATCACCTTCGTCTGCCATTCTTCCAAAGTGGGTAGATCTTGTGTCTTCCAATACTTTGCAATGAGTATTCTTGCTGCTGTTGTAGCGTACATTAAAAAAGTTATGTCCTTCTTTGGCACCAATTGGCCGACAATGCCCAGAAGGAAGGCCTCTGATTTCTTCAGGAAGGTATATTTAAATACCTTTTTCATTTCATTATAGATCATTTCCCAGAAAGCCTTAATCCTTGGGCATGTCCACTAAAGGTGAAAGAATGTACCTTCAGTCTCTTTACATTTCCAGCATTTATTATCAGACAAATGGTAAATTTTTGCAAGCTTAACTGGGGTCATGTACCACCTATAAATCATTTTCATAATATTTTCTTTTAAGGCATTACATGCCGTAAATTTCATACTGGTGGTCCACAACTGCTCCCAATCAGCAAACATAATGTTATGACCAATATCTTGTGCCCACTTGATCATAGCTGATTTAACCTTAATCCTTGGGCATGTCCACCAAAGGTGAAAGAATGTACCTTCAGTTTCTTTACATTTCCAACATTTATTATCGGGCAAATGATAGATTTTTGCAAGCTTGACTGGGGAAGGAGGTCTTATTTTCAAGGGGATGCCTTATATTACAGCGAGAGGCAAAATTGGAAGTAGGTCTTATTTTCGGGGGATGTCTTACTTTTGGGAAAAGACTGTAAAAAATCTCCAATGAAGGATAGTCCATCACCTTCTAAGGCCCTCCATTCTACTGTCAAACAGCTCCTACTGTCAGAAAGTTTTTCCTAATGTTTAGCTGGAATCTCCTTTCTTGTCATCTGAAGCCATCTGTTCGAGTCTGCCCCTCTGGAGCAGCAGAAAACAAGCTCTTTCCATCTTCCTTGTGACAGCTCTTCAGATATTGGAGGATGGCTACCATGTGGCTTCTTGGTCTTCTCTTCTCTAGCCTGAGCACCCCCAACTTCCTGTGCTGTTCTTCAAAAGGCTTGGCGTCCAGACCCTTGATGATTTTGGTCACCCTCCTCTGCACACCTTCCAGCCTGTGAATATCCTTCTTAGATTGTGGTGCCCAGAACTGGACACAGTACTCCAGGGCTGGCCTGGCCAAAGCAGAACAGAGGAGGACTATTACTTGTTTGACGGTCAGGGATGATGGGAATTGTTGTCCAGCTACATCTGGAGGACCACAGTTTCTCTACCCTTATTCTACATGACTGATTGCTTCATAGGACATTGAATGCAATCCTCCTGTCCCCCTGCTTCTAAAAAAGAAGTGAGTGGGTTCACAACAGACTGTTGTGGTTGTGGTTCTGCTACTATGATGGTACAGTGATACCTCGAGTTACAGACCCTTCAGGTTACAGACTCCGCTAACCCAGAAATCGTACCTCGGGTTAAGAACTTTGCTTCAGGATGAGAGCAGAAATCATGCAGCAGTGCCACGGCAGCAGCAGGAGGCCCCATTAGCTAAAGTGGTGCTTCAGGTTAAGAACAGTTTCAGGTTAAGAACGGACCTCCAGCACTTTAAACCTGACCCTGTACTCCACTGGGAGCCAGTGCAGTTGACTTTCAACGCTGCTGCCCTAAACTTCTCGCAGCTGTCCCAAGGTGGGGGCACAGAACAGCTGAATGCCGAGAGAATCAAATCCTGCACCCCACCCCACCCCGAAAGGAAGTGAATGAAAATGAGCTGTAATTGCCAGGACTGTTTTAATCCCAGGCTGGCTGGATGAATGAAAGAATAGGAAATGAGCCAATGCCATGTAAGCTGGTGAATAAAACACTTTTTCCAGCTGATTCTCTCTCTCTCTTTCTCAATCCCCCACGCCACTGCCTGACTGTGTAAAGGCCACAGGTTACGGTTACAGCGGAAACATGTTCAGAGGAGAGCCTATGACAACTGCTCTGAAGTATCCCCAGATGGTTCCTTGTATAATTTCCTTTGACCTTTACTCAAAAGAGCTGTCTCTTTCCTCCCAGAAAACAATCCTTTAGCTAATAGGCACTTGGGACTTTGCCACAGACAGGGGATTTTGCTGACTCACATTTTGCTGTACTGAAGAATGGGAGCATCAGGGCAAATTCTTTGCCCTGGGGTTAAATGAATGTGCACCACCCCTTCCTTCCAAATCCCAGTTCTACTCCACCCGTCTCCATGGCAAATATTTCCAGGGTACCCTCTCTGGGCTTGAAAGCCTTCCATGAAGACTCAGTATCAGCATTTGATGTCTGAACTACTTGACAAGATTTGACACCTGACATTCAGCAGGAGAACATCACTTTCGTGAGAAGTCAACGTTTGGGCTGGTGTTGATATGCTAGCACCATCGTTATATCACTGGTATACAGAGGGCTGTACAGAATTCCAAACTAGGTAGCGGGTGGAATTCATTATGTCTGTCCCCTTCCCCCTTTTGCAGGAAATTAAACCAGATTTGTTTGTGGATCACAACACAACTTGCAGCCAGACTGAGAAGAAGAAGAAGAGTTTGGATTTGATATCCCGCTTTATCACTACCCGAAGGAGTCTCAAAGCGGCTAACAATCTCCTTTCCCTTCCTTCCCCACAACAATTTCATTGTTCCGCAAGGGACAATGACAATAAAGATATCGTATATCGTATAACAAACACTCTGTGAGGTGAGTGAGGCTGAGAGACTTCAGAGAAGTGTGACTAGCCCAAGGTCACCCAGCAGCTGCATGTGGAGGAGCGGGGAATCGAACCGGGTTCACCAGATTAGGAGTCCACCGCTCTTAACCACTACACCACACTGGCTCTCAGCGAGAAAAGAAATGACTTATTCACACAGCAAATAAATTGTGGAATTCATTTGCACAGTAGGTAGGGATGGCTACCAAACTAGATCTCGTCGAACATCCTCTTCTCATAGTGGCCAACCAGATGCCTGTAGCAAAAAAGCAGGATTCGAACACAAGAGCCCTCTTCCTCTACTTATGGTTTCCGGCAACTGGTATTCAGAAGCATCGCTGCCTCCAACCGTGGAGACAGAGAAGAGTCACCATGACTAGGAGCCATCAATAACCCTCTCCATGAATTTGTCTAATCCTCTTGTAAAGCTGTCTAGGTTGGTGGCTACCACACTCTCCTGTGGGAGCGAGTTCCACAGATTAACTGTGTGTTGCGTGAAGAAGTCCTCTCTCTTATCTGTCCTGATCAATTGTTACTAGAAGCTGTATCTACAAACTGGTCCTTCAGAGGGTGGCGAGGAAACCTGACCAAATGCTTCAGTCCTTGTTCAAGTGACAGCCCTGATGCACTGCAATATCCAATGATGCTGAGGACATTCGTTTGTGCCTCTGCTAATTTGCCTTTAATTGGCATTTCAGCAATTGGTTGCTACAATTTCCTTTGATGCAGCAAAAGAGCGTCTGGGAGGGAGGATGTAAGAAATCTGTTTGCCTGGAGGTGAAAGCGTTGCAGTGTTTGCGCCAGACCGGTCTCCTTGGGGATAGGAATTTCACCAGCAGGGTGCTGACTCCTTTGGCACCGCAATTTCCTGAGCTCCACTACAGGCAGTCCAGATGAACCAGCTGGTGTGTGACGATGAAGAAATGCCTAACATGTATCTCATCTCTCTGCTTGCCACTGTGAACTTCAAGGCAGGGGGACCGGTAGTGGCAAGAGTCTGCTGTGTTGGAGACAACAGAGTCTGCTCTGTGCACCAGATGACTCTTTCTTCCTGCTGTAAGCCAGAAAATAGCTTATCTCCTGAGTTTACGCCAATAAAACTCTGAAACGTGAGGAGTTAGGAGTCCAATGTTGTTTATTGCAAAGCAATAGGTTACAGTCGGATTGTTCTGCAAAAATGCAACCACGCCCGGTGGTCCAGATATTTATAAAATTTCAAACAAAGCATTTCAGTTTTCACCAATCATACACATCATAACCCCATTTCATGTTTAACACACATGAGTAATAAGCATCTTAAAAAGCAGAGGCATCACCTTGCCAACAAAGGTCCATATAGTTAAAGCTATGGTTTCCCCAGAAGTGATGTATGGAAGTGAGAGCTGGACCATAAAGAAGGCTGATCGCCGAAGAATTGATGCTTTTGAATTCTGGTGCTGGAGGAGACTCTTGAGAGTCCCATGGACTGCAAGAAGATGAAACCTATCCCATCTGAAGGAAATTGGCCCTGAGTGCTCACTGGAAGGACAGATCGTGAAGCTGAGGCTCCAATACTTTGGCCACCTCATGAGAAGAGAAGACTCCCTGGAAAAGATCCTGATGTTGGGAAAGATGGAGGGCACAAGGAGAAGGGGACGACAGAGGACGAGATGGTGGGACAGTGTTCTCGAAGCTACCAGCATGAGTCTGACCAAACTGCGGGAGACAGGAGTGCCTGGCATGCTCTGGTCCATGGGGTCACGAAGAGCCGGACACGACTAAACAACTAAACAACAATAAGCACTGGCAATTTCTGCTGATTAAATTCTGATTCCTACTGTGTTCTGTTACATTGTGTTAGTGTGCATGCTGGGAAACTGTGTTACGTGTAGCCATTTACACCGTGTAGCAACTTATGTTCTAGCTTTGAGCTATATCTTTGTGATTCACATATTAGCTGCCCCAATTGGGGTGTGTGTGTGTGTGTGTGGCAACTTTCAAAATCATCAGTTTCATACAGTAACAGGCTACCATAACTTCTCTATTAGAAGCGCCCTCAAGGATTTACAGGGGTACACAATATCACATTTATTGTTGCCCTTTGGGCCACTGTCACATTCCCCCCTTTCAAGCTTAAAGGTGCGAGATTCCTCACACTATTCCTACAGGGTGTCAAGGATGGTTCTCAGATTCAATATATTTGGGCACAACAATCCACCGCGGGCCTCGTTTGTCAAATCAGCCATCTGGAAATGCATCTTTCTTATGTTTGGGGCGAGGGGAGCGAAAAGCAAGAGCCGTAAACATCCAAGGAGCTTCCACCAAACTGTCAGTGCAGAGCCATGACAGTTCAGAGCCATCCTGTCTTGGAAAAAGCAGCAAACAAGGAAACAAAAAATATTGGTGCTTGCTAAGAAGTGGTTTGGGATATCAAGGAGAAACTATAGCTTTGAGTAATAGTATTAGTAGTACTAGTAGTAATAATAATAATAATAATAATAATTTATTATTTGTACCCCGCCCATCTGGCTGGGTTTCCCCAGCCACTCTGGGCAGCTTCCAGCAAAGATTAAAAATACACTAAGATATCACACAGCGGGAAGGTAAACGGCGTTTCCGTGTGCGGCTCTGGCTCGCCAGAGCAGCGATGTCACGCTGGCCACGTGACCCGGAAGTGTCTCCGGACAGCGCTGGCCCCAGGCCTCTTGAATGAGATGGGCGCACAACCCTAGAGTCTGTCAAGACTGGCCCGTACGGGCAGGGGTACCTTTACCTTTTATCACACATTAAAAACTTCCCTGCCTTCGGATGTCTTCTAAATGTCAGGTAGTTGTTTATCTCTTTGACATCCGGCGGGAGGGCATTCCACAGGGTGGGTGCCACTACCAAGAAGGCCTTCTGCCTGGTTCCCTGTAACTGTGCTTCTCGCAGTGAGGGAACTGCCAGAAGGCCCTTGGCACTGGAACTTGGTGTCCGGGCAGAACAATGGGGGTGGAGATGCTCTTTCAGGTATACTGGGCTGAGGTCATTGAGGGAATCATATTAATGTCCCGGAGCATATGTTTGGACTGCAGAAGGTCTCAATTCCGGGAAACATCACCCAGGGAGCTGGTGATGGGGAAAACCCATCTGAGATGCTGGGGAGCTTCTGCCAGACAGAGTAGACCTAAAGCAGTTGAGTTAAATCGGCCACTTATCTGGCTCAGAATGTTCCAGAAAGGTAGGAAACTGCCATATTGAGTCACACCATGAAATAAATTTGATGTGCCCTTGGAGAGCTGCTGCCAGTTGGAGTAGACAGTACTGGTTGAGAGCAGCAAATAGTGTGATATCTTCCCAATAGTCACTGGGGAAGCAGCCACTTTTTCAGGTTACAGAAGAAGAGCTCTGCTGGATCAGGCCAGTTGACCCATCAGGTCCAGCATCCTGTTCTCACAGCGGCCAACCAGATGCCTGTGGGAAACCTGCAAGCAGAACTTGAACCCAAGGCCACTCTCCCCTCCTGTGGTTTCCAGCAACTGGAATTGTAGAGTTGGAAGGGACCTCGAGGGACATCTAGTCCAACCCTCTGCAATACAGTGGTACCTTGGGTTACATACACTTCAGGTTACATACGCTTCAGGTTACAGACTCCGCTAACCCAGAAATAGTGCTTCAGGTTAAGAACTTTGCTTCAGGTTGAGAACAGAAATCGTGCTGCGGTGGCGCGGCAGCAGCAGGAAGCCCCATTAGATAAAGTGGTGCTTCAGGTTAAGAACAGTTTCAGGTTAAGTACAGACCTCTGGAACGAATTAAGTACTTAACCCGAGGTACCACTGTACAGGAATCTCAGCTAGATCAGCTGTTATGTACTGAGTTGAATAGGATCCAAGTTGCAGTAGTCTTATTGGTTCTAGAACAATAGGATTCAGAATGCAGCAGTCTTATTGGTCCTAGAACAATAGGATCCAGAATGCAGCAGTCTGATTGGTCCGCAGGAGCCACCCAATCCAACTCCAGGTGGAAGTGAATCCGCAACCTGATTGGCCTACAGGAGAATCCCAGAACTAGCCAATCACGTGGGGCCCATTGTGTAAATAATGTATAAAAAGCAGACATTTTGGGGGAACTTCCATTCCTCACTACTATGAGCTGAATAAAGAGCATGAAAGTCAACACTCGACTCCGAGTATATTTCAATCACCCATGATTCTCCAATGAAGGAGAGTCCACCACCTTCTGATAGTCCGTTTCACAGTTGAGCGGCTCTTACAGACAGAAAGTTTCCCCCTTTTCCAAGCTAAACATACCCAGCTGCCAGGAAAGTAGAAAGACAAGGAGAAGTTTCTTACTGTCCTTTTTTATTTCAGTATTTACGGAGAGAGGCTCTAGAACCCAGCCTCTTGTCTTGGATAATGGCGTTGTCCTGAGTGAATCTCCACCCCCCGTCTCTCACACTTCTTCATTCATCATCACCATCATCTCCTCTACAGGTGCTGCTACCTGCCCTCTGTCTTTGAGCTCTTTGCTCTCCTACTTTTAAGGCTCACCAGGTTCTGGGAGATGGAGGGTCTGGAATGCTTTCTAATGTCAATGTGTTAGCCAGTTGTTGTTCTGGGTCTCCCATGATTTCTCAACTTTCCCCTTCATCTGCCTCTGAGATTTGACCTCCCTCAAACCCCTGTTGTAAATCTATACTGTCTTCCTCTTCCTCCTCCCTGGAAGGGTCAGGTTGGGGAGGTGGTCTCCACCATTCCTCCTCTGCCTAGTCCCTGATACCAGCTCCTTCAACCATTCCTCATAAGGCTTGGTTTCCAGACCCTTGATCATCTTGGTTGCCCTCCTCTGAACACATCACAGCTTCTCAATATTCTTCTTCAATTGTGGTGCCCAGAGGTGATGATGTTCTCCCATTATTTGTCCCCACAACAGCTGGCGCTCAGAAGTGCCCGATTTATTAACATGGACATTCCATTAAGCTGTATTGACTAATATCCATTGGCATGCATATCCTCCATAAATTTAATCCTTATTGAAATATATCTTATGGCAGGGAACCTCACAAGTTAATTTTTAGTCACTCATCCCTGTTTTGAACCTAAGGACCTCCTCCTTATACAGCTATTTGCAGACCGAACCCTTTGAGGTGGACATTCTGGGGTTTGTCCCAACTAGGCATGATGATGGGATTTGCATCAATTGCGCTTTGGAAAATAATGCATGAACTGAAAAGCAGCCTTCCTTCAGGATTCATATTTCTCTGAATTTTTCAGTACTGTTCTTCAACCAAAAGCAAGAAAATAATAATAATAATAATAATAATAATAATAATAATAATAATAATAATATCTTTATTGTCATTACCCCCTCTCGGGGACAACGAAATTACTTGACTGCTCCATAAAAACACTAATTAAAACAATACAGTATAGTACAGCAAGGAAGATTAGATGACTTTCAAAGTCCAGGCTTCCCATTCAGGGCCGAGATCGCTCTGGAGAAGAAGCTGTTCTTAAGACGGCTCGTTCTTGTCTTCATCGTCCTGTATCTCCGTCCCGACGGCAGGAGCTCGAAGAGACAGTGACCAGGATGCGATGGATCTTTTACTATGTCCAGTGCCTTCCTATGGCACCTTGTGGCATAAATCTGCTCTAAGGTGGAGAGTGGGCAGCCAACAATGCTCTCTGCTGCCTTAACAACTCTGCACAACCCCATCCTGTCCTGGGTAGTACAGCTTCCGTACCACACACATAAGCCATAAGTGAGCACGCTCTCAATGGCACAGTGATAGAAGGCAAGCAGCAGTTTCTGCGGAAGATGGTTTTTCCTTAGAATTCTCAAAAATGCACACAAAAATATGTATATTGTGGGAACTGTGCATTAAAATGTGTTTTTATTAGTGACAACAAAAATGCATTTATACTGGGGGAAATCGCTTGCAAAAATGTGCATATTAGGAGAAATGTGCAAAAGAAATTTTTTTAAGATTTACAAACAGATGCAAAAATATGGCAAATTCAACTTAGCACGGCAAAAAAATGAAAAATTGAAATGGACCGATTCATCCATCTCTAGTTCCCAGCCCAATTTGACGAAGAGGGAGGCGTGTGAAGTCCAATTCCCATGCATCCCAGAAGTAATGAAGACTGGAGCAACAAGTTTCCTAAGGGAGCAGGGGAAGCAGCTTGGAAAAACCAAATTAATTATGAGATGAGCCAGGGAAAGCTCTCCGATCACTACACCCATTTAATAATGTATTTGTGTTTGCATCTGGCTCCGAATGCAATCAGCTGCAGAAGGACAGGCATAGGAAGAGATAGAAAGGAACTGTAAAGAAGAAGAAGAGGAGTAGTAGTAGTAGTAGTAGTAGTAGTAGTAGTAGTAGTAGTAGTTTGGATTTGCTATCCCATTTTATCAAAGGGACGTAGGTGGTGCTGTGGGTTAAACCACAGAGCCTAGGACTTGCCGATCAGAAGGTCGGCGGTTCGAATCCCTATGACGGGGTGAGCTCCCGTTGCTCGGTCCCTGCTCCTGCTAACCTAGCAGTTCGAAAGCAAGTAGATAAATAGGTACCACTCCGGCGGGAAGGTAAACGGCGTTTCCGTGCGCTGCTCTGGTTCGCCAGAAGTGGCTTAGTCATGCTGGCCACATGACCCGGAAGCTGTACGCCAGCTCCCTCAGCCAATATAGCAAGATGAGCGCCACAACCCCAGAGTCGGCCACGACTGGACCTAATGGTCAGAGGTCCCTTTACCTTTACCTCTCTTCATCCAAAGTTCACAGGGTGGTTCACAGCATAAAAATAAGCTAGAACTGAGAATGCCCTTTATCTGGAACCCTAGAGAGTTGCTGTCAGTCGCTGTAGGCAATGCTGAGCTACAGTACAAGGCCACTTTCCGCATTCCTAGAGCGCATGATGTCCAAGGTGCTGCAAATACTTTTTAGTGATGGTTACAGATTACACGACAGGTGTTTCTGCTTTGATGGGATGGTCTGTAAAGCCTTGCTAAGACAATTGCTAAGGGTAGAGATTACGCTTGAATGTAGTGTTTTGGTTTCTTTTTTCAAAGAGAGAGAGAAAGGGGAAGAGAAAGAAAAAAACTATGTCAAAAGCCGCTTCAGCCGGAAATTAAATACCCCACCATTTCTGTGAATGATAGCTGTGGATGAGCTGGCTAGAGCAATAACACAACAAAACAAACAGCAATCTATGTATTTGTGGGAGGGGGAGTGGAACGGGGTGCCGGGAGCTCAAAGCAATCAACAAAATCTATCACTGGGACCAGTTTCTCATCTCGGCTTGTCTCTCTGAATGTGGAAAGCTCATATTTCTCTTGCTTGGTGTGACATCATATTTAGCTACCCAGACACGGAAGAACTGAAAAGCCCATTTTTAGAATCTCTCTTTCTCCCTCCTCCTTCCATGCAGGCTGATTTTGAGATTCAGCGGTGGATTTCTTCTGAGTTAATTTCTCTTTCAGCAAGCCTCATCTTCCCCCTTTCCCACCCCGAAAGACAAAAGGACATAGCTTCAGAAGTGTTACTTGGAGGGAGCCATAGGGATTCCTGTTCTGGTTGCAGACTGAATAAAGGCAAAAAGAAAAAGAAAAAAGAAAGAAAAAGGCTTTAAGGCTTTAAGGCTCACACCAGATAGTGGCAGTTTTTAAATCAATGATGAGCCACGTAGCATGTGTCTGCTTTCCAGTTTGGAATAACAGGATGGGTTTTCAATGTAGTGCATGAAAAGCCAGATTCTGATTTGCTCAGAGGTTTAGTGTGGGCAGCACACCAAGCAAGGAGGATTCCTTTGCCTATGGCCTGATGCAATGAAAGTTCAGATGGCACCCACCCAAGAATTCTTAATTAACCCAAATGTGAAATTGCTGACCTGCCTAGAGACAAATTACAGGCCATTTATAGTTCAAGCTATGGTTTTCCCAGTAGTGATGTATGGAAGTGAGAGCTGGACCATAAAGAAGGCTGATCGCCGAAGAACGGGTGCTTTTGAATTCTGGTGCTGGAGGAGACTCTTGAGAGTCCAATGGACTGCAAGAAGATCAAACCTCTACATTCTGAGGGAAATCAGCCCTGAGTGCTCACTGGAAGGACAGATTGTGAAGCTGAGGCTCCAAGACTTTGGCCACCTCATGAGAAGAGAAGACTCCCTGGAAAAGACCCTGATGTTGGGAAAGATGGAGGGCACAAGGAGAAGGGGACGGCAGAGGACGAGATGGTGGGACAGTGTTCTTGAAGTGACCAGCATGAGTTTGACCAAACTGCGGGAGGCAGTGGAAGACAGGACTGCCTGGCGTCCTCTGGTCCGGGGGGTCACGAAGAGTCGGACATGACTAAACGACTAAACAACAAGAAAGATTCAGGAAGCTGAAAATAGGAATAAATGGAGTTCTCACAATGGAGGAATGTAGAAAGTGGAGCTCTTCAATAATCAGTATTGATACCTGTATTTTCCAACTTGTTCATAAATAACCCAGAGTTAGGGGAGAGCAGTGAGGGGGCCAGGTTTGCTGATGACACCCAATCATGCAGAGTGGTAAGAGCAGAAAAGGGATTGCCAGAAGGTCCAAAGAGACTTCTTCAAACTGGGAGCATGGGCAGTAAAATGGGAAAGACAATTCAATGCAAGTGTTGCACACTCAGGAACAGGAGGATCCTAAGATCACATGATAAGGTCTGAAAAGTCCACGACTGAGCAGGATTGAGACCTTGGGGTTGTAGTGGACAGCTTGATGAAGACTGGAGAGTATTTAAACACACACACACACACACACACACACTTCCCATAGGCATTTGGTTGGCCGTGGTGGGAACAGGTTGATGGACTAGATGTTCTCTTTATCTCACCCAGCAGCCAATGTCTTCTTAGTCCATGTTAAGTGTGAACCATATTGGAGCCTATTTTTATTGCCCCAGATCCATCATTCAGTGGTGTCCCAGTTTGCCCTGAATACAAATTTGGCATTAAGAAACGTAGGCTGTTTGCAACATAGTGCTCAGGAGATTGCCCCACCAGCATGAGCATTTTTGCTTGTCTGACAGAACAACCTCACCTCTCCTTCTCCCATGTGCTGTTCTGGGGTTTCTCTGGACCCTTCAGAGAAGATTTGGGGGGTATGTCAGGAGAAAAGGGGGAAAGCCCACAGTGAACCACTGTGCGTTCTTCTGCCAGTGCAACGATTTGCACATTTACAAAACAAGTATCCCCTTCCTGGATACTTGTATTTAAACACACACACACTGGGCATGTTTAGCCTGGAGAAGAGGAGGTTAAGGGGTGATATGATAGCCATGTTCAAATATATAAAAGGATGTCATATAGAGGAGGGAGAAAGGTTGTTTTCTGCTGCTGCAGAGAAGCGGACACGGAACAATGGATCCAAACTACAAGAAAGAAGATTCCACCTAAACATTAGGAAGAACTTCCTGACAGTAAGAGCTGTTCGACAGTGGAATTTGCTGCCAAGGAGTGTGGTGGAGTCTCCTTCTTTGGAGGTCTTTAAGCAGAGGCTTGACAACCATATGTCAGGAGTGCTCTGATGGTGTTTCCTGCTTGGCAGGGGGTTGGACTCGATGGCCCTTGTGGTCTATTCCAACTCTATGATTCTATGATTCCTCTCCCCCCTCCCCCAGGAGCTGTAATTCACATGGCGCCCAACTACCCAGCTTGCAACACTCATTCCTAGGAAAGTCCAGCCCCACACCCAAAGCCTTTGCCCTTTGATCTGTGTTAAGACCTGTCTCCTTCCCTTCCAAGTGAGTCTGACTGCCCCCTGGGAACACAGTGGGTCTGGCCAATTTACAAATGATCTAGGAATCCCAAGGATTCATTTTTCGATTTCTTCCCTAACCCAGGAAATGCACTGACTTTCCCTGAATTAATTTCAAACGGATGCATTTTTGACCTTGCCAGAGACATGAAGGGAAAAGTGGAAATCCCAGGTGTTCCTCCAGCAGCCTCCCCTAATCCCATTTTCCGGGGTTCCCACCAGCACATTAAGCATCTCTATCCATTTCAACACGAACCTGAAGAAATGAGAAAAAAACCACACACTTACCTGGGTCAGTTGCAGGAAATCTAGGCAGACTCATCTGGTTACATGGTTATTTTCTGCTTGTCCCTGCATGGATATTGCTAAGCCAACACAGATGGCCAATTGTAGATTACTCCCTTTACAAGAGAAGGAGGCAGGTTTTTCTTCCAGGTATTGATTCGGAACAGAGGATTAGACAAAGCATTACAGCAATCGGGAGAATGATGTTGTCATGAGCAAACAGGTTGGGATGCAGCAAACAGGTCTCTGGGAAATTTCCCTGGAAACCTGCCAGCAGCAAGCTTGACGTATCTGGGGTCCTAGGCTTGTGTGGCTTATGGAGAGATGCTATCATCCTTAGCAGAGAGGGTATATCACCTTTGTTTCAGACAGGGAGACATTAAAGAGAAATTGGGACTGGGTGAACAACGAAGCCTCCCACCCAAAAAACCCAACGACAACTGGGCAGCGTGGTGTAGTGGTTAGAGTGTTGGACTAGGACCTGGGAAACCTGGGTTCAAAACACTCAGCCATGAAGCTCACTGGGTGGCCTTGGGCCAGTCACTGCCTCTCAGCCTAGTCAACATCACAGGGTTGTTGTGGGGATTAGATAGATAGATCATTTATTACGGTCAGAGACCAGCTTATGTTGTGGGGATTAAATGAGGAGGGAAGAACAATGGACTCCACTTTGAACTGCTTAGGGGGAAAGGCGAGATATAAAGGCCACAAGGAGACAAATATAACTTCCAGGTTCTTTGCCCACCCACCAGTATCTTAGAAGAATGCTCTCAAGGTCCAGCTGATCACCAACCCATCATACAGGCCTCCTCTCATGCTTCCCCAAGGAAGGAGAGCTTGAGAGAGTAACAAGTGACTCTTCTTCTTCTTCGGCGATCCCCTGTAGCCAAGTAAAATTGTCTCCCATAAACCCGGTTTTAACAATGAGTCCATAAGTGACTGTGGAGGCCAATTCTGGATCCGCACATCCGTCCACAGTGGGGACACTGGTTTCCGGGCGGGAGTTGATCACGGTGTGGATTTGCCAAGGGTGCCTTCCTCTTAGCACATTTCTCCCTTGCGTCCTGAGTTCGAGTGTCTTCAAAGCCCATCACACCTTTGGTAAAGGCTATTCTCCAATTGGAGCGCTTGCAGGCCACTGTTTCCCAGTTGTCGGTGTTTATACTACATTTTTTAAAATTTGCCTTGAGACAGTCTTTAAACCTCTTTTGTTGACTACCAGCATTACGCTTTCCATTTTTAAGTTCGGAATAGAGTAGTTGCTTTGGAAGACAATCATCAGGCATCCGCACAACGTGACCAGTCCAACAAGGTTGATGTTGAAGAATCATTGCTTCAACACTGGTGATCTTTGCTTCTTCCAGTACACTGGTATTAGTTCGCCTGTCTTCCCAAGTGATGTAAATTTTTTTTGAGACACTGTTGATGAAATCTTTCGAGGAGTTGGAGATGGCATTTATAAGTGGTCCATATTTCACAAGCATATAGTAAGGTTGGTAGTACAATAGCTTTGTAAACAAGCATTTTGGTTTCCCTGCACTTCAATTGGGAGAAAGCCGCACTTGCAGAGCTCAGGTGATGCTGGATTTCGGCATCAATGTCGGCCCTTGTGGAAAGATAACTGCCCAGGTAGGAGAAATGATCGACATTTTCCAATGTTACACCACTGAGTTGGATTGGGTTAAGTGACAAGTGACAGAGGGCTCCCATCTGCAGAGGTTGGATTCTCCTTCATTGGAGGTTTCTAAGGAGAAGGTGGATGGTCATCTGTTAGGGATTCATTAGCTGCAACCCTCTCCTGCTCTTGAGGGTAGAACTCAAACCCATGGCTTCAAGTTACATGAAAGGAGATTCTGACTAAACATTCGGAAAAAAAACTTTCTGACAGCAAGAGCTGTTTGGCAGTGGAACAGACTCCCACAAGAGATGGTGGACTCTCCTTCCTTGGAAGTTTTTAAGCAGAGGTTGGATGGCCATCTGTCATGGATGCTTTAGCTGAGATTCCTGCATTGCAGGGGTTGAACCAGATGACCCACAGGGTCCAATTTGGCAATGATATGATTCTAAGTTTTTTTCTGCAACGAGCTCACAATAAAACAATAGCTATTTGCACCACTCAGTGAAAACTTACACTCACCTTGCAGTAAATGTTAAGTCCCAGAGGAAGCGGAGAAATTGAAGCTGCATCTTCTTGGTGGTGCATCTAGAGACGTTTCGATTGCTCATAAGGCAGAGCTGTTCTGACATTTGAAATGGCACTCTCCCAATTGCCTGCTTGCTGTTTGCTGTTTGCAAGTCCCCCACAGGTGTTATAATTACAAAAAATGCTTGCAATCAGGTTGGGGCAAGGAGGCCTTAGGAGAGGGTCAGGCTTCCCCAGGAGGCCAATGAAAAAGTCTTTAAATGCTTGAGATTTCTTTCTGCCACACCAAAAGAGGTTATAATTCACAAGGAATTGCTCAGAGAAAGGAAATGGTGCACTGCGAGATTTACTTCCTTGGTTTTCTTTGCAATATTAGAAGCAGGAAAGTTGGAAGAGGGGCGAGAAAGCCTTTTAAAGCCCAAGGGCCACGTTCGCTTCTGCTAAGCCTTCTAGGGGCCACATGTCAACGGTGATTCTGGAGGGATAAGAACCCAAAATTGGCTGAGCATCGAATATGAATTTTACCTGTGTACAATAGGGCTAGTTTCAACACACACTGAAGCATTCCTATCTACCTTCCATCCAAGCGAGGAAGAAGCATTGTCAAATGCATTGCAGCCATGCAAAAATGCTCAAGGAGGGTGCAAAGCAAGGCCAATGAGGTGTATTCCCTGGGCAAAGCCCCAAGGGCCAGATATAGTGGGCTGTTGTTTTTGTTGTTTAGTCGTTTAGTCTTGTCCGACTCTTCGTGACCCCATGGCCAGGCCCTCCTGTCTTCCACTGCCTCCCACTGTTTGGTCAAACTCATGCTGGTAGCTTCAAGAACACTACCCAACCATCTCGTCCTCTGTCGTCCCCTTCTCCTTGTGCCCTCCATCTTTCCCAACATCAGGGTCTTTTCCAGGGAGCCTTCTCTTCTCATGAGGTGGCCAAAGTACTGGAGCCTCAGCTTCAGGATCTGTCCTTCCAGTGAGCACTCAGGGCTAATTTCCTTAAGAATGGATAGGTTTGATCTTCTTGCAGTTCATGGGACTCTCAAGAGTCTCCTCCAGCACCAAAATTCAAAAGCATCCATTCTTCGGCAATCAGCCTTCTATATGGTCCAGCTCTCACTCCCATACATCACTTCTGGGAAAACCATAGCTTGAACTATACGGAGCTTTGCCAGGAAGGTGATGTCTCTGCTTTTTAAGATGCTGCCGAGGTTTCTCATTGCTTTTCTCCCAAGAAGCAGGTGTCTTTTAATTCCATGGCTGCTGTCACCATCTGCAGTGATCACGGAGCCCAAGAAAGTAAAATCTCTCACTGCCTCCATTTCTTCCCCTTTGTCCCTGGCGTTTTCTTGGCAGGGATACTGGAGTGGGTTGCTGGTTCCTGCTCCAGGTGGATCACGTTTGGTCAAAACTCTCCACTATGATCTGTCCATCTTGGGTGGCCTTGCACGGCATAGTTCATAGCTTCTCTGAGTTATTCAAGCCCCTTCGCCACGGCGAGGCAGTGATCCATGAAGGGGATCCTGATTATACTTGAACATGAATTGCCCCTTACCATAGCAATGGTGGTCTCTGACCTTCCTTTGGATCTTCCTTATCTCTACCATGCATACTTGGCCTCTCCCTTTCTTAGAGAGGCCTCTGGGCCTCTCCCTCTGTTTGAGAGGCCTCCCAATCCCTGTTATCCTTCTGGACCTTTCCTTGCTTGAAAAGGCCGTTGGGGTGGGGTATGCTTATGGCCCTTCAGGGCTAGTTTCAACACACCCTGAAGCATTTCTATCTACCTTCCAGCCAAGCAACGGAGAAGCATTGTCAAATGCATTGCAGCCATGCAAAAATGCTGAAGGAGGGTGCAAAGAAAGTCCCAAGGGGCAGATATAGTGCGCTAGAGGGTCGCATTGGACCTGTGAGCCTGAAATTCCCCCATCCTTCATTTCAATGTTTTATGCAGTGCTATTTCTCTAGAAGAAAAGATGCTGGAACTCACTGCGAATGTCTACCCTGTTCTCATATGATTGGCAACGATGCCCACCTGTCGGAACTGAGTTCCAGCAAGTTCAAGCTGAAAGAAAGCCCTGGTTTTATGTATGAATGGGAGGGGTGTGTGTGGACCAAGCAAGAAGTAAGTGGCTTAGTTAAACAAATAAATCCCTCCTGCAAAACCATGACAGTCTGGAAGCACGCTAAATGTAGCACAGGGTTGGTCAGCCTGTGGAGGCCTTCATCGACACTCTCAAGCAAGGGTATGAGACTCTTAGCTTTTGCTTTCTTTTTCTCTTTTAAGGAAGAAGAAGAAGAAGAGTTTGGATTTGATATCCCGCTTTATCACTATCCGAAGGAGTCTCAAAGCGGCTAACATTCTCCTTTCCCTTCCTCCCCCACAACAAACACTCTGTGAGGTGAGTGAGGCTGAGAGACTTCAGAGAAGTGTGACTAGCCCAAGGTCACCCAGCTGCTGCATGTGGAGGAGCGGAGACGTGAACCCAGTTCACCAGATTACGAGTCCACCGCTCTGAAGCACTACACCACACTGGCTCTCAACTTTCATAGCTGTCAACTTTCAGATTTGAAAATAAGGGATCAGCAGCCTCGAAAATAAGGGATCAGCAGCATAGCTGTCAAGTTTTGGATTTGAAGATAAGGGATCAGCAGCCTCACCTGTCCCGGGGACAGTCTACGGGATATCTAACAATCCGGGATAGCAGCGGGAAGCAGTGGGAAACGGCGCTGGAATAAGGGAATTTTCTGCAAGAAAAGGGAAGGTTGACAGCTATGTCTCTAGCCTTCCTAGAAATAAAGTTATGAAGGAAAATATGCAGTTGTGTGTGTGTGAAATGAGCAAGCCTGGTTGCTCCTGCATGGTGGTGTATTGTTGTTTTTTTGCCAGGGAGTGAAGTCAGAGCTGTGATTGATAAGTGAGTTGTGTGTGCTTTTCCCACTTCCGTCTTCTCTTCTATGCAGAAATTCAACAGGGTCAGCCTTTTCTCAAGCAGAAACATGATTATGGACAAAGCAGAGATTGTACTTTCTCTGTTGTGCCATGGCATTCCCCAGAAAACAGCCAAATTGTGTTGCGCCATGGCCGCCATTTTGTGGCTGGCATCCCAGCACAAAATGGGACACCTGGTCCAAAACATGGAGTGCCCTTTGGTCTATTGCTAGGCAGATGTCAGAGGGGGCAAACTGAGGGGCTCTCCCCCTGACACACTTTCTTCCATTTTGCAAAATTTTGGAAATATACTCAAAGAATTGCAGATTTCAAGGTTGAGTTCTGCTCTGCAAAGCATTTATGATACTGTGAAGTCTTGAAATCAATGTGTAGGTTGTGTCAGTGTCCTCAGGGAGGTGGAGCATTTCTTAATGTTTTGGCTTGAGTTTGATTGGACTCCAAGGATGTGTGACAGTCCTGAAAAAGTGGAGGAAAATTTTAACTCAATATCTCCCCCCTGACCCAAGATCCAAGGGACCACATCCTTAGTAAGATTAACAGTGTCATCTTGCACATATGTTTTCAAAAGCAAACCTCCTGAGCTCTCTGGAGTTCATTGCCCCAGGTACAGCATTTCACAGATAATTCCAGAACCGCACCCCCCTCCATAATTCATGACAAACTAAGGAGTTGGAAACTTCAACTAATCAATATATTATCTCACTTCACTTGGAATTGCAAAACCGTTCACGGCTCATATTTCTAATTAAAAAAAATTACTCATCGGCTGGACAAATTTATGCTAAGTGAAAGCTCGCTTCGAGTGGCATTCTTACCTTATAAAAATAATACTAACGTTTGTGTTCCAGCTGAGAACTTGTTGGAAGAAGGAAAAAAAAGGGAGGCTAATGTAATTGGAGTGAAATTATTTCTTTCAATTAAGTCACTCATGATTAGGTATTTTAACTTCATCGCTTCCCCCTCTCCCACAACACTCGTCTTTCAGATTTCCACGCTCCCTTTGTGGCTGAAGGGTGACTGTGTAGTGCAATAGCAATGAGCCATCCTATCTGTCACTGCGGTGAGTAATTCTTTGTAATTAGAACAATGGAAAGGTAGGTGAGGTGGGCGTGTGTTTGCGCATGATGAACTCTCAAAGCTTAAGAGGTTCCGCTGGAGTCAGGGGCCCCAAAAGCCCTCCAGAAAGTACAAACCAAATGGGGAAAACCTTTTTGCAGTCTGGGGGGGGGGGCATGTCCGCTTCTTGGGAACTTCTTGAGGGCCACATGACCATGGGAGGTAGGGACAGAGGCCCAAGTGGGCAAACCGATGAACGCAAATGTTACCTTTGGGGAATGGGCTGGTCTGTTCACACGGAGCCAGTGTGGTATAGTGGTTAAGAGCAATAGACTGGTGAACTGGGTTCGCTTCCCCACTCCTCCACATGCAGCTGCTGGGTGACCTTGGGCCAGGCACACTTCTTTGAAGTCTCTCAGCCCCACTCACCTCACAGAGTGTTTGTTGTGGGGGAAGAAGGGAAAGGAGAATGTTAGCCGCTTTGAGACTCCTTAGGGTAGTGATAAAGCGGGATATCAAATCCAAACTCTTCTTCTTCTCCTCTGTATTTTTCATCCAAGGAAACAAGAATCATTGTAGAGAATCAAGTCAAGCAGAAACACTTGGGGGGGGGGGGCAAAGCAGAGCCTTTGGCTGTGGGGATATCCAGGGAGGCAGGAGAGGATATGTTGTTGTTGTTTAGTCATTTAGTCATGTCCGACTCTTCGTGAGTCGGACAGACCAGAGCACGCCAGGCACTCCTGTCTTCCACTGCCTCCCGCAGTTTGGTCAAACTCATGCTGGTAGCTTCGAGAACACTATCCAACCATCTCATCCTCTGTCATCCCCTTCTCCTTGTGCCCTCCATCTTTCCCAACACCAGGGTCTTTTCCAGGGAGTCTTCTCTTCTCATGAGGTGGCCAAAGTCTTGGAGCCTCAGCTTCAGGATCTGTCCTTCCAGTGAGCACTCAGGGCTGATTTCCTTCAGAATGGAGAGGTTTGATCTTCTTGCAGTCCATGGGACTCTCAAGAGTCTCCTCCAGCACCAGAATTCAAAAAGCATCAATTCTTCGGCGATCAGCCTTCTTTATGGTCCAGCTCTCACTTCCATACATCACTACTGGGAAAGCCATAGTTTTAACTATATGGACCTTTGTTGGCAAGGTTATGTCTCTGCTTTTTAAGATGCTGTCTAGGTTTGTCATTGCTTTTCTCCCAAGAAGAGGATAGGATATATTGTGTATTAATATCCTTCCTAACTTGTGCTAGCAAGTTCTATAACTTAGCAGAGTTTTAAACATTCCCCTTTTAAGAGCACAGCGGGTAGTTGGTTGCAAACTTGTTTAAGCTTCTCAATATAGATTCCTTTTAAGTTCCTGTATATCCCCCTTAAAAGAATAAACACGCCACAATCTTATTTAAGATAAATAAAAGTAGTTTACTCACAGCTTCATCAGTTCACAGATGGATCCCGGAAGGCAGACTTTGTTGCAGATATGTACATGTGAGTCTATCCTATATGGAGATGGTTTCTTTGTCCTCTGTTGGCTGACAAAGTCAAAAAGAGAGAGAGAGAGAGAGTGCAGCGTGCCTTGTCCTTTTGTGTTACCTGGATAGGTAAGGTCATGCCCACCTCTCATCACATGCAAAGGAAGTATGTCCCAGCCAGGAGGAAACAGGAAGTTTGCGACTGGCTGGACCAAACATCAGTGGCGTAGCATGGGTTGTCAGCACCCGGGGCAAGGCAAGTAATTTGTGCCCCCTAACCCGTGGATTTGCGCCCCCTAACCTGTGGATTTGCGCCCCCTAGCCCATGGATTTGCCCTAACCCCAGATGTTGCGCCTGGTGCGGCCGGCCCCCCTGCACCCCCCACGCTACGCCACTGCCAAACATTCCCTGGCATGTCCACTCTAGGAAAACAAGGAATGTTGTACTTGACTGCTACTTATGTATCACATCCCACATTGGCTTGGGGAAATAGCCAGACAGAGGCTCCCCATACAAGAGCATTCAAAGAGCCTTGGTGCATCATGCCAATGGCATACTCTCCAACGTTCTGGGAGGGCAAAGTGGGACACTCCATGATCCCACCTGCCCCATCTCCACACTCCTTCACCCACCAATCTCGGTGTTTTTTGCCTGCCCCAGCTCCTCTCTGGCAGGCCCCAGCTCCACCTCCAGCACATTCACTTTCTCGTGCAGGGTCACCACCTCAGCACCCAGTGGTCCCAGAGCTTGGGGCATCCTTCAGCTTCTACTGCCTCCTTCTCCTCCTCTTCCTCCTTATGCCAAAACAGGGGTGCAGACACAGCAACTGACTGACTGAGGAGAGAGGAAACAGTGAAAGACTTTCTTGGGGGCATTCAAGTGACCCGGATCTTGTCTTTATAAAATCAGGAAGTGACGCCATATTGAGTTTGGAGGGAATGATGCAAGAGGCATAGAACTAAGAAATGTGTTAGAGGGACTCAAGGATCTGAACTTCCATTGACAAGTTGAAGCATTCTACTGAAGAGAAGGCCCCTCGGGAATTCAGGATTCAGCATGACAAAGTGATGGCTTAAGAGTTTTCATGATGGTTCCAGCATTTTCAGAGCAGCTGGAGACTATGGTAAGAAGCTGCCTTATAGAGAGTCAGACTATTGGCCAATATATCTCAGTGTTGTTGTCCCTGACTGGCAACAGCTCTCAGAGTTTCATGAACCTGGGAGCTTCTGCATCGAAGGCAAGTGCTTTACCATTGAGCTATGACTTCTCCACAAACCTCTCCCATGTCACCCCTTAAACTGTCCCCTTTCTAAGCTAAAGGGCCCCAGTTTTCTAGTCACTCTGCATTAGAAAAAATGATCCTTCCATAAGGCAGAAAGTTCAACCACCATCCTATCACGATTGCAATACTTCCATTATTTCCCCTGACCACTGGACGTACCACCTAAAATCATGGCTTGTTGAGCACTGCCGGAGAGAGCCGCCAGTGCCTTATACCACTTAAAACGACACCCACCAAACTACTCTATCGCTCTTGTCTTCCCTGTTATTTCGCTGCTTAAGCGACTCAATAAACATGTGATTTTCTGCTTCTCTGCTTAGAACATAAGCCCGGAGACAGAACAAAGGCTATAAAGAGCCTGCAAGCTATAAACAACTCCAGAGGCACAGTAAGCCATAAACAACAACGTACAGACGGCTGGGTTTATTTTGCAGCTGAGGATGGGGAAGGCAGCATTTGTGATGGACAAACTTCCTTTCTTCCTTTCTGTGTGAAGCCAAAAACCTCTGAAAGTGCTCCATTGCAGATTCCGGCTAGCTAGCTGAGAAGATGTACCCAACCTCCAAATGTAGCCAACCTCCTTTGGGAAAACATCCTCAATTATTGCGATAGCTGTAGCCAAGCGACAGTAGCCGCTGCGTTTATTTGGCCCAAAATGGTGTTGATGTCCTCAAAGCTGTGGGCTAGGACTGCGGGAGAAATTGTGCGTTGCTTTGCCTAAAAATGCAGGGACCCACACTTCCTGAAACAATACGCAAAGCAAAATGCCGCTGCCCTTAGAAAGCCACACTTTTCCTAATTTCGTGATGCAGTCATCCGGTTAAAAATGGGCATGATAAGGGGACACGCACATGAAAATGTATGTTGCCGTTGAAATTGTGGTTTGCACCCATTTCCTTTTCCGCTGACAGGGACTCGAGGTGGCAGCTAAATAGGAACAGCTAAATACATAGGAATAATAATAAAAACATTAAAAAAGAGTAAGAGATTTATAGAATTACAGCTATACATCAATATAAAATATCTATTAAAAACACTCAGTTAAAAACAGCATGGCACCAACTGTTCCATCAAAAGCAGTCTGGTCCCCAAAAGCCACTTGGCACAAGAAAGCCTTCCGCTGCTGGCAGAAGAACAACAAGGAGGGAGCCAGTTGGGTTCTTTTGGAAGGGAGTTTCCATACCTTCCATCTTTTTCTAAATAAAATCTGGGATGCTGTCAGTGGCTCCCAGCTGATTGCCCAGGAAATTATATAGACAAGGAAAGGTTTCTTATTGTCCTTTTTATTTCAGTGTTTATGGAGAGAGGCTATAGAACCCAGCCTCTTGGATAATGGCATCGTCCTGAGTGAATCTTCACCACCACCCGTCTCTCCCACTTCCTCATTCATCACTTCTACGGGTGCTGCTATGTGCCCTCTGTCTTTGAGCTCTTTGCTCTCCTACTTTTAAGGCTCGCCGGGTTCTGGGAGATGGAGGGTCTGGAATGCTTTCTAATGACAATGTGTTAGCCAGTTGTTGTTCTGGGTCTCCCATGATTTCCCAGCTTTCGCCCTCATTGGCCTCTGAGCAGTGACCTCCCTCTAACCCCTGTTGTAAATCTATACTGTCTTCCTCTTCCTCCTCTCTGGAAGGGACAGGATGGGGAGGCGGTTTTCACCATTCCTCCTCCTCTGCCCAGCCCCTGACAGATACACCCCCCCATGATTCCCCCTGCCCTCACTGCGCACCGTCCCCACACATCACTCACACTCCCTGCCCTCCCCACCCGTTCTTGCTGCTTATGCACTTCATTCTCGCCCTCTCTGCCTTTCCTACCTACAAGACATGTAAATACATTTCTGTCTATCTCTTTCCCCTGCCCGGGGGGGCAGGAAAGAGGGGTGTGTTCTTTTCACACTGAGAAGGATCGCCTATTGCGACCTAGCTTGGATCTTGCTGGGGAATGCAGACAGGGAGGTCAACAGGAGATCAAGCCGGGTGCCTGGGAGAGTTGCCAGTTTCTCCTGATATGGGCTTGATTCCCAACATCTGCCACTCACCATCTCTGCCCTCTCCCTTGCCTGCCTACGCCACTTGCTGTGATGGCCTGGGAGTCTGATTCAGAGGCTGAACCAGAGGAATCTCAGCCTGCACAGGAGTCCCCGCCTCCAGGGCCAGCTGAGCCAGGGCAGGGCCTTGAATCTGAAGGGCCTGCACCTGTGCTGGATCTTCAGGAGCAGACACTAGATGAATCCACTCTGGCTCCGGAGGTGATTGAGGACCTATTGCCTACAGGTGCGCCTCTCCCAGCCCTGTCAGGGGAAGGTGAGTCTCCCTCTGGGTCCAGTAACCCTCCAGCCTCTCCTGAGCTGCAGAGGCTCAGGGCAGAGAGGTGAAGGGAACTGGGTTCTCTCAGGAGGAGTGCTCGCCTTAAGGCCAGGAGAGGCAGGTCACCTGTGGGCCGGGACCACCCCTGGCCTCAGAGGAGATAAAGGCCAGTCAGCCCAGTCCCAGGTTGCGGGAGCAATGTCGTTGGAAACCCGTTTCTGCCAGCACCCAGACCTGTTCTTCCAGAGTTCCTGACCTTGCCCGGCTCCTCGCTTTGGACCCCGCTTCGCCCTTGGTGGACAGTCTCCAGACCCTTGACCCAGGACCAGACTCTGACCACGCCTCACGGTAACCTCCCCCCGGGACCAGCATAGTGACCACGCCTTGCGGTAACCTCCCCCCGGGACCAGCACACGTGCCCTCAATCATGGCGGTCTCCTCTGGACCAGAATGCACTTTGGTGTGAAGCCACTGACAATCACCAGAGTGAACATCTTTGAGTCCAGTGCTGGACCAAAAATGGGACATTCCAGGATCGACACAGAAGCCGGGATTGGTTTCCATGATCTGGGATATCCCACTTAGCAGGGGATATTTGCCTGATCTGAGATCCAATGTGGCCTAAGAGCAGCTACCACAGAGACCAGAAGCCAAACATGGGGCAGTAGGGCGATGCAGCTGCAAAAACGAGAGAGCCTTATGTGATTACACAGTGAGCAACTCCACTTTAGTCTGCATTAGTTCAGAATTCATCTTGAGGACTTTCACAGTTCTGGATGCTGTAGAGCAAGGGGAGGAATACACAAAACAACACCATGGAGTCAACTCTGAGGGACGTCTGGAGAAGGAAGGAATGAGTCCAGCTCTTGCCCAGGCACCTCTGGGTAGGAATTTGAACCTGCATAAAAAAGGTAACTACCCATTAGTACTGGAGAGGATGACCACTACTAACAACTCCAGAACTATACAAGCAAATATTTGGTGTGTTGTGAGTGTCTTGCGAGGGTTGTGTGATTTTGTGAAATCTTCCTCCCAACAGTCACTTCCAGCTGGAGAGATCTGGCAAATTACTTTTGGTTCGTGTTTGACTTAGCTCTTTTTAAAAAAAATAAAATAAAAAAATAAATGGCTGAACTTCTGCCCTCCATCAGTCTCTGCGCCATCTTGTTAGGTTGTACGTGATTTTGCGGGGGGGGGGGGGGGGGGCTTTTCCACAGGCTCTGGCTGTGAGCAACAAAAGCGAGAAAAATGCAGAAAAAGTGCCTCTTGTCAATCTCCACGCGAGATGGCAACACTGCCAGCAAATTAGTGATTCTGGGCCATGGTTTCTGTTCCAAATCAAGTGTCCACCTACACCATCGTGGGCAGTGATGTCCTTGGGGAATGATGTTTTGTGTACTTGTGCATCATTGTCAAGAGGCATGCTAAGCATGAGAATTAGTAGCAAAGCTTTGCAATCCATGTACTCACAGCCATCGTCCTGCCAACAACATTTTGCTCCAGTTGGGGAAACTCCACCTCAGGTCTGGTTCAGCTATTAACCTCCTAGACAGGAATATAGAAATGCAGGTCATGTCTAGGGAAGGAATTTCCTCATAGAATCAAACAGATGGAAGGGGAGACTGCTGTTGTTGTTGTTTAGTCGTTTAGTCGTGCCCGACTCTTCATGACCCCTTGGACCAGAGCACACCAGGCACTCCTGTCTTCCACTGCCTCCCGCAGTTTGGTCAGATTCATGTTTGTAGCTTCGAGAACATTGTCCAACCATCTCATCCTCTGTCATCCCCTTCTTGTGCCCAAAATCAGGATCTTTTCCAGGGAGTCTTCTCTTCTCATGAGGTGGCCAAAGTCTTGGAGGCTCAGCTTCAGGATCTGTCCTTCCAGTGAGCACTCAGGGCTGATTTCCTTCAGAATGGAGAGGTTTGATCTTCTTGCAGTCCATGGGACTCTCAAGAATCTCCTCCAGCACCATAATTCAAAAGCATCAATTATTCGGCGATCAGCTCCCTCTTCCATACATCACTACTGGGGAAGGGGAGGCACTCTGCAGCAACTCCTAGGCTTGACACCCAGTATGGTGGAACTGGTTGCAATGCCCTAAATCCACTTCTGATCTAGTCCAACCAGCTGCTTGAGGAAGGTAATCTAGAGCTGGACCAACCACAACAGAGATCCTGCCACCCCTCTGGACAATTGAGAGCCAGTGTGGTGTAGTGGTTAAGAGCGGTAGTCTTGTAATCTGGGGAACCGGGTTCGCGTCTCCGCTCCTCCACATGCAGCTGCTGGGTGACCTTGGGCCAGTCACACTTCTTTGAAGTCTCTCAGCCCCACTCACCTCACAGAGTATCTGAAGAAGTGTGCATGCACACGAAAGCTCATACCAAGAACTAACTTAGTTGGTCTTTAAGGTGCTACTGCAAGGAATTTTTTTTTGTTTTCACCTCACAGAGTGTTTGTTGTGGGGGAGGAAGGGAAAGGAGAATGTTAGCCGCTTTGAGACTCCTTAAAAGGAGTGAAAGGCGGGGTATCAAATCCAAACTCTTCTCTTCTTCTTCAATTGACTGCTCTGGTCACTCACTGGAACCTCACTGTTGCATGCTCTAGTTATCCCCCGCTTGGAATACTGCAATGTGCTCTATGTGGGGCTACCTTTGAAGGTGACCCAGAAACTACAACTAATCCAGAATGTGGCAGCTAGACTGGTGACTGGGAGTGGCCCCCGAGACCACACAACAACGGTCTTGAAAGACCTACACTGGCTCCCAGTATGTTTCCAAGCACAATTCAAAGTGTTGGTGCTGACATTGAAAGCCCTAAACGGCCTTAGTCCAGTATACCTGAAGGAGCGTCTCCACTCCCATCATTCTGCCCTGACGCTGAGGTCCAGTGCCCAGGGCCTTCTGGCGGTTCCCTCACTGTGAGAAGCAAAGTTACGGGGAACCAGGCAGAGGGCCTTCTCGGCAGTGGCTCCTGCGCTGTGGAATGCCCTCCCATCAGATGTCAAAGAGATAAACAACTACCTGACATTTAGAAGACATCTGAAGGCAGCCCTGTTCAGGGAAGTTTTTAATGTGTTACATTTTAATGTATTTTTAATCTTTGTTGGAAGCCACCCAGAGTGGCTGGGGAAACCCAGCCAGATGGGCGGGGTACAAATAATATATTCTTCTTATTATTATTCCAATTGACTCTCCACATAGATAGATTGAGGCAAGCGAAAGGTGAGGGGTGAAGAACCTTTTTGAAGCCGTATTTATGTCACTCGCTCCCAAGCAGATAAAGTTTGCTGTTGTTAAAATTATTTGGAAGTCTGTCGTAATGGAGAAGACCGGGCGGGGCGAGGGGAAAGAAAAACCCACATCAACATGCAGAACTGTTCATCATTCATTTCAGCTTTTCCCAGGCAGCCCCTAATAAATCGTCTGGTCAGTAAGCGTGACATGAAAGTGCCAGAAAATATGATGGGAAGTCAGCAAAGTACAGCGGAGTGTGTGGGATTTTTTTGGGGTGGGGGGAGGAGGGGGAAATAACCCATGTCACCCCAGTTTTGAAGACAGATCCTCAATATGTGCATAATTCAGATTGCGCTTTGCAGAGATGGAACAACAACAACAACAACCCAGGAAAGATTTATGGATTGGACTCGGAGGCAGAATTCATATCAGAGTACTAGGAGGACACATTTATTTAGGCGTAGCTATGTCAGAGATGGCTGCCCAAGGACAGGCAAAATACCTTGTGAAAAACAGGCTGGTGGCATCCGTTGAGCAGGCAGAAATCACACAGGTAAAAGCAGTAGATTGGGAACAAAGCAGCCAGGGCCGTCTTACCCATAGGTGCTAGGGGTGTCGGGCACCCGGACGCCGGGCTCTCAGGAGCGCCAGGAGAGTTGAGTCCAAGGAAGAGCCCGCCCATCGGAGCGCCATGGCGGGCTCTTTTGCTGCAGGTGGCTCTCCACCCCAACCCCCTGCCCTCCTGCCCAGCGTCTGACACTTGAGTCGTCCTCAAACTCTTAAAGTGCTGCGGCACCATGGGACAAAAGCTAGTGGGGTCTCCAGATGGACTTTCGTGAGCCACCCACAGAGGCTTGCCACTTGGGTGCCCGGTGGCCACCAGCCTTAACCTTCCTCCTCCTCTTTCTCTGCCTCCCAAATTTTAGGCACCTTGCTGAAAATGGAGGGCAACATCTGAGCATGGAGGGCAACGCAGGCGACAAAGAAATCGGCTTGGCAGAATCCCTGGCCATTTTATTTTATATAACGGCCTTGGTCCAGCATACCTGAAGGAGCATCTCCACCCCCATCGCTCAGCCTGGATGCTGAGGTCCAGCGCCGAGGGCCTTCTGTCGGTTCCCTCACTGCGAGAAGCAAAGCTACAGGGAACCAGGCAGAGGGCCTTCTCGGTGGTGGCACCCACCCTGTGGAACGCCCTCCCACCAGATGTCAAAGAGAAGAACAACTACCTGACATTTAGAAGACATCTGAAGGCAGCTCTGTTCAGGGGAGTTTTTAATGTGTGATATTTTGATGTATTTTAAATCTTTGTTGGAAGCCACCCAGCCAAATAGGCGGGTTACAAATAATAAATTATTATTGTTGTTGTTGTTATTATTATTTTATTTTTTTTAAAGATATTTATTGTAATTTTACAAAAAGAAAAACATTGGTTTACAAAATAGAGAAAATTATAACAAAGATTAACAAACTAAAAAACACACATAGAAAAACAAAAGAATAAAAAAGATACAAAATACAAAAAGCAAATAGCTGAAAAAAAGAAATTTAAAAAGAAAATATCTCCATTTTTCAATATCTTTGGGCTCTTTTACTTGTTTCCTTGACCTCCTCACACCGCCCCTTTTTGTATTCCCATTTACAAACACATTTCAGCAAATCCTTACCCTCTTTCATTTATCTTTACTCTATATCTTAGCTTATTATAACTGTATATTTTCATCCATTATCCATCCATATTTGTATTATTATTTTATTTGTAACCCCCTCCCTGTCGCCAACACCCAGCATCCGACTGAGATCCAGCTGCAGCAGCACTGTCTAGATGGTGCCGGGGGGGGGCCCGGGGGGATTTTTGCACCCCAGAGCCGCATATGCTTAAGACAGCCCTGACAGCAGCACAGAAGTGGAACTCGGGTTCCCAGTTTGTTGTTGTTCTTTTAATTGTTTGTTTGTTACATTTTCATCCCACCTTTCTGGCCAAGAGATCCCAAGGGGCAAACAGCCAAGGAGCAAAATATTCAAAGAAATGCTCAAAGGAAACCGGTCACCTGGAATTGAAAATCATTCCACAGCCAAGACAGGCTTGCCGGAGGAAGAAGGACTGGGGGAGGAGAATCAGGATTCTTCGAATGAGAAGGAATGTTGGAATGTGACTTTGGCCTGACAGAGCCCCCAGACTCATTTGATTTATTTGGTAAGCCTGAGAAAAATAAAGGACAGATCGGAGATTAATTTTGTTTATGGAAGCATTGTACAGAGGCTGTCCCTGATCAATATGATTTTTGGAAGAGTACAAAATCCACATAGAATGCCAGCTTTTAACCTGCTTGTGAAAATCATCAGAGATCGCAAAGAAAGGAGTGCCTGGCGTGCTCTGGTCCAGGGGGTCACGAGGAGTTGGACATGACTAAACGACTAAACAACAACTCAAGAATTGGTACCTATCACTCTCTAACAGATGCCTGGGACATGTTTTTTTGTGAAACATGATAAACACAACAGAATCAATCCTGCTGATGGGAGGAAATACTGATCACACAACATTTCAAACTGAGAAGAAAAGAGCTCCTGTTTCTGTGATGTATGATTTGTTTTCCCATGCAATGCTAAATTGTTAAATATTTGTCTAATGGGGGAATCTCCACTCACTGAACATCTTTCAAGTTTTCCAGTTAGTCAGTGTCTACCTCTTGAAAGTCAGGCCTGCTTCCCAGGTACTTAAAGCAGTTGGAGATGATGAGAGAGAGAGAGAGAGAGAGAGAGAGAGAGAGAGAGAGATCCAGGTTTTGACTCAGTACAATAAAACAACAACTAACAAAACGGCATATTTAAGAAATGGAAATGAAGAGTGTGCGTTGCATAATTACACTAAAGATGACAGGATTGTTGTGCTCAGGAAAAATGCCTGGAGGCGATTTCTTAAATGTAGTTTAAGGTGATTTAAAGCTTGTTTAAACATCGTGCTGAAGCATCTGTGATTACAAGCAAAGGAAACAGAAAGTTTCTCATTTTGCGTTGCTGGGTAGTTTCAGAATATGTTGCACTGGGGAAAAGTTCCAGCTATGGATTCTTCTGGATGGTGGAGATGGAGGTAAATTGCAGACAAAGGCCAGTGATGGGAGGGGGAATCTAACACTTTCTATTTTACTTTGAGCTTCCAGATGGATGTTCATATCCACCCTCCAGAACTGTGGAATGGAAGGAACAGAGTGCTCAAGGGAACATATGGTAGTGTTCCATTTAAAATGGTAAGGATTTCATAACCACCTTGCTGGATCAGCTTCTGTCTCAAGGGTGTTTGTGTGTTAAGTATTAGGGCTGCCTCAGCATCCTAGACCCTGAGATTTCAGGGCTCAAACCCCAGACCTAGGAACAGCCCTGGGTGATGTCACAGAGTTAGGTCCCGGAGACGGAGGTTAATTGGGAGAGGGGAGCGGAAAATTCAATTACGTCTTCCATTTCTGTATTTATATTGTTTTGCAAAATACTACTCAAAAATAAAATAAAGTAGGGGCAGCTGCTCAGAAGCAAAGGTGTTCCTGGCCTTTCTTGTTCTTACTTTCTACCTAAGGTATGTAGAGATAGACTTGCAATAAATATGTATGAAGAGTGGCCACTGCCCACTTTTTATGGTTGCTGTCACCCTCCCCACAAAGAATGTCACTTGGAATGGGACATTTTGGGAGAAAAGTGGGAATGTTTAGGGATGCGGGAGAGGATATATTGTCTACAATATCCTATCCCAACTTGTCTTTACAAGTTCAACAAAATCAGCAGAGTTAACATTCCTCCCTTTTTTAAACACACGCAGAGCAGATAGCTTCTTCAGACTCGTTAGAGTCTCTGTAAATATTTCCTGGTATTTCCCCCATTTAATCCCTCCTAAAATAAGACGTTACGCAGTCTTCTGTAAAGTATAAAATGTTTACTCGCAAGTAATCATCTGTTCACACAAAGGTTCCCAGAAGGCAGACTTAAAAGGTTAGAACATAGTTTAAATGTGGTGACTATCCCCCCTTTTCTTCTCTTGGCCTGGAGCCAAGGGTGCATTTTAGTAGTGCTGTTGTTACGATGGCATCGATAGAGACAAGAGAGACAAGATGGTCGCCTGCTTGTGGTTCTGGTTCTTTCTACTTCAGAAGAGGCCACGCCCATCTCAGGTTACACCTAGGAAGTTTCATCTCAGTCCTGGAAAGCAGGAAGTTCCGGCTGGAGGACTGAGACAACCTTCATGTCTACTCTAGCAATTTTGTGTTTGACTGCGCCTGATTGTTCAAAAAGAAAATAAGAAGAGATTGCTGAATCAGACCAGGGGCCCATCTAGCCCCACATCCCACTCTCACAGTGGCCAAACAGATGCCTGTGGGGAACCTGCAAGCAGGATTCAAGCACGAGAGAAAGTCCCCCATCCTGTGGCTTCCAGCAACTGGTATTTGGAAGCATCACTGCCTCCAACTCTGGAGGCAGAACATTGGCATGCAGCCATCAAAAGCCCTCTCCTCCATGAATTTGTCCATTCCTCTTTTAAAGCCACCTAGGTTGGTGGCTATCATTGCCTCCTGCAGGAATGAGTTCCGTAGTTTTAGGCAGCTATAATCTAGACATCACCTTGACAGCAAAGGTCCATATAGTTCAAGCTCTGGTTTCCCCAGTAGTGATGTATGGAAGTGAGAGCTGGACCATAAAGAAGGCTGATCGCCGAGGAATTGATGCTTTTGAATTCTGGTGCTGGAGGAGACTCTTGAGAGTCCCATGGACTGCAAGAAGATCAAACCTCTCCATTCTGAAGGAAATCAGCCCTGAGTGCTCACTGGAAGGACAGATCCTGAAGCTGAGGCTCCAGTACTTTGGCCACTTCATGAGAAGAGAAGACTCCCTGGAAAAGACCCTGATGTTGGGAAAGATGGAGGGTGCAAGGAGAAGGGGGCGACAGAGGGCAAGATGGTTGGACAGTGTTCTCGAAGCTACCAGCATGAGTTTGACCAAACTGCGGGAGGCAGTGGAAGAAAGGAGGGCCTGGAGTGCTCTGGTCCATGGGGTCACGAAGAGTCAGACATGACTAAACGACTAAACAACAACAAAATCTACTCAGAGGTAGGTGCTGTGGTCTAAACCACTGAGCCTCTTGGGCTTGCAGATCGGAAGGTTGGTGGTTCGAATCCCCACAATGCGGTGAGCTCCCGTTGCTCTGCTCCAGCTCCTGCCAGCCTAGCAGTTCGAAAGCACGTCAGTGCAAGTAGATAAATAGGTACTGCTGCAGCAGGAAGGTAAAAGGTGTTTCTGTGTGCTCTAGTTTCCATCATCGTGTTCCGTTGCAGCAGAAGCGGTTTAGTCATGCTGGCCACATAACCCGGAAAGCTGTCTGTGGACAAACGCCGGCTCCCTTGGCCTGAAAGCGTGATGAGCGCCTCAACCCCATAGTCACCTTTCACTGGACTTAACCTCCCAGGGGTCATTTACCTTTTTACCTAATCTACTCAGAACTGTGGAGTTATTTGTCCCCACAATTTTGTGGCATAAGAATTAAGCTGAAAAACCAGTGTGGGGTGTGGATGGGGAAAAATCTCAGACCAGTCCCAGAATCCCTGAGCTGCGTGGGTTTAGTGTCAGTTCTTGGATTAAAGTTATGTGTAAAAGGTAAAGGTAAAGGGACCCCTGACCATTAGGTCCAGTCGTGGCCGACTCTGGGGTTGCGGCGCTCATCTTGCTTTACTGGCCAAGGGAGCCGGTGTACAGCTTCCGGGTCACGTGGCCAGCATGACTAAGCCACTTCTGGTGAACCAGAGCAGCACACGGAAACGCCGTTTACCTTCCCGCTGGAGTGGTACCTATTTATCTACTTGCACTTCGTGCTTTCGAACTGCTAGGTTGGCAGGAGCAGGGACCGAGAAACGGAGCTCACCCCGTTGCAGGGATTCGAACTGCCTACCTTCTGATCGGCACGTTCTAGGCTCTGTGGTTTAACCCACAGTGCCACCCGCGTCCCTAAAGTTATGTGTATTATTTACTAAATTTGTATACTGCCCTTCATCTGAAGATGACACAGAAGTTCACAGCATGAAAATAGAAAACGAGAACACAAAAGACATAATTAAACAAAAACAAACTAATACCCCATGCTCCCACAAACACATCCTCTCCCTCAAACCTAGCTGCAGATGTGGTTCCTTGCATAAGATGTTTCTTGTCTCTTGGGTCTGCGTGCAAAAGGCTGTCATTTATGGTGTAGTCCAAGTCAACTGAGGATGCTTTGCTCCCTGCTGAGGCGTGAATTGTTGTGCCTACACATTTCAGAGGGAACAGAGGGAAGTTTAACTTTAGGGGCCTCCTCCTTGTGCTGGACTCTTGTCTGCTGTCAGTTTCACTCCCCAAGGGGTTGAGCAAGCAATTAAGAGAATAGCATGCCTCAGAAAAGGACTGCAACTTAATAGCCAGTCTGGCATCTAAGGTACATTACCAGCCCCTGCCCCAGTCCTCGCTTCTTGAACTAGGTTGAAATTAAAAACACATTAAGGAGCAATGGAAGGTGACATCTCAAAAAATGTTTCTGTCAAGGGATAGGATGGAGGATGCTAAAAGAATCCTTTGAGGGCATGTGGAGAGCTTGACTTGAAAGTCTTTATAGCTCAGGTTATATCAAGGTATGTCAGTTTGCTGCCTGGGTGGGACATAGTCACTTTGGAAACATGGAATTGTAGAGTTGGAAGGGACCCCAAGGGCCATCTAGTCCAACCCCCTGCAATACAGGAATCACAACTAAAGAACTGGGTAACACATTGGTCCAAAGGTTACCCTGCACACAACGCCATGTTCTCATGCAAAAGAGAGACAGTGTGGCATATTGGCTAGAGTGCTGCACTAAGACCTTGGAGACCAGGGTTTAAATCCCCACTGGGTGACCTTGGGCCAGTCACTCACCCTAACCCTAACCTACCTCATAGAGTAGGGATTAAAATAAGGAGTAGGAGAAACATGTTTGCCACCATGAGCTCCTTGGAGACAGAGTTGGGCTATACATCCGATAAAATAAATTAAAATATATAATAAAACAGAACTTATGCTGCCAGGGATGCACAAATCTATCAAATGCAGTTTCTCTCATTTTCCCAATCTGAATTCATAAGTAAACTGTAGTAAACACAGGTAAAGTTGTCAGCATGTAAGTACTAATTTATCCAAATATATACATTTTTGCATGCATGTTTGACTAACACACACATTTTATAAGCAATTTCCCTCAGTAAAATCCATTTCTGCATACTGTTTTCACAAATATCTGCATGTATTTATTTATTCCTCCTAACCTATGCATTTTTCTACTCATTTTTTTTGCTTGGAGAACTGCATTGCAAAATTCAGGAAAGTGTGAGGTTTTCTAAGGCTTTGGGTTTGCATGTTGGTTCAAGAATCACCTAGTGTGGCGATCACACACAGGGCCCCCGGACATTTGATGGTCTATTGACCCTGTGCCGCCACTGCGATTGCTTTTTCCACTGCCACCAACCTGTATCTCACGGGGACACACGGAGTCCAGTCAGTTGTTAACATAAACAAATAATCAAGTTTATTTTTAAATGCAGGAACAAGCTTATGGTTTCAGTTAATTTTTCTCTTGTCTGTTTCTTATTCTTAGTTCCTAACAACTCCAAACTGATTATTCCAACTATCTATCTGACTCCACCTCACAATTCCTCTCACTCTCTCACAATACAACTCTACCAACCCACACCTAAACCTCCCTCTTCCTTCTTCAACTCCCAAACCTCAACTCTCAACTCCCAAACCTCAACCAACTTTCAAAACCACCCACTCTAACTTTTATTCCCCCCTTGCATTCTCACTGGCCAATCACATCACACCCATTTTAACCCTTTCCTTATGACCCATCCTAGGAGGCAAACACCACACCTAGTTTCTCCTCAAAATGGAACCAGAATCCCATTTCTCTTCCTATTTCCACTTATGCAAAATAGGGGGAATTATGTGAATGGGTACACATTATATACAAAATGCAGAACTCAGCACCTTAAACCTTTAAAAGCACAGAACGCCCATAAGCTTGTCCCTCCCAGAAGCATTAAGATTGAAATGAAATAAATTGGTGGTGGTGGTGGTGAAATCTGTGGCCCTCCAAAAATTATTGATTTGTTTTTACATTTATACTCCACCATTACTCCACAGAACCCAAAACATGCATGAATAATTTTCTTCCTCCCCATTTTATCCTGACAACAACCCTGTGAAGTAGGTTAGACTAAGAGACATTGACTGGCCCAAGGTAATGCCGTGAGCTTCATGGTCAACTGGGCACCACAGTTCAAGAAGGACACTGACAAACTGGAACGTGTCCAGAGGAGGGCAACCAAAATGGTCAAAGGCCTGGAAATGATGCCTTATGAGGAACGGCTAAGGGAGCTGGGCATGTTTAGCCTGGAGAAGAGGAGGTTAAGGGGTGATATGATAGCCATGTTCAAATATATAAAAGGATGTCATATAGAGGAGGGAGAAAGGTTGTTTTCTGCTGCTCCAGAGAAGCGGACACGGAGCAATGGATCCAAACTACAAGAAAGAAGATTCCACCTAAACATTAGGAAGAACTTCCTGACAGTAAGAGCTGTTCGACAGTGGAATTGGCTGCCAAGGAGTGTGGTGGAGTCTCCTTCTTTGGAGGTCTTTAAGCAGAGGCTTGACAACCATATGTCAGGAGTGCTCTGATGGTGTTTCCTGCTTGGCAGGGGGTTGGACTCAATGGCCCTTGCGGTCTATTCCAACTCTATGATTCTATGATTCTATTATTTGAACCCTGGTCTCCCAGGTCTAAGCCCAGCACTCTAACCACTACACCACCACTGAGCCATGTTGGGGCTACCACTCCCATCATGCTGGTTTATTGGCTAGGCTAAGGTTCTCTGCTCTGGTCCATGGGGTCACAAAGAGTCGGACACGACTAAATGACTAAACAACAAACAACAACAAGGTTACCAGATTTTTTTCCAATGAATCCGGGGACACTTTAAATAAACAAATAATACACGTTTGGGACGTTGATGCTGTAGCGATGGCGGTGGCAGAGGGGTGGCCACTGCCTTGACCCCAACTGCCATGTTTCCCCTTCCTCTGAGGTTTCTATCTCCTTTCTCCATGAGCCTGGGCAGCCCCTGAGTTGTTGGTTTTTCGGTGGTGGTGGTGGGGAAGCGGTGCACGGTGCGTCAGGCATGGAAGGTGGAGAAGGAGGGCCAAGAGTGGTGGTGGTGCGGCTCGGGCAGCCCAATGCCTCCCTTCCCATCGGAACAGCCCCAATCCCACTCCTACTTGCGTGCAAGCAGGACAGGGCGGGGATCCCTCAGCTGGGAAGCGAGACTTCACACTGCCTTTCAGAGCAGCCCCATCCCAACTCCTACTTGCGTGCAAGCAGGAGGGGGCGGGGAGCCCTCACCTGGGAAGGGAGGCTTCCCTTTGCCTAACTGAGCGATCCCTGTCCCCTCCTGCTTGCACGCAAGCTCTGATAGGAAGCATGAAGCCTCCCTTCTCAGCTTAGTTGAAGGTGGAGGTCAGGGAAGGTGGAGGCAGCCTGGAAGCTGCATCTGAGAGCCCCTGCGCCACCATCATATGGGGACTTCCGAGCAGCTCTTGAAGCCAGCCAGAGCCAACTGCTCTGGGCTGCTTAGATTGCCACTGCTGCGTTTCCCGGGGACATTAGATGAAATCCGGGGACATTCCGGGGATGGAATTTGTCCGGGGACTTATTCACAAATCCGGGGACTGTCCCCGGGAAACAGGGACGTCTGGTAACCCTAGGCTAGGCTGGCTGAGCCTGAAGGGATATCTGGAATTCCCCCAATCCTACTGTACACTCTTTACATGGACCTCATGGGAAAATGCAGCCAGATGGGTGGGGTATGTATGTATGTATGTATAAATAAATAAATATTATTATTATTACATTTGAGTAGACACGTATAGTATCACAGTGTCAAAAAGACTGTTGTCCCAGGAACTCTGAAGTTCTTGAGCAGACGAGTGTGTAGCAGATATTTCGGAGAGGTTAGGAAACCCGCAATATGTGTTGCCGGTTATTATGCCAAGGCAGATGAGCGCCTCGCTGGGAATTAATGGGCTGAACCTCATTTATGTCTCCTTTCTCCCCTTTGCCCTTATGTTAAACTGTTTCCCTGCCATGAAATTATTCATGCTCCTTTCATCTTGCCATCTCGCGGGTTTGCAGCGGCGGGAAGAAAAAAAGAAAACCTCTCGAGAAAAGCCGCCGTCAGCACACCTGCAGCTCGGATGACCTGCACTTTCTTCCAGGGTGAACTCTGAAGATCATTCACTCTGGTTGTTCCTGAAAGGAGGGAGGAAGAAAAAAGACTTGAGGCTGTTTAATGGGTAAGAGCGTGGGCGCCCCCCTCGCTTTCACAGTTCCTGTGAACTGGAGTTGTCCCTGCTTTAGATGTTGCCCGAGCCGCAAACTAAGAACATAAGGAGGAGGAGGAGAGGACGACTATGCTTCTGAATTCCAGCTAGAATGCTGTAGAATTTGTGGGACTGTTCAGGGATGCAGGAGAGGATATATTGTTTGATCATAGCCTTTCCAACTTGTGTTAACAAGTTCACAATTTAGCAGAGTAACATTCCCCCTTTTAAACTCACAGCGGATGCGTTTGCTCAGGCTCGCTAAAGCCTCTATAATAACTGTTCTGGTATTTTCCCCTTATTCCCTCATAAAAGATAAGACACAACACAGTCTTCTATAAAAGTATAAAAAAAGTTTACTCACATTCTGTTCACAATCGGATCCCTGAAGGCAGACTTAGCTTAGAAAAGTAACATCTCATAAGAAGACAGTCCCTTTGTCCTCTCTTGGCTGGAGGTGAAGAGAGCATCTTTGGCTAAGCAGATGTTGCTTCTTTGATGCATGTAGTCAAAGAGAGAGAGATGCCTGCCCTGCCCTGTGCTTTTGTCGTTACCTGCACAGGTGAGGCCACGCCCACCTCTAGTCACATGCAGAGGAAGTCTGTACCAGCCCAGAAGGAAACAGGAAGTTTTCCTGCTGGCTGGACAAACATTCCTCCCCATGTGCAAACATGTTCACTCTAGGGATGTTGTACTTGACTGCTCTTGTGTTTCACATTCCACAGAATTGTAGCGTTGGAAGGGACACCAAGGGTCATCCAGCTCAATCCTCTGCAATGCAAGAATCACAACTAAAGCATGTGGCCTTGCACCCGCTGCTTAAAACCTCCAGTGAAGGAGAGTCCACAACATTCTGAGGTCGTCCACCCCACTGTCACATGGAAGATGAGCAAGACTGTTTTCTCCTGCTCCAGAGGGAAGGATGTGAACCAATGGAGTCAAGTTCCAAGAAAGGAGATTCCGACTCAACATCAGGAAGAACTTTCTGACAGTGAGAGCTGTTCAACAGAGGAACAGTTTCTCTTGGGAGATGGTGGCCTGTCCTTCCTTGGAGGTCTTTAAGCAGAAGTTGGATGGCCATCTGTCAGGGATGCTTTAGTTGAGATTCCTGCATTCCAGGGGGTTGGACGAGATGCCTGTTGGGTTCCCTTCCAATTCTATGATTCTATGAAAATGACATGGTGTTATGTACTGAGTTGAATAGGATC
This sequence comes from Podarcis muralis, assembly GCF_964188315.1. Classification (NCBI taxonomy): domain Eukaryota; kingdom Metazoa; phylum Chordata; class Lepidosauria; order Squamata; family Lacertidae; genus Podarcis; species Podarcis muralis. The sequence goes on from NC_135662.1 coordinate 4,122,223, forward strand.
CAAAATGCAGCAGTCTGATTGGTCTTAGAACAAAAGGATTCAGAATGCAGCAGTCTGATTGGTCCTAGAACAATAGGACTCAGAATGCAGCAGTCTGATTGGTCCTAGAATAATAGGACCCAGAATGCAGCAGTCTGATTGGTCCACAGGAGCCACCCAATCCAGCTCCAGGTGGAAGTGAATCCGCAACCTGATTGGCCTACAGGAGAATCCCGGAATTAGCCAATCACATGGGGCCCATTGTGTAAATAAATAAAGCAGACATTCTGGGGGAACTTCCATTCCTCCTCACCACTATGAGCTGAATAAAGAGCATGAAATATCCACTCTCAACTCCGAGTATATTTCACATGGGATGATCCCCTCAGTTGCAGGGGGTTTTGTCGGCCTTTCACCAAGCCCCAAGCCCCAATATTTCAGGGGAACCTTCTCCCAGAATGACTTTCAGCTCAGCATTCTCTTCCATGCTGTGTCGTTGTCACAGACAGCTGTAGCTTTGGAGGGATCATGTACATATGTTTAATTGCTTAGGGACCTCTCTTACGAGAGATCAGGAGCCAGTAAGGAGTCTCACATTCTGGGGCTCATCTCTAACCCTTGCATCACTTTCCTCCCCAATTTGTTCCCACGCTTCCTCGTTTACACATCAGTTGTCTTGAGGAAAAGACAGGGGCCCTGGGAGAAGTGTGTGTGTGCGGGGAAGCTTCACTTAAAGCGAGATGATAAAATAATCACCTGGGAACAAGATGACAGGCTTGGCAATTTGTTCCTGCCTACTGCTGTTATTATTTGTTATTACGAGAAATTACAGGGCAGTGTCTCGCAGCTTTTGGGAAATGTGGCAAAAGTGATTGCTGGCAGCCTTTATGAGAACATTATTGCCCACTTCTCAAACCTCTGCCTCTCTCTCCCTCTCTCTCCTGGTTTATATACTTACTGATGTAGCAGCAACCAGGCTGAGCCAGAAAGCCTCTGCTTTGCCTCTTCCCATCAACACCAGGGCCGGCTCTATCAGGAGGCAGAAACTGGGGGCGGCAACAGCCACCACCTGAAATCTTTCTCTGTGAGCTGCCTGTCGTGTCACCTGCCCTGCAGTCCCATAACTAGCTTGGCACCCTTGCGTGAAATGGAGGCTGCTATCCCATTTCCAGAATTACAATATGATTCAGCTGTCAGGCAGGTCAGCTTACACGTGTTACAAAAGTTGGGACGCAGGTGGTGCTGTGGTCTAAACCACTGAGCCACTTGGGTTTGCCGATCAGAAGGTCGGCGGTTCGAATCCCCATGATAGGATGGGCTCCCATTGCTCTGTCCCAGCTCCTGCCAACCTTGTAGTTGAAACCTACCAGTACAAGTAGATAAATAGGTACTGCTGTGGTGGGAAGGTAAACAGCGTTTCTGTGCACTCTGGTTTCCACCACGGTGTTCTGTTGTACCAGAAGCGGTTTAGTCCTGCTGGCCACACGACCCAGGAAGGTGTCTGTGGACAAACAATATGATATATGATACGATATGATAATCTTTATTGTCATTGTCCCATACAGAACAACGAAATTGAAAAATCTACATAAGACATTCAAAACCCAACAAGCCTGCTATCCCAACCTGGTTAGCCCCTAAAAACTCTGATGCCCCATTTTTAAATACAATATACTCCCACAGAAACTACCTTACAATGCGTTTAAAACCAAAATCGCATTTGGGTAGAAACTGTTTCTCAGGCGGCTAGTCCTAATCTTTATAACCCTGTACCTTCTTCCAGAAGGCAGACGCTGAAAGAGTTCATTTCCAGGGTGCGCACTATTCTGCGCTATCTCTGCAGCTTTCTTATAGCACCTGGAAGCATAGATTTACTCCAAGGTGGGAAGAGTGCACCCAATTATTCTCTCCGCAGTCTTTACAACCCTGGACAGCATTGTTTTTCCCCTGACTGTGCAGCTTGGCCTGAAAGCGAGATGAGCGCCTCAACCCCATAGTCGCCTTTGACTAGGCTTAACCGTCCAGGGATCCTTTACATTTTACAAAAGTTGGGTGCCTTCTCCTCTCTCTGCGGAGCTGTGTCAAGAGCCCATGGGGTTCCAGGCACTCACCCAGAAGAACTGAGACATGGCGGAGACTGTGGTAGCTATGAGAAATATGGTTTATTGGCCAGTTTACACCCTCAGTCTGCATGGAGGGAGTCCAGATCTTGCAGCATGGTCATTTCAAGAAGGGCTCGTTCCTCACTGCTGTGCAGCCCTGGCATCCAAAGCACCTCTCCCAGCCAGCCTTCAGCCAGCCTGCCCAAGATGGATCTCAGTCTTCTTTCCTCCTCCTTCTTCCCAGGAACCCTTGCTAAAGACTCTCTTTTCCTGTCACCTCAAATGCACACCCCATCACCTCGGCATCCTCTGTCTCCCCAGGCCAAAAGATTCCTCTCAGATTGGCCATTAACCCCTTTTGTCATGTTAACAGATTTGCTTTTCACTAGCCAGCCAGGCTGGAAGCCAAATGAGGGGCTCCTGGTCTGGCACAGTTCTTGTACTTTTATCCTTATCCCAATTAACCAAAGTCCTACCATTTATTAATTTCCAATGTTTGACCTCCCCTTGAAAATATCTAGAACACATGGAACAACCGAGGCTGCCATCCTTTGCCGCTGTTTGGTTAAATGTCCTGGGCCAACACATTGACTTCTGGTGTGGGGAGGCTAAGGGGAAAGATGTTGGTTTGAAGTGTGTGATTTTGGTTGATTTGTTAATTAGTGGGCCTGAGCATTGCTTTGCTTATTATTTGAGTATTTTAGAAAATGGATGTTATGTTATATGAAATTCAGGTAGGTAGCCGTGTTGGTCTCACCCAGTTGAAATAAATAAAAAAATTTAAAAAATTGTCCAGTAGCACCTTAGAGACCAACTAAGTTTGTTCTGGGTATAAGCTTTCGTGTACGAAGTGTGCATGCACACAAAAGCTTATACCCAAAACAAACTTAGGTGGTTTCTAAGGTTCTACTGGACAATTTTTTTATTTATTTTGTTTATTTCATTATATGAAATTGGCTCCCAGTACATTTCCAAGCACAATTCAAAGTGTTGGTGCTGACCTTGAAAGCCCTAAACGGCCTCGGTCCAGTATACCTGAAGGAGCGTCTCCACCCCCATCGTTCAGCCCAGCACCGAGGGCCTTCTGGTGGTTCCCTCACTGCGAGAAACCAAGTTACAGGAAACCTGCCAGAGGGCCTTCTTGGTAGTGGCACCTGCCCTGTGGAATACCCTCTCTTCAAATGTGAAGGAAGTAAGCAGCTATCTTCTCTTTGAAGATATCTGAAGGCAGCCCTGTTTAGGGAAGTTTTTAATATTTAATGCATTACTGTATTTTAATATTGTGTTGGAAGCCACCCAGAGTAGCTGGGGAAACCCAGCCAGATGGGCAGGGTACAAATTATTATTATTATTATTATTATTATTATTATTATTATTATTATTATTATTGGATTCCAACCCCCTTCCTCCCTTGTATATCTCCTCCGCCCTGTAAGTCGCTTGGAGACCTTTGGGAGACATGAAATAATCTGCTATTTCTTTCAACCCTCCACCTGTTCTTCTGGGATGTGGGGGAAGAAATGTCCGTTAAGGTTCAAGTATGGAGGCTCACATCAAATAACCAATTGGTCAGGCTTCATTCAGCAAAACATTACAGGACAGAGCCCAAAGAGTCTGCGATATCTTTCCATTAAAACACACCTGCCAGCAACATGAACCCTTCCTTCCAGAAGGTTGCTGCCCTCAGGCTGACAAATAGCACCCCCCCCCCAATTGGATCCATAGTGCTCTATGTACACAGGAAGCATTATTGTTACTAGGGATGGAAGGATGAGTCCGTTTCGGTTCTTTCAATGTCTCAAATTTCCAGTCCTAAATTCAGTTCTCCACATTTTGCAGCAATTTGATTAAAACAAACAAACAAGCAAGCAAGCAAGCAAGCAAACAAACAAACAAACACCTTATGGAAATCCAACAGCATATTAGTGTGAATTTCTCCCAATAAACAAATCTTTATACACAGTTTTGAATAATGTACAATTTTTTTTACAAGTAATTCCCTCCAATATAATGCATTTTTTAAATGTCATTTTCGGCGATGTCTTCATTTCTGCACACACTTTCTACTAATATATGCATCTTTAGAAATGTTGGTCATCGAACTTCATTGCAAAATTCGGATAGGTGCAAATTTCAAAAGCTCTCTCTGTATCAGTTCTCATATGTATTCCGAAAGTGCAAATTTGATAGATTTGACTTTAAATGAATGAGGATCCTCCGTCCCAGAAATAATTGAATGGGAATTGTATAAGCCTTGCTTTTTTAAAAGAAGAAGATTTGGTCTGTATCACTGTGTTTATGAGACATTGGTGAATGCTGTTAATGAGGGGGATTCTCAGAAAGGAGGGAGAAAGGAGACCAAAATATCTTTAAGGAGACCTTGAAATCTGCACCTCTCATAGCAACCTATTGGGAAGCCTGTTGAATTACACTTTGTGTGTGTGCCAAGAAATTCCAGCGGGGTAGCCATTAATTACTCTGTTACAGAACCTTAAAAGCTGATCATTTTTGCTCCACTAGATGGCACCTCTGGATTTCACAAAAGTCTTCTTGGGTGTTCATTCATGGTAAGGTCTGGGTCAGGCACTAGCCATTCATTCATCTCTCTCTATCATCTATCTATCTATCTATCTATCTATCTATCTATCTATCTATCTATCATCTATCTATCTATCATCTATCTATCTATCTATCTATCTATCTATCTATCTATCTATCTATCTATCTATCATCTATCTAATCTACCGTATTTTTCGCCCCATAGGATGCACCGGCCCATAGGACGCACCTAGTTTTTTGGGGGGGAAATAAAGGAAAAAATTCCCCCCCCAGGTGCGCTGTGCTAAGCCCGAAGCTTGGGGCGTCCGGAGCTCAGCGCACCCCAAGCTTCTGGGTGCTGGCAAGGTCTCCACTAGCCGTGGGAGAGCTGCGCGGCTCTCCCAGGGCTAGCGGACCGCTGCGCTAATCCCGAAGCTTGGGGCGTGCGGAGCTCAGCGTGCCCCAAGCTTCTGGGTGCCGGCAAGATCTCCGCTAGCCGTGAGAGAGCCACGCGGCTCTCCCAGGGCTAGCGGACCGCTGCGCTAAGCCCGAAGCTTGGGGCGTGCGGAGCTCAGCGCGCCCCAAACTTCTGGGTGCAGGCAAGCTCTCAGCTAGCCCTGGGAGAGCTGGGTCTCCCACGGCTAGCGGATAGCTTCCTGAAGCCTGGAGAGCAAGGGGGTCCAGTGCGCACCGACCCCCCTCGCTCTCCAGGCTTCAGCGAAAGCCTGCATTCGCCCCATAGGATGCACACACATTTCCCCTTTATTTTTGGAGGGGGAAAAGTGCGTCTTATAGGGCGAAAAATACGGTAATCTATCATCTCTCTCTCTCTCTCTCTCTCTCTCTCTCTCTCTCTCTCTCTCTCTTATATCTATCATCTATCTATTTATCATCTATCATCTATCTATCTATCTATTCTATCTATCTATCTATCTATCTATCTATCTATCTATCTATCTATCATCTATCTATCTATCTATCTATCTATCTATCTATCATCATCTATCTATATCTATCTATCATCTGTCTCAAATGGACTGGACTATTTGGCATAGGATAGCCTAAAGGACAGGTCAGTTTTAATAGCCGTGTAGAAGAGAGGATTACGTTAGGTGTAGCTGGCTGTGTACAAACAACACCTGCTGAAATTCCCTTTTAATTTCTACACAACTATGAAAGCAGCAGGAGCCCTGTTTATTTTACCCTCCTGGCCACCCTAATTTGGCAATTTGGACCATTCATCTGCTGTGTCAACAACATTAGGAAATAATATGATTTGCTCTATCTTCAAACAGGGATAAACAAATCAATTTTCTATTTTCTCAGTGCCTCATTTTTCCATTCTTCAGTTCAGTTCTCCACATTTATGCACCAGTTTGCAATAGGCACATTTTTCTGTGCAATTTTGCCTACAACATACATGGCTGCAAGCCATTTGCCCTAATATAATGCATTTTGTATGTTATTTTCACTAATACATGCATTTCAAGGCACACATTCCCCTACCATGCACTTTTTATTGTTCTTGAGAAGTATGATTTTGCTGTGACTCAATGAGACTGATTGGTATTTGACGCTAGAGAGCCACAAACCACCTTCCTGAGAGGAAGTTGATTTTCCCATGTGGGTTAGGGAGAGGAATGCAAAGAACTGCTTATATGCCCTTCGTCCATCTAGCTATGTCCAGATCCAGATCCGCGCTTGGCCTCCTCTGTCCCCTCAACATGGGGGGGGGGGGGCAGCGCACACTCCCAAAAGATATTCGGGGGCCACAAAACAGCTCAGCCCCCGTGAGTTGGCTCCTCTGTCCTGGTCATTTTGCAAGAACCAGTATCTTATTCCTTGCAACATCATCATTCAGGGCAGACAGACACCAGTCCATTTTTCACAGAACATGTACAGTAATTAAGGGACACAATTTACTGCCTCTTGGTGGTAGCCATACACAGTTACTTAGGAGGCTACAAAAAGGGATTAGGCAAATCCATGGAGAAGGACGGGTCGATCATGCTTGTTAAAGAGGTTCAGTGACTTTTTTGCCCAGGAGTACCACTTGCGGGTGGTGCTGTGGGTAAAAGCCTCAGCGCCTAGGGCTTGCCGATCGAAAGGTCGGTGGTTCGAATCCCTGCGGCGGGGTGCGCTCCCGTTGCTCGGTCCCAGCGCCTGCCAACCTAGTAGTTCGAAAGCACCCCCGGGTGCAAGTAGATAAATAGGGACCGCTTACTGGCGGGAAGGTAAACGGCGTTTCCGTGTGCTGCGCTGGCTCGCCAGATGCAGCTTTGTCACGCTGGCCACGTGACCCGGAAGTGTCTCCGGACAGCGCTGGCCCCCAGCCTCTTAAGTGAGATGGGCGCACAACCCTAGAGTCTGTCAAGACTGGCCCGTACGGGCAGGGGTACCTTTACCTTTACCTTACCACTTGCTAGTATGGAAATGAGAGAGGACAGTCGCTGACATCATGCTGCTTGCACAAATCTTTACGCAGATTTTTTATTTTTGAAGAAAATGCAGATTAATGGAGAAACGAGATGGAATGAACAGGGTCACAATGAAACCAGAAATAGACTGAGCTGGCCATCTTTATCTGCAGCCCTGATCATCCAGGTTTGTGAATCACACAAGGAACCTTTAGAGAAAGATGCCGCCAGAGATGACAGAAGCAGGAAAAAAACACCAGGGAGTTCAGGGGGTTTAGTATGGGGAAGAGAAGACTGAGAGGGGATGTGACAGCCATCTTCAGATGTCAGGGATTCTTCAGCTGTGATTCTTGCACTGCAGGGGGTTGGACTAGATGACCACTGGGGTTCCTTTCAATTCTCTGACTCTATGAAATCCTGAGAAGGCAGCAAAATCCATGCTGGGGGGTGGTGCATCTTAGACAAGTAACACGAGTTTCTAGGAGACCAGCATGCATGATGAATTTCTGGTGGTTAATACGTCTGTGGTGAATACAAGACCCCATCTTATTTCTGCCTGATCTCCGTAAAGCTGACTTCTGAGTCAAGCATCTGTAGGCTTTTAAAAGAAACCCCCCAGTGCATAATTATACTTTTGAGCGGTCAGGTTAGCCTGGCTTCCTTGCAAACATCTCGGTTGCATTGATCTTGGAGTCCTGGAGGATAGGAAGGCTGAAGCTGCCGACGGCATAGCTGATGAGGGAGCCTTCGTTTGGAATCCCTGCCTGTTTTGCTAACCACTCCTTCGTGCTTCTGAGTTCCCTTGTCATATTGCAACTCTTCCAGCCCATTGGAAATGCTTCTAACCCGGGTTCAAATACCTCCATGGAGAAAGTATGGAGAAAATGTGGTTAAGTCCTAAATCCACATTCAGGTTGTGCCTGTAAAAGCATAGTAAATTATGTTTGTCCTCTTTTTTTTATAAAAAAAAAAGGCGTTGGTGAAAGATATATGAAATTCACTTAAATCCAAGGTTGGATGTCTGGCTGGACAGGAATGGTTATTACCTTCAGGAAATTTACGAGCTTGTAGCCCATGATACTCATGCCTTCTCAAACTGCCTGCCTAGTCCTGCTCTGGGGAACTTTCTGAGAGGTGACTTTCAGATTGATAAAAAAAACTTCAGTGCTGGAAGGATGGCTCGATGGCATCCAGATTTATGAGATGGTGTAAATTCAGTTGGGGTGGTAGGAGCCCATCTGCTTGTGGGCTTTCCAGACACATCGTGCAGGCCACCATAAAAGCATCATAATGACCTTGATGGCTATTTGACCTGACCCTGCAAAACCTACTTATGCAGTTCTGATCTTTAACTTGAAACATTTGGCCATCCTCTGAGGCTGGGAGCAGACTGCACTAATCAGGTCCACCTAAGAACATAAGATCTCTTTTGGTTCAAGTCAATGGTTGACTTATCTCTTCCAAGCTCTTTGTTTAGTTGTGTCCAACTCTTCGTGACCCCCTGGACCGGAGCACGCCAGGCCCTCCTGTCTTCCACTGCCTCCCGCAGTTTGGTCAAACTCATGCTGGTAGCTTCGAGAACACTGTCCAACCATCTCATCCTCTGTCATCCCCTTCTCCTTGTGCCCTCCATCTTTCCCAACATCAGGGACTTCTCCAGGGAGTCTTCTCTTCTCATGAGGTGGCCAAAGTCTTGGAGCCTCAGCTTCAGGATCCGTCCTTCCAGTGAGCACTCAGGGCTGATTTCCTTCAGAATGGATAGGTTTGATCTTCTTGCAGTCCATGGGACTCTCAAGAGTCTCCTCCAGCACCAGAATTCAAAAGCACCCATTCTTCGGTGATCAGCCTTCTTGATGGTCCAGCTCTCAATACTGGGAAAACCATAGCTTCCAAGCTCCACAATTTTGTAATTCTTTCTGTGCTTTTCTACACACAGAGTGCACACTCACAGAGCACAGTGCACACTCACAGAGCACTCTGGGCTTCTCATTCCAGACTCCCTCTTCCTCTGATGTGGCTTGACTTAATGAGTTGTGAGCGAGCTGCCTTGGCACTGCCACCCTGTGCCAGCTCTTCTGTTGCCACCTCAGAAATGTCATCGGCATCTGCTGTGTGAAAAGATTGAAAGAAAAGAGGTGCCAGCAGGTTTCCTCACCCTTCCTTTCTCTCTCTCTCTCTAGAGAATTAAAGTGGAGAGGTGCCACAAAAACATCTCACAAGCCTGTCAACTCTGGACAACCTTGGACCAAAGCCCAGACATCAAACAGGAATTGCACACCTGATTAGAATGGGTCAACAACCCCCTATTCCTCTCCAGTTAAACATCTCCAAGTTATGGAAGCTGATGCTTCCATTGGGCAAAGGGGATAAGAAGATTAGAAGATTCTGCTGGATCATTCTAATGTCCCATCTTGCCCAGCATCTTATACTCACAGTGGCCAACCAGATGTCCATTAAGGAAAAGCAACAAGCAGGACTTGAGAACAGGAGCATTCTCCCCTCCTGAGGTTTCTGTCACGAACTGGCTAGATGCATAGGAGCAGTGGGAGGCAACAGCTGGGGAACCCACAAGGGAACTCCCAAGGGAAGAAGGCTCAGAGCCAGGACATTGGTGGTGGGATTATGATGAGTGGTCAGAAGGAGCAGACTGGTAGGAGGAGGTGTCAGAAGGAGGAGGTGAAGGCAGCCCTGTTTAGGGATGTTTTTCATGTTTGATGTTTTATTGTGCTATTCATTCTGTTGGGAGCTGCCCAGAGTGCATGGGGAAACCCAGCCAGAAGGGTGGGGTATAAACAATAAATGATGATGATGATGATGATGATGACAATAATAATAATAATAATAATAATAATAATAATAATAATAATAATTCTGGCCTGGGAATTGCAGCATTCGCAAATCTACAATTCCCAGGATTCTTTTTTTGCGGGGGATAATTAGGTCTGGGCATGCCCTACCCCCTGGATAGGGGAAAATTCACTTTGTGCTACCTTGGGGAACTGCCTGCCCCACCTTCGATCCATCCCCAAAGCAATTTGCAGGGCAGGGCTAATGCGGGGAACAAGGTGGCTTCTTCACAAATGGTTCCTGTCATGGGCTGGATGGATGCAGAGGAGTGGTGGAAAGCAGCAGCTGGGGAACCACCAAAGGCACCCCCAGGAGAAGAAAGTTCAGAGCCAGGGGATTGGGGGGGGGGAGAAGAAGGAGCAGACTGGGAGGAGCAGGTGTCGGAAGCTAAAGAGGCAACAGGGTTTAGTGAGCAGGAAGAGGCTATGGCAGAGAGCAGTCCAGAATCAGAGGCAGAAGCAAAGACTGGAGGGGAGCAAAGAGGAAGATGATGAAGATGCCAGGGGGCTGAGACCAGCTCTCCTCCCCGCTGGTCTCCCAGGTCCAGAATAGGTATAAAGAGGGCAGAGCAGAGTCAGATAAATCAACGGAGTCTCAGATTGCTTGTAAAGGGCTGGGGGGTGGACAGGCAAGTAGGCTTAGACAACTGGGGGAAGGCAGGGACCATCAGTCCTCACAAGTGCCCCATTCTTTTTTTTTCTAACAAAAAAAGCCAGACAGTGCCCGCGGGGTATTGAACTGCCGTTAAGCAATGGGTGAATCTGCAAAGATTGTTCTGATGTAACTGCTAGGCTAAGCTGGCCCACAAGTGCCCCATTCTGACAAGATCTACCGGGAAGAGTTGCTGTGATCACTAGGCCTGGTCTGCTGAGCTGCTTGTTTCTTTGAAAGAAGAGTTACCTTCATTGGCAGCCCTGTTCAGGGAAGTTTTTAATGTGTGACATTTTAATGCATTTTTAATCTTTGTTGGAAACCGCCCAGAGTGGCTGGAGAGACCCAGCCAGATGGGTAGGGTACAAATAAAACAAACAAACAAAGAAACAAACAAACAAATAAATAATAATTGACACCATGTAAGTTATTACTACCTAGACAGCATCTTAAAAAGCAGAGACATCACCTTGCCAACAAAGGTCCGTATCATTAAAGCCATGGTTTTCCCAGTAGTGATGTATAGAAGTGAGAGCTGGACCATAAAGAAGGCTGATCGCCGAAGAATGGATGCTTTTGAATTCTGGTGCTGGAGGAGACTCTTGAGAGTCCCATGGACTGCAAGAGGATCAAACCTATCCATTCTGAAGGAAATCAGCCCTGAGTGCTCACTGGAAGGACAGATCCTGAAGCTGAGGCTCCAAGACTTTGGCCACCTCATGAGAAGAGAAGACTCCCTGGAAAAGACCCTGATGCTGGGAAAGATGGAGGGCACAAGGAGAAGGGGACGACAGAGGACGAGATGGTGGGACAGTGTTGTCGAAGCCACAAACATGAGTCTGACCAAACTGTGGGAGGCAGTGGAAGACAGAAGTGCCTGGCGTACTCTGGTCCAGGGGGTCACGAAGCGTCGCACATGACTAAACAACTAAACAACAACAACAACTACAAGTTATTACTGACCTGTTCCTGGCACCCACCCCGACTGTTTCCAGCACCTGGCATTCATAAACATTGTTGGTCCCAACTGTGGAGGCAGACCACAGCCATCATGGCTGGCAGCCATCAACAGCTCTCTCCTCAATGAATTTCTCTGATGGTCTTTTAAAGCAATCATAGAATCTTAGAGTTGGGAGGGAACCCAGGGTCATCTAGTCCAACCCCCTGCAATGCGGCCGTGTGGGAGAGAGTTCCATAGTTTAACAACATGCTGTGTGAAGTGTTGACCCCCTGGGAGTCCCTACCGTATTTTGTTCAGGGTCAGTATTATCACTGGCAGAGTGAGGTGGGCGCCTCAAGAAGCAGATTCTGGGGGATGGTGGTGAAGTGAAGCACAGAGCTCTGTGCAGTACAGCCTAATATATACTCTCGATACCAACCATTTCTCTTCTAGGGCAATTGTTTTTTTTTTTTTAAGATGGGTTTAATATTATTAAATATATTCCCCACCCTTCTGTTGTGCTGTTTTGAGGTTTGCTGCTCCAGGCTGCTTTGGAGTCGGATGGGAATCTGATAATAATAATAATAAAAATTGTCCAAAGTTAGCCTGCTCTCCTCAAATGTGCTGGAGGGTGCTGTCCCTTTTCTGGTGCTGAAGGAAGAGTAAGCTCCTGTCCTGGCTGGTTTGCAGGAAGTTGAGTCAGCATTTGGTTCTTCACCTCGCTCAGCACCTTGTGCGACTCCCCAATCAACCCTGATCAGATTGGCATCACGCATGTCAAGGAGCGTGGAAAGTGTGAAATCAACAACGTGATAGGATTTGTAGCTGGAGGAGAGGGAGGGGAACTACTAGTGATAACTTTTGTTCGGTAGCAAAGGCAGCTTGGTTGGCATGATGGATGGCACGCCTGCTTTGAACCTCCCTTGTCCCCCCCCCCTTATGAATTCAAGATACGTTACGTTTGTCCTTCACTGCCCTTGAATCACATGCAGATCCACAGCTTGGCACAGCGTTTCCCAGAAGCTACCGGTAATGTTCAAAGTCCCTCTGCTGGAAAAAGGGAAAGAAAGAAAAAATAATAAAACACAACCGCTTCTCCACTCCGGCACAATCTGTGAGGCTGCGTCATCGTGAGCAGAGCTCCTGAAATAAATTTCCGCTTCCCTGCCAGCGACCATCTGAGTATCCCAGCTTCGCCGTGGCGCTTGGCATCGCTTCAGTGCCCTTTTATGGCAGGGCTGTTTCTCGCGGCATGTAGCACCAAGAAAGACACCTCACAGGAAAGCGGCTCCTTTCCTCTGGCACAGACATCTTCAAACTTCTCTGTTGTCAGGGAACCCTTTTCACATCGATTCCATTAACCCCTCTGAGCCTGGCACAGAAATCCAGCTCATATTCTTTATTAAAAAATGTTTTTATTAAAGATTACCTTGGATTACAAAACACACACACACTGTCCCTGCTTTCCGATCATAAAGTCCTTTCCTAGATTGGTTACAGTAAAGTGGTACCTCGGGTTAAGAACTTAATTCGTTCTGGAGGTCTGTTCTTAACCTGAAACTGTTCTTAACCTGAAGCACCACATTAGCTAATGGGGCCTCCCGCTGATGCCGCACTGCGGCCACGCGATTTCCGTTCTCATCCTGAAGCAAAGTTCTTAACCCGAGGTACTATTTCTGGGTTAGCGGAGTCTGTAACCTGAAGCGTCTGTAACCTGAAGCATCTGTAACCGGAGGTACCACTGTATAAGGTTGGGGGCAGTGCTGTTTTTCTAGCAAAAGAGGTGCTGGAACTCACCACGAACACCTCCCTCATTCTCTTAGAATGGCAATGGCACTCACCTGACAGGTACTGGAACTGAGTTCCTGTGAGTTACCCCTGACAAAAGCCCTGGTTAGTTTTAATTGGCATTGAGTGAGGTTGGGGGGCACAGGGAACGGTTGGTTGCCTTCAGTGGACTGCAGTGAATTTTGTTTGCGTATGTGATGGGGAAGGGTGTCAGGAGTGCATGCAGGAGCCGGGCCCTGTGACTAGTAGGACTTTGCAGGACTGGGGCCTTCCTAAGTTTTTTCTGAAGAGGCAAGGCGCGCCTGCACAGGTGAGGCCGATTGGTAACTCACAGCACCTGTTGGCAAGAGCTGGGAAGGGATATAAGGTCAGCATTTCCCTTCGGTTCTTTGCCACAGCAACACGTTTCCTGCCTTGTTGTGTTTGGCTTCTTGCTTCCTGATCCTCAGACCTCGGCTTCTTGACTCCTTGCTTCTCTACCCTTGGACCCTTAACTTTGTGACTCCTTGCTTCTCGACCCTCGGACACTTGAGTTCGTGACTCCCTGCTTCCTGACCCTTGGATCCCTGGCTTCTGGACTCTCGTTCCTGCTCCCACTCCGCCATCTTGCCCCCGGTCCCGACATCCTCAGCCGGGACTTCGACCAGACTGTGACGAAAGGGTTGTTGGGTCAAGTTAGCCATATCGATTCATATGTCGGTTGGGCTATTGTTGTTCTCACACTACAAAGAGCTTATAACCTACCTAATCTCAACAACCAGGAGCATCATAGCTAGATACTGGAGGGACATGCAAGGAGTGAACATGAACCACTGGTACCAAACTGTAAGGTAAACAGCCTTACTAGAAAAGCGAAGCAACAAACTGAAACTAATACGGGGACAAAAAAGAGAGGATGCCTTCACCCCAGTGTGGCTCCCCTTTATTACAAACACAACCCAACAATCCAGCCTACTCCCTCCCCCCATTTATACCCCGCCCATCTGGCTGGGTTTCCCCAGCCACTCTGGGCAGCTTCCAACAAAATATTAAAATACAGCAATGCATCAAACATTAAAAGCTTCTCTAAACAGGGCTGCCTTCAGATGTCTTCTGAAAGTCTGGTAGTTGTTTTCCTCTTTGACATCTGGTGGGAGGGCGTTCCACAGGTCGGGTGCCACTACCGAGAAGGCCCTCTGCCTGGTTCCCTGTAGCTTTGCTGTAGCTCTCATTGAGGGAACCACCAGAAGGCCCTCGGACCTGGACCTCAGCGTCCGGGCAGAACATTGGGGGTGCAGACGCTCCTCCAGGTATACTGGACCAAGGCCGTTTAGGGCTTTCAAGGTCAACACCAACACTTTGAATTGTGCTTGGAAACGTACTGGGAGCCAATGTAGGTCTTTAAGACCAGTGTTATGTGGTCTCGGTAGCCGTCCCCAGTCCCCAGTCCCCAGTTTAGCTGCCGCATTCTGGATTAATTGCAGTTTCCGGGTCACCTTCAAAGGTAGCCCCACGTAGAGCACATTGCAGTAGTCCAAGTGAGAGATAACCAAAGCATGCACCACTCTGGCAAGACAGTCTGTTGGCAGATAGGGTCTCTGCCTGTGTACCAGATGGAGCTGGTATACAGCTGCCCTGGACACAGAATTTGTGAAGGTGTGGCATGGGGCAGGTGCTAGGACTCCCTCTGGATTCATACAAGGTGCTGCAAAAGTGCATTTCTGTCTCTCTCACACTTACAAACCTCTCTCTCCTCTCTCCAGGCAAGGAAGAGTCATTTGCAGAATCCAAGGATGCCTTTCAGCCAGGCAAAAACGCAAAAACATAAAGGAGCCTGGTGGATCAGGCCAATGGACCACCTAGTTTCTCATCTTGTTGTCACAGTGGCTGACCAGATGCCCCACAATGGGAATCCTACAAGGAGAACCAGAGCGCAACAGCCACACTCTCTCTACCTGCAGTTTGCTGACACTGGTATTCAAAGAAAACTGGCCTTGGCAGTAGAAGGAGAACGCAGTCATCATGGCTAGTCCTCATGGGAAAGAATGCTGTGATGGCCTGGGATTCGGACTCGGATGCTGAACCTGAGGGATCCCAGCCTGCACAGGATTCCCCGCCTCCAGAACCAGCTGAGCCGGGGTTGGGGCATGAGCCTGAAGGGTCCTCACCTGTGCCGGATCCTCAGGTGCAGGCACCAGCTGAGTTTGCTCTGGCTCCTGAGGGGATGGAGGACCCATTGCCTGCAGGTGCTCCACTCTCAGCCCCGTCAGAGGAAGCTGAGGTTGCCTCTGGGTCCAGTAACCCTCCAACCTCTCCTGAGCTGCAGAGGCTCAGGGCAGAGAGTCAGAGGGAAGTAAGTTCCCGCAGGAGGAGTGCTCGCCCCCAGGCCAGGAGAGACGAGTCACTAGAGGACCGGGGCCGCCCTATGCCTCGGGGGAGATAAAAGCCAGCCAGCCCCAGTCCCAAGTGGCGGGAGCAACATCGTTGGTTATCGGTTCCAGCCTGATCCCTGACCTGCTTCCCTGCCGGAGCTCCTGACCTCACCCGACACCTTGCCATGGACCCAGCTTCGACTTCTACGGACAGCCTTCATTTTGCACCATCAACCTCAGACTGGACTCGGACCTCATCTCTCAGTTAGCCCCAGGGACCAGCACAAATGCAAACAAGGGACACCACCTGGGGAGAGTTCCAAGGGCCATGTAGAAAGACCCAGAGGGCCACATTTGGCTCCTGTGCCTGAGTCCCCCCGCTGTCACCTTTTAGAAGTGAAAAACTATTGGGGGGGGGGGGAATTGCTGCAAAAATTTAAAACAGGAACGTTCTCTTAAAGCTAATCTGCAAAGGCCTTTATGTGTGAACACCCTACGGTGATGTGTGATATCTATATATGGAGAGAGAAGTAAGCTTAAAAGTCACCTTCCAAGCTTGTCTCCAACTTACTCAGTTTGTAACATGTTCCCCCAACATCCCCCAAAAAGTGCCACGGGGAGGTGGGGGCTGGCGGTGGGTGGACAAGGGTGTTCTGCTGAGCCATCGCATTTCCCCAGAAGTGACAGCTCAACTCGCCCCGCTCCCAAAAAAAGAGATAGAAGAACGAGGAATAGAAATAACTAGTAACACATTTTCCAGCGCTCTGCTACCCGCCCACTCAAACTCCCGGCTGCAACCAGCCAAGGCAGACCCACTTGCCAGGGAGTGAGCCTGATAGGACCAGAAAAAGGGGAGGGGAAGGAATGGGGGTGAAGGCATGTGTGTCTGTGTGTGTGTGTGTGTGTGCGCGCGCGCACACACACACCCAGAGAGGGGGAATCACACTGGAAAGCAATGCAAGCAGCTTTTTGCAGAGGCGTGAGTGGGGGATCCTGCTGACAGTCTCGTGGCAAAATAGGAGCAGTGGAGCAAGCTCAGAGACGAAGGCTTTGCTCTCTCCAGGATCAGAAGTGGGGCACCGAGCTTGCCACTGGACTGAGCAGCTTTCGGCATCAGGTGGACATGGGGCTAGCTCCTGAGATCGAATGCTTCTCCAGCAACCTGCACAGAGAAAATTAGTGGGTTGAGGAGGTGGTTCCTTATGGGATCACATTCATCCAGTGCTTTACCAACTTCACCGGCTCCCGGTGGAGTACAGGGTCAGGTTTAAGGTGCTGGTTTTGACCTTTAAAGCCCTAGGCGGCCTAGGAACCTTGTACCTACGGGACCGCCTCTCCTGGTATGCCACTTCAAACTCTGTGGAGTCAAAACATATACAGTCATGTGAAAGACAACAATCCCATGACTGCAAACACGGAGCAGGAATTCTAACACACGAAAGGCTCCCTTGAGGCAATGTGTTTTTCAGGTGTGAGGATTTCTCTTGATTCCCCAAGAGGTCTTCAGAGTCTGGCAGCGGATGACTCAGGGGAAGAGTGGTGGACTTTGGTGTCCATGAGCCCACAGAGGAGGGACCAGGAAGGGGATACATCTCCTCCTTATAGCTGCAGTTGCTTGAGGACTCTGCCTCCATGGAGTCTTGTTTCAGTGCCATGACCGATCTCCACCCTGGCCTTAATGTGTTTCACCCACCCATCACTTCCCCAGACCGCCTAAGCTTAGGACCCTTCTGGATTGCACAAAGTTTACACCTGCCCACCTGTCAAAGTCCGGTTCACGGGTGATAGGAGCCCTGGCAGGGGACGTCAGGACCGGGGGCAAGATGGCGGGGTGGGAGCAGGAATGGGGGTCCAGAAGCCAGGAGTCAGGGAGCCAAGAGTCAACGGGTCAGAGAGCCGGGAGTCAAGAAGCCAAGGGTCCGAGGGTCAGGAAGCAAAGAGTCACAAAGTCAGGGATCTGAGGATCAAGAAGCAAGGAATCAAGGGTCCACAGATCAAGAAGCAGGGAGTCAAGAAGCCGAGGTTCAAGGATCAGGAAGCAAGGAGCCAAACACAGCAAGGCAGGGAACGTGATGCTGTGGCAAAGAGCCGAAGGGAAATGCTGACCTTATATCCCTTCCCAGCTCTTGCCACCAAGTGCTGTGAGTTACCAATCGGCCTCACCTGTGTGGCCGCCCTTGCTCTTCCAGAACAAACTTAGGAAGGCCCCAGTAGAACCCCTAGGTGGCTGTCTCCAATGGAGGCAAAAGAGGTGAAAAAATTGAATATGGGTTCTAATTGGCCTAAATATTCTGAAATCATAGGACAAGATGGTGAAAAAGTAAAATTGCAGAGTTTCGAGAAGCTGAAGTTTAAGGTGAGAGATTGGCTACATTACCGACAGATAAATGAAGTATTTAAACAGGACAGAAAGAAAGGCTTCCAAGTGGAGAAGTCAAAACTAGAGACAGAACTGTTAGAACCCAATACTAAAAATTTGTCAAGAATGTACAACTTGCTGTTGAAATGGAATACCCAAGATGAAATGGTGAAATCTAGTATGATTAAATGGGCACAGGATATGGGGCATGACATTGAGCTTGCTGACTGGGAGCAGTTATGGACCACTGGTGTTAAATTCACGGCATGTAATGCCTTAAGAGAAAACATTATGAAAATGATCTACAGGTGGTACATGACTCCGGCTAAGTTAGCAAAGATATATCATTTGCCCAATAACAAGTGTTGGAAATGTAATGAAACGGAGGGAACCTTCTATCACCTTTGGTGGACCTGCCCGAAGATTAAGGCTTTCTGGGAAATGATCTATAATGAAATTTAAAAAGTTCTGAAGAGAACCTTTATTAAAAAACCAGAAGCCTTTCTCTTGGGCATGGTGGGCCAAATGGTGCCAAAGAAGGATAGGACATTTTTTATGTATGCCACAACAGCAGCAAGAATCCTTCTAGCAAAGTATTGGAAGACGCAAGATTTACCCACGTTGGAAGAATGGCAGACGAAGGTGATTGACTATATGGGACTGGCAGAGATGACTGGCAGAATTCGAGACCGGGGGAAAGAGGCGGTGGATGAAGATTGGAACAAATTCAAAGTTTATCTTAAAAACTGTTGTAATTTGGAAAATTAGGGGCTCAGGGCAATAAGAGATAAAGAACTTCAGTTGTATTAATAATTTATGGAAGTTAAATCTATGAAATATAAACAAGTTTATTACGAAAGGGTTGCTGAAAAATCTTGAAACAAGAATGCAGAAAAGGGGTGGTACGGGGAAGTCGATTTTGTGTTTGTTTATGTTTTTACTTTGTTTCTTTTTTACTTGTGAAAAACTAATAAAAATTTATTTCAAAAACAAAAACAAAAACAAACTTAGGAAGGCCCCAGTCCTGCAGAGTCCTATTGGTCACAGGGCCTGGCTCCTGCACGCACACCTGACACCACTCCTTATCTAACAAGAGTCTGATCTTGTGAGGATTCTGGTACTGAGGACTTGATATCATGCGAGTGCTGTTGCACTCAGGTCCGGGTTCGAGGGCATCATGTCGGCATCTGGTTGGTCTAGATGGGCCTTTGTCCTGATTTAGCAGGGCTCTTCTTGAATCCTCAACTCACTCAGCATTATCCTTGTGTGACATGGAGGGATGAACGCTGCTCCCAGCCTACATTCACTCTGGCAAACAAAGTTTCAGGAACCCATGCTTGTTGAGATAATGTCTGCTTCTGCCCACAGACAAATCAACATCCCCAATTTTCATAATAACAAAACTCAGCTGCCGTCGCTCCCTGTGCTACATTTCATATCACTTTGGGAAAGCAAATTTTAATGCCTTCCTTCTTCTTCTTTGTCTCCCCTCCCCTCCACTCGGATGCCCTCCCCCACCTAATCTTGAAGAACTTCTGCTGGGAAATCAGAGCGAGAAAACACCCACATAGCAAGTCTGGTGGTGAAAATAACTCACAGCAGATGCCTCGAATGGAAAACAACTCGAGGAGTTTCCCTAACTTCAGGTGAAAAGGAGCAGGAATTAAAGGCAACTGCAGCCCAGGCTTTAAGAACATCATTATCCAGCAAAAAGTTCTATAATTCATGTGCATGGGATAGGGCTCTTATACTCAGATCTTGCTTACGTTTCCGAGCACAATTCAAAGCGTTGGTGCTGACCTTTAAAGCCCTAAACGGCCTCGTTCCAGTATACCTGAAGGAGCGTCTCCACCCCCATTGTTCTGCCCGGACACTGAGGTCCAGCGCCAAGGGCCTTCTGGCGGTTCCCTCACTGCAAGAAGCCAAGTTACAGGGAACCAGGCAGAGGGCCTTCTTGGTGGTGGCACCCGCCCTGTGGAACACCCCACCGGATGTCAGAGAACAACAACTACCAGACTTTTAGAAGACATCTGAAGGCAGCCCTGATCAGGGAAGCTTTTAATGTTTAACAGGCCACTGTATTTTAATACTTTGTTGGAAGCCGCCCAGAGTGGCTGTGGAAACCCAGCCAGATGGGCGGGGTATAAATAATAAATTGTTGTTGTTATTCTTGTTGTTGTTGTTGTTGTTATTTGGGACATCTGGTTGGCCCCTCTGAGAAAAGGTGGTGGCATTCAGTGAGGCTTTCAGATTTAATTGTAGTAAAATATCACAGGGAAAGTCAAGAAGGGAGGAATCCATCCCATCAACAATACCGTATTGGCCTGAATATAAGCCACACTTCCCCTCCACCCCCAAATTCTGACTGTGAAAAGTTAAAGTGTGGCTTATATTCGCAACTGTATGCCGCTGGCAAAGTGGCATGGTTCCCCTCCTCAGGAAGCAGCCCGGGAGTGTGGGGCAATGGCAGGCTGCCCACCCGCCATTCCCAAGCCTCCCTGAGCCTTCAGGGAGAAGGGGGGGGGGAGGCTGCTGGCAAAGCGGCACAGCTCCCCCCCCCCCATGAAGCAGCCAAGCTTTGTATTTTTTTCTCTCCCCACCCCTCAATTTTAAAGGTGAGTCTTATTTGCGGTTGTGGCTTATATTCGGGCCAATACGGTATATCCAAGGACTAACACTTCTTTCTTTTTCTTTGATGGGGTTGCTGCTTCATCCCGAACACTTCTTTGCAAGATTTTTTTTTTTTGCCTTTCTAATTAAAAGGTAAACATTTTTATATTAATTCATTACAAGTATCATATACCGTTTCCCCCTCCCATCAAGCCATCAGTGTCTCACATAATAAAAACCACAAATAAGCTCTGAGCAATAGAATCAAATAAACTGATTCAATGCAGACAAGATAATGACAAAGGACACATTTCAGGAACTGTCACCAAGGATGAGATTGTACTCCAGCTAGCTACACATCTTTTGTTGAAGCTCAGCGTGTCTTGCAACTTGGATATATTCTGTAAATATCTTTTCCATCACTGTCGGTTGGGCCGAGTAAGCTGGGCATTACGCTGTGGTTTGTGGAGTCTAAATGGCAGAGTAAACAAGAATCGTGCATCTGATGGGAGGGTATTCCACAGGGTGGGTGCCACCACTGAGAAGGCCCTCTGCCTGGTTCCCTGTAACTTCACTTCTCGCAGGGAGGGAACTGTTAGAATTCCTGAACTATGATTGCAGTCATGGGATTTTTGTCTTTCACATGATGGTATATGTTTTGACTCCACCGAGTGGGAAGTGACGGAGACAGGATGTTTGTGTTACTGTGTTCCATAAAGTGGGACTATTGTCCTTTGTTCTTTCTCTCTTTGCTGTCTGATGCTAGAGAGAGAGAGGGAGCCATGTTGCAGTGCTCCGTGTGTGTTTATATGTAAATAAAGTAGATTAGCCAAAACGCTGAATTGCTGAGGTCTGTTACACAACTGCGCATACTCTGTGGATCCCAAAGTGTGCCGGTGTCGGTTGGCATCGGTCGCTGTGATGTTCGGCCTTAAGAAAGCTTTAAAAGCTCTTGAAGCTCCAGAACAATCGACCAGGAGGTAGAGAACATGTTAGTCAGGCATGTGTCTCTGCCAGGGTCCTACTCGAGTGTAGGCTGAACTGCTGACAGGAACCGTCAGAAGGCCCTCAGTGCTGGACCTCAATTACAGCCTGCCGTAGGAAGGTGAGATTTGCATCCAGTGCCCCATTCGGTTCACCCTCTGACCCCACCCGCCACTGCCATGTGGCCCTTGTATATCTGCCTAGAAGGAATGCGTACCCTCTGGTTGTCAACAGTGAGGACAGGATGCCAGTGGCCTGATCCTGCAGGTCTTTCCTTAGTTCTTATGAGAGATAATTCTGGGAGAGAGCAATCGGTGAAGCCGCAGGGAGCGAAGGAAGAGGCTGCGACCGGGTTAGTGGGGAAAGGGAGGGGGAGGAAACACACAAAAGGGAATCTTCTGTCAAGAGTAAGCTGCCATGACAGCAGATTGTGGGGGATCCGAAATAGAAATTCTGAGCTGGCAAGAAGACCTGGAGGAGAACGCTGTCAGCACCGTGTGTGTGGGCTGAACGTCAGGGGAGGTATCGGCCGTCAGGAGGAGTGAAGCACGCTGAGTCTGTGTGAGAGGGGGGGGTGTGATTCTGCAAGCCACCTCCACCCCCGCGCTTCTTCCCACCCCCTGCTACTAATTCTGCCCTCTGGCTGTTCCCTTTCCTGCAGAGCTGCGTGTGAGTCAGGGAAGAGAATAGGGTGGCATCAGGGTCCTGGGGGGTGAAGGCTGCTGTACTCCCACTTCTACCCAGAATCACGATCTCCTCCCCGCCTCCCCCGTTCAGGAGTCACTGTGAACTAGAGAGATAACACCCATTGCAAAATTCCAAAACAGTGGTACCTCGGGTTAAGAACTAATTCCCATGAGAGTTATTCCCAGGACCTTGAGTATAGGGTTTCACTTTAGCTTAAGTCTACAATCCTAAACACACTTTCTTGTGGGAGTTTCCCATTGAAATCAATGCACCTTAAGTCTGAGCAAATGTGCATAGTGGCACACTGGTATTTGCAGAATTAGTTAGAAGGCAAAAGCTTCATCAACTAAAAACTGGTTTATTACTAAAAAAATAAGGTAAGAATGCAAGAAAAACAGCTGATTCAGGCTGAAGACCCGTCATGTCCATGTTCTCACCATGGCCAACAGAAAGCCCACTGGCATGTCGTAAGTGCAATAGCTCTTTCTCCTAACTTGTGATTCCATAAAACTGGTGTTTGGAGGAATATGACTTATGACAGTGGAGGTGAACATAGACAGCCATGGTAGCTAGCAGCTGTTGACAAGACACCCAGAAAGGAAATGCAAAACCTTGACCTCAAAAGGTATGCTAAGGCAAAAGTTGGGTATAAGCAAAAGGATCATAGAATCATATAATGTTAGAGTTGGAAATGCCCTTGAGGGTCATTTGGTCCACCCCTAAACTTTGTTGTAGTTTAGCCATTTAGTCGTGTCCGACTTTTCATGCCCCCATGGACCAGAGCACGCCAGGCCCTCCTGTCTTCCACTGCCTCCCGCAGTGTGGTCAAACTCATGTTGGTAGCTCCGAGAACACTGTCCAGCCATCTCGTCCTCTGTCGTCCCCTTCTCCTTGTGCCCTCCATCTTTCCCAACATCAGGGTCTTTTCCAGGGAGTCTTCTCTTCTCATAAGGTGGCCAAAGTACTGGAGCCTCAGCTTCAGGATCTGTCCTGCCAGTGAGCACTCAGGGCTGATTTCCTTCAGAATGGAGAGGTTGGATCTTCTTGCAGTCCATGGGACTCTCAAGAGTCTCCTCCAGCACCATAATGTGATTCTTCTGGGAGAGTGCAACCTCTTCTGTCCTTTGACAGACAAATTATCTGAGCAATGGGCTCACCCACACATCTGTTTGTGTTGTGATTTTCAGGCACAAGTGCAGGAGGTTTCTCATCTCACTATTTCCCCCAGGAAAAGCTGCGGTTTACAGATCCTCCCCTTGCAACCAGGTTTTCTAAGGATTGACATTTGTTCCGATACAGCAGTGAACAGCGGGCCTCCCTGGGGAAAGCGTTGGGACGTAAATAAGAGATGGTCCTGGACCATCTCTTAGAAATCCTGGGACAAACTGAAGAAATCACGGGGCAAAGGCAAGTGTGGATATAGAGGCAGCGTCATATATTTGAATTCGGACACTCAAACTGCAGGTGAATGTCCCTTGGTGCCGTGGTTCAGTGGCAGACCAGCAGACAGACTGAGCATAACTGAGACTGAACATCCATAGCTCTCTGGCTTTGGCAATTATTTGGAATTGCCCAGTGAAATACAATGGGACTTGCGTGTAATACCTATTTTTTGTGTGAGTGATGGTGGGGAACCTAGCCATTCATCCGCCTTAGAAAAACGCTTGCCGATTTAGTCATATGAGGCACATGGTGCCTTTGATGAGCAGTCACCCCATCACATCAAAAAGCGCAGAGCGCAGGAGCATAGAATTTGACGACCGACTTTGTTCCATTATGCCTTTTAATTCAGATGTTTAAATTGCTTTCACAGGCGTTAGAGACGGCAATCGGAAATGCAGAGAGCACTTTGTGTTCAAATGCAAGGGAGCTCTAAAGCTTTCTCTCAAGTACTCCATTTGGCTCTCCTGCTGGAATTCCAAAGCAGAGAACTTGGACCAGAACCAACCCTTAGTAGTTTAAAATGGAGATGGGCAATATATATGTTTTTAAGGGCAGCTCTCCTTTCCAGGCAGTGGTCTGAGGGTCATGTTGCTACTAAGGATGTGGGAAAGGGAACATAGGAACATTGGGAGATGCCTTACACTGATTCAGGACACTGTTGCATCTAACTCAACATTGTCTACTGACTGGCATTGGCTCTCCAGGGTTCAAGGTAGGGTTACCAGATGTCCCCGGTTCCTGGGGACAGCCCCCAGATTTGCAAATCTGTCCCCAGACAAATTCCATCCCCGGAATGTCCCCAGATTTGCAAATCTGTCCCTGGGAAACATGGCAGCGGCAGCCCAGAGCCAGCCTGGTAGCGCAGTTGGCTCTGGCTGGCTTCAGGAGCTGCTTGCTGCTGTGGCACCCGCCATTTTTCCTTGCCGGAAGTCTCCATATGATATGTCTTGTGCACATATGATGCGTCATGTGTGATCTCCTGCCCCCTTCCCCCTTTGTTTTGACTGATTGGGGGAGGCTCAGGAGTCGCGGGTGGCTGGCCGTTGCCCAGTTTTTAAAAAACTCTGCGCATTTATGTTTCACAGGGTTCAAAAGAAGGGCTTTGCACCTTTATACAATATGCATGTGTGTTTGGGCCCAGGGTCTTCTGCCTCACCATCCCCACTACTGACTCCCTGTTGCTACTCAGCTTCAAAAAAATCTCCGGATTCATTGAAAAAAATCTGGCAACCATAGTTTAAGGCAGACATCTTTCCCAAACACACCTGGAGATGTCAATAGGGACTGAACCTTGGACCTTTCGCATTCAAAGCAGATGCTACACCACTGAGCTATGACCCTTCTCCCATAACTCTGCTTGTTTTGTTCATGATAATATAACAAATTCGCACGTCCTGAACCGAAATGCAGCTGTCCTTCAAAATTGGCACCATCCAAATTGTGCAATGCAGTTCTCCAACAAAACAACAACAATGCATAGTGAGAAGCATATATTAGAGGGAAGTGCGCACACAAAAATGAATGCGTTAGTGAAAATAATTAATAGAAATTCATTTCATTGGGAGAATTTGCTTGCAAAAAATGCTAACTGGTGTGAGTATGGGAGAAAACGTATCTCATGTGGAAAGCAGCATCTCTCTTTCATGTTGCAGGGTGGAATTTGTTCCAAATATTCTCCATATTTTTTTGTGAATAAATGGCAGCCACAGTCCCCTACCCTAAAATGGCCTACACCATCGTCTTCAGCTCCATGATTCCAAGACTCAGGCACAGTGCCGGATTTACGTATAAGCTAAACAAGCTATAGCTTAGGGCCCCCCTCTCTTGGGGCCCCTAAAAAAATTTTAAGGGGGGAAAAACTGGATGTACATTTCCAAAATATAAGATAAAAAACAACTAAAATAAAACCTGCATACAGCAAGTGTTTTGTGTTGTGTAGGCTCCGGCCGCTAGCCTGTTCCCAAAAATATCGCTGGTTTGCTCCTTTCTATATATAGGGTGCCTACGTTCTGCAAGTGCAAATGGCTTTAGATACCTATTAGGTCCATAAATTACCACATAGCATATATTCAACACAATAAACCGTGACAATTTGTTGTTGACAAAGGTGTCAGGTGTGTGTGCAGGAGCCAGGCCCTGTGACCAATAGAACTTTGCAGGACTGGGGCCTTCCTAAGTTTGTTCTGAGGAGGCAAGGTGCAGCCACACAGGTGAGGCCAATTGGTAACTCACAGCACCTGGTTGTAAGAGCTGGGAGGGGATATAAGGTTAGCATTTCCCTTCGGCTCTTTGCCACAGTAACACGTTCCCTGCCTTACTGCGTTTGGTTCCTTGACTCCTAGCTCCTTGATCCTCGGACCCCTGCCTTCGTGACTCCTTGCTTCTTGATCCTCAGAACTCTGACTTCGTGACTCCTTGCTTCTCGACCCTCGGACCCTTGGCTTCCTGACTCCTGGCTTCTGGACCCCTGTTCCTGCTCCCACCCCGCCATCTTGCCCCCGGCCCTGACGTCCCCTGACGGAACTTCAATCACCTGTGAACCAGACCATGACAAAAGGACTACTGGACATATAAAGGGCCCCATTACCTTCAGTAGCTTAGGGCCTCATCAAACCTAAATCTGGCCCTGCTTAGGCAGAGCTGCAAGAGGCAGCCTCCTTGAGAGAAGAATGGATTCTGTTGCATCTCTGCATGGGTGGCCAACCAGATACCTGTGGGAAACCCAAGCACAAGAGCACTTTTTCCTCCCATGGTTCCCAGCAAATGACCAGATGGAGGAGACAATGCAGTGATGAAGTAACCAGACTCTGGCTTTTTTTGGGGGGGGGGGGGCGGTCACAGAAACCTCAACTGATTTACGATGCAATCTTATGCATGTCTACATTGAAGTGAGTCCCACTGAGCTCAATGGGCCCTACTCCCAAGTAAATGTGAATACAATTACCTCCTTATTTCATCCATCTGCCTTGGCAGTTCTAGGGGAGCAAATTAAGACTCCCTTCTCTCCAGCTTGTCATTTGGAAGCTATTGCCTTCTCCGTTACATCACCAGCATATGTCCCAACACAGCAGGGTTGCTACACTTAATCCTGCCAATGGCATTGTGTCAAAATTTAGAAGCGCACACATCTTATGCATGCAGCATGAACTTTCCTACAGCATGTATTTTTAAAGAAAGACCTGCTTCCAAGATGCTTGTTTTTCTACCCTTCCTGATTTTTCATTCTCAGAGCTAATCAACTGGAAAGCATGTTCAGTGATTATCTCCATTCTACCTTGCTACTTTGTTTAGCTCTCGCCTGTCCTTCCCCAGAGTCTCCTGAAGGAGATCTCATTAAGGGCTTTTCTTTGAGAAAAGGTCCCTCGGGTTCCTCCCCCCCTTTATTTTAAAAAAAGTCTTCTTTAAAAGGTCACCCAGCTTGAGACAATATTATTCTCTATGCTCCCATCCTCCTGGTGACTAAGAGACTTGCATAAGCTTTTTAAGCTGGAATGTGGGGCCTGGTGGGGAGTAGACTATACAATTTATTCTGCCTTTTTTTTTTTGCACCAAAATACTTACAGGTGTGTTCCAAAGAGGCTGCATTTTGCTGGCCCATTAATGGTCCCTCTGTTAAAACATTTAGCAATCTGCCATTATGGTTACTTAACAGTAAAATGTTTCGGAGAGCCACACTTCCCCCCAGTCTTGCAGACGCTGAAATAAATATTCAGAAGGGCTGAAGAATGTCAATCGTATGCACCGGAGTGAAGGTGGAGATCTTGTCAGTTCCTGAGAAGCTTTAAATGGAAATGAGTGGTGTTAATTGACATTTGTAAAATGCGAATCCTAAATTTGGTAGGCATTTCATTCTGCCTTGTAGCTTTCCACCCCTCTCTCCTTGTCACTCATCTTCTCTTTGCGATGTTTGGCTGAAAGGTCTGATGTGATCTGCTTCCAAGAGCGGTGCTTTGAGTGAGAGCTGAGACAACAATCAAAACAGAGCATCGTCTTGAAAACTTTGGAGTTGCAAAGTTAGCATTTCTTCCACTTTCCATTTCAGTGCCTATTCCTGATACGCCAGTTTAGGTATACTTGCAGACATGTACAAGGAGAAATTCAATGGCTTGTCTCCAGGTCATCCTATTAACACAAGGACTTCTGGGTATGCCAAAAGCTTCCTCTCCTCTACCAACATGCCATTGTGCCCTTCCCAGATCTGCTCTGGAGGGTTGGGAGACCACCCCAGAACAGATTTTTTTGGGGTGAGCAGGGGGCATGCGAGGAGAGGAGATGAAGTTTGGTTGCACAGGTAGGTCCTTGCAGTCACAGGATGGCTTTGTTGTAGGCAACATGTAGGTTTCAAGAACCCAGCAAGACCTTTCACAATAGCTTCCTGCATTCCAAACCAGTGTAGACTTTCAAAACCATGTGTAATCAATGTATCAGAGGGGATCAAGGTCATGGCTTCTGTCCTCATCCACAGGGTCATTCTTGGTTGTTGTTGTTGTTTAGTTGTTTAGTTGTGTCCGACTCTTCGTGACCCCCTGGATCAGAGCACGCCAGGCACTCCTGTCTTCCACTGCCTCCCGCAGTTTGGTCAAACTCATGTTGGTAGCTTCGAGAACACTGTCCCACCATCTCATCCTCTGTCGTCCCCTTCTCCTTGTGCCCTCCATCTTTCCCAACATCAGGGTCTTTTCCAGGGAGTCTTCTCTTCTCATGAGGTGGCCAAAGTCTTGGAGCCTCAGCTTCAGGATCTGTCCTTCCAGTGAGCACTCAGGGCTGATTTCCTTCAGAATGGATAGGTTGGATCTTCTTGCAGTCCATGGGACTCTCCTCCAGCACCACAATTCAAAAGCATCAATTCTTCAGCGATCAGCCTTCTTTATGGTCCAGCTCTCACTTCCATACATCACTATTGGGAAAACCATAGCTTGAACTATACAGACCTTTGTCGGCAAGGTGATGTCTCTGCTTTTTAAGATGCTGTCTAGGTTTGTCATCACTTTTCTCCCAAGAAGCAGGAGTCTTTTGATTTTGTGACTGCTGTCACCATCTCCAGTGATCATGGAGCCCAAGAAAGGAAAATCTCTCACTGCCTCCATTTCTTCCCCTTCTATTTGCCAGGAGGTGATGGGACCAGTGGCCATGATCTTAGTTTTTTTTTATGTTGAGCTTCAGACCATATTTTGTGCTCTCCTCTTTCACTCTCATTAAGAGGTTCTTTAATTCCTCCTCACTGTCTGCCTTTTCTACTGCACCACTACTGCAGAGGAAGAAGAATCACCTTAAGGCATTCCATCTCTTTTTCAACAGGAACCCCACGTGCCACATCATTGAGGTGCGAGATGACAGGAAGAGTTAAAAGCAGCAATTAACCAACCATCGATTGGCAGAACCCAAAGTGCTCCGATCCTTTTTGAAAACAACAATAATAACAGGCAGAGGATGATTATTTGAATGCCAATGGCTTTTGGATGCATAAATGGCTTTGAGTTACTTAGCGGCAGTGATTCATGCCCAAGAGCAAGACGTCTGCCAGGAAAGAGATTTCCTTCCTGGCTGTGAATGGGAAGGCATTTATAGAGGAAAGCAAGTGGCCAGCCAATTTGCTGTGTGTGCCATTAGCTGCATCCTAGTTTGGCATTTGCAAGTGGTCATCAGCTGTCCTGACTACAAGCATTTCAATAAGATTCCCCGACACAAACAGGTAAACAACAGCATTTGCTTGCACCTGTTGTCCAAAATCTTCCAAAGCAGGGGTAGAAAACGTGTGGCCTTCTATAGGTTGGCTAAATTGGACTCCCACCAGCCCATATTTTTCTGGGCAGGCTGGGGCTGATGTGCACCTCATACATCTGGAGGGCCAAAGATACCCCACCATGGTTGTGATGGGTCTAGAAGCCTTTCGCAAGGAATACCTCTGCTCACTCAGAGATATATTTACAGTCTTTATTTACATACATTGCCAACAAAGGTCCGTATAGTTAAAGCCATGGTTTTCCAAGTAGTGATGTATGGAAGTGAGAGCTGGACCATCAAGAAGGCTGATCGCTGGAGAATTGATGCTTTTGAATTCTGGTGCTGGAGGAAACTCTTGAGAGTCCCATGGACTGCAAGAAGATCAAAACTCTCCATTCTTAAGGAAATCAGCCCTGAGTGCTCACTGGAAGGACAGATCGCGAAGCTGAGGCTCCAATACTTTGGTCACCTCATGAGAAGAGAAGACTCCCTGGAAAAGACCCCTTCAAGGAGAAGGGGATGACAGAGGTTGGATGGCTCATCTGCCATGGACGCTTTAGCTGAGATTCCTGCATGGCAGGGGGTTGGACTAGATGATCCTGGGGGAATCCTAAGGACACTCAAGGAATCCCTCCTTGGAAAATTCCTATTTAGCCACTTCAACAGATGACTGGTTGCAGCCCATGCTACATTGAGAAGAATAACCCCCCAAAGGCATGTTTCCCTTGGGATGAGAAAAGTACCCAATGTCTGGTCCATACGAATGCAGATATCATTATCTCATTCATAGATTAATAGAACTGTAGAGTTGGAAGGGACCCTGTGAGTCATTTATTCCAACCTCTTGCAATGCAGGAATCTCTAGTTGATGCTGGATGCCCTACGTACTATGGACCCACGTACTTATGAGACTGCCTCTCCTGGTATGCCCTGCGGAGGACCTTAAGGTCCACAAATGACAACATTTTGGAGGTCCCAGGTCACAAGGTGGTTAGATTGGTCTCAACTAGGGCCAGGGCCTTTCAGTACTGGCCCCGACTTGGTGGAACGCTCTGTCACAAGAGACCAGGGCCCTGCGGGACTTGACATCTTTCCGCAGGACCTGCAAGACAGAGCTGTTCCGCCTGGCCTTTGGTTTGGACTCGGTCTGACCCTTATGTTTCCCTCCCCTTATGGTTTTGATCTATGGGCTACTTTTAAAATGAGGCTGCATTTTAAATTGCATTTTAACCTGTATTTTAAATTAGGTCCCCCCCCCCATTATGTTTTTACTGTGATTTTACTGGTGTTAGCCACTCTGAGCCTGGCTCTGGCCAGAGAGGGCGGGGTATAAATAAAATTTATTATTATTATTATTCCTCTTGGGTCAAGTAAGTGGCAAACCTAAATAAGGCAGCGGAAGATCAGTAGGTGTTGCTGGCTCTGTCTGCATGCCTCCACCCCACGTTCCGTGTTTCTAAATTGCAGCATATTCTGCTGAACAATTCCTTTGCACTAAGCCGCCTTCCAGTCACCCGGAAGGAAGGAGAGTTCCAGAAAGCAGGAAGAAAAAAAAGAGAGAGTCAACAAAGGAAGGAGGAGGAGAGACTTAATTGAGATAATTTTAGCTCTTCGGAACAGCACAGGCAATCTGCAGAACCATTTGGAAAGGAAGGAGGAGAATGGAACAACTTTAGCGCAGGGCGCCGGATGCGCCAAATAAGGAGAAAAAGGATGAGAGGAGGAAGGAAAAACCCCAGGCCTAAGAACTTGGTGGGTGGATGAATAGAACCTTAATTATACAACGCTAAAATTACTTAGTCATTTCCTAGAACGTTCTGTGCGCCGATCTATGCAGGTCGTGGTCAACCTCAGCTCTTATGATGATGATGGCCAGGATTCCTGAGCCTTAGCCCTTAGCACACACATTCTAATCCTGTGCATGTTTGTTGTTGTTTAGTCATTTATTTGTGTCCAACTCTTCGTGACCCCATGGACCAGAGCACGCCAGGCACTCCTGTCTTCCACTGCCTCCCGCAGTTTGGTCAAACTCATGCTGGTAGCTTTGAGAACACTGTCCAACCATCTTGTCCTCTGTCATCCCCTTCTCCTTGTGCCCTCCATCTTTCCCAACATCAGGGTCTTTTCCAGGGAGTCTTCTCTTCTCATGAGGAGGCCATAGTCGTGGAGCCTCAGCTTCAGGATCTGTCCTTCCAGTGAGCACTCAGGGCTGATTTCCTTCAGAATGGAGAGGTCTGATCTTCTTGCAGTCTATGGGACTCTCAAGAGTCTCCTCCAGCACCAGAATTCAAAAGTTATGGGGTAAAAAGAGAGATCTTGGACTTGAAGCTTTAAAGGGTGGACAGCAGGGAGGGAAGGCCAAGTGCGGATTAGCTCTCAGTTATGCTCTTGTTTATCCATACCGTCCTCAGCTTCTTCCTTCTAAGTCATCACACCCTCCTCTGCTACTTTTTAATGAATATTTATTTCAAGTTGTTCCATGTTAGCTCGACACGCTTACGATCCTCCCCTCCTATTCTGCCTGGTGCGTTCCGAGCTGTTTAATTTTCCTGTGTTTGTGTCCTCTGAGCATTCCTTTCCCATTATAAATGTTTGATTTTTCCACCTAACTTTTTAAACCATGCTCTGCTTTCCATTACAGTCAAATTACGATCTCTAACTGCATTTGCTTCCCATTTGATCTCCCTTCTTACATCTTCACTTTTAAATTAATATTTTACAGGTCTCTGAAGGCTATTATTACAGAATCTATTTGATGTTGTACCACCGCAATCAATTTCATTATATTGGATCGCTAGGGGCTGTGCCCCAGCTTGATCTGCTCTCAGTGGCCCATCTGGTCCGGCATAGCCACTTCCGCCCTTCGGAGTTGGTGGGGTTGCGGGCTTCATGGCCCCACCATGCGTGCGACGGCTGGAACCCAGCCCCTGTGCGACTGGGGGGATTACCGGCCACGTCACCTCCTGGCCAGCCAATCAGCTGGCTCTGGGGGCATGGCCTGCCCTATTTAAGGCAGGATGTGGCTGGGGCTCTCCCTCTTTGCCGCCCGCCAGCTGTTCCTGTTTCCCACCCTCCCGCCCTTTAAGGTTTTCATTCCTTGACCTTGCTATGGACTTTGGTGGATCGCCGTTGAGGGGCCTGGTAGGAATTTTTCCACTTGGCAAATTGGCACCCGCCACTTGGTTGTCGCCTACCTCATAGCAAATCGTTACAACTTTCTTGCTGTTGGCGGTTAGGCATTGGTATTGCTCTGTAGATGGAAGAGGGAAGGAAGCGCCATCACCTGCCCCGCATATTGAAGGGTAGCCCGATAAAGGATTCCAGGGGGCGTGGCCCTGTCTGAAGCCTAAGGAGGTGAGGGCCTAAGGCACGCCCCCTAGCGGTGACCCCGGGGGAGTTCCTGGTTGATGTGCATCAGCAGGACTCCCCCTACTGGTGGTTAACCCTTCCCGGACTTCTAGCGGACGGGCTGAAGTTGGATATAGTCGGTTAGGACCAATGCCTAAGCCAATACCGCTCATCACCTGTAACCAATAAAGTTGTGGCCTTATTTAGCCCATTAACCTTAATAATTGTGTCATGTGTCATTATTTCCACTGGGGGGGGGGACTCGCCAAACAACCAGTTCTCACAGTGGCCAACCAGAAGCCTATGGGAAACCAGCAAGCAGCACCCAAACCTGAAGACTCTCTCCTCTTGTGGTTTCCATCAACTGGTATTCAGAAGCATTGATGCCTCTTCCCATGGTGGCAGAACATAGCAATCAGGACTAGGAGCCATGGATAGCTTTGTCCCCCATGAATTTGTCCTATGCTTTGTTAAAGTGATCTACATTGGTGTTATGGGACTGCTAAGGAATTCCTTTGAGTCGGGGGGAAGAGAAGAGTCAGAGCAGGAACAGTCAGAAGCAGACAGAGAGGAAGTGATGGAAGGGGAAAAGGTAGAGAGCCAGGAGGCGGGAGGATCTCTGATGCTGAAGCAGAGCCCCAGCACCACACAGGGAGTTCAGGAACAGACCGAGAGCCTATGCCTGTGCCTTTGGCACAGGAAAGAAGAGGAACTTTTCTACATATGTGGTGGGAGTGCAAAGAGATACAGTGGTACCTCGGGTTAAGTACTTAATTCATTCTGGAGATCCGTTCTTAACCTGAAGTTGTTCTTAACCTGAAGCACCACTTTAGCTAATGGGGCCTCCTGCTGCCGCCACGCCGCCACTGCACGCTTTCTGTTCTCATCCTGAAGCAAAGTTCTTAACCCGAGGTACTATTTCTGGGTTAGCAGAGTCTGTAACCTGAAACGTATGTAACCCGAGGTACCATTGTAGTGGGATTCTGGGAAAATATCTATAATGAACCGAAAAAGATGTTTAGATTTTCATTTGCAAAAAACAAAACAAAACAAAACCCAAACAGAATCTTTTCTCCTAGGTATCATGTCAGAGGAAATAAAAAGAACAGTCAGACCAATATTTCTGTATGCAGCTACGGTGGCAAGGTTATTGATTGTCAAAAATTGGAAAAGCAGCAGAGCATCTCAACTAAAACAGACTGGTTATCTAAAATGATGGAACAAGGGAGGATAAGAGGAGATATGGTACAAAAAGTGAAGAAGGAGTGGGCCATCTTTAAGGAAGACATCAAAAAACTACGTGGAAAAAGTAGAATTTCTGACAGATACTGAGTGAATCCAGAAAATGATTTGAGTAGGAGAGTAAAGTCAAGATAGAAGAAGATACAGTGGTGGACTTCCGGAGGCGGCGCGAAACTGTGATGGCGGTCCTCTTCGATCTCTGAAGAGGGGCTCCGCAGGAAAGGGTCGGTTCGCTACGGCACAGCGACGACCCACTAAGAAAAACCACGGGCAGAGTGAGCCCGTGGCCGTGGGACTCGGCGGGCACCTGGAGCGACCCTGAAATCACGGAAGGAACCCCGTAAGGGGCTCCGGAGTGAAGGAGGGGTAGCGGTGCTGTGAGTTCATCGCTCTTTCTGCGGAAGCGAAGCCGCGCGGCTGTCACAGATGAGCGTCGACCTTTCTTCCTTAAAAGATCTGGCTGAAACAACAAACCCGTGAGTAAGGACGTTAAATGCGGGGAACAAATTTTACTTTAAATTGGCTGAAACCGGGAGACGATAAAAAGGAAGTCCGCCTTCCGGTACTGCTTTTAAGATCAAAGCAAAGGACCTGAGAAGCGGAAAGCAGCTGAAAAGGGAAGCGCTAAAGAGGGACTTTCATGCACTTTCAGAAGTGACTGCTAAAGAGGAAAGACAGACTTTCTTGTGAGTAAATTTTTAAAAGAAAAATTGGACTGACCCCCCTCGGTTGGGGGCTATTGAAAGTTAAATTCCAAATCGTTGGGCTGCCGGAGGGGAAACTGTTTAACTGCGGAACTGTTACAAACTTTTAGCCAAGTGGAAAAATCGAAATTGGAGACAGAACTACTAGAACCAAAAACTAAGATACTATCGAGAATGTATAACTTGCTGCTTAAGTGGAATACACAGGATGAGACAGTTAAATCTGCCATGATAAAATGGGCACAGGATGTGGGACATAACATTATGTTTGAAGACTGGGAAAGGTTATGGAACACCGGAATAAAATTCACGGCATGTAGTGCCCTGAAAGAAAACATTATGAAAATGATATACCGGTGGTACATGACCCCAGTCAAGCTAGCTAAGATATATCACCTGTCTGATAATAAATGTTGGAAATGTAAGGAGGCAGAAGGGACATTTTTTCATCTCTGGTGGACCTGCCCAAAAGTGAAGGCCTTCTGGGAAATGATTTATAATGAATTGAAAAAGGTATTTAGGTATACCTTCCCTAAGAAACCAGAGGCCTTCCTGCTGGGCATGGTAGACCAGAAAGTGTCAAAGAAAGATAGAACTTTGTTTATGTATGCTAGCACAGCAGCAAGAATACTCATTGCAAAGAACTGGAAGACACAAGATTTACCCACGTTGGAGGAATGGCAGACGCAGTTGATGGACTACATGGAACTAGCTGAAATGACCGGCAGAATCCGAGATTTGGATGAAGAATCAGTTGAGGGGGATTGGAAAAAATTTAAAGACTATTTGCAAAAATATTATAAGTTGTATGAATCTTAAGATAGTGCATGTTATTGGAAATGTTATGCTTTAGCAAATATGATTAAGCAAATGGTAAAATAAGTCAAAGGTATCAAAATTGAGATACAACATATTGAATACGGAGACATAATAATTGAAAGTTGTAACAAGGTTTGAAATAAGGTAACAAATTGCTGATATTGTTATTACAAAGAACGCAGATTTGGAAGGTGTGGGGAAGTCCAATGGGGATTTACGGAAAGTGGAATGTTTATATATCTATAACTTTATTAAGGTTTTTTCTTTTTCTTTTGTTAAAAAAAATCAAAAAAAGTGTTTCTTGTATTTGGTTTCTTCTGTACTATTTGGAATGTACAAAACTATGAAAAGAAACGCAATAAAAAATATTTTTTTTTAAAAAAAAGAAGAAGATACAGTGGTGCCTCGCAAGATGAAATTAATCCGTTCTTCGTCTTGCGGTTTTTCCGTCTTGCGAAGCACGGCTATTAGCGGCTTAGCGGCTACTAACGGCTTAGCGGCTATTAACGGCTTAGTGGCTTAGTGGCTATTAACGGCTTAGTGGCTTAGCGGCTATTAACGGCTTAGCGGCTTTAAGAAAAAGGAAACAAACTCGCAAGAACTCGCAAGACGTTTCATCTTGCGAAGCAAGCCCATAGGGAAATTCATCTTGCGGAACGACTCAAAAAACGGAAAACCCTTTCGTCTAGCGAGTTTTTCGTCTTGCGAGGCATTCGTTTTGCGGGGCACCACTGTATTAATGAAGTAATGAAATGCATTTAAGGTGGCTGGAAAAATAAAGTAGCGTAACTAGAACGGCTGGAATTCAAGTCACTTGGTGGGTGTCTGTGTGGGGTAGGAGTGTAGGTATGCTGATATATACAGTAAAGGTAGGTGTAATATAGAGTAATGTAGTTATGTTTTATGTTACAAAAATAAGTTAGTGTGTTGTGTACGTGTATTGTGTATTTGTGTAAATGTATATATATGTGTTTTATATGTTAATAAAATAAAATATATTAGAAAGGAAAAGAAAAGAAAAAGGGAAAGGAGAAGGTTAAAGCGCAGGGATCAGAGACATCCCATGAAACTTCCCCACCTTTTCTGTTGGAGGAGAAGCAGGAGAAGACCACTCCCCGAATATGAACCGGGCAGGGACTGAGCAACGGGAGCTCACCCCGTCACTGGAATTCTAACCGCCGACCTTCTGATTGTCAAGTCCTAGCGCCACCTGCGTCCCTCTCATACTCTTGTTCAATTCATCTAAGTATAACCAAACAAGGCTACAACTGAATCATGCCTGACAATTCAAGAACAACATCAGCAGCAACCACCACAACCCGAGCAGTTTCAAATGAGGGCTTCATATCTGTTTCCTTTTCAAAGGGGCTATTTTATGTTCAGTGAGATGGCAGAATATCCCTATGTAGAAAGTCATTAAATAGTCAAGAGAACAAAGGAATAAGAGCTCATCATGGACCCTGGTTTTCTGCACAGTCTGCTTTAAAGCTCATCAGACACAGAAGCAAGTCCTTATTTCAACTCAGGCTGCCATTGGGAAAAAATGTGAGAAATCACTGCATGCCAGGAAGCCTGTTATTAGATGGAAAGCTTTAGATCTGGGTATTGGGTGACTTTGTTTTTTTCTCATCCCTAAGCCTTCTAATTAAATGGCATTTAAGTGTGAGAAGTGGCTCATAGGGAGCGTCAAGAACACTTAGCCGAATGTATAGCTTTGTAGTATTGAATTTGCTCTCCTCAAATGCAGTAGACGTTTCAGGACAACAAGAACAAGTCTGGGCTGAAGGGAAGATGAAGATGTGAAAAGTACAGACATTTGCAGCGTATGCGTTCCCTGGAACTAGGCAGTAAATTATAGTATTTTTTACAAGGGGCACCTTATTCAGACATACAATGGACATAAATGTATGCTATGTCAAAACCTGTCCCTGCTATTTCTTGAATTCCTTTCCTCCAGTTCTTACCTTCATTAGAATTCCAGTGTATGTGTCTGAGCTTGCCTGATCATTGCAAGGTGCTTGAGACTGCTGTGGGTTCCCCTCCTTTTCGTTAAACACTTCAGCAAAAATACATTTATATCTCACCTTCCCCCCCCCCCCCAGAAAGCTCAAGGTGGCATATTATTGGCAAAACCTATTGGTGTTTCGCAACTTTCTGACTATTTGCAGGACCTTAGCCAGACCTAGCAGAGTAAATGCAGAATTTACGAAAGCAATTGGCAACTTGGCTGCAGACAGGATGGACGAAGCAGGAACCAGGAGTTAACCTTGTAGTTAGGTGTTTATTATATACAGTGGACTATTTACAGGAACAGAACAGAACACGGATCTTTAGCTAACTCTCTCATACATGACTCAACAACTCTCAACCTCCAGCTCCTAAACATACACTTTCCAGTTAGTAGGCTATTAAACATTATCCTCATGAGAGAGCTTGACCAATCATGGAGCTGTCTCCATGCCTCTGTATCACCAGGCAGACTTACTCCTTCACATTGTTTTGGCTGTCTGCCAAACTCTAATTGACTCTGTGTGAGTAGCTGCACATATTCAGATTCCAAACACATATATGGTTTCCTGCAATTAATCCTCACAACAACCCTGTGAGGTAGCTTAGGCTAAGTGATGGTGACTAGCCCAAGGTCACCCAGCGAGCTTCATGACAAAGTCAGGATTTGATCCCTGGTCTCCCGGGCTTTAGTCTGGTACTCTAACTATTATGCCACACTGTTCTTCCTGCACTGTGCAGCCTCCCTGGCTGCTTCCACTTCCTGATCCAAAAGGGCCTCATGGGAGGAGACAACCTCTTGATATCTTCCTCCTAGGTTTTAACTGAATCCTTTGGGAACTGGCTCCAAAGAACCTGAGATCGGTGTGCTTCCTGTATTTCTTTTTAAGTGAAGTCTATATATATATATATATATATATATATATATATATATATATATATATATTTGCATGGTTGCCTTTGAAAGATGAAAAGAAAAAGTCCTAACTTTTTAAAAAGAAGACTGAACAGCTGTCAGGTGCTTGGTGGGCAGCTTTCCTCACCTCTTCGCTTTAGAGGAAAGACCAGCCCAAGATGCAATAGGAAGTGTGGGCACCCAGGGAGGCTGCAGGGTGCAGGCCACTAAAAAGAGGTTATTTGTAGAATGCTGAAAAAGGACACTTGCAAACACCCTCCAGACATCTTGAATGTAAGACAAGTGTAACAAGAATCCAGCACCCTACCTTAGAACAATTTCCCCAGAATTTCTCTCCCTTTTTGATAAATTTGGAATTGACAGTAAAACTGCAAATATCAAAATGCCTTTATACAAATCTATGGTGGGACCACATTTGGAATACAGTGGTACCTTGGTACTCAAATGCCTTGGTTCCCAAACGCCGAAAACACAGAAGTAAGTGTTCCAGTTTTCTAACGTCTTTCAGAAGCCGAACATCAGATGCGGCTGTCAGCTATTGTTTCTGGGGCACCTGCACCAATCAGAAGCTGCACCTTGGTTTTCGAACATTTCAGAAATCAAATGGACTTCCGGAGCGGATTAAGTTTAGCGCTTTTGTTTTTGCTATTTATTTTGCATTTGGTTTATTTTTAGGCTTTTTCAGTTCATTTGTTTTTGGGACTGTGTGGAACCC
This sequence comes from Podarcis muralis, assembly GCF_964188315.1. NCBI lineage: Eukaryota > Metazoa > Chordata > Lepidosauria > Squamata > Lacertidae > Podarcis > Podarcis muralis. Next base: position 4,161,394 of record NC_135662.1, read on the forward strand.
AGTTCAGCTACTGATTGATCGATCAATTGTGTGACTGAGGAAATGGATAAAAGCCCCCCATCCAAACAATGACTATCATCAGTGCGGGTAAGAAAAAAACAATAATTTTAATTTTCATCATCTACAATACTGTCTTATTTATTTTATAGTACAGTACATGGATTAATGCTTTCATTTCATGGACCAATGGTCTCGTTAGATAGTAAAATTCATGTTAAATTGCTGTTTTAGGGGTTGTTTTTAAAGTCTGGAACAGATTAATCCGTTCTGCATTACTTTCTATGGGAAAGCACACCTTGGTTTTGGAACGCTTTGGTTTTGGAACGGACTTCCGGAACAGATTAAGTTTGAGAACCAAGGTGCCACTGTACTGTGTACACTAGTCACCTCACCTCAAAAAGTTTCCAGACCCATAAACAGGCTCTTCTTATGTTTTGAAGTGCTTATGCTAGAGGATTGTGCAGGGATCAAGTGAAAGCTCTTCTGCTAATTGTCAGGCGGTCGTGTTGGAGGGATGGGTGCTGACTGGCTAGTGACTGTGTTGTGGGTGGCTTAGTTCAGCAGAGGTTATTAGCACATGTACGATCGTGGTTCCGAATGAGCCACCCTGAGGCTTTTACCACTCTGCCCTGACAGCTGCTGGTAAGGTCAGTTGTCCCCATCAATTGAGACCAACTAGGATTTGTGGTTAATCAAAAAGTGAAAGTTTTCAATATTCTCACAATGGGAGGAGGAGGAGCATGCAGGACTCTGATGCCTTATGTCCAAACACAGCCACAGTGGAAGAGGAAAGTAAAGAGGATAGAAAGCATGTATCTTAAACTGTCCGTATAGGACAGAGAATCTGGGTCCAATTGTATAAACCTCCAACTTGCTCTTACAATTGCTATCTACCTATTCAAGCAGAGAGGAAAAAATAGAGAGGAGCAGTTAAGGCAGCAGTTCTCAACCTGCGGGTCCTCAGATGTTGTTGGACTACAACTCCCATCATCCCTGAGCTCTGGCCTTGCTAGCTAGGGGTGATGGGAGTTGTAGTTCAACAACATCTGGGGACCCACAGGTTGAGAAAGGCTGTGCTAGAGGATTGTCAAGAGATTAAGTGAAAGCTCTCGTCTGCTGATAATTGCCAGGCGGTTGTGTTGGAGGGATGGGTGCTGACTGGCTAGTGACTGTGTCGTGGGTGGCTTAGTTCAGTGGAGGTTATTAGCACATGTACAGTAGTGGTTCCAAATGAGCCGCCCTGAGGCTTTTACCACTCTGCCCTGACAGCTGCTGGTAAGGTCAGTTGTCCCCATCCATTTGCCCTGCAGCAGTGATGGGCAGTCAATCCCTGCTAAAGATCCATTCTCCCTCCCTACCCCTCCCCAACCTGTCTGAGCCACTGCTTAAGCTCAGCATCACAACTTTTCCTTCCAACGTCTTCCCTCCCACTCCATTATTAGCAGAGTGCTGCAGGAGGTTTCCTTCACCCAAATTCAACCCACAGAAAACCCTGCCTTTCCCTTGTTGGAAAATTAGCAGGCGAGTAGAGGATTCGGATTCGGGAAGCATGGATTTTATGCTGAACCCACCAGGCAGCAAACATTGCAGCAACATTCTTCCATCTGTCTTGCATTCTTTTTTAAAATCCATATTTCTTTGCTCCGAACCCCTTACTTTCAGCTGGGCTACAGAACTGGGCTACAGTTTATATAAAGTTTTGGTTCTCCATTGCTTCTCATTCTTGGTTCTCCGCATTTCCAGATCAGTTTACTAAAGGAGGAGGAGGAGGTCCTAATGAAAATTCAACCTTTTCTGCCAAATGTCCCATAATATATACATTTTTGTATGCAATTTCCCCTAAGATAAACACATTTTTGCCAAAGCAATTTCTCCTAATAAAAGGTGCTTTTGTATTGTACTACAGTGGTACCTCAGGTTACATATGGGTCAGGTAACAGACGCTTCAGGTTACAGACTCCGCTAACCCAGAAATATTACCTTGGGTTAAGAACTTTGCTTCAGGATAAGAACAGAAATCGTGCTCTGGCGGCTCAGCGGCAGCAGGAGGCCCCATTAGCTAAAGTGGTGCTTCAGGTTAAGAACAGTTTCAGGTTAAGAACGGACCTCCAGAACGAATTAAGTTCTTAACCTGAGGTACCACTATTGTAATTATTTTATTTGCATTATTCATTATTATTATTGGCATTGCTATTTGACACCACATGGCCCAGGGCTGTTCACCACATGGCCCAGGGTGGTTCACAACACTGTAAAATGCAACATTAAATGCAGCATTAAAAACAGTTTAAAACAAATTACAATCAGAAGTAGAGTGGGTCCTAAAATGCGTATACAGTGGTACCTCAGGTTACATACGCTTCAGGTTACAGATTCCGCTAACCCAGAAATAGTAGCTCAGGTTAAGGACTTTGCTTCAGGATGAGAACAGAAATCATGCTCCGGCAGCGTGGCGGCAGCAGGAGGCCCCATTAGCTAAAGTGGTGCTTCAGGGTAAGAACAGTTTCAGGTTAAGAACGGACCTCCGGAATGAATTAAGTACTTAATCCGAGGTACCACTGTATGTGCACACTCCACCCTGGAATGCGCATGGATTATTCTGCACATCTTTTGGCTGGAGAAGTGTATCACAAGATTCGGACAAGTGCAAATTTCAAATAATAGCTGTGTTTTGGTTCCTATATTGTTTCAGTAGGTATCAGTTGAATAGGTTTGCTTTCCAATGTGAACTGAATTTCTCTCCCATCTCTCTGATTACCCTACACCAGCACTTTCTCCCTTTCTGTATATGTGTGTGTGTATACATAAACATACTAGGGACTGCCACCTTTGCCACCCTCGCCTACCCACCAAAACTTTTGCCATCCCCACTTCCCACACAGAAAGCTGTTTACTGAAACCCCTCCCTGACCCCTGCTAAACAGCTCGCTTGGGCCACCAGCACCCCATCCTGCTCACTCAGTTGCTTGCCTGCCAGCATGCAGTTACATAAGCTGCAGTGTGATAACAGCCTTACGTTTTTATGTATATAGGAAGATAGATGGACAGGTGCATGCATAGATATAGACACACACACTCGATTTCCTCCAGACAGTACCTCTACTCAGAAATTTTGTTGTTGTTTGTTGTAATTTCAATACTTTATTATGAAGTTAAAATAACAGCCCAGTAGGAAATACTGAATGTTTTTATACTGCTTTGCCCCTTTTTTCTTTATTTTATATTTCCAACAGCGTTGTCGTTTTAACTTCATAATAAAGACATGCTTTTTTCTTAGAATGTTCTTTTTATTTAAATAATGTACTTCAATTACAGATATTTCTGTTGGTCCCCAAGTGGGAGGATAATAAGCTCTCTGCTTTTCCCCTTTGATTTTTCTCTCTCTCCATATTCACACTCACCTTTTCCATCTCCAAAAACTGAGGGATGGGATGAAGAGAGAGAGGGAGGGAGAGAGAGAGAGAGAGAGAGAGAGAGAGGCTGCTAGCATATAAAAAGTGGAGTCCGTCTGTCTTTCCCTCACACCCATAAACACATCCCACGCTGTCTGCTCCCTTCCATTCTCACATCGCTTCCCCAGACTTAATAATTCAACTTCTTCCCTCTTTACCTCCCCTCTCCTTCCACTCTCCTTTGAAAAGGAAAAAGCTCAGGCCATCTTTCCTTTCCTTTTCAAAATGTGTTTATTCAATACAACAGAACACAGAGGCGTTACCACAAATCAAAGAAACACTGGGTTGCTTCGCTTCTAAACCAAGAGGGGCAGGAGGCCGCAGTATATAGCCTGTCAGCTGGAAGCCTCAGGCCCTGACCCCAATTGTTCCAAGGGAGGCATATAAAATTCTCTTGATCTCAATTCTTTTCATCTGAAGTCCCTGATCTTGTTTGCAAAACAGCAAGAAGGTGTTCGCAGCACAGCAGTCTTTCCTAACTGACGTAGAGACTTTGTTCAGGCAGCTGCATGTGTTTGGTCCATTAGGTTTTTGGTCCATATCTATTTTCCCTCCCTTGTTCTCTTCACAGGTCACAAATGCACAAGGATGGAGTCTGGGTTAATGGCGCAGACATGTGCACGCATTATCTCCCTCCCTCTTTCTTTGCACTGCAATTTAATCATTGCACGTGCAGCAAAGAAAAGTGTGATTGTGTGATCACACCAATTTGTGTGGTGTTGTTTCAAAAACCAGTGTTTGCGCGTATGAGCTAGGGGTGGGTCGAGAAGTTGAAGCAAGGATGCTTGGATCGTCGAGCATCCCTGCTCAAATTATTCTGAGCGGAATTGAGGCGGGCACAGCTTGCTGAAAGCAAACCCCCACCCACCCAGCTTGTCAAAGCCTTGATTCTGCTTATACACTTCAACACATAAGTGTCAACATCGCCCTTGAGCCAGTGCCACTAACTGGACTCATACACTTCAGCCCCAGCTGGGCCAGGCGAGCTGGGTAGCACTTCCAGAGACCACCTTCTGCACAGGAACAGGTCAAAGTGCTGTGGACTCACAGCTTAGAGTGATTCACTCCAACAAGAAGACAGTCATCGTACAGCAGAGTACAGCAGAGTATAGCAGAGCATAAACGACTCAGAGAGCAGCTCTGTAGAATATCGTCTTTATTCTATCTACAACTATAATACACAACTATATACAGAGCTAAATGAGGTCTAAACAAACAGCTGAACTGCACTGAGTGTCTGCAGCTGCTCTTAGCAGCAACCTTATCTATACACACAATCTCTCTCTAACACTCAGTCTCTCTCTCTCTATCTTTGGTGTGAGGCTGGAGCAGAATAAGTAGAGTGGAGAAACCGCCCCCTCCTCTCTGGAGAATCAACAGAGAACATCAGCAGATTCTTGGATATGGGAGGGGTGAAATCTCCTCAATAAGAACTTAAGAGGAGCCTGCTAGATCTGGTCAATGGCTCATCTAGTCCAGCATCCTGTTCTCACAGTGGCCAAGGGGAAATTTGCAAGCAGCATCTGAGCACAAAAGTCCTCTCCCCTCCTGTAGTTTCCAGCAAGTGGTACTCAGAGCGCAGCAATTGTGGTTAGCAGACGTTGGTAGCCTTCTCTTCCATGAATTTGCCAAGTCCTCTTCTAAAGCCATCCAAGTTGGTGGCTATCACTGCCTCCTGTGTGAGTGAGTTCCAACCAGGATCACAGAAGCCCCCTGTTCAATCTCCCACGTGTCACCCCTCTCACATACATCCTGATCCAGATGGCTGGTCATTCACCCAACAATGCAAAGGTGAACTAAGTGGCCAGCATCGTGTTTCATTTGGCAGTAAGCCTGTTCCACAATTTCTCACTGTGTGATAGATAATAGCAGTGCTTATTTAACTTCATAGTAGCAGAGGACACTGCTGTATACTGAGTCAGGCTGCTACTGCATCTAGCTCAGCAGTGACAACACGGACTGGCAGGGTCTCTGCAGGGGTTCAGGCCATAGCTGTCAACGTTCCCCTTTTTTAAAGGGAAATTCCCTTATTCAGAATAGGATTCATGGCAAGAAAAGGGAAAAGTTGACAGCTATGAACTTCAGGCAGGGAGCGCCCCCCAGCCCAACATGGAGATGTTGTTGGGGCTGAACCTTCTGGATGCAAAACAGAGCTGCTGCTTCTTCTTCTTCTTCTTCTTCTTCTTCTTCTTCTTCTTCTTCTTCTTCTTCTTCTTCTTCTTCTTCTTCTTCTTCTTCTTCCATCACTCGTAGCTGAGTAAGAAAGTCTTCCACAAACACAGTTTTTACAATGAGTCCGTAAGTGACTGTGGAGGCCAATTCTGGATCCACCCGTCCTTCCACAGTGGGGACATTGGTTTCTGGGTGGGAGTTGATCATGGTGTGGATTTCCCAAGTGTGCCTTCCTCTTAGCACGTTTCTCCCTTGTGTCCTGAGTTCGAGTGTCTTCAAAGCCATCTGGTCAAGGCTGTTCTCCAATTGGAGAGCTCGCAGGCAAGTGTTTCCCAATTGTTGGTGTTACTTAAAAGAAAGGTGCTACAGCAAAACACCACCTGTAATAGGAGACCCCTGATCTTTTGGCCATTCTCCTTGTGTTGTAGTGGTTAAGAGCAATAGACTCGTAATCTGGGGAACTGGGTTCGCGTTTTCACTCCTCCACATGCAGCTGCTGGGTGACCTTGGGCTAGTCACACTTCTCTGAAGTCTCTCAGCCCCACTCACGTCACAGAGTGTTTGTTGTGGGGGAGGAAGGGAAAGGAGAATGTTAGCCACTTTGAGACTCCTTCGGGTAGTGATAAAGTGGGATATCAAATCCAAACTCTTCTTCTTCTTCTATTGTAATTCCCAGGTGGCTCTCATTACTCAATGCTCCAGGCCAGGCATTCTGTACATGGTCAGAGGTGCACACCTCCAGTGTGAATGCTGGCAAATCCCAGCGACCCAATTAAACCCTGGAGAGAGGTAGCCGAAAAGCACATCCAGGAAAGGTTTAATAAATGGAACACAGTCTCACTCTAATTATAAGGGAGTTTGTTTGTTTGTTTGCTTGCTTTTTAAAAAATGAGACATCTTGAGCATTGTGCTCAGCCAGCAGAGTCTGCGGGGAGGTTACCTGGGGAGAGGAACCCACTGTTTAGTTGACAAAAGCAAGGCGAACAATGGATTGAAATGCTTCCTGTCTGGACAGCGGAGATAAATCGCAGAGGGAGAGGATACAAAAGAAGGAGGGCAGAGGTGTGGGGTTATGGATCCCCAGCAAGCTACATAATCATTCCCCACAGAGCACTCTAAATACTTGGCTGTTTAGTCACAGAGTTTATGCAACCGGTCTCAGGACCAACCTGAAAAGCTACCTCTCAGGGGTAGAACATCTGCCCTGCATGCAAAAGCTTGCAGGTCCAACCCCCAGCAACTCAAGAGAAGGCTGGGAGAGACTGCTTGCCTGAAACCCTGGAGAGCTGCCACCAGTCTGCGTAGACAATGCTGAGCCAGTGCTCTCACTCAGTATGCAGCAGCTTCCTATTGTCCTGTGATCTTAGCCTCAGAAACACTTGCAATGGAGAGCATGCAATGTGCCCCACATGCTGCAACAGAATGTTGCAGCCGATGAAACAGAACCCCCAAACAGTCATCTGCTGGCACATTGAGAAACCTTTTGTTAAGAATTTGCTCCCCTTTCCCCAGGAATAAAGGGACGTGGGTGGCACTGTGGGTTAAACCACAGAGCCTAGGACTTGCCGATCAGAAGGTCGGTGGTTCAAATCCCCGCGACGGGGTGAGCTCCCACTGCTTGGTCCCTGCTCCTGCCAACCTAGCCGTTCGAAAGCACGTCAAAGTGCAAGTAGATAAATAGGTACCGCTCCAGCGGGAAGGTAAACGACGTTTCCCTGCTCTGGTTCGCCAGAAGCGGCTTAGTCATGCTGGCCACATGACCCAGAAGGTGTACGCCGGCTCCCTTGGCCAATAAAGTGAGATGAGCACCACAACCCCAGAGTCAGACACGACTGGACCTAATGGTCAGGGGTCCCTTTACCTTTTACCCCAGGAATAAGAAGAATTTGTCCTGATACAATGGGGTGACATTTTCTCCTGAATGTTTTCCTTTCTGCTATTTCCTTCTGAATAGACATTCAGAAGTTTATATTTGAGAGACTGACCATGACTTTGATAGTGCTGACAAGAAGACACAGGGATGAATTCCTCCTGATTCACAGCATACGTTCCTAGGCCTCTTGAACTCCTGAGAAGTTGGGAATATGCATTCCCTAAAACCTTGGCATTTGAGGAAACAGCCAAGGGAGAACATTTCATCCAACTGTATTTGGAATAGCTACAGGAGTTTGGAAACCCAAAGGCTGCAATTATCTTTGTTGATTTCATCTGATTGAGGGGGTGGGAAAGAACTGTCAAAATCCATCCCATCACTGTACACACACAACCAATATGCATGTTCCAAAAAAAGAAAAGAAATCAAATCTAATGTATCAACAGAAGTATAATATCCCAATCAATAGAAGTAATAGCACCACTTTATTCTGCTTTGGTCAGACCACACCTGGAGTCCTGTGTACAGTTCTGGGTAGTACAGTTTCAGAAGGATATTGACAGTCTAGACGCAGGAAGGCAACCAATATGATCAAGGGTCTGGAAACCAAGCCTTATGAGGAGCGGTTGAGGTAATTGGGTATACTCAGACTGGAAAAGAGGTGATTGAGAGGAGATATGATAGCCATCTTCAAATATCTCAAGGGCAGTCCCATGGAAGATGGAGCAAACTTGTTTTCTCCTGATCTGGAGGGGAGGACTTGAACCAATGACTTCAAGCTCCAAGACAGGAGATTCTGACTAAACATCAGGAAGAACTTTCTGACAGTTTGAGCTGTTGAGGCAACATGATGACCATGTACATATGCAATAAACAATATTTATAGAATTCCTTCAAACAATAACAAGTACAAAATAAAATCTTTAGACTCAAAATCTCTGAAAATCTTTAAATGAAGTGATTTACCGGACTTTGTACAATGAAAGACAAGCTGTGAAGCTTTGTGTATTCAGCAAATATGATGTCCAACACTGAACAGTGATTCCAGATATTGACTACTGTTTCGTGAAATTCTTCATCAGCGTGGTGGGAGGATATAGAATTGCTTCATAAACCCATCTTATTTTAAATGAATGTGTGTAAATGAAAATAACAAATGCTGTGGAACAGTGCTCATGTAATAAGGTAGTCACTGTTTGAAAGAATTCGATAAAAGATTGTCTATTGCGTATGTACATGGTCATCGTGTTGCCTAGACATTGCTGACGTTCTCTTTGCAACACAGGGGTTTGTTTGGTTACCTAGTATGATCTGTTCGACAGTTGCTTGGTCTCCCTTGGGAGGTTGTGGACTCCCTTTCCTTGGAGGCTTTTAAGCAGAGGTTGGATGGTGATCTGTCTTGGATGCCTCAGCTGAGATTCCTTGCATTGCAAGGGATTGGACCAGATGACCCTCAGTGGTCCATTCCAACTCTACAGTTCTACAATTCTACGATTCTACTTGCCTTCAGAATGGAGAAATGGCAGGAAGTCAAGAGAATGATTTGGGAAAGGAGAAAGGGGGTGGGCTGGAGAGAATACTTTGCACAGAGACACAGTGAAGGATTGGGTTTGAATACCCTATGACTCCAGGATGTTGAAGGTCAGGGGAAGTGAAAAAATGCATTGTCAGCAGGGAGACAATTCACAAGTTTGACTTCAATAAAGTGACTCAACCTTTGTCTGCAGATTGCAAATTATAATCCCCTTTCTCCAAGACAGATCTACTCCTGTAGTTTTCAATAGGTTGGGAAAAAGAAGGCTTTCAGTTGACAAAATTAAATTTTAGAACCAAGGTTTTGCATTGATAGCAGGTTTTGTTTCCCAAAGTATTTGTTTCTGTCAAGATCTCAGCCTTGATTCTATGTGGAGTTGCCGCAACGCACGTTCTCAGGAGGTCTCTGTGCTTTACTGTGAATAAAACGATGAGTGGCAAGGTTAAAGTTTGAGCTGCTTTACAGTGATGGGCGGCACCCTTCAGTTTTTTGAGGGCAACTCCAACCATGCTGCCTTGAAACAAATGGAAGTGATGGCCACCAACTTAGTTGGCTTTAAAAGAAGATTAGATAAATTCATGGAGGAGAGGGCTATTGGTGGCTACTAGCCACAATGGCTGTGCTCTGCCTCCACAGTTCTAAATACCAGCTGCTAGAAACCAGAGGAGGGGAGAGGGCTCCCGTTCTTGAATCCTGCTTCCAGGTTTCTCACAGACACCTCCTTGGCCACTGTGAGAAAAGGATGCTGGACTAGATCAGCCATTAGTTAGATCCAGCAGGCTCTTCTCAAGTTCTTAAGTTATTATCACAACTTCCTAAAGGTAAAGGTAAAGGGACCCCTGACCATTAGGTCCAGTCGTGGCCGACTCTGGGGTTGCGGCGCTCATCTCGCTTTATTGGCTGAGGGAGCCGGCGTACAGCTTCCGGGTCATGTGGCCAGCATGACTAAGCCGCTTCTGGCGAACCAGAGCAGCGCACGGAAACGCCGTTTACCTTTCCGCCGGAGTGGTACCTATTTATCTACTTGCACTTTGACGTGCTTTCGAACTGCTAGGTGGGCAGGAGCAGGGACCGAGCAACAGGAGCTCACCCCATCACAGGGATTCGAGCCGCCGACCTTCTGATCGGCAAGTCCTAGGCTCTGTGGTTTAACCCACAGCACCACCTGCATCCACCACAACTTCTAGCCATCAACAATTAAATAATCTATTTTTCAGTGTGAAGTAGCTTCTAGAGTAGGGATTGAGATGAAGGTAAGATGGCTTTACCCATTTCCCACAACCCGACCCTACTTAACCACCCATGGGAGCTTTCCTTCTGATGCAAACAGCAGCCATGGGAGCCTTAAAGCAGTTTCTTGGCTGGTGAAAGCAAAGGATCAAGTTCCCTGCCCTCTCCCAAGCCTAGGCAGAGTGTATGGAGGCCCCCGGCTGCCCAGGCAATAATGCCTTGCTGATATGGACCAAAGAAAAGCAGAGCAATACATCTGGCACCAGCTTGGCTGCAAAACTTGCCAGAAGAAGGCGTGCAAGATGCCATCCAACCATCTTAGAGACTCCACTCTGGATTTGGGTAGGGCTGTCTCCTTAGCTTTTTCTTCTCCTGCTAGGTGGCAGGTATGAATTGTACCTCAAAGCTTTCTCCCAAAGCCTTTCTCACCACATGAGTACAGTCATACCTCATGTTACGTTTGCTTCATGTTACGTTTTTTCAGGTTGTGTCCCGCAGTGACCCGGAAGTACCAGAAAGGGTTACTTCTGGGTTTCGCCGCTCGTGCATGTGCAGATGCGCTAAATCACGCTTCGCGCATGCGCACAAGCACCAAATTGCGTTGTGCACCTGCACAGATACGGCGCTTTTCATGTTGTGGGCTTTTCATGTTGTGAATGGGCCTCTGGAACGGATCCCGTTTGCAACCAGAGGCACCACTGTATAGCCATTAGGCATCAGAGGTTTAGGATCAGAGTTCCTGCACCTCCTATTTACTTTTAAGGATGTGTGTGCAGAAGCAGTCATATTGCATCGAGAAAGGGCACTAGTAGCATCTTCCCAGTACTCACTGAATCTGAAACTCTACTGTAATGTGTTCCCATGGTTGAGTACCTGGAAGACCTTTGCTGATCCATCTTTCTGTGCCAAGTCTCAAATAGCCACCATGTTTCTTCATCTGGTGAAGTAAAATGATGGAAGAGTCAGGACTGAGAAAACAAAGTGCTTCTTTACGGTGAAGCTACGGAAGACTTTCTACAAGGTGTAGCCATAGCCTCCACCTTGGACAGCTTTAAAAGGAGGTTAGACCAATTCTTGGAGGGTAAGGCTATCAATACCCAGTCGCTGCAACGGCTACGGTCTGTCTCCATTGTCAGAAGCCGTATGGCTCTGGATGGCAATTGCTGGGAATCACAGAATTCTGTTGCACTCTGCTGGACTTCCCATAGGACTTTGACGGCGTCAACAACCTGATTTGGTTATTGAATGTCAAAACCATAGTATGATGTAGCAATGGAGCTTTTTCAAACAACCAACAATAGCATTATTGAAGCAGGTGTGTGGGGGTCTTTATATATTTGTAGAAAGCCCACTAGACACACAAGTCTAGGGCGAGAGTCATCGGTGGGTGAAACAATGAATGTAAATTTTGCCTTTGTACAGTAGACTGGTTTCTGCCTTCACCCACACACTTCTCTTTTCCCTCCATCTAGGCAAGCACAAGGCTTTGTCCCATTTCAAGGACACATTCTAGCCAGGCAAAAGCACTCAAGAACAGTAAAAAAAAGTATGGTGAGAAGGTGATCTGGAGAGAGGGAGTGTACTGTGTAGCTGAGAAGGAGGTAAATCTAAGGGGAGTCATAGAGGATAGTTGCAGAGGCTTGGAAGCCAATTTTTGGCTCCAAGGCCCGATTTAAAATATGCATATTCTGTCATTTGGTGTGTGCTAATGCACCTTACAGAAAAAATCCAAAAACAGGTGTTGAAATCCCAAATCAGCAAAAGAGCAGCCCACTTCTACAAAAGCAGCAGAAGACTACATTTGTTTCATAAACAGAACGAACCATAATTCAATCCCTGCCTTTTGCATTAAAATAAAGTGTTCTTGCAAATGCAAATATTCTAGGCTAATGCACTCTGCATGTGATGGTACATTTCTATTACTGAATTAATACCCTCATTTTATTACCGCGCAATCTCTGGGTTCAAGTCACTCCACCAGAGAGAGAGAGAGAGAGAGAGAGAGAGAGAGAGAGAGAGAGAAAGGCACAAAGCTAATAAGGAAAATTGGTTTGTTGCTTCTCTTGATTAAACCTCCCTTGGCTTGAGCACGGCAGGCAAGTGATTATAAGTGGATCATAATCAATAGCTCATTAATATTATCCCTGCCCACTCGTCCGCCCGCTGCGAAAATTAGGAGATGGCAAATTTCAATGGACCGAAGGGAGAATTTCTTAAAGGGGGAAACAGTCTCGGGGTTGTCAGAAATGTTTGCTCCGAAACCCTTGAAATAAAAGTGTGTGATGGAGAGCAACTTTGGAGCTGCCATTCATCTGCACTGCGCCAATAGCAACCATAACAATTAATGTAAATCATAGCTGCTCTCAGCCATCATGTTTAAGCTCAGCCTCTGAGCTCTGCACCCACTCATCTCTCAGGTAGACCCCTGCCTGGAAGGTGTGGGTGTCTGACAATGAGGGACAATAGGCCACTTGCATCTCGAAGACAGAAGTGGAACAAATATCAGCATGGGTTAAACTTTTGAGTGGCGCAAGCCAAAGAAAACATTCTATGGCCTAAGACATTCTGAACTGTATTTCTGGTCTATAACTCAAAAGGGGTCGTTATTGTTGGTTTTTTATTATTAAATATTATAGCCACCTATGCATTTTCTTAGCCTTATGCCTTACCCGCTATTCCACGACATTTACCCTCCACAAAAGCTTGAGAGTGTACAGTTAGCTTGCCCAATTGACACAGTGAGCTATTTTGGGGCAAGTTTTCTTTCAGTTTCCAGGTGACAATTGCAGAGCTACTAGCGTGTGGGACGTACCCCTTTGTGGAAACCATTCCTTTGGCAGCGGGGATTTTGTCCTTCGGAGCCAAAATTGTGTTTACGGAGGAGGAAAGTGTAAGCTCTTGGGGAGCTGAAAATGTACATGCGGTGCATAATCTATGAGAGCTGAGTTCAAGTTCTGCATCTGCCATGAAATCACTGTGTGATCCTCGAGAGAACAATAAGAGTTAGCATTATAACAGAGAACCAGTGTGGCACAATGGTTAGAGTGTTGGTCAGACCTCACCTGGAGTACTGTGTCCAGTTCTGGGCACCACAGTTCAAGAAGGACACTGACAAACTGGAACGTGTCCAGAGGAGGGCAACCAAAATGGTCAAAGGCCTGGAAACGATGCCTTATGAGGAACGGCTAAGGGAGCTGGGCATGTTTAGCCTGGAGAAGAGGAGGTTGAGGGGTGATATGATAGCCATGTTCAAATATATAAAAGGATGTCACATAGAGGAGGGAGAAAGGTTGTTTTCTGCTGCTCCAGAGAAGCGGACACGGAGCAATGGATCCAAACTACAAGAAAGAAGATTCCACCTAAACATTAGGAAACCTAAACATCCTGTCAGTAAGAGCTGTTCGACAGTGGAATTTGCTGCCAAGGAGTGTGGTGGAGTCTCCGTCTTTGGAGGTCTTTAAGCAGAGGCTTGACAACCATATGTCAGGAGTGCTCTGATGGTGTTTCCTGCTTGGCAGGGGGTTGGACTCGATGGCCCTTGTGGTCTATTCCAACTCTATGATTCTATGATTCTATGATTCTATAACCTGGGAGATCAGGGTTTGAATCCACACTATGCCATGAAGCTCACCTTGGACCAGTCACCATCTCTTAGCCTAACTTCCCTCACAGGGTCGTTGTGAGACTGAAATGGGGAGAGGAAAACCATGTGCACTACCTTGAGCTCCTTGGAAGATAAAGTTGGTCTATAAATGTAATAAATGTGCACATAACAAATAAGACAACAGAGTTCGGAGCACCCTACATATAAATTACTGCAATCCTTAGAGCCACCATGTGAGATAACTGAGTGTTACTGCCTCTATGTTGCAGATTAAAGACTGAAAACATGACTTCTCTAAGGCCACCATATGGAGGCACCTAGGGGTGGCCACCTCATGAGAAGAGAAGACTCCCTGGAAAAGACCCTGATGCTGGGAAAGATGGAGGGCACAAGGAGAAGGGGACGACAGAGGACGAGATGGTTGGACAGTGTTCTCAAAGCTACCAGCATGAGTTTGACCAAACTGCGGGAGGCAGTGGAAGACAGGAGTGCCTGGCGTGTTCTGGTCCATGGGGTCACGAAGAGTCGGACACGACTAAACGACTAAACCACAATAACAACAACAACAACAGAGGGGGTGACAGGGATGTGAAAGGGAGTGGCAGAGTTGTCCCCATTCTCCATCTCACGCAACGGTAATTAAAGGAATACAGTGACACTAGGAATTGGTGAAGCTGTCAGTTTGGGCTTCTTGGTTCCCCCTCCCCCCCAGTCCTATGTTCATTTTCAACACTGGTTTCTAATTCCTTCTCCGCCGAAAAAAATCCTCATGAAAATTCATCACTATTTTAGTGAGAATTTCACCTGATGTTCACATGTTGACTGGCTGGCTCAGTTGGCTAGAGCGTGGGGCTCATAACACCAAGGTTGCAGGTTTAATCCCCATATGGGAGAGCTACATATTCCGCATTACAGGGTGTTGGACTGGATGATCTTCAGGGTCCCTTCCAATACACACCTATTTGCAAAACTATTTCCCTTAACATAATTATTTCTGTATATTATTTACACTAGCATATGCATTTTCATGCACACTTTGTATTGCAAAATTTGGATAGTAGTGCAATTTTCAAGGGTAGTTGTGTTTCGACTCTTGTGTTGTCTAGTTATCTCCCGCTTGGACTACTGCCATGCGATCTCCGTGGGGCTACCTTTGAAGGTGACCGGGAAACTACAACTAATCCAGAATGTGGCAGCTAGACTGGTGACTGGGAGCGGCCGCCGAGACCACATAACACCGGTCTTGAAAGACCTACACTGGCTCCCAGTACGTTCCCGAGCACAATTCAAAGTGTTGGTGCTGACCTTGAAAGCCCTAAACGGCCTTGGCCCAGTATCCCTGAAGGAGCGTCTCCACCCCCATCGTTCAGCCCAGACACTGATGTCCAGGGCTGAGGGCCTTCTGGCGGTTCCCTCCCTGTGAGAAGTGAGGTTACAGGGAACCAGGCAGAGGGCCTTCTCTGTAGTGGCACCCGCCCTGTGGAAAGCCCTCCCATCAGATGTCAAAGAAATAAACAACTATCTGACATTTAGAAGACATCTGAAGGCAGCCCTGTTTAGGGAAGTTTTTAATGACTGATGTTTTAATGTATTTTTAATCTCTTGTTGGAAGCCGTCCAGAGTGGCTGGGGAAAAGCCTTTTAGGGCTGGCAATTTTGGACAAAGTCACATTTTCTGTGCCTGATCTCTGCTGCACCATCCATAGTGGTGGTTAGAGTATCAGACTAGGACCTGGGAGACCACGGCAGTGGCATAGCATGGGTTGCCAGAGCCCGGGGATGCACAGAGGGGGTGGGAGGGAAATGGACAGAGTATGCATGTACATTCAACACCTAACTGCATCTGTGTCACCCAGGAGATTGCAGCCACAGAGATAGGAAAAGAAGAGTTGTTCTGTTGTCTGGAGCGGTCACTTCCTGGTTCACATGGCAGCACCATTTTCAACGGAGCTCAGCAATGAAAGCACACGGCTGTATTGCGGCAGTACTGGGTGTCGAAATTTTGCGCCCCCTAACAATTTTGCACCGGGGCAACTGCCCCATGCTACACCACTGGACCAGAGTTCAAGTTCTCACTCACTGGGTGACCTTGGGCCAGTCACTGCATCCCTCAGTCTCACCTACCTCACAGGGCTGTTGTGGAGATGAAAGGATGAGGGGCAGAACCATGTAAACCACCTTAAGCTCTTGGAGGAAAAAGTGGAGGGGGGTTGAATGCAATAAATAAATCATTTTTAATTGCTCTTGTTGTCCTGTTTTCAGTTTTTCTGAGCCAGCTTCCATCTGCCTGCCCCACTTCTCTTTCCACACTCTCTGCAACCCGTCTATTTTCCTCCAGCTTTTCTCTGTCAGTCTGCCATCTGCCTTTCTCTTCCCTTCTTGGTACTTCCGGCTCCTCCATCCATCTCCATTTCTGTCTCCCTCACCTTCCTTTTATTAGAAGTGCTGGAGGAACAGTTGCCATGGTATCAGCCAGATATTCCCCCAGGAAACCCAAAAGGAAAGCCCTCTTCCATTTGCTGTCTCTCCCCCTTTGAGAGACAAAAGCAGCATGCGAGAGAAAGGGGTTGGAATGGCGCCCAAACTGGTGGAGGAAGGAGGATGGGCAAAAGTGAAAGAATTTAGGATTGCTAAAGCAGTGTTTTTCAACCTTTTTTTGGGCAAAGGCACACTTGTTTCATGAAAAAAAATCACGTGGCACACCACCATTAGAAAATGTTAAAAAAATTAACTCTGTGCCTATATTGACTATATATAAAGTAATTCTCTTGAATAGGAATCAAATGAACACAAAGAAAGTAGTTTATAATTACTTTATTATGAAATAGTAAGTAAACAGAAATAGGAAAAATTATAAAGTACTTTATTTTTAAATCTTTCGAATTTTTCAATTTTTCCCACGGCACACCAGGCAACATCTCACGGCACACTAGTGTGCCACGGAACAGTGGTTGAAAAACACTGTGCTAAAGAATCCCTGTAGTGATGTATGGAAGTGAGAGCTGGACCATAAAGAAGGCTGATCGCCAAAGAATTGATGCTTTTGAATTCTGGTGCTGGAGAAGACTCTTGAGAGTCCCATGGACTGCAAGAAGATCAAACGCATCCATTCTTAAGGAAATCAGCCCTGAGAGCTCACTGGAAGGACAGGTCGTGAAGCTGAGGCTCCAGTACTTTGGCCACCTCATGAGAAGAGAAGACTCCCTGGAAAAGACCCTGATGCTGGGAGAGATGGAGGGCACAAGGAGAAGGGGGCGACAGAGGACGAGATGGTTGGACAGTGTTCTCGAAGCATGAGCTTGACCAAACTGCGGGAGGTAGTGGAGGACAGAGGTGCCTGGCTTGCTCTGGTCCATGGGGTCACGAAGAGTCAGACACGACTAAACGACTAAACAACAACAACAAAGAATCCCTGACAGGTGGTCATCGGACCTCTGTTTAAAAACCTCCAATGGAGGAGAACCCACAACCTCTTGAGGGAGTCCACTGTTGAACAGCTCTTACTGTCAGAAAGTTCTTCCTAATATATACAGTTGGAATCTCCTTTCTTGTAATATGAATCCATTGGTTCTGGGCTTACCCTTGGGTAGCAGCAGAAAACAAGCCTGCTCCTTCTGTCATGTGACATAGCCGCTTCCGCCCTGCAGAGGAGGTGGTGTTGCGGGCGTCAGGACCCCACCACGCGCGTGGTAGCTGGAGCTCAGCCTCCGTGAGATTGAGGGAATCCCCGGCCGTGTCACCCCCCTGGCCAGCCAATCGGCTGGCTCTGGGGGCGTGGCCTGCTCTATTTAACACAGGCGCGGCTGGGGATCTCCCTCTTTTGCCGCCTACCAGCTGTTCCTGTTTCCCACTCTCCCACCCTATAAGGTTTTCGTTCCTTGACCTTGCTATGGACCTTGGTTGGTCACTGTTGAGGGACCTGGTAGGAATTTTTCCACTTGGCAAATTGGCACCAGCCACTTGGTTTTCGCCTACCTTGTAGCAAATCGTCACAACTTTCTTGGTATTGGCGGTTAGGCATTGGTATTGTTCTATAGATGGAAGAGGGGGGGAAGTGCCATCACCTGCCCCGCATATTGAAGGGTAGTCAAATAAAGGATTCCGGGGGGCGTGGCCCTGTCCGAAGCCTATGGAGGTGAGGGCCTAAGGCACGCCCCCTAGCGGTGACCCTGGGGGAGTTCCTAGTTGATGTGCATCAGCAGGACTCCCCCTACTGGTGGTTAACCCTTCCAGGACTTCAAGCGGATGGGCTGGAGTCAGATATAGTCGGTTAGGACCAATGCCTAAGCCAATACCACTCATCACCTGTAACCAATAAAATTGTGGCCTTATTTAGCCCATTAACCTTAAATAATTGTGTCACATGTCTTTATTTCCACTGGGGGGAGACGGGAACTTGCCACACAACACTTTCAATGCTGGAAGATGGCCATCATAGTACCTCTCCATCTTCTTTCTGAGATGGTCCCTCAAGAAGAGATAGCAAATCTCAGTTGAGTTGGGACACAGGCAGTGGAGTCATCAATTTAAATGCTATTTCAACTGTGAATGGATTTGACTGCTCTTAGGGAACTTACTCACTATGGACCTCAGTTTTCCCTACCTGTGCAATGGGTGCAACATTAGCCAGCACCACACAGTTAAGGTAAGGAGAGGCTCAACTGTATGTTTCAGGGTTTGCACCCATTTCAGGATTTGAAGGCTCTCATTTGGATCAATCTATTTCCAGTCCAGTTTTCCTTTCACACCTGTTCTGACACCAGTCTCTGAAACCTGTTTTATTTTGAAGTCTGCATTAAGAGTCACAAACATTTATGCGGTTGAAAGTGCCACTCAACCATGAATCCCACTGGGTGACTTTTAACGAGTCACTTACTCTCAGTCCAACCTACTTCACAGGGTTGCTGTGAGTATAAAATGTGATTAAGGATAACCTTGAGCTCCATGGAGGAGTTTTCTATGTGCAATTAACAAATATGCACATTGATGCAAAAGACTGAATCAGCTCATGTCATACTGGAATTCACAAACACTGAAGCTCCCTCGTCTCAGACAAGAGTCCACAGTTGACTTGTTGGAAAAGAACATAAGGTTTTCTTTTCTTGGAGGTTTCTGAGCATAATAATAATAATAATAATAATAATAATAATAATAATAATAATTTATTATTTGTACCCCGCCCATCTGGCTGGGTTTCCCCAGCCATTCTGGGCGGCTTCCAACAAAGATTAAAAAGACATTAAAATGTCACACATTAAAAACTTCCCCGAGGGCCTTCAAATGTCTCCTAAATGTCAGGTAGTTTTTTATCTCTTTGACATCTGGTGGGAGGGCGTTCCATAGGGTGGGTGCCACCACTGAGAAGGCCCTCTGCCTAGTTCCCTGTAGCTTTGCTTCTCACAATGAGGGAACTGCTAGAAGGCCCTCAGTGCTGGACATCAGCGTCCAGGCAGAACAATGGGGGTGGAGATGCTCCTTCAGAGGCTGTTTAGGGCTTTAAAGGTCAGCACCAACACTTTGAATTGTGCTTGGAAACGTACTGGGTGCCAATGTAGGTCTTTCAGGACCAGTGTTATGTGGTCTCGGCGGCCGCCCCCCAGTCACCAGTCTAGCTGCCGCATTCTGGATCAGTTGTAGTTTCTGGGTCACCTTCAAAGGTAGCCCCACGTAGAGCGCATTGCAGTAATGCAAGTGGGAGATAACTAGAGCATGCACCACTCTGGCAAGGCAGTCCGTGGGCAGGTAGGGTCTCAGCCTGCTTACCAGGTGGAGCTGTCCTGGATAGTCATCCATCATGGATGCTTTAACTGAGATTCCAGCATTGAAGGGGATTAGACTGGACAACCCTTGGGATCCCTCTACAATTCTATGATTCTAAGCGCCTGCTGGATCAAGCCAATGGCCCATCTAGTCCA
Organism: Podarcis muralis; assembly: GCF_964188315.1. NCBI lineage: Eukaryota > Metazoa > Chordata > Lepidosauria > Squamata > Lacertidae > Podarcis > Podarcis muralis. The sequence continues at coordinate 4,181,173 of NC_135662.1, forward strand.
ACATCCTGTTCTCACAGTGAACAACCAGGTGCCCCAAATCAGGATTCAAGCGCAAGAGCCCTCTCTCCCTCCGGTGGTTTCTAACAACTTGTATTCAGAAGCATTGCTGCCTCCAGAGTGATCTGTCCAGAAACCACTGAGATACACATCTAGAATAAATGCCTATGGCATTTTAAACCTGGGTGAATTTATCCATTTCGCTAGGTGTGTTCATCTGATCTGTTTTGCTGCCCCTTTAAGGAGTCTCAATTCTGTAACATGAAGGGGTTTAGCCAAGTCAGCTAACGTTCCTGGGACTCTTGAGAGTCCCATGGACTGCAAGAAGATCAAACCTATCCATTCTGAAGGAAATCAGCCCTGAGTGCTCCCTGGAAGGACAAATCCTGAAGCTGAGGCTCCAAGACTTTGGCCACCTCAGGAGAAGAGAAGACTCCCTGGAAAAGACCCTGATGTTGGGAAAGATGGAGGGCACAAGGAGAAGGGGACGACAGAGGACGAGATGGTTGGACAGTGTTCGTGAAGCTACCAGCATGAGTTTGACCAAGCTGCAGGAGGCAGTGGAAGACAGGAGTGCCTGGCGTGCTCTGGTCCATGGGGTCACGAAGAATTGGACACAACTAAATGACAACAAAAGTAACGGCAGAAATGCAGAATTCATAACTGAGCTCCTAAGCTGTGTTGGGTTTTCTTCCTTCCACAAAATTAGCAGCACGTGGAGATAGAATGGGACCGTTCGCAACCGGCCTGGTCCTAGGATGTCTATGAGACATTAGGAGCATATCTGCAGCAGAGGGGAAGCATGCTGAATGCATGAAAGATTCCCCCATAAGCTAGAAATCTGTCCACTCTGGTTTCCAGATTATAGGGGACCGTGCGCTGCTCTGGTTAGTCAGAAGCAGCTTAGTCATGCTGGCCACATGACCTGGAAGCTGTCTGCGGACAGACACTGGCTCCCTCGGCCAATAAAGCGAGCTGAGCACCACAACCCCAGAGTCAGCCATGACTGGACCTAATGGTCAGGGGTCCCTTTACCCTTTATACACCTTTGGCAGGGTTTCCTTCTGCAGATGTGGATTTGTAGCCGGTGTGGGATGTGATGTCTCTCCCTGTCTTCTCTCCCTCCGGTGTTAATTCATCGCTCTCTTCACATGTGAACTGCGTATTTGGGGAAGGGCTTTAACTCGGTTGAAGAGCACCTGCTTGGCATTCAGAATGTCGCAGGTTCAATTCCTGGCATAGGAACCGACCTCTAACCCTCCTCCCTCTCAAAAGCCCCAGGGAACAAAAATCACATTTTCAGAGACCCCTACAAAACAAAAACAACACATAGAGAGGGACCTGGAATTCAGTTAAACTCTACAGAATAATCCTACACTCTAACACCCCTTCTCCACATCAGATGTTGCATGCCTCATAGTCTATCGCAAAGGGCACAACCTGTACTGAAAATTCGCAAAGCAGAAATTGCCGGGGTTCAGTTCCCTAGCAAACGTAGGCCACCTGTCACCCCACAACCAGACCACCCTAGATAAAAAAGGCTCTGTATTCCTCCAGGGGCACCTGAAAGACCCAATGCAAATTCAGCTGTGTGGTTATTTTTGATCGACTGATTCCATCCAGAACAGAGGCTAAGCAAATCGTGCATTTTGGGGAGTGGGAAGGAGGGAGGGGGTGTCCTGGTAAGTACTCACCAAGTTACATAACCCTCCAACCTTGCTTAGTAAGTTCCAGGGAGCAGCCCCCCAATCCTAAAAATGTATCATCACCACCCTGTCATCCCAGCCCGGCATCTGAATGACGGGCTGGAGTTCCGGAGGGGAAGCACACACACACACTGCCTCAATCTCCTTTTCCAGAAAGGGAATCTCTTTATCTCCTGGTTATATAAACCCCCGGTGTCCTTTTATGGTTCGGCTTCCTGCTTCATCAACGAGTTTGAGCTTCATCTGCGTCTGTGGGCTGCACCGTGTGATTAAGCAACTGATTCAAGCTTAGTAACTGGAAAGCTTTGAGATGGGTGGACTTAATTGGCTGGAAACCCTGGAAGGGTAGGACTACCCCCCCCCCCCCGGTTTTAACCAGCAAATTGACAGCTCTCCCCCCTTCCAACCCCCCCCCCCCATATATGGTTACGATTACATAACAGAAAACGGCTGGAGGCAAAATTCCCACCTCCCGTTTGGAAAATAAAACCAATGTCCCTTTCCACTTTGCCCAGCCATTGACCCCTTAGCCTCTAATAATGAGGGTTTGCACAGCTGTGGGTGAGTGTGTCATGTGTGGGGGCAGGTGGGTGAGCAACTCACAGCTGGCCAGCGGAGGGTGTGTGACACAGGGAGCTTTTAAACCATCTCCCTCGTGTCACGGGGTCTTTCGGGGTCTGAGGACTTTTGCAAAAAGGGCCTTTCTGGATAAAGGGTTGGGAGATGAATAAGACCTTTTCTTTGGGGGGGGGGAGTGGAGAGGGGGAGAAAGGGGGAGCTGAAAGGGGTGAGGAGAAAAAGGTAGGAATTACTCATCCATCCATCCAACTGTCTCCAGAACCTTTAAAGTGCTTCTCGCCTCAAGTCTGGGGGTGTGTGGAAGGGGGTGGGAGAAGCTAAAGGGAGCCGGGGAGGGCGAGGGAGAGAGATGCTTGCCAGGAGCTGTGTTTTCCACTGAATCTTTCTCCTCCAATCAGCGGCAAGATGCCGATGAGCACAGAGGCTTGGCTACACCCACATAGGGAGGTGTGTGGTGTATAAGTATAGGGATCCGTCTGAGCTAGTGGCACATCACAGAGAGAAAGCAAATAGCTCTCTGTTTTCCAGCTAAGCAGAGGAGAGAGAGATTCAGACACTTGTTAGCGTGAAGTTCAAGGAAGACTCGAAAGCAAGGAAGCAGCAGCAGGAACGACAAAGGCAACAGCGGAGAGCATTACCACTTGCTGGGGAAGTTCTCGACAGCTCAGCTCGGGGATTAAGGACTCCTGGGAGACGGAGGAAGGACCAGACACTGAAGAGAACTTTTTATTGTCCTGGACTTTGGCTGTAGCACAAGGGCAGTTGGAAGGCAAGACTTCCCAGGGTGATTTTCTTGATTTGGTTGTGTTTGTAATTTGCAGGGGAAACGGGTAGTCCATTTCTGGACTGGGTGGTTGCGACTTTTGGAGAGAGTCTGTCAAGGGGGCGAAAGCTTGATTAGCCCACAGCTAGGAAACATGCAGTTGGACAACATCAACCAGGTGAACCTCCATTCTTTCCAGGGCCACCGCAGCGTGGCCAATAACAACAAGCCCAATGTGATCCTCCAAATAGGGAAGTGTAGGGCGGAGATGCTAGACCATGTCAGGAGGACCCACCGGCACCTCCTGACCGAGGTGTCAAAGCAGGTGGAGCGGGAGCTGAAAGGCCTGCAGAAGTCGGTGGGGAAACTTGAGAACAACCTTGAGGATCATGTCCCCTCAGCTGCTGAGAACCAGAGGTGGAAGAAGTCCATCAAGGCCTGCCTGTCTAGATGCCAGGAGACCATTGCTCACTTGGAGAGGTGGGTCAAGAGAGAGATGAATGTCTGGAAGGAAGTGTTCTTCCGCCTGGAGAAGTGGGCTGACCGGCTCGAGTCTGGTGGGGCAAAGTACTGCCATGGAGACAACCACAGGCAGACTGTCTCGGTAGGGGTGGGAGGCCCAGAGATCAGGCCCAGTGAAGGGGAGATTTATGATTATGCCCTAGACATGAGCCAGATGTATGCCCTGACACCTCCTCCTACTGGGGATGTCCCTATCGTGCCTCAGTCCCATGATTCCTACCAGTGGGTCTCTGTTTCAGAAGATACTCCACCTTCCCCAGTGGAGACCCAGATTTTTGAGGACCCCAGGGAGTTCCTGACTCACTTGGAGGACTATCTGAAGCAGGTGGGTGGCACTGAGGAGTACTGGCTCTCTCAGATTGAGAACCACATGAACGGGCCGGCCAAAAAGTGGTGGGAGTACAAGCAGGACTCCGTCAAGAACTGGCTGGAGTTCAAGAAGGAGTTCCTTCAGTATAGCGAGGGCACCCTGACCAGGGATGCCATTAAGAGAGAGCTGGATCTCCCTCAGAAGGATGGAGAACCTCTAGATCAGTTCCTCTGGCGCAAAAGGGACCTGTACCAGACCCTCTACGTTGATGCTGAGGAGGAGGAGGTCATCCAGTATGTGGTAGGGACCCTCCAGCCCAAACTCAAACGCTTCCTCAGCCACCCTTACCCCAAAACTTTAGAACAGCTGATTCAGAGGGGCAAGGAAGTTGAGGTCAACTTTGACAACTCTGAGGAGCCCAGTCCCCAGAGGACCCCTGAGTTAAGGGACTCATTGGAAAGCCTCCCTCCCTCCACCACTGCCAGCCCAATCGCTAGTGACGGAACTCAACCCGAGGTTTCCGTCCCAACCACAGTGATATGAGCAGAGTAGTGTGAAACAGGTATGACAAAGAAGGGGGTTGGTGGATTATTTAGGAAGGCGGTTTCCTTTCATCTGAGAACTTCAGCCATGGTGGTTCTGAAGATACACTCAGCCTAATGACCGGTAGGAGGAAAATCTAATTTTCTTCAAGATCAACCATGCTGAGAGCGTGGCTAGCCTGAATCACTCAAGATGGTTCAAGCTGGATAATGGATGGCTCTTTTGAGGATTTCTTTTTAAAAAGCCATTGCAAGGACTGGACTATGTCAGAAAGACAAACCAGCCTCTTCGTCGTGGCAGAGGCAGCCACACCTCCTGGGGCACAGCTTCCCAGGGAATTTCATCGGGCGTGACAGAAGGATTTCCTTCTCGCTCACATCAGTCCTTTCCTTCAAGGTGCTTTTCCTTCCAGACATTCTCCTCCCCGCTTCTGGGAACCATCAGTGGACTTTCACTAACTCTCTTGAAAGCTATTGGTTTCCCCCTCTTTCTCCTGCTTCTTCCAACTTTTCAGCTGAGCTCCAAACAGATTGGGGAAGGGAACTTTTAGCAAGTTTGGGGAGGTCCTGAAGGTCTTCAGCAGGAGTTTCAGCCATCAAATTAACCCATCCCCTGCTCTCACCCAACTCTCATGTTTCCATCTCCAAGTGGACCTCTGGATTCTCTTTGGCTTTGACTTGGGCATTCAGGTCTTTCAGCTCCAGAAGGATCATCAGCCACACATTCCAGAGTGGCCATGAGGCTGATGCTTTGCTCCTCTACATTCTAGATTTTGGGAAGATAGGGCTTTGTGAGGGTGGGGCGCCTACTTCTCACATCAAGATCCTAAACAGAAAGAACAAAAAGCACTCTAAAGTTGTACAGGGGTTAGTTTCCTAGACTATTTTTTTTAAAAAAAAAATAGTTCCATACAAACACAACTTGAATTAAGAAGTCATGCCACCTTAATCTCTACACCAAGAAGATAGAGATGGCACATCCATTGAACACCTTTGAGAATTTTTTCAAAATAAAGAAAGTTAAACGGCTTTCCCCAATGCTGAGAAGCAAAAGACAGGCAACTTTGAGAAACTTTGGTAGTTGGAGAGAGGAAAAAAACGAAACATGAAGCATGAAGTCTCTGCTACAGAAAGTCTGCGCCCTCTACAGTCGTAGAACTGAAGGAAGGAACCAGCTGTAGCCTTTTAGAATGGCTTGCTAGTCCATAGGACTAGAAGAAGGCAGAACTCGCACGGAGACCTGCTCCTGGCTCCACTGATGCAAGAGAAGCTGTGAAGAGCAAGATATCACCCCAACCGTTCTGAGAGCCTTCAGGGTGCGACTTCTTCCCACAGGCTACAGGTAAGATACAAATCTTCCCGGCTCATTGACTTTATGCCAGTAGGGTTGACAAATATAGCCATCAAACTTGGAGAAACAAAGTTCAGCTGTATCAAAGTCAGATATGGGTGGGTAGGGATAATTAGGGAAGTGGAAAGATGCCATTTCCAAACGGGATTTATGAAGTGTGGTCCATGTTAATTTGCAAAAGAGATGCTTAAATCTAGGACTGATGTTGCTAGGAGAAAGCAAATATCTTTAGAGAGGCTGTATGGATTTGGGTTAGTGAAATCTCTCTCCCACCATCAGCAGGAGTAGTCAATGTGGTGCCCTCTAGATGTTGCTGGACTTGATGGGGTTGATGGGAGTTGTAGTCCAATAACATCTGGAGGGAACCTTTTTGGATGCCCCTGTTTTACAAGACAGAGTTAGAAGAAACCCCAGCAGTTGCCTAATCTAATTTTTCTCTCCGTATACTTGAGAGCTGACTTATCACTCTGCCTTTCATGTTCTGGATAGGGGAAGGCTTTTCAGCACCCTATCTTTCAGCACCCTATCAGCTTCCAAGTATGATTCCTCCCGCACCCTTCCCCAGAATCATTTGAGTGGTTTGCAGAAAGCAAAAGAGTCAGTTCTTCCAGTTTCTGAAAGAGCCAAAAGCAAAATAGGGAGCATTCATTCCTAGAGAACAGGCAGATCTCCAGCTGCCATGCATAAGCGTATGCCCAGCTATGGACAGTCTGCTGTCAGTGATGCTCATTCACACAAAGATTTGCTGCTGGAGCTCACAGAGAGAAGGGGAACAATAGCTAATGCAAAGGTACATTGTGTTGCTGAAGCTGATCTGGCTCACAGCTCATGTTCCGCTTTCTGTTTTTTCTTTCTTTCAGTGACTCATTCAAAAGCGGTTGGGAGTGAAGCACTTCTTGAATTGCATGTGGAGCAGAGATGGAGGCAGAAGGGCGGCTCAGAAAGTCCCATCATGCAGTCGGGCTGGATGGACGTCAGATTCCAAAAAGCTCCTGCAGCTCCTGTTCGGAGATCACTTGGAGAAGGTAAATAGCTGTCTGCAATCATGGCTTAATTCTAGTCCAACCCCAGCAGACGCCAACTTCTGAATGCCCATTGTACCTATTAATCCCTAATGAGTCCTTCCCACTCAAAGGATACACTTAGTTTCCTGTATTCTGAAACGCTGCTTTGCAACTATGACGTTGCAAATCCCCCCGTTGTTTGGCGATTGTTCAGTACTCTGTTTCCATAGTGGCCAAAGAGATGCCCATAGGAAGTTCACAAGCAGAACCTGAGTGCATCAGCTCCTCAACCACCTGCCATTCCCAGCAGCTGGTATTTCAAGGTCTACTTCCTCTGACAGCCCAAACCTCCAAAGATCTTCTCTCCATTTTCCTAATTCACCATCTAACCTTCACATCCCTTTATTTCAGGAAGTTGTTGTCCTTCTGCAGATAGAAAGAGTCAGCTCCTTGATTGCTTGAGTCATCACTCCTATGTTGGCAAGCAGCTGGCACCTATGAAAGTGCATCTCAGAAAGATCGACATCTGGAAGAAAATGCCAACTCTGCTAACATGCCAGAAAAGATGCTTCAGCTACGAGGGCAGAGAAAAAGAGAAAAAGGCACATCTATACATGATGCAACCAGCAAAGGGGGGAAATGTGTTCCAGGGACCACACTCACTGCGGAAACTGCAAAGACTCAAAGTGACAACTATAGCAATATGATTTATGGGATTGGGGGCATGAAGGGTGGCTGAAGGTCTGAAGAACTTGAATGCAGGACCTGACTAAGGAAGGGGATACTGTAACTGGGGTGTTGCTTATTGATTGTAACTGGGGGTGACCGTGAGGGTTTTGTGGGCAGGGCAGGGAGGTAAGGTAAAAATTCATTTCCTGTTCAGATTAAAGAGCTCAGTCCACTATATCCTGAGAACTCTACTGGCCAAAGAGAACTCCACTGTCCATGGAGCTTGGGCAGTCAAAGCTGAAATTTTTTTGAACACTTTTATGTTCAGAAAAGCACATTGGAATCAAATATGTTTGGCTGAATGGCCAGGTGGGTGCAGTAGCCTTAGGACAGCTGGCAATCAGGTACGAGATGAATGGGCATGTCCAGCATCTCACACAGGCCAGAAGAACCACAAGGAAGTCCATTTCTTTGGCTGCTTGGCTGCTCCCCTTTTTCTTTCTTTCTTGAGCTAACTAGTAAGCAAAGACATGCACACCATTGTATGCAGTGTGCATTTAACTAAAACTTTTTTTGATGTTCAAAGAAGTTTCACTTCATATTCCACCTGTCAAACAGGTTGGGTTGGAGATGGTTTTGGATTTTGTTTCTTCTTTCTTCCAAAACTACTTGGCCTACAGCTCTTGTGTAGGTTCCGACTGTCTATAAATGTATGTCAATGTGCCAAATCATCTCATATTGCCATATTCTGATATCTTCCAGCTCACAGCTAAGAAGGCGCTAGACACCTTCAGCTGTCTAAAGAAGAATATTCAGGGACAGGACAATTACATTTAAAAATAAATGAATGAATGAATGCTAACCTGAAGAAGATGGTGGACCTTCAGAGAGTCCTAAATATCATTTTCTTCTATCTCTTGACCACCACCCCACTAACTCTTCAGGCATTAATTGGAATGACACCTATGTGACATTATAGTTCTGGGGTTCTTTAGGGACTGGACCAATAAGATTGCTGTCTTTTTCACTACACCAATGGCTTCTAACCAATGGGAGCTTGCTAATTCACCATCAAGTTCCCATTGAGAGATTTGATGGTGTTCATCTTGCGAGGGAGAGTCGGGGGCAAGGTTGTGTGTGCGAAATATGTGTGTAGAACCAAAACCTAATCTTGTTCATTGTGTTCCATTATTCCAAGAAAGCCGTTTTCTATTTCTGGTTTTATTTTCACTATTGAACGTTCATCAGTTCGCTGTGCGTTGCACAGAAGGTGAACTTACTGATGCATTATGAATTGTGTCGATAAATGGGCTTGGGGATTCAATATTCAACGTATGCCCAAACCACTTGACTCTCTTCTGATTGTACGAGGCCACTTGTTCCTTATGGTATCACTTTGGTGGTGAAACATAAGAGGCTGTGTCAGCCCCTGCTTTTGATAGAAATGAATAAAAATAAAACAAAGACAGCGTTCTTCAGCTGCAAAGCAATTGTAGCAAAGTCTGTTCATAGCAAGAAAATGTTCGGTTCTTCTTTTTTTGTAGATTTCTATAATAAAACATTGTGATAACTGACTAAAAGAACCCCAGTCTTGACTCTCATTCTTCCTTTCCTGCCCACCCACACAATTGATCTGTTGAAAGCTTGGGATTACAAGGGCACAGGTTGCAAGCTTTAGACTAGCTTGCTTTTCCTGTATCTGAAGAAGTGTGCATGCAGACGAAAGCTCATACCAGTAGCAAACTTAGTTGGTCTCTAAGGTGCTACTGGAAGGAATTTTTTTTTAATTTCGTTCTGACTACAGCAGACCAGCAGACCAGTTACGGCTACCTACCTGTAACTTTTCCTGTGCAGTTTAGCTGAGCTTACAGCAAAGGCATACATAGGGGCAGTGAATCTGGACCCAGGTGGGGGTGCAGGCATGAAGGCAAGGGCAAAAATCACTTAGAATCATAGAATCATAGAGTTGGAAGAGACCACAAGGGCCATCGAGTCCAACCCCCTGCCAAGCAGGAAACACCATCAGAGCACTCCTGACATATGGTTGTCAAGCCTCTGCTTAAAGACCTCCAAAGAAGGAGACCCCACCACACTCCTTGGCAGCAAATTCCACTGTTGAACTTCTCTTACTGTCAGGAAGTTCTTCCTAATGTTTAGGTGGAATCTTCTTTCTTGTAGTTTGGATCCATTGCTCCGTGTCCGACTTGTCAGACTATGAATAAGTGCATGACTTATATGAGTGCAGTGCTGCAGCATTGCTGACATGGTGAGATCAAATGTGAGAGAAGCTTTCTACCCTTCCTCTCCACCTTGTCCTCCCTCCGGATGCTTCGAGTCCTTGCTTGTAGTAATTTCTAATGTGGCTATTGCAGTAAAGTGATTTATTCTCTAGGAGGTGCTGCCCTTGTCAAGAGCACAAGGGGCTCTAGGCTACTGGCTCGCTTTGCTCATGCAGTCAGCAGAAGGTTCCATTCTTGGCAGTGTGTCCAGTTTTAAAAAGTCAGGTAGCAACAGGTGATGGGGAAGATTCATTCTCTGCCTGACACTGGGGAAACCAGTCGAAGCAGATTGGAGTGAGGAACCTTTTCTTGAGATCAAGGGTTGCATTGCTTTCTGGGCAACTTCCTGAGCTGTGAGGAGGTCACAGGCAAAAGTGGATGGAGCAATGAACATATTTCCTTTGTAAACACACACAAACCTCTCTGTATTCTCCATCCAGACACACAAACAGCACTATCAGAGCTCAGGGACACAACCCAGCTAGGCAAAAATGCACTAGGAGGGTGTGAAGGTAGCACACGGGCTCCCTCAATCTTCTTAAGAAGATGGCGCCTCTAATTTGTAGTGCAGTTGTGGACTACGCTGCAGAGCTGACTTGGGAGGCATGGAAAGATGTACCCTATTCTTGCGGAGTGGTTGACTAGATGGCTTGACTATGTATCTCTGTATTACGATTCTATAAATAACTCTTGTTACAATTAACCACCAGGACAGAGAAAAGAAAGCCCATATCTATGCAATGGATAGTTAAACTATGGAACTCACTCCCACAGGGCTTTGAGAGACGTTCGGACAAATTTGTGGAGGAATAAGGGTATTGATGGTTACTAGCCACGATGGCTCCTAGCAGGGTTTTTCTTATGGTCAGTGGGCACATGTTATCAATTCTGATTGCTCTTGGGCCTCCTGAGCTTTACTTGAGTTCTTTAACAGATGGCATTTGAACTTAAGGCCTGATCTGTGAACATATGGAACTGCCTTATGCCAAATTAGAACTTGGCTTTCTCTAACCCTGTACTGTTTGGGGGGACGGGGGGGGGGTAGGTGTGGGGAACTCCCTGGTCCTGAATGGGGTAACTCTGCCCCTGAAGGACCAGGTATGCAGCCTGGGAGTCATTTTGGACTCACAACTGTCCATGGAGGCACAGGTCAATTTTGTGTCCAGGGCAGCTATCTACCAGCTCCATCTGGTATGCAGGATGAGACCCTCCCTGCCCATAGACTGTCTCTCCAGAGTGGTGCACGCTCTAGTTATCTCACCTTGGACTACTGCAATGTGCGTTACGTAAGGCTACCTTTGAAGGTGACCTGGAAACTGCAACTAATCCAGAATGTAGCATCTAGACTGGTGAGCGGCCGCCGAGACCACATAACACTGGTCTTGGAAGACCTACATTGGCTCCCAGTACGTTTCCAACCACAATTCAAAGTGATGGTGCTGACCTTTAAAGCCCTAAACGGCTTTGGTCCAGTATATCTGAAGGAGCGTCTCCACCCCCATCATTCAGCCCAGACACTGAGGTCCAGCTCTGAGGGCCTTCTGGCAGTTCCCTCACTATGAGAAATGAGGTTACGGGGAACCAGGCAGAGGGCCTTCTCGGTAGTGGTGCCTGCCCTGTGGAATTACCTCCCTTCAGATGTTAAGGAAATAAACAACTACCTGACTTTTAGAAGACTTCTGAAGGCAGCCTTCTTTAGGGAATTTTTTAAATGTCTAATGTTTTACAATTTTTTAATGTGCTGTATACTGCCCAGAAGGTCGGCAGTTCGAATCCCCATGATGGGGTGAGCTGCCGTTGCTCAGTCTCTGCTCCTGCCAACCTAGCAGTTGAAAAGCACGTCAAAAATGCAAGTAGATAAATAGGTACCGCTCCGGTGGGGAGGTAAATGGTGTTTCCGTGCGCTGCTCTGGTTCGCCAGAAGCGGCTTAGTCATATGCTGGCCACATGGAAGCTGTACGCCGGCTCCCTCGGCCAATAAAGCAAGATGAGCGCCACAACCCCAGAGTCGGCCACGACTGGACCTAATGGTCAGGGGTACCTTTACCTTTACCTTTTAAGCTGCCCAGAATGGCTGGGGAAACACAGCCAGATGGGTGGGGTATAAATAATAATAATAATAATAATAATAATAATAATAATAATAATAATAATTCCATCTGGCAACAGATCTCCAGAATCTTCCCCAGCCTTTCTGCCAATGTTGCCTCTTGACAGGGGATGCTAAGATCTGACTGTTAAGTGTGTGGCTCTACATGAAGCTACAGCCCCCTTCACACTATATAAACAAAACCTTCAGCCTTCCTCCTCTGCCGCCCCTCAGCTGAGTTGTCACATCTGTTGAATCATAAATCTACTACAAGCAGAAAGGTCTGCGGTCTCCAGTTCTTCTGCCATCTGTGGAGGACCCGTTGGTGGGAGGGATCCATCTGGTTCTGATTCACTGAAATTAGCCATGCCCAAGATGCACTTTCTGGCCTTCTGTATCCAGTCCCTTCCCCTCCTTCTCTTGCCCTCTGTTGAAATCTTGTTCTCGGCAACATCTCCCAGTCCCAGATTGGTCATCCCTTTGCTATAGTGGCTGCCGCTGGGCTACTATTTTTTATTTGTTTTGTGGTAATCCTACCCATTTTGACCAAACTGCGGGAGGCAGTGGAAGACAGGAGTGCCTGGCGTGCTCTGGTCCATGGGGTCACGAAGAGTTGGACACGACTAAATGACTAAACAACAACAACAACACAATCCTACCCATTGGAGTGACCAGGATCTGGCATGGAATAATAGGCGGCCAAAACAACACAGAAACAGACCTTAATTTGAAGGAGTGGTGCACAGTTTAATATGAGTTTTAAACAGTGCAGTTATTCTAAAAAACATAGGTGCCAGAACACAACATGAACACTTTCCTTGTTCCTCATCACAAATAATAATAATAATAATAATAATAATAATAATAATAATAATTTATTTATTATTTATACCCCGCCCATCTGGCTGGGCTTCCCCAGCCACTCTGGGCGGCTTCCAACAAAATATTAAAATACCGTAATGCATCAAACATTAAAAGCTTCCCTAAACAGGGCTGCCTTCAGATGTCTTCTAAAAGTCTGGTAGTTGTTCTTCTCTTTGACATCTGGTGGGAGGGTGTTCCACACCAGTGTGTGACCTTCTGCCTGGTTCCCTGTAACTTGGCTTCTCGCAGTGAGGGAACTGCCAGAAGGCCCTCAGCGCTGGACCTCAGTGTCTGGGTAGAATGATGGGGGTGGAGACGCTCCTTCAGGTATACAGGACCGAGGCCGTTTAGGGCTTTAAAGGTCAGCATCAACACTTTGAATTGTGGCAATGGAGTCCACCTGAGAGGTGCTGGAACTGAGTTCCGACAAGTCCTGGCTGGAAAAAAGCCCTGGTTTTAAACCTTAATTAAACATATGGTCAGGAGAGGAAAGGAGACTCCCATAGGCTGACTGCATAAATCTCCTTCTCTCCGCTCTGCTTGCTGCCAGACCCTTTTTGGACAGTCTCAGGTTGCTCTAGGTGGACCTGATCTGTGTTGGGTCTGCCTCAACCCAATTCTGCTGAAACCTGGGTTGGCATCAATTCAATTTGGTTCTGATTCGAGGAGTTGGATGGGGAATCCAATGTGCAGCCCTCATCATGTGTACTGAACACCTAAACCAGGTATGAGTCATGAACTCTGTAATTGTCATAATGAAATCAGTGTGAACTGGTCAGTTCCCAGCGGGGGACTCCTTGGGAGGGCCAGAGAAACACAGGGTTGTGAAAAGTAAGTAATTTGTCAGCTCTGATTCTGCAAGCAGAGGTCGGTAGAATAGTTTTGATTAGTAAGCCATGGACATCACTCTCCTTCACTGCTGACTCTCTTAATTATCCTAATAATACGGTGCTCTTCTGACATTCTGTGAACCATATGGGAATTGGTTTATCCACATGCATCTCTTGTGTGCCTCAGGGAATGTTTATACAGCTCTGTCACGTGCCAGAACTAAAACTTTTCCCACACAGTTCCTGAACACAGTTTCTGCAAGAAACTGACCATGTGATCAGACCAGAGGTCATTCAAACATTCCCTGAAGGAATATTTGGGTTCAACTTGGGTCTGGAAACCCAAGGCAGGAATGTCCAACAGGTAGATTGTGATCTACCGGTAGATCGCAGGGGTACCCCAGGTAGACCATGGAATGAAGTTTAGTGACCGCCTTTGGCCAACCCTCCCCTAAAAAAAGCTCAACAATGACAATGGGTAGATCACAGCAGGTCTTTTTATACTGCGAGTAGATCGCAGGCTCTTGAGAGTTGGACGTGTTTGTTCTAAGGAATGATTGAGGGAGTTGGGTATGCTTAGCTTGGAGAAGAGAAGACTGAGAGGTGCCATGATAAAGGTAAAGGTAAAGGGACCCCTGACCATTAGGTCCAGTCGTGGCTGACTCTGGGGTTGCAGCACTCATCTCGCTTTATTGGCCGAGGGAGCCAGCGTACAGCTTCCGGGTCATGTGGCCCCATGACTAAGCCGCTTCTGGCGAACCAGAGCAGTGCACGGAAACGCCGTTTACCTTCCCGCTGGAGCGGTACCTATTTATCTACTCGCACTTTGAGGTGCTTTCGAACTGCTAGGTTGGCAGGAGCAGAGACCGAACAACAGGAGCTCACTCCGTCATGGGTATTCGAACCATCAACCTTCTGATCAGCAAGTCCTAGGCTCTGTGGTTTAACCCACAGCGCCACCCGCATCCATGATAGTGGTCTTCAAATATTTGAAGAGCTGTCATGTGGAAGATGGAGGAAGCTTGGTTTTTTTGCTGCTCCATAGGGTAGGATCCAAACCAATGCATTCAAATAACAAGAAATGAGATTTTGACTAAATATTAGGAAGAACTACAATGTAGCACAGGCTACAATGGATGGTGGTCGACTCTCCTTCAATGGAGGCTTTTGAACAGAGGTTGGATGGCCATCTGTTGGGGATTCTTTAGCTGTGATTCCTGCATTGCAGGGAATTGGGCCAGATGACCTCTGGAATCCCTTCCAACTCTACAGTTCTATGATTCCATGATTGATCTCTGTGATCAGTCTGGTGGGCTGGATTCAGCTTGGTGGGTCACTGGTTCTGCAGGCCTGAGCCAAAGGGAGATCTAAGGAAGTGCAACCATTTTGTACACACTGGGCACAGAGCTACTGGGATGCTGCAGCAGGCGCCACAATTATAATGTCCAATGGAAGGCAAGGGGAGGGGAGATTTTGGCATGGCACAGGGCACCACTGAAATTTGAGATGCTAAGGTCCTCCACTACCTGGTCTGTACAAATAAGAATGTTGGATCATGGAAGCTTTCTTCTGCTGAGGCAAACTGACAGGTACATCTCTCTCAACCCTACTTGGAGATGATGGGGACTGAACACACGGCTTTTTGCTTTGCGAAGCAGATGTTCTACGCTGAGCTGTGGCCTTCCCCCTTGAGGATGTGCTAAGAGGAACACTCATCTCTCACTAACTCATGCACACACGCACACACCTTTTTATCTGAAATACTAGCGTTTCTGCTGACAAACACCCACCGCGTGGGATATTCACACCCCTGCATGTGATTCACTAGGCAGGTAACATGAGTTGTCACAGCACAGCTCGGAAGCAAAATCACTACTCACATTCCTTTCTTCCCCGAGAGACACACTACCATTCTATCGGTCGCCTGAGCCACAGACCAGCTGTCTAGTTCTGCTAAAAGGGTGGACAGAAATCTAATTGAGCTTCTTTAAAATCCTTCCTGTGCCCCAGCAGCTCACTGCATCATCTGTATTCTCTCTGCCCACCGTCCGCCGCTCCCAGTTTTGAAAATGACAACCAATCAGCCGCTTTTGTCTCCCCATCCGCCAACGATCCACCCACTCACCCATTATCCCAGCCGAAGCTTGGACATTTGCCTGCCAGGTACCTTTCTGACGGGATGAAAACAAAGACGCCTGGGTTTGCCACCCTGTCCTTCCGGCTGGCACACACACACAAAAAAAGGATTCAGGAAATAAAGTCAAGCACACAGTCTCTCTCGGTGCCTCTCTCATCCCCTTCTGGTTCCCTGGTGGAAAGTGGGTTCCGTTCACAGCCATAGTTCTGGTTTCTATGACACCAGGGGCTTTTCCGCACAAAAGGTGTGAGGTGTCAGTCAAGCCTGCCCCGACTGCTTGGAGCCCAAGTCTCCATGGAAACAGGATGCAGGTTACTAGGTTACCAGATGAGATGCCCTCTCCTCTGCCTTCCCCTTTCATCCTTCACTCTGAAGGATTCCATCTCAGTGCTGAGTTTGCTGATCCCAGCTGGGAGGTCCCCTCTGCCCTTGAATTTGTCGCTGAAAATAAATGATGTTGATTTTTCTTATTCCTCATATTTTTTTGAGAAATGAATTTTTTGGGGGAGGGTTTTTTTTAAATGCTTTTTACCTATGCTGTGAGAAGAGAGACGAGTTACTCTTTCAGGCTTTTGACAAGTATCTGGATGGCCACCATGAGAACAGGAGGCTGGGCTGAATGGGCCATTGGCCTGATCCTGCAGGCTCTTCTTATGTGTCTCCCCCCCCCCCCCCAATGAAGAAGACTAGACTAAAATAGATCCATTAGAATGGAAATATATCCTTGTCCAAATGAAATCTCTTTGTAGGTGAAATCCCTGCATGTGGAAGGCTAACATTTGGAAAGAGAGTAAGATTGAACATCCTGGTTGTGCAACCAACATCATGGATGCTTGGTGTGATGGCCTGGGATTCGGACTCGGATGCTGAACCTGAGGGATCCCAGCCTGCACAGGATTCCCCGCTTCCAGAACCAGCTGAGCCGCGGCTGGGGTATAAGCCTGAAGGGTCCTCACCTGTGCTGGATCCTCAGGTGCAGGCTCCTGCTGAGTCTGCTCTGGCTCCTCAGGTGATGGAGGACCCATTGCCTGCAGGTGCTCCACTCTCAGCCCGTCAGGGGAAGCTGAGGTTACCTCTGGGTCCAGTAACCCTCCAGCCTCTCCTGAGCTGCAGAGGCTCAGGGCAGAGAGGTAGAGGGAACTAAGTTCCCACAGGAGGAGTGCTCGCCTCCAGGCCAGGAGAGGTGAGTCACCTATGCCTTTGGGCAGATAAATGCCGGCCAGCCCCAGCCCCAAGTTGCGGGAGCAACATTGTTGGTTGCTAGTTCCTGCCTGAACCCTGTCCTGCTTTCTTGCCTGAGCTCCTGACCCGCCCTGGCTCCCTGCTTGCAAGCCTGTTCCTGACTTCACCCGACTCCCTGCCCTGCACCCAGCTTCAGCTACTACAGACTGCTTCCATGTTGCACCTTTGACCACGGACCGGACTTGGACCTTGTCTCTTGGGTAACCCACGGGACCAGCACACTTGGAAAGCTGACATCTATGGCTTCATGATGTTCATGGAAGCTTCTGCGAGCACCCCTCCCAACACACGTAGGCTTCCCCACTGCAGATGTCCACAACCCATTCTGCAGGTGTTGTGATTTTGGCCATCAGGACACTTGACACAGAGTGCAAGGCACAGAGATGTGGTCAGCCTTCATGTGTAAGGAGAACGTCTGCAAAGGGTTCAGTTAAAGTAATCAAGTTCCATGCACATACCAGTTGGCTACTGTCTTTGCCTCCGGCTCGGTCTGATGAATGTCATCTGCATGAAAGTGGAACATCACTTCGAAATACATCTCGCTGTTATTGATGACTAGTGTAAGAGTTTCAGAATAAGAGAGTCCAGCCTGAAAAAATTCATTTAATGAGCCTGTGGTTTGTGGAATGCATCAGCATCACTGGACTTCAAGCAGGAATTCTCCAAGAACCTGATGAAGGAAGGCACTGTTCACTTGGCGTTCTTCAGGTCAATGCCCATGCAGTCAGGAAATGTTACTGCCACGATCTTTGGCTGAAGCACCATCCAAACAATTTTGCACTGAAATGTCACTCTAGGGGAAATTCAGTGTCATTTCAGGCACAGCCAGGAGATGTATGTCATAGCATTGAAGAAACTCCACCCAATGGCTAAACTAATGAATGGCTGGTTCTGGGCTGTAGGAGTGGGGATCCCAGATGGCAGGGTGTAGAAGGAGGCAGGAGGGAAAAGCTCAGAAGACCCTCATTAAAGGAAATGCAACTCATTAGCTTGCAAACATCCGAGTTAATTAACATGGAAGGACGAACCAGTCTGTTCTGGTCAGGGTCACTTCCACATGTGTTCAGTCATAAGTCTATGACATCCTGTTTTTGCATTTGCCTTCATTAAAAAATAAAAATAAATCTTTGTTGAGAGTTTTGGATGTAGTGAAATAAAAGAATGCACACAGGAAAAAGCTCCAGACAAACAGATCCTGCGGGGAAAACAAAGACTGAGATGTGATATGATAGCCATCTGCAATGACTGCTCCCCACATTAAATGGGGGGCGCCCTTTGCGTGGTCGCGCGCAGTCCGGGACCCTATGCAGCACCATTAGCACAGGCTTGGCTTCACCTTCCCCAGGTGGGATACCTGGAGGTCTCCGCCTACCTCAGTCAGTTGCCCAATCCTGCCTGGGGAGGTGTTGCCAAAGTGATCAGGCCAGGTAGGGGGAGGGACCACCCTGCCCACACAATAGGGGGAGGATCTTACCTGGGAATCATCAGTTGGCTCCAGAACTTCTCCCACCCTCAGTTAAGACTTCTTTTGCAGCTTAACCTTTTCTCCACAGGTACGCGGGCGCTGCTATGTCAAGGTCGCTGTGGAAGGGCCGGAAAGGAATTCTCCTGCATTGGCAGGTTTGCTTTTCCTGTAGCAAAACGTCACAACTTTGGCGGTATCAGGCCTTGGGCGGAATCCATTAGTCTATCTTCCCTAAATGGGGGTGGGTGCATAGTAGTGACCCACATCCCCCTTATTTTTGCAGCCACGATACCAGGGTTCCCCGTTAAAGGGGTTGTTTTGAGGGGAGGCTTTGGCCGTACACCTAGAGGTTGTCATTGCTCTCCCCTGCGACGGCGGTGTAACAGGGGCGGGTTCTCTCTGCTTGAACATATGTTCTCCAGAGCCAGCCCACCCCCCCACACACACTTTGGATAACCCTGATGTTCCCCAGATCCCCGCCGTGGGTCTGGGAAGGATAAACACCCAATGCCTGGGCCAAGGTCTACCCACATCTGAAACATAATAAAGTTGTGGCCAATTTTAATCCCATAGCACATTGTCCTAAGTCGTTATTCCACACGGGGGCCACCCAGGGTTTGGGGGACTCCTCCTGTCCACACAAATATCTTCCATGGAAGATGGAGCAAGCTTGTTTTCTCCTGTTCTGGCTTCAAGTTACAAGAAAGGAGATTCCAACTAAACTTCAAGAAGAACTGTCTGGGGGTAAGACCTGTTCAAAAGTGGAACGGACTCCCTCAGAAGTTGGTGGAGTCTCCTTTCCTGGATGTTTGTAAGCGGTGGTTGGTTGGTCGCCTGTCAGGGATATTCCATAGCTCTGATTCCTGGATTGCAGGAGTTCAGACTAGATGCCCCCTGTTCAACTCTACAATTCAATGATTCTATGGAAAGAAGGAAGAATTTGAGGCATCCTCAAACTTTAAATAACAGAAACTTCAAATGACACAAACATATCTCGGAGTAAGAGAGGAAGAAAACACGTTATGTTGGGAAGAAATCAGAGACCCTAATACAGGCTTCCTCAGCCTTCCAGATGTTTTGAGACTTCAATTCCCATCATCCCTGACCACTGGTCCTGCTAGTTAGGGATCATGGGAGTTGTAGGCCAAAAACATCTGGAGGGCCGAGGTTGAGAAAGGCTGAACATAGGCAAAATCCATGTTTACTGCCCAGAACTCATAATAACTATACCCAGTGGCGTAGCGTGGGTTGTCAGCACCCGGGGCAAAGCAAGTAATTTGCGCCCCCTAACCCGTGGATTTGCGCCCCCTAACCTGTGGATTTGCCCTAACCCCAGATGTTGCGCCCGGTGCGGCCGGCACCCCCTGCACCCCCCACGCTACGCCACTGACTATACCTATTTAGTCTTTAAGGTGCTACTGGAAGGAATTTTTTTGTTTTGACTATGGCAGACCAACACGGCTACCTATCTGTAACTATACCTATTTATTCAGTGTCAGAACTTTCCTGCCATGCTCCTGTATGTTAGCATACTTAATAAAAGGGAACCTTATGGCCATAAATTTCTATGTCGCCTCAGAACTGGCAATTTGTGTGGGGTGCATACAGTATTCTGCTAGAATGGGAAACAAAAGATGAGGAGGTGAAGTCAGTCATGATCAAATGGGCACAAGATATAGGCCATAATATACTGTTTGAAGACTGGGAAAGACTGTGGAAAACAGACTTAAAATTTACAGACTGCTCTCTTTTGAAAGAAAACTATATGAAAATGATGTATAGATGGTATATAGCACCAGTACAGAATGCAAGAATGTATAAAACTGGGTCAAATGTATGTTAGAAATGTAAGGAAAAAGAAGGGACCTTTTATCATATGTGGTGGGAATGCAGAGAAATTAAAAAATTCTGGGAAATGATATATAATGAGCTGAAGAAAATGTTCAAATTAACATTTGCAAAAAAGCCAGAAGCATTTTTGTTAGGGATTGTAGGAAAAGACCTGCCAAGGAAAATGAAGAATATATTTATGTATGTGACAACGGCGCCAGAGTCTTAATAGCACAAGATCAGTGACAAGGGAAATTGATGGACTATGCGGAACTGGCGAAACTGATGTACAAATTGCGTGACAAGGACAACTGTGACTTTAAAGAGGAATGGGAACCTTTTACAAACTACTTAAAAAACAACAACAAAATGAACTGGACTCCTTGGGAGGTTTTGAATAAACATACACAAACTTATTGTTGCTAATATAATAGATGGATAACTTGAGGATCTTTAAATGCAGATCCTTGCTTTATAACATGCAGAGAACAATATGTGTTAAAAATATTGAGAGAGGGAGCTGAGGGAAGTCGTAGAGGGTAGGGAGGGAGGGTATGGGGGAAGGGGGAGGGGGATAATGGGGGGAAATATAATGAAGATGATTTGCTGGAATAATTTGTTATGTGAAAACAGTCAATAATTTTTTTAAAAAAGAACTGGCAATTTGTGTGAAAGCTTTTCTAAGAGGGCTATATTCCAAATCTTTCAATACCCGCAATCTAGGTCAGTGTATTTGAAGTTTTTCCAGAATTTTGTTGATTCAAAAGCATAGCTGTCACAAAGAGGTGCTTTCCATGTGTTTCTGGGCAAAAAATCTATATGGCTGACATTCCAATGTTTGTTGCTATGTTGTTGTTGATATGGGGGCAATTCCAGCCTCTGTATAGGATGAAGTAAGGCTATTGAATATCAGTCCTCCTTGCTTTCTGAGCGTGCTCAAAGCTGTTTCCTTGAAAGCTACATCTCCAGACAGCTCAAAGCACAGTCGTCGTAGATAGCCAGGAGGTGGCTGAAATTCCTAGTTTGAGCAACTTGGTTTTGATTAATATTTGTTTAAAAAGAGTGGTGGCGAACAGGGTGTGAGTCTCTAATATGTGTATGTGTATCATTTGCATTTATTTTTTGGAATATGGGAGGAAGACTGGGAGGAGAAATGGCGGGTGGTTTCTCTGTATGTTGCAACTTTCAACAATTAAGTGTGTGTGTGTGAGAGAGAGAGAGAGAGAGAGAGAGACAGAGAGAGAGAGAGACTTGAGGTTTTGGAGGGGTATGGAAGTTTTGCATGGTTAGCAGATGAAAACATCTCTCTCTCCCTGTATTTCTTCATTTACTGGTTCCAGCTTGGAGTTTGGCAGAGGCTCCAAATTGCGCCCAACACTGAGAGGCCCCATCATGTGTGCATGACGTCATGTCTGTTCACGCATCACAAGTGTTCAACATCATGTGTGTTTCGTATGCGGGACGAAGTGGGTCATGCACACGACTGGAGGACGCTGACCATTAGAAAGTTCAAACTTTGCTCTGTGCATCCCTTTGATGATTGGGAAAGTGCGCCAGTGATGTCAAAGGGATGTGCCATGGTGAACTCTGACATGGAGTGGCAGCTAGACTGGTGACTGGGAGCGGTTGCCGAGACCATATAACACCGGTCTTGAAAGACCTACATTGGCTCCCAATATGTTTCCGAGCACAATTCAAAGTGTTGGTGCTGACCTTGAAAGCCCTAAATGGCCTCAAAGGCCCAGTATCCCTGAAGGAGCGTCTCCACCCCCATCGTTCTCCACCGAGAAGGCCCTCTGCCTGGTTCCCTGCAACCTCACTTCTCGCAGTGAGGGAACCGCCAGAAGACCCTTGGAGCGGGACCTCAGTGTCCGGGCTGGACGATGGGGGGTGGAGACGCTCCTTGAGGTATACTGGGCCAAGGTATACTGGACACTATCAGTAACTTAGATATTCCAGGCCCCCTAGCCTATGTCCAGGGAAAACTACCAGGGCATGAGTGTGTTGAAAAGCTTTTTATACAGAAGTGCTTCCATGGTTACTGTCACTAAGGAGACGGGAAGCTTTCTTGCTGCCTGTGATAATCAGCGGATCTAGTGTGTGCCTTCTCCATTGACATTTCGAAGCATCCCAAACCCTGCAATTTCATCAGAAGAGCAACCTCCCAAACCCCACTCCCGTGTGCTTTATTAGTTTATAAATATACTCTGTTTCCCCGTACAATTCTTAGGTGTTGTTTTTTCTGCCTGCTCTGACTTTAACTGAAGTTTCAGGTATTGCACTTTTTAAACTACTTGTCTCTTGTTCTCTCAGAAGAATGTTGTATATTGTACACAGGTGGGGGGAAAAGCGAATTAAAAAAAAGGAAAATATGTATTCTAAAGAAAAGAAATTCAGTTTCACCTTATATTTCTGCCCGATCACTGAGATCTTTCGGGGAGTCTCTGTTGGTGAATCCCCACCCCCAATTGATCAAATCCATGGTTCATAAACTAGTAGAAGCCATGCATTCTGTGTTGTGGGCTGAAGCCTGTGTAACTCGCTGTGGTGTTTGCCCTCGTAAGTGTGTGACATCATACTGGGTTCATAAGGAAAGGGTTAACTAAGTGTAAAATGATTAGCCAATAGGAACCCAAGGGGAGGAATTAGAGTTTGAGTTGTTAAGAAGTCAGTCTGGAGTTAGAGAAGGGAGAGGGAGGATAAGTCTGTGGGTTGGGCTAGTTTGATGTGAGAGAGTGAGAGAATCTGTTAAGAGGAGTCAGTTAAACAGTTGGGATAATCAGTTAGAAGCTATTAGGAAGGTATAGGCCAGTAAAGAAACTAAGGTTAAGAAACTGACAAGAAAAATTATCTGAAACCATAAACTTGTTAATGCTTATAAAATAAACTTGTTTATTTGGTTTAATGGTAACAACAGTCTGGACTCAGTGTGTACCCGAGAGAAATGGGTTGGTGGCAGCGGGGAAGCGATCACAGTGGTGCATAGCTGTCAAGCGTCCCTTATTTGGCGGGACAGTCCCTTATCCCAGCACCATGTCCCGCTAAATTTCCTGGGTTTCAAAGGAAGCAGCTCCTCTCCCTCCCTCACTCCCTCCCTCCCTGCCGGCCAGGGAGGAGGGAGGCTCCAACTGTGTTGCTTGGCTGCGTTGCTCACCCAATAAGGAGTCTAAGAATGACTGGGGGGTGGAGCTTGCATGCCTTGTGCCGATCAAATCGGCTGCGTTGCCTGGGGACTCGCCTTTGCTCAGCGCTTCCCAGTGGAGAGGTGATGGTGGTTTTCCTTGCTGCATCCCCTTTGCCAGGTTGCTGCGCTGTGGGAACCACCACTTGAGGCTTTGTTTGGCTGCTGGTTGACTAAAATCCCTTATTTTGGCTGCTAATCCCTTATTTTAGAGGCTGCTGGTCCCTTATTTTCAAATCTGTAAGCTGACAGCTATGCAGTGGTGGCACAGGGATCAATAGACCGTCAAACATCCGGGGACCCTGTGTGATCGCTACACTCCCACCTCAGATTATACTGAATTTCAGGTGCACGACACAGACTTTCTTATTCCTGGAGTCCTTTGAAGGTAGCGTTCAGGTTTCTATTTGGTTTTTTGATGATTTTTGGTTGTTTTGTTCTCCATGTGGTTTGCTGTATACCACTTAGAAATGTGAATAATTAAGAGGTGTATAAATATCTTAAATAAACGAGAAACTTCCAAAGAGAACCTTTTCAACACTATTGATGATCACACCTCTTCGCCTCTATTCTTTTTTTTCTTATTATTTATTTACTAGGTTATTGCTGCTGTTATTAATTCTTCATGCAATAATTTATTAACTTCTGGAATGCATGAGCATGGATATCTTAAAAAAGGAAAGGAAAGCACAAGCATCGTAGATACCACGTGTGGAACCTAAGTCTTTTGACGGTGGTTAGTTATGAGTTACAGAATGGCAGAAGGGCCAGAGGGCCAGATTAGGAACTGGGAAGTCAGGGTTCGTGGTTCAAACCACCCTATATAAATTGAAGCTCTTTGTTCCCCTTTCACTATAATGGAGAATCTGAAACTGCTATAATCTTTTGGACAAAGTGGATAAAATTTACAGGCAGAGAGTCTTTCCAGAGTAAATTAAGTTTGCCCAAATTGCAGGGAAATAGTTATAGGGTGACTTTGTTTGTTTGTTTTTTGGAGTAAAGCAAAAAGGATTCAAATTACAAGAACCAAATGGATTCAAGTGACAAGAGAGGAGATTCTAAACAAACATTAGGAAGAACGTTCTGATAGTAAGAGCTGTTTGACAGTGGAATGCATTACTTCAGAAGGTGATCAGCGCTCCTTCCTTGGAGGTTTTTAAGCTGAGTTTGTATGGCCGTTTGTTGAGCATTCTTTAGCTGTGAACAATGGACTAGAATGGCTGGGGAAACCCAGCCAGATGGATGGGGTATAAATTATTATTATTATTATTATTATTATTATTATTATTATTACATACAGGGTCAGGTTTAAGGTGCTGGTTTTGACCTTTAAAGCCCTTTGCAGCCTAGGACCTACGTACCTACGGTACCGCCTCTCCTGGTATGTCCCACGGACGACCTTAAGGTCCACAAAAGACAACACTTTGGAGGTCCCAAGTCGCAAGGTGGTTAGATTGGTCTCAACTAGGGCCAGGGCCTTTTCAGTACTGGCCCCGACTTGGTGGAACTCTCTGTCACAAGAGACCAGGGCCCTGCGGGACTTGACATCTTTCCGCAGGGCCTGCAGAACAGAGCTGTTCCACCAGGCCATTGGTTTGGACTCAGTCTGACCCTTACCTTTCCCTCCCCTTATGGTTTTGATCTATGGGCTACTTTTAAAACGAGGCTGCATTTTAAACTGAATTTTTACCTGTATTTTAAATTGGTTCCCCCCCCCCCCATCATTTTTAAATTGTAATTTTACTGGTGTTAGCCGCCCTGAGCCTGGCTCTGGCCAGGGAGGGTGGGATTTTAAATAATAATAATAATAATAATAATAATAATAATAATAATAATAATAATAATAATTAGCCCCTTCCAAATCCACAGTTCTGTGATTCTATTATTCCTCCTCAATCCATATCATGTTTTCGGGGAGGGTGTGGGTGTTTATCTGTTACTCTTCCTTGCTTTAAAGTAACTAAGAGGAGGACAAATGGTATATTTTCTTGCACGTGCATATATATATATATATGGCAGTTCCACACTGTCTTTTCCAGTGCTAGGCCAGATAGCCTTTAAAGCACAAGGCTGCCAGCAGAGTTCTGAAGAGCTCTGATCCTTATATATGTGTTAAAGAAGAGCAAAATAGGATTATTATTATTATTATTATTATTATTATTATTATTATTATTATTATTATTATTATAAAAACCCTTAAATGATGCTTTAAACGTTTCCAAAACACCATCTACTACTATGTTTTAATCAAAACAGTCACATCCTGGAGTTCTTCAGTTCTCCACAGGCAACATATTACACAGTTTCACTGCCAAGATTTTTCTAGAGACATATGTAGAGATCTATGTGAAAACACAGAGGCATTTAGGATAAGAAAATCAGAAACCCTAGAGGGAAATGAGGCATTGAGAAGACCCTGATGTGGGTCTGGCTGTATTGACATCACACACTGACTCAGGACGCATTGACTCACCCATTGACAACTTCACATAATGACAGGTCGAAGGAAGATGGACAAGTTTTTGGCAGACCAGTCTTTGCTTATTGATTTTAATCTGTAAGAACAGTGCCAGCTATCTCTAGAACAGTTTGGTCTTTTGAAGTGAAATTAGGGTCAACCGAAGAAGCCACAGATTAACTACGAAAAATGAAATGTGGATCTAATTAATGGAGTTTTCTATAGAATATGGAAAAAAGGTGAATGTTGTAAAGCAAAAAGAAAAGAAAAAAGGTGTCATATGTTATCGTAGATCAAATGTTGTTGTTTAGTCGTTTAGTCGTGTCCGCCTCTTCATGACCCCCTGGACCAGAGCATGCCAGGCACTTCTGTCCTCCACTGCCTCCCGCAGTTTGATCAAACTCATGCTGGTAGCTTCAAGAACACCATCCAACCATCTCATCCTGTCTCGTCCCCTTCTCCTTGTGCCCTCCATCTTTCCCAACATCAGGGTCTTTTCCAGGGAGTCTTCTCTTCTCATGAGGTAGCCAAAGTCTTGGAGCCTCAGCTTCACGATCTGGCCTTCCAGTGAGCACTCAGGGCTGATTTCCTTAATAATGGATACGTTTGATCTTCTTGCAGTCCATGGGACTCTCAAGAGTCTCCTCCAGCACCATCATTCAAAAGCATCAATTCTTCGGCGATCAGCCTTCTTTATGGTCCAGCTCTCACTTCCATACATCACTACTGGGAAATCTATAGCTTTTACTATACGGACCTTTGTTGGCAAGGTGATGTCTCTACTTTTTAAGATGCTGTCTAAGTTTGGGACGCGGGTGGCGCTGTGGGTTAAAGCCTCAGCACCTAGGACTTGCCGATCGAAAGGTCGGCAGTTCGAATCCCCGCGGCGGGGTGCGCTCCCGTCATTCGGTCCCAGCGCCTGCCAACCTAGCAGTTCGAAAGCGCCTTCGGGTGCAAGTAGATAAATAGGGACTGCTTACCAGCGGGAAGGTAAACGGCGTTCCGTGTGCTGCGCTGGCTCGCCAGATGCAGCTTGTCACGCTGGCCACGTGACCCGGAAGTGTCTGCGGACAGAGCTGGCTCCCGGCCTCTAGAGTGAGATGAGTGCACAACCCTAGAGTCTGTCAAGACTGGCCCGTACGGGCAGGGGTACCTTTACCTTTACCTTTAAGTTTGTCATTGCTTTTCTCCCAAGAAGCAGGCGTCTTTTAATTTTGTGACTGCTGTCACCATCTGCAGTGATCATGGAGCCCAAGAAAGTAAAATCTCTTACTGCCTCCATTTCTTCCCCTTCTATTTGCCAGGAGGTGATGGGACCAGTGGCCATGATCTTCATTTTTTTGATGTTGAACTTCAGACCATATTTTGTGCTCCCCTCTTTCACCCTCAATAAAAGGTTCTTTAATTCCTCCTCACTTTCTGCCATCAAGGTTGTTAAGCTTGACTTTTGCTATAAGAAGCTGATGATCTGAGCCACAGTCAGCTCCAGGTCTTGTTTTTGCTGACTGTATAGAGCTTCTCCATCTTTGGCTGCAGAGAATATAATCAATCTGATTTCGATGCTGCCCATCTGGTGATGTCCATGTGTAGAGTCGTCTCTTGTGTTGTTGGAAAAGCGTGTTTGTGATGACCAGCTTGTTCTCTTGACAGAACTGTATTAGCCTTTGCCCTGCTTCGTTTTGAATTCCAAGGCCAAACTTGCCAGTTGTTCCTTTTATCTCTTGACTCCCTACTTTAGCATTCCAATCCCTTATAATGAGAAGAACATCCTTCTTTGGTGTCATTTCTATAAGGTGTTGTAAGTCTTCATAGAATTGGTCAATTTCAGTTTCTTCCGCACCAGTGGTTGGTGCATAAACTTGGATTACTGTGATGTTAAAAGGTCTGCCTTGGAGTCGTATCGAGATCATTCTATCATTTTTGAGATTGCATCCCAGTACAGCTTTCGCCACTCTTTTGTTGACTATGAGGGCCACTCCATTTCTTTTATGGGATTCTTGCCCACAGTAGTAGATATGATAGTCATCCGAACTGAATTCGCCCATTCCTGTCCATTTTAGTTCACTGATTCCCAGGATGTCAATATTTATTCTTGCCATCTCATTTTTGACCACATCCAACTTACCCAGGTTCATGGTTCTTACATTCCAGGTTCCTATGCAATATTTTTCTTTACAGCATTGGACTTTCCTTTCGCTTCCAGGCATATCCGCAACTGAGCGTCCTTTCGGCTTTGGCCCAGCCACTTCATCAGCTCTGGATCTACTTGTACTTGTCCTCCGCTCTTCCCCACTAGCATGTTGGACGCCTTCTGACCTGAGGGGCTCATCTTCCAGTGTCATAACTTTTATATGCCTGTTTTCTTTGTCCATGGAGTTTTCTTGGCAGGGATACTGGAGTGGATACTGGAGTGGTAGATCAAATATTATATGCTAAAAGAAGATCCTTAATCCTATTAGTAGAAAGCCACTTCCACCCTTCGGAGGA
The DNA here is from genome assembly GCF_964188315.1 of Podarcis muralis. Taxonomy (NCBI): domain Eukaryota; kingdom Metazoa; phylum Chordata; class Lepidosauria; order Squamata; family Lacertidae; genus Podarcis; species Podarcis muralis. The sequence goes on from NC_135662.1 coordinate 4,209,478, forward strand.
GGTGGAGTTGCGGGCTTCGTGGCCCCAGCCCCCACGTGATTGGGGGGATTTCAGGCTGCATCACCTCCTGACCAGCCAGTCAGCTGGCTCTGGGGGTGTGGCCTGCCTTATTTAAAGCAGGATGCCGCCGGTGACCCCGGAGGAGTTCCTAGTGATGTGCATCAGCAGGACTCCCCCTACTGGTGGTTAACCCTTCCCAGACTTCAAGTGGACGGGCTGAAGTCGGATATAGTCGGTTAGGACCAATGCCTAAGCCAATACCGCTCATCACCTGTAACCTATAAAGTTGTGGCCTTATTTAGCCCATTAACCTTAATAATTGTGTCATGTGAAGAACTTGTTGAACTAAATAAATGGAAATGGAATACAAGAAGAGGAGGTGTGGGGAAGTCCTGGAAAGATGTTATGGAAAATAAGGTCTAAAGTGTAAATGTTTTTTTTCTTTTTGTTTTTTTCTGGATTTTTTGAAAAATTCAATAAATATGTTATTAAAAAAATATATAATTGTGTCATGTGCCTTTATTTGCATGGGGGGGGGGGAAACTCGCCACGCAACTGAGCTGTTTTGAGAAAGGGCACACGCCACACCTTAAATGCACATTTAGAGCACATGGTTTTCCTCCAAGAATCCTGGGAGCTGTAGTTTGTTGAGAGTACTTGGGACTGTAGCTCCCATGAATGGGAGACAGCAGCCCCTGGCATTCTTTGGGGGAAAGTCCCTGGCTTTAAAAGCGCATCAAATGTACCATATTTTTCGCTCTATAAGACGCACCAGACCACAAGACGCACCTAGTTTTTGGAGGAGGAAAACAAGAAAAAATATATTCTGAATCTCAGAAGCCAGAACAGCAAGAGGGATCACTGTGCAGTGAAAGCAGCAATCCCTCTTGCTGTTCTGGCTTCTGGGATAGCTGCGCAGCCTGCATTCGCTCCATAAGACGCACACACATTTCCCCTTACTTTTTAGGAGGGGAAAAGTGAGTCTTATAGAGCCAAAAATATGGTACTTCAAATGTATTGTACAGATCGGTGTGGTAGGAAAGCCAAAGGGGGCAGGGAGAAAGAAAGAAGGTAAAAGCAAGGGCGGCGAATGGAAAAAGTTGGAGGGAGCTGAACAGTGAGTATAGCAAGGGGGCAAGCATGAGCAAATGCAGCTCTGTGAGTTTATAAAGCAGCATCTCTGATGCAGCCGAGGAGAGCACTAAATGGAAACATAAGCCCCATTATTCATTTGCATCACTTGTTGTACGTGCAAAAGAGCTTGTTCGCTTATAGCGAACTCTTTGTCAGTACAAAAGCTCCTGCGAGAGGCCTGTGCTGCGTCTCAGTGCGAACAAGAGACGTCCTGCTGTGCCTGTTCTCAGATCTCGAGTGGAGAGGCAATTCCTGTCACCGAATGACCTTGAGAAAGTTGCAACTTTGGAGTCAGAATTTGGTGGAAACAAAGCGCGGAAGTAACAGATGACCAGCAAAAAAAAAAGACATGAGTTCAACCAAAGCATCAGATCGTCCTCAAAATGGAAGTTCCTCGTGGAGATATATGCCAATGAATGAAAAATAAGCGAGATCATGCAATCTGTTCCAAGAAGGAAAAGTTTTTTTTAAAATAAATAAAAGAAGGTGGGAATGCCAAGGAAGAGTCTAAGATCTGCATATATTTTGGACGGGTAATCATTGTAGCATTCTTGAAACTGTCCAATCCAAATTTTTAAGGCAGATTTTTTCTGTATCATCTTGTGTCCCAAATGCAGCATTACGACTGGAGGCAAGTCTTCCCTCTGTAGAAGCTCAGTCCTGGCAAAGAACTCTTAATTATTGGCTCCGTCTAAATCTAAATCCACCCAGTCTACTGCCCTTAATGACACAAGACCCCCATAAAAGTGCGTGGTCTAAAATTGTGCACCAAAAATTCCTCTCCTGCGGACTCCACCCACGTCAGCTTCTCACAATGGGCTTTATTAAAGCAAAAAGGCTAATTGGACAGTGTTTGAAGGACAGAGCAACAGAACAATCTGGCCATTATAAAGAAACACTGTCCTTGATATGCCTCCCCCCCCCCTTCTCAGTTTGATTCCCTGGCACCATATTTGTATAAACTAACTATCCCAAAATACAGACGTGCCTTCACACTGGCCAGATTGGATGTGATGCCCTCTGCCATACTTGAGGGCAGATACAAAAATTCCAACTGAGAAAAGACTCTGCCCCTGTGGAGATGGCAATAGAGATTATCGTATCGTATTGTATCGTATCATATCTATGTTTCTGTGGCCCTTTCGACTTCACGTGCATCAAACTGAGCATGTGCAAAGACCTCTTAGCCTGGAATGAAGTCTGCAAGCTGCAATCTCACTCCAGATGGCATGGAATGAATGCATTTTGCTCTCTACTAAAACTTTGCAGAGTGCAACCACTCAGTCACACCTGCCTCATGAGTTGCTAAACATTTCAGTCATGGAACGGCTAAGGGAGCTGGGCATGTTTAGCCTGGAGAAGAGGAGGTGAAGGGGTGATATGATAGCCATGTTCAAATATATAAAAGGATGTCATATAGAGGAGGGAGAAAGGTTGTTTTCTGCTGCTCCAGAGAAGCGGACACGGAGCAATGGATCCAAACTACAAGAAAGAAGATTCCACCTAAACATTAGGAAGAACTTCCTGACAGTAAGAGCTGTTTGACAGTGGAATTTGCTGCCAAGGAGTGTGGTGGAGTCTCCTTCTTTGGAGGTCTTTAAGCAGAGGCTTGACAACCATATGTCAGGAGTGCTCTGATGGTGTTTCCTGCTTGGCAGGGGGTTGGACTCGATGGCCTTTGTGGTCTATTCCAACTCTATGATTCTATGATTCTATGGTATAGTCACCCTCTGGTCAGTATGATGCATCCAATTTCAAGTCTAGTTATTGAATCTGCAGCTGCATCTTCATCTAAGCAGGCCAAATAATTTCTCCTCTCAGTTCCTTCTACCCCGCCTTTTTTTACCCCGAAATACCTCGTGCAAAAAAAGAGATCCCTGATGAATATGTATAACCACATTGAATGCTCATAAACAATAAAATGAGACTACAAAACTTGTTAGCAGCTGTTACTGAGCCAAATACATGCCTGTCTCTATAATTATGTCGGGATGTGAGTTATACCCAAAGATGCCTCCCTCCCTCATTCAATGAGCCGGGCTCAGAGTTCTAGCTCATAAAAGGAGGATTTTAGTTATCATCGCCGCCTATATTGCAGATTTGATTTTCGCATTGGATAGGAAAGGGAATTGCAATTTATTTTTATCTTGCGTTATTGCTCACACAATTCAGTAGTCACTGGGGTTCGATCTGAGGAGGAGGAGGCAGAAATATCCTCAGACCAGCGCAACATCTTAAGGACGTCAGAAGATTAAACTCCCTCCAGTACACCAATGGTCCCATTTGAACATCATTTGTGACTTCCCCCAAATAATTCTGGGAACTGTAGTTTATTAAGGGTGTTTACGAGCTGGGTGTAGGAGAGCCCCTGTTTCCCTCCCAGACTTACATTTCCCAGAGTTCCCCAGGAAGAGGAACTGATTCTTAAAACTACTCTGGGAGAGGAACAGGAGGTCGACTCCTAACAACTCTTGGCACCCTTAAGAAACTACAGCTCCCAGAATTCCCAAGGGTAGCCATGGCTGCTTAAAGTGGTATCATAGTGCTTCAAATGTATGGTGTATACTGCAGGGGTCAGCAATGTATGGTGTATTCAGCAGGGGGCCGGTCCACTGTCCCTCAGACCTTGTGGGGGTGCAGACTATATTTTTTTTGGGGGGGGGAATGAACGAATTCCTATGCCCCACAAATAACCCAGAGATGCATTTTAAATAAAAGGAAACCTTCTACTCATGTAAAAAGGGACTGTTTACCTTCCCGCCAGAGCGATACCAATTTATCTACTTGCACTATGAGGTGCTTTCAAACTGCTAGGTTGCCAGGAACAGAGACCGAACAACGGGAGCTCACCCCATCGCAGGGATTCAAACCGCTGACCTTCTGATCGGCAAGTCCTAGGCTCTGTGGTTTAACCCACAGTGCCACCCACGTCCCTGTGAGCATATTTATAAGCAGTTTATTCAGCATAGGTAAAGGTAAAGGGACCCCTGACCATTAGGTCCAGTCGTGACCAACTCTGGGGTTGCGGTGCTCATCTCGCTTTATTGGCCGAGGGAGCCGGCATACAGCTTCCGGGTCATGTGGCCAGCATGAGTTTTCATATATATCATGACTTTTAGCATACATAGCATGATACATAGCATGATACATAGCATGACGTATGCTATTCAGCATCCGTCAGGAGAAAAAGAAACATGTCTGATCTCCTTCGTGTCCAAAGCAAGACAGATAAAGCAAAAGCTATACACAAACGGAAGTTCCCAGCAAGCTCTGCTGGAGTGTAAACAGACATGTGACATACAGCAATTCCACACGTCTGTTCTTAAGGTGGAACGGAATATCCCAACAGTGATACCCAGGGTGACCGCACCCAGGACACTCCCCGTCATCCGTACCTGCAAAGAGGTACCTGGTTCTGCACTGCGCTGCCTCTCCATCTGCTCACACGTGGAAACCTGGCTGACAGCCATGGCCCTTGGCAGGAACATCTCCCCAACGCTGGCCAAGCAGTCATTCGGCAAGGCGGCCAGGGGCACGGCGGCCAGTCCAAGCCAGGCTCTGGGGCCCAAAAACCCTCAGTGGCAGAGAGGACGGGGTTCCCTGTGTGGGGGTGCCTGCATCGCGCCCCCTCAGAATCATGCGCCTGGCCCTCCCCATGCTACACCCCTGCTTAAGTGGCTCGGAAAAGCCACATACAGCTCTGTCCACTCCCTGCCCCTCAGTATCTGCTGCCTGAGGCCACAACCTCACTCTGCCTCATGGAAGGGCTGGCCATAGTTGCATTGTTGTTTAGTTGTTTAGTCGTGTCCGACTCTTCGTGACCCCATGGACCAGAACATGCCAGGCCCTCCTGTATTCCACTGCCTCCTGCAGTTTGGTCAGACTCATGCTGGTAGCTTCGAGAACACTGTCCCACCATCTCGTCCTCTGTCATCCCCTTCTCCTTGTGCCCTCCATCTTTCCCAACATCAGGCTCTTTTCCAGGGAGTCTTCTCATCTCATGAGGTGGCCAAAGTCTTGGAGCCTCAGCTTCAGGATCTGTCCTTCCAGTGAGCACTCAGGGCTGATTTCCTTCAGAATGGATAGGTTTGATTTTCTTGCAGTCCATGGGACTCTCAAAGAGTCTCCTCCAGCACCAGAATTCAAAAGCATCCATTCTTTGGTGATCAGCCTTCTTTATGGTCCAGCTTTCACTTCCATACATCACTACTGGGAAAACCATAGCTTTTTGCATTACCAGGGAATTATGATAGTATTGCAATCCCTTTCTTAATGATCCCTAGCATTAAATTCACTTTTCACAAGCCTGTTGATACGGATTTCTTGTTTGCGGGTTCAGTGGTACCTTGGTTCTCAAATGCCTTGGTACTCAAACACCTTGGTTTCCAAACGCCAAAAACCCGGAAGTAAGTTTTCTGGTTTTTGAACATTTTTCAGAACCCGAACGTCCGATGAGGCTGTCGGTTATTGTTTCTGGGGCACCTGCACCAATCAGAAGCTGCGCCTTGGTTTTCGAACATTTCGGAAGTCAAACAGATTTCCGGAACGGATTAAGTTTGGCGCTTTTGTTTTTGCTATTTATTTTGCATTTTTGTTTTTGAGGCTTTTTTTGGTTCATTTGTTTTTGTGACTGTGTGGAACCCAGTTCAGCTACTGATTGATTGATTGTGTGACTGAGGAAACAAACATTCAAACAATGACTATCATCAAAGCAGATAAGATAAAAGAATAATTTTAATTTTCATCATCTACAATACTGTCTTATTTATTTTATAGTACAGTACATGGATTAATGCTTTCATTTTATGGATCAATGGTCTCATTAGATAGTAAAATCCATGTTAAATTGCTGTTTTAGGGGTTGTTTTTAAAAGTCTGGAATGGATTAATCCGTTTAGCTTTACTTTCTATGGGAAAGCGTGCAAACACTTTGGTTTTGGAACAGACTTCTGGAATGAATTGTGTTTGAGAACCAAGGTATCACTGTACTGCTTTTTCTCTTCCTGGCTCTCTCTCTCTCTCTCTCTCTCTCTCTCTCTCTCTCTCTCTCACACACACACACACACACACACACAACCTTCTATTTTCCACCTTCTTTAAGTAGGCAAACCACTTTGACAGTTCCCATCAGAGAAAAATTGTCAGCTTCTCTGAAAGGCAGCGGGAAACAAAATAAAACCAAATCAGACGTTTAGCTCTCTCTGATTTGATCCATCCCTCATTGTGTTTTATCTTAAATTCTCAGAAATTAAGCGTGGAGTCAAATCAGCAAAAACAATCTTCTTGAGTCAGACAAATATTACAAAAACATCCCACTCTAAGCTAATATTAATTGGATCAGATTAATGGATGTTAGAAAGGAGGTGTGTAGGAACTCACAAAAATAATTTAATTGCATTGCAATTGCATGGCATTATAGGTTTATATATTAGATGGCTTTATTGAAACATTGGTGTTTTTTTAAAAAATGGAATATTATTAATACATTTCTTGGCATGACAAGATTTTTAATAAACTTTCTGAAAGTGTAAAAGTAATAGGACAAGATATTTGGAGAGTATAGGTGAAAACACCTAAAATTTAAACTAGGGGTGATTTTTCAAGCTACATTCTGTTAGAAATCATAGAGTTGTAGAGTTAAAAGGGACCCCAAGGATCATCTAGTCCAACCCCTGCAATGCAGGGGGTTCTTGGGCACCTCCTGAGATCCACAGGCTAGTGGCAGGTGGGAGTTGTTATTCACTATAACATTCACCCATTAGGTTGCTGCTTAAATGGTTCTGACCAGTTCTGCAGTCAAGCCACACACTTGCATACACCACACTGGCCTCGCTGATAATGAGTTTTACAGAAATTACATGCCACTACACAAACTTAAATGTTCTTGTTGTGTCTTTCCTCCACAGTGGAACCCATGACAGCGCTCATCTAGGCAATGCCCCTCCCCCAGGCCTGCTTAGCTTCAGCAGGGAGGTGCCTTCAGACTATGCTGTGAACTGGGATGCTAAGAAGAGGGGAAGAGAGAGGAGCAGAGGAGAGGGGAAAGGAGAGAACAGAAAAGAGGGGAGGAGAGGCGAAGAAGGGAAAGGAGAGGAGAAGAAGGGAAGTGTGATGGCCTGGGATTCGGACTCGGATGCAGAACCTGAGGAATCCCAGCCTGCACAGGATTCCCCGCCTCCAGAACCAGCTGAGCCGGGGCTGGGGCATGAGGCTGAAGGGTCCTCACCTGTGCTGGATCCTCAGGTGCAGGCACCAGCTGAGTCTGCTCTGGCTCCTGAGGTGATGGAGGACCCATTGCCTGCAGGTGCTCCACTCTCAGCCCCGTCAGAGGAAGCTGAGGTTGCCTCCGAGTCCAGTAACCCTCCAGCCTCTCCTGAGCTGCAGAGGCTCAGGGCAGAGAGGTGGAGGGAATTAAATTCCCGCAGGAGGAGTGCTCGCCTCCAGGCCAGGAGAGGCGAGTCACCTGAGGATCGGGTCCGCCCTGTGCCTCGGGGCAGATAAAAGCCAGCCAGCCTCAGTCCCAAGTTGCGGGAGCAACTTCGCTGGTTGTCAGTTCCTGCCTGAACCCTGTCCTGCTTCCCTGCTGGAGCTCCTGACCTCACCCGACTACCTGCCCTGCATCCAGCTTCAACTTCTTCGGACTGCCTCCATACAGCAACTTCGACCTCGGACTGGACTTCCTGGTCCACTCAAACTTGCCCCCAAGGAATCTCACAGGATAGATGCATTCCAATCATTCATGCAAATAAGGAGAAGACAAGAAACAGAAGAGTGCAACAGAACTCTGCCCACCAGCAATTCCCAGCATTTAGAGGCATCCTGCCTTTGATAAAAAAATGTGATTTTCTATATATGAACCATGAAGCCATAAACAAAGGAAGCTGCTTCATATATGGTCACATCATTGGCCCAACAAGCTCAGTATTGTCCACAGTTGCTATCAGCACCTCTCCAGGATTTCAGACAGCGGAATACTCCAGGCCAACCTGCGGATGCCAGAGACTGAATTCGGTACCTGATGCATCCAAAGCAGATACTCAACTTCCCTTTAGCATTTGCATGAAGATAAGAAGAGCCTGCTGGATCTGGCCAATGCCCCATCTAGACCAGCATGATGTCCTAACAGTGGCCAACCAGATGCTTATGGGTAGCCCATAACCTGAGCACAACAGCACTCTGCCCATCAGCTGGCATTCAGAGACAACACTCTGGCATTCAGAGACAAATCCTCTGCCAGTGGAGGGAGAAAATCGCCATTGTGGCTAGCAACCAGTTGTTGTTTAGTCGTTTAGTTGTTGTTTAGTCGTTTAGTCGTTTAGTCGTGTCCGCCTCTTCGTGACCCCATGGACCAGAGCATGCCAGGCACTCCTGTCTTCCACTGCCTCCCGCAGTTTGGTCAAACTCATGCTGGTAGCTTCTAGAACACTGTCCCACCATCTCGTCCTCTGTCGTCCCCTTCTCCTTGTGCCCTCCATCTTTCCCAACATCAGGGTCTTTTCCAGGGAGTCTTCTCTTCTCACGAGGTGGCCAAAGTCTTGGAGCCTCAGCTTCAGGATCTGTCCTTCCAGTGAGCACTCAGGGCTGAATTCCTTCAGAATGGAGAGGTTTGATCTTCTTGCAGTCCATGGGACTCTCAAGAGTCTCCTCCAGCAGCCAGTGGTAGTCTTCTCCAAAGTGCTTGCCTTGCCTGCAGATGGACTGGGGTTCAATCCCTGGTGTCTCCAGGTAAAGGCTGGGGAAAATAACCTGAGACCCTGAAAGGCTGCTGCCAATCAGTGTTGACAATATTGGTGTCAGGCGTCAGAGGATCCAACCAGTAGCGTAGGAAGGGACCAGTAGCGGGACGCCCCGGGTCCCACTCTGTTTGTTTGGTTTGTTGTTTATTGAATACAATAAAATTCAACAGTCATTTACCCAACACTCTGCCGAGCATTGACTTCCCTCCTTCCCTCCAAAAGGTTTTCTTTATTCAGTTCCATTTCCACAGTTTCTTATTATATCCGGTCCTATCTACGTCATAAGATTTATTTTAGTCCTGCCAGTGTATTCAAATTTCTACAATTATTATTTATGTAACCCATAAATTTACTCCATTCTTTTTGGAATTTTGTTTCCTCCTGATTTTGGATCCTGCAGGTTACTTTTGCTAGTTTTTGCCTAGTAATTGGCCATATATTGAAATTTTGAAATTGAAATTGAAATACTTTATTGTCACTTGTACAACTTGTATACAGTGAGATTACACAATCACCCCCCCACTCAGCTCTCTTAGTCTTAATTCCCCTCGTTTACTGACGCACGCACACCAAACTCGAAAGTCAGTTGCCCTGTTGTTGTCTTTTCATTCATCAGCCTAACAGCCCAGGATAGAAGCTGTTCTTTACCCTGTTGGTGCGACTAATCATGCTTCTATATCTTCTGCCCGAGGGCAGGAGATCAAGAAAGTGCCGGCCAGGGTGTGAATCATCCCTGAGAATTTTCCTCACTCTCCCGAGGCAACATTCTTCCACAATGTCATCCAGTAGATTCACGGGACAGCCCATAATATCTTGTGCTGTATTCACCACCCTCTGTAGGCACTTCCTAGCAGTTGATGTCAAACCAGTGTACCACACGGTGATGCAGTATGAAAGGACACTTTCTATTGTGGACCGGTAGAATGAGATTATCAAAAGTTGATTGACATCATTCTTCCGCAATACTCTGAGGAGATGGAGTCTCTGTTGGGCTTTCTTAACCACCTGGGTTATATTGATTTTCCAAGTAAGCTCTTCACTGAGATAAACTCCTAGGAATTTAATATGGAATTTGCCATATCTCTTTGGCAGAGCATTTGCCTTGCATAAAGAAGGTCCCATTTTAAATCTCCAGGTAGGGCTGGGAATGTCCCCTGTATAAAACCCTAGATCCCCCAATGGTCTGACTCTGTATACAGCAGATTCAAATGTTCCTGTTTTCCTAAAGCATTTGTTATTTCATGGAAGGCTGTGGTACTCAGGGAACCCACTAGGTGGCAGTGTTGCGCAGCCATGAAAGATCTTTTATGTTTGCAGGTCTTATCAGATATTATCCTTTGTGATGTACCTGACGGGACACACTGTTCCGTGCTTTAAAAGAAGGAGGTTTTGTTCTTCCCTGTGCTAGGGGTGGGAAGGAACTCGTTGGGTCTTTTCACAGTGAGCCGACCGGGTCTGACATTCCCAAGCCGGCTTGTACATTGGTACACAACTCTTGGATTTTTGCAATGCCTTTTTGATGTGCAAAATGGGAGCGTAGAAATGCAGATTTTAAGTAAAGGATAGGCGCAAAATGCACATTTCACTGGTGAATGCAACAAAAGCATGCATTTTATGCAAAAAGATGTGTGTATATTTTATTTTTAAAGTGCACACAGAATGCATACAGTGGGATAGAACAGCCTGCAATGCCACACAACAGGGTGGAAGTGATTGACGACTGAGTGCTGGCAAAACCATAGCCAGTAGCCATTGATAGTCCTCTCCTCCATGAAACTGTCTAATCCTCTTTTAAAGCCATCCAAGTTGATGGCTATCCTGTGGCAGGGAGTTCCATAGTCTAACTATGCAGTGTGTGAAGAACTTTCTTTGACCTGTCATGAATCTTCCAACATTCAAATACATGGCAATGCAATGAGATAGATTAGGCTGGAAGACAGTGATGGATTTGCCAGATAAGGTTACCAGATTTTTTTCAAAGAATCCGGGGACACTTCTTTTTTTGAAAGGAGAAAAAAAAGTTATTTTTTTTAAAAAGTTATTATTATTATTCTTATTTAAAAAGAAGTGATATCTTCTCTTCTGTGGTCTCCTCTGTCACATGGCCTTCCTCAGGGCCCTGGCCTGCTCTCTTGGAGCGCTAGCCGCCATGGAGTAATCTCGGGCCGGGCCTGGGCTCAGCCACATGTCCTTGCCCTCCTACCTCTCCTCCTCAGCTCGGCAAGGTCAGGGCTCCCCTCTTTTTTTCTCCTTCTTCCTTCTCTCTCTTCCTTCTCCTTCTCCTCTCCTCCTTGTCCCTGCGTCGGCTCCGGGGTTTTCCTGGCCCCGGAGCACCACTGGGCAGTTGGCCAGTCGGCTGGGCTCTCTTGCACCCAGCTCAATTTGGGTCATAGGGTGGGGGTCAGCGGTTCTCCCAGTTGACGTGCCAGGTGTCCCCGGTTCCCCCTTGGCTGTGGCGGCGGCAGCAACAGTCTGAGCAGCCCGGAGCCAGCCTGGTAGCGCAGTTGGCTCTGGCTGGCTTCAGGAGCTGCTCGCTGCCATGGCGCCCGCCATTTTGCCTTGCCGGAAGTCCCCATATGATGTGTCTTGTGCCGTTGAACCAATCACGCAACATTCATTCCCTACTAATAAATCTACAACACTTAAAATATAAATCCGGGGACATTAAATGAAATCCGGGGACATTCCAGGGACGGATTTTGTCCGGGGACAGATTTGTAAATCCGGGGACTGTACCTGAGAAACGGGGATGTCTGGTAACCGTACTTTAAGATTGCCTGAGTGTCTCTTCACCAAGTAGGATTTTGAATCATCTCCAGTTCAGGTTTAGGATTGTCAACCCAGTGGGAGAAAAAAAAAAGTGGACTGGCTTGATTCTGCCCCCTGTTCAGCACCTGAGTCTGCAAAAATGAGGGTGAGGATCTTTAGGAGGCCTTGAGACCAGACATTGCCATGTGCTGATGTTGAGATACCAAACCACCAGTAAAAGCACCGTCTCAGAAGTTGATTGGGAAGTTGACAATCTTATTCAGACCTGACGCTGCCCACTGGTTATCAGCCGGCTGATGGCAACATTCTGTCATGCCAAACACATGGCTTCCTGCCACAGATCTGAAAATGACAATGAAATTCACCCAGCTGTTGCCTCGACAAATACTAGTTATTTGCCACACTGGAGATTTCTGCTAACATACTGTTCAGCTCTCATCTAAGCCACTGCTAACAGACATTTATCCAGCTAGCATTATCTGTTGGATAACGCTGGCTTTGAGTTTCAACTACATGTCAGCTTTCAGTTTCCAGAGCGGTCTTTAAAAGTGTAAATGTAAGTTGATGTTTTAAAAACAGAAAACAAAATAGTTGATGCATAGATTCAGATTCCGTTCAGATTCTGTCCAGATTCCATTGTCTCTCGGACAGGCGGATGCCAACAAACACTTGCTTTGTAGATATCATAGTGTTAAATCTTGCTACTGCAATTTTGGGTTGTTAATAATGTTAATTATTTGGGTTGTTCATAAAAAATGTTCTGCCTGGACACTGAGGTCCAGTGCCGAGGGCCTTCTGGTGGTTCCCTTGCTGCAAGAAGCCAAGTTACAGGGAACCAGGCAGAGGGCCTTCTTGGTAGTGGCACCCGCCCTGTGGAACACCCTCCCACCAGATGTTAAAGAGAACAACAACTACCAGACTTTTAGAAGACATCTGAAGGCAGCCCTGTTTAGGGAAGCTTTTAATGTTTGATGCATTACGGTATTTTAATATTTTGTTGGAAACTGCCCAGAGTGGCTGGGGAAACCCAGCCAGATGGGCGGGGTATAAATAATACAGTAAATTATTATTATTACAGTCATACCTGGAGTTGAATGTGCTTTGGGTTGAATGCGTTCGAGTTGCGCTCCGCGGCAACCCGTAAGTAACAAAGCGCGTTACTTCTGGGTTTCGCCGCTCACGCATGCACAGACACTCAAAATGATGTCACACACATGCACGGAAGCAGCAAACCACGACCCGCACACGTGCACCCATGCCATCGTGTCTTACATTCCGTTCGGGATGCGAACGGGGCTCCGGAACGGATCCCGTTTGCATCCTGAGGTACCACTGTTGTTTATTATTATTATTATTATTATTATTATTATTATTATTATTATTATTATTATTGGATTAGGAGGAGGAGAAGTAGTCAATAAAGGGACACAATCCCACTGTGATGACCTGGGAGTCTGATTCAGAGGCTGAGCCTGAGGAGTCCCAGCCTGCACAGGAGTCCCTGCTTCCAGGGCCGGCTGAGCTGGGGCAGGGCCTTGAATCTGAAGGGTCCTCACCTGTGCTGGATCCTCAGGAGCAGGCACCAGCTGAATCCGCTTTGGCTCCGGAGGTGATCGAGGACCCATTGCCTGCAGGTGCTCCTCTCCCAGCCCCGTCAGGGGAAGCTGAGGTTGCCTCTGGGTCCGGTAACCCTCCAGCCTCTCCTGAGCTGCAGAGGCTCAGGGCAGAGAGGCGGAGGGAACTAAGTTCTCGCAGGAGGAGTGCTCGCCTCCAGGCCAGGAGAGGCGAGTCACCTGAGGACCGGGGCCACCCTAGGCCTCAGAGGAGATAAAGGCCAGCCCGCCCAGTCCTAGGTTGCGGGAGCAACATCGTTGGTAACCTATTCCTGCCAGCACCCTGACCTGCTCTTCCAGAGTTCCTGACCACGCCTGGCTCCTAGCCTTGGACCCCGCTTTGCCCTTGACGGACAGCCTCCATACCCTCGACCTAGGACCGGACTCAGACCACGGCGCATGGTACCCCCCCCCCCCGGGGACCAGCACACCCACTCTCCCAACCGTCCCAGTAAAACAAGACATGGGGATGGGAGGATCCTAACTCAGTGGTAGAAGACGTGCTTTTTATTCAGGAGTTCCCAGGGTTCAGTCCCCAAGTGGACCTCCAGGAAAGGAAAGGAGAGACCCTAGTCTGAAAGCCTGCAGAGCTCCTGCCAGTCAGTGTAGACCAGAGCTTTCCAGAGTGTGTGTAGGTGTGTCACACAAACACTCCCTCTGCTCCTTCTGGGGCTGGAAAGAGGCAAGTTTCTTCTTTCTTTGGCGATCCCTGGCAGCCAAGTAAGATTGTCTTCCATAAACACAGCTTTAACAGTGAGGCCAATTCTGGATCCACATGTCCTTCCACAGTGGGGACATTTGATCATGGTGGAGGGAGTTGATCATGGTGAGGGTTTGCCATGCGTGCCTTCCTCTTAGCACGTTTCTCCCTTGCATCCTGAGTTCAAGTGTCTTCCAACCCCACGACACCTATGGTAACGGCTGTTCTCCAACTGGAGCGCTCGCAGGCCAGCATTTCCCAATTGGCGGTGTCTATACTACATTTTCTTAGAATTGCCTTGAGAGAGTCTTTGAAGCTCTTTTGTTGACCACCAGCATTACGCTTCCAGGGGCTAGCTTAGCCTCTGGTTTGCTAGCAAAACTGAATTGCTATGTCGCAAAATGATGCACGTCTAAAAAGTGTGTCGCCAAGGTGGAAAGTCCGGGAAGCTCTGGTGCAGACAATAATGAGCCACATGGACCAATGACCTATTTCAGTATCGGCCAACTTCCTAGGTTGTTGTTGTTTAGTCATGTAGTCGTGTCTGACTCTTTGTGACCCCATGGACCAGAGCACGCCAGGCCCTCCTGTCTTCCACTGCCTCCCGCAGTTTGGTCAAACTCATGCTGGTAGCTTTGAGAACACTGTCCAACCATCTCGTCCTCTGTCATCCCCTTCTCCTTGTGCCCTCCATCTTTCCCAACATCAGGGTCTTTTCCAGGGAGTCTTCTCTTCTCATGAGGTGGCCAAAGTCTTGGAGCCTCAGCTTCAGGATCTGTCCTTTCAGTGAGCACTCAGGGCTGATTTCCTTCAGAATGAAGAGGTTTGATCTTCTTGCAGTCCATGGGACTCTCAAGAGTCTCCTCCAGCACCAGCTTCCTAGGTTCCTAGAGAGCAGACATAATATTAACCAGTGCTAGGAAAGCAAACACGTAAAAAGCTTGAGGTGGTCCAGAGAGTTTCTCAATTTTGATGCAATGTGGTCTTCAACTTCAGCTGCTGCCAGGAGGCATGTCTATATGCAGAGCAGATACTCTGTCTCTGAGCTATGACCCTCCTCCGTTGTCATCCTCTGGCAGGCACTTATGGAGGGAGGGGTGGTGCAGACATATACCCCAAACCGTGTATGTGAAGCCAGTTCAGGGATGGGGAGGAGACTGTGGCTGCCATGACACTGATCCAAGGGGGCTCTTTTAGACATTTTCATTTCAAGCATGCACCTATTAGTGACGTACATTCCATTGAAAAACCGAATGAATAACAAAATCAATGAGCTGCATTCATTTCACTCTTTTCAGTTTCAGAAATGAATGGGCATTTGAACAAATGAATGAAAATCCGCTTGTTTCTTGCTTGTCTCAAATGGGGCTCCACTGGAACAGTCTGTACATACTGCAGGAAGGTCACAAAGAGGAGAGGCTGTAAGAAAGAGGATTTGGGGCTGTGTTTTCCTGGCTTTTAAATGGCCACTAAAATGGGGTGTCCTTCAACTCATCTATCTGAAATTTGGCAGATCTGAATCTTTTCAAGAGGGGGTGCTAAAATTGCGAGAGGGAAAACCACACCAAGATACAGCTATTGGGTTATGAGGAGGTATGTTCATGACGGCATGGGCTCTGACCAATAGGCACTCATCCCAGCCAGTTTTCCCTTGTAAGCTTTGAAGCCTGGATAGTATTTCTCTAAAACTTGCTCTAGGATGCGAAAACCATCACCGTTGCTGAAAACATTGCTTCTGCTTTCATCTAAAAGGGTAGAATCACCTTACCGTTATAGACACACACTTATAACTGACATCTCCACTTTCCCTTGTACAACAAATGAGTGGAGTTTACAGGAACCAGAGATTACAACATGCATTTTTGCGCTGTCCTATTAGGATAATGTTGCTGTTTCATCATTTCTGTTAATGCGACATAAAGGCCATTTGTAACTTTGAAGAAAGACTATTAGCAGTGACAGCAGGAAAAGATGAAGAAAAACTCTTATTTGTGTAATGTCCCAATAACCATGTCTCTCTCTCTCTCTCCCCCCCCCCACCTCTCTCTCCTGCTCGGACATTCAGAAGATATGTTCCTTTGGAGGCTGTTGGAGGAATTCTCCGCAGAGCTCCCGTCCTAATTAATGAACTTTAAAAATGCTTCCAATGGAACAATTTTAACGTTGATCCATAAAACTGACAGCAAAAGGAGATGTTTATTAGCAGTGACGCTTGGAGGGAGCCCAGCCGTGCCATTCCCCAGAGGATCTCTCTCTGAAATGCTAGGCAGATGCAGAAAGAAAGTTGTTGCAACATTTAACTTTGATTCCGCAGGTAACTGCCTCTTGAAAAACACTTACCATGGTGCATTATATCTCAGCTCACACAGAAGCCAGCAGACGAGTCTCCGTATGGTGAGAATTCTCCTGCAACAGCCACGAGGAGCGATAGTGGTGATAGAAGACTATAGGTGAGCAAAGGCATACCTAATGACTTAGGGCATTCCAGAAAGCAACCTGGATGTTGTATAAAGGAATCTGGCTGAGTGCAAAGGAAACAGGAGGATGGGAAAATAAAAAAAAACCTGTCCGCAGCAGAGTTGATGGGATGGGGTGGAATCTAGGAGAATTCCATCTTCTCCCTAGAATGTCCTCTCTGTGGACAGCACCATCTTGGGTTTCTTTAAGATGGCTTCACTCAGTGGTTGTCAGGATGCTGTCAGGGCTCCTGGCTGGTTGCCCAGGAGTGTATAAAGACAAGGGAAAGTTTATTATGGTCCTTTTTTTATTTCAAACTTTATAGAGCCTCTTGGATGCTGGTCTTGTCCTGAGTGAATCTCCACCCTCCGTCTCTCCCACTTACTCATTCGCCGTCATCATCACCTCCTCTACGAGTGCCGCTAAGCGCCCTCTGTCTTTGAGCTCTTTGCTCTCCTGCTTTTAAGGCTCGCCGGGTTCTGGGAGATGGAGGGTCTGGAATGCTTTCTCATGACAACATGTCAGCCGGGTGTTGTTCTGGCTTTCCTGTGATTTCCCAGCTTTCCCCCTCATCTGCCTCTGAGCTGTGACCTCCTTCAAACCCATGTTGCAAATCTACACTGTCTTCCTCTTCCTCCTCCCTGGAAGGGCCAGGATGGGGAGGTGGTGTCCACCATTCCTTCTCTGCCCAGTCCCTGACAGTGGTAGAACATCTCCTTTGCATTCAGAAGATCCCAAGTCCATCTCTCAGTACCCACAGGTTTGACTGGGAGAGGCCCCTGTCACAAGCCCTGGAGAGCTGCTGTCACTCAGTGTAGGGAATATGGACCTAGATTGACCAGTGGTCTTACTTACATTCAGGGGGGGGGTCTGTTTAGGACTCAGTGATGTCCAAACATTTTTCAAAGAGGGCCAGATTTGATGAAGTGAAGGGCCATGAGGGCCAACTGAAGTTGTTGACCTTTTTTTAAGATTGAAGTTGTTGAGCTTTTTTATGATTTTACCCCAAAGTTGTTGAGGCGAATTAAACCAACCTGCAGGTCAGATTAGGCCCCCGAAATGGACTTTGGACAAGCCTGGTTTAGGGAGAATGTTGGGTGGGATTAGAGATTTGTGCAGTGCTTTCTTCCTGGGGGTACGCAGGGGTACGCATACCCCCTAAACATTTTGTGAATCTAAGTTTGGCGTCATTAAGGGGCTGTATTTCAATATGAGTAGGAAAATGAGAGTGCACCTAAACTTTTATTGGGGGGGGGGGGAGCACTGGATTTATGACTCTGCCAAGTTCAGTTTCTCTCTCTTATTTTTCCAATCTTAGGTTCAGTTCTTAATAGTTCCACATCAGTTTGTGAATCCTTTTTAAAAAAGTCTTCGTGAAGATTCACCAGCATTTTCATGCAAAAATAAATAAATCTTAAATGCACGTTTCTGTAGGTAATTTTACCCAATATTCACATTTCCCCCCCAAACAATTCCCCCAAATATAACACATTTTTCTATATTATTGTCCTGAATAGATGCGTTTTTAGGCACACTTTACTGCAGTATATGCAGTTTTGTAGCGTTTACTTGGTTCGAAAACTGCATTGAGAATTTCAGAGGAGTGCGAACTTCAAAGGATGAGCGTGTTTCAGTTTGCGCACTATTTCAGGAAGGGCAAATCAAGTTGATTTGCCTTTAAATGCAAAACTTAACTGAATTCCTTCCCCATACCTAGGTGGAATATTACTGGGCATTTTTTTAAAATCCATCTATGGAGATTTCCCAAACCGTTCTGATTTTCCATTGTGTGTGACAACTGGTAGCACCTCCCTCTCTCCCCCCCCCTCTCTCACACACACACGGACACAGAGATTCCGTGATCTCCATCAAACCCAAGTTCTTCCATTTTCATAGTGCCTGCAGCTGGACACCACATGTGAAATTGTGCCATATGGTTGAAATTTGTTTTTGCTTTTAAAAAAACCAACCCTAGATAAATCGATTTAATCAGCATCCTTAATCATCTTAAAATGTTGAATAGCTTAACATCCCTAATTGCCCTGTATGAAGAAGCGAGGTGCAGTTTTCTGTTGACAAATGTATAAAGGCATCCCAGTATCCACAGCAGAGTTACACAAATACACAAAGCAATATTGTGAAATGATGACATTCGTGTGTTTGTCTGTGTGTGCTTTAAAGTCCTCTTTTCCCTATCAGATTAAAGTATTAATTTTCTAATGAGAAGGGATTCTTTGCAGCAGCGGCAGCAGCAGCATTGACTGATGCCCCCATAAAACGGTAGAGCTAATATGCCTAGTCCAAAATCACTTTTGTGCTTTGCTGCTCTCCCTTGTGGCCTGATGCAAATTCTATTGAATTTACAAAAAGACAGGGACCTAGTAATTCAGTGAGGCAATTCTCACAACCCAGGAGAATTAAGTGAGTAACACACACACATACACAGAGAGCATTGCTACTTGTGGAGATTGGAATTGTTCATAGCTTAGGCTGCTATAGTGAATCATACTAAGGACTGGTTTAGTGTGTGAAGGAACAGGGTTACTACTCAGAACTAGAGCGTGTGATATGTACTGTGTATACAACACCTGAAGTTCAAACCCTGGTATCATCACTCTCTACTCAATCCCTCCCCCTCAGCTCAGAGAAAGTCTCAGAAGTGGAAGAACTTTCACCACACACTCTAGGATTTTCCAGGATATAGGAGAATGCTTTTCCTGATTCCACAGATTCAGAGAGTCCCCAATACAGTTCCAACATAGCAAAAAAAATTATAATTCTATTTTTTAAATTTCTATGCCATCCTTCATCCAAGGATCTCGAAGGGGTTTACAGTATAAAAACACAGCAATATATACCATAGAAACAAAGAAAAATAACACCGCTCCCCTCCCAGTTAAAAAGGCCAACAATTTTTTTAAGCCAGCAAAGGCCTGGGAAAAGATATATCTTTTTGTCTGGTGCCTAAAGGGAAGTAATGAAGGCGCCTAGCAAGCCTCCTTTGAGAGAGCATTCCACAAACAGGGAGTCACCATAGAAATGGCCCATTCTTGTGTTGCCACCCTCCAGACTTCCCATGGAGGAGGCAGGTGAAAAAAAGGGTCTCAGACTATGATTGCGAGGTCTGGGTCTCTTCATAAAAGGAGAGGCAGTCCTTGAGGTCTTGTAGTCTTGAGCCGTTTAACATAGGGATTGGGCCCAGCTAGCCCAGCACGACAAGGCTGTATTTTGTCTCCCTGCTTATTTAACTTATATGCAGAATTCATCATGCGAAAAGCTGGGTTGGATGAATCCCAAACCGGAATTAAGATTGCCAGAAGAAATATCAACAACCTCAGATATGCAGATGACACAACCTTGATGACAGAAGGTGAGGAGGAATTAAAGAACCTTTTAATGAGGGTGAAAGAGGGGAGCACAAAATATGGGCTGAAGCTCAACATCAAAAAAACGAAGATCATGGCCACTGGTCCCATCACCTCCTGGCAAATAGAAGGGGAAGAAATGGAGGCAGTGAGAGATTTTACTTTCTTGGGCTCCATGATCACTGCAGATGGTGACAGCAGTCACGAAATTAAAAGACGCCTGCTTCTTGGGAGAAAAGCAATGAGAAACCTAGACAGCATCTTAAAAAGTAGAGACATCACCTTGCCGACAAAGGTCCGTATAGTAAAAGCTATGGATTTCCCAGTAGTGATGTATGGAAGTGAGAGCTGGACCATCAAGAAGGCTGATAGCCGAAGAATTGATGCTTTTTAATTCTGGTGCTGGAGGAGACTCTTGAGAGTCCCATGTACTGCAAGTAGATCAAACCTCTCCATTCCTAAGGAAATCAGCCCTGAGTGCTCACTGGAAGGAAAGATCCTGAAGCTGAGGCTCCAATACTTTGGCCGCCTCATGAGAAGAGAAGACTCCCTGGAAAAGATCCTGATATTGGGAAAGATGGAGGGCACAAGGAGAAGAGGACAACGGAGGATGAGATGGTTGGACAGTGTTCTCGAAGTTACCAGCATGAGTTTGACCAAACTGTGGAGGCAGTGGAAGACAGGAGTGCCTGGCATGCTCTGGTCCATGGGGTCACGACTAAACAACTAAACAACAACAACAACAAGCCCAGCATCCTGTTCTCACAGAGGCCAATGAGATGACAGAGGCAGTGTGCCTCTGAATATCAGTTATTAGGAATCACAGGTGGATAGAGGGCTCTTACATTCAGGGCTTGCTTGTGGGCTTCCTATAGGCATTTGGTTGGCCACTGTGAGGGAACAGGATATAAGACTAGTTGGGCTGCTATGTTTTTATTTGGACTGAGTGATGAAAAATTTTATTGGCTGCCCTCTAACCCCGTCTTTCCTTGCCTTTTCGGGATTTTCTCCCTCTACTCTAGCTGAAGCCAGCTCTCCCAGCAGAACCCCTGATGGCAGGAATCTGGGAAACTTATTTAGTAGCAAAGGATTCTGGTAGTTGTGTCAAGCACCGTCATTAGGCCCAGCCCTGTATAGCAACATTTGCCTTCTGTAGCTGCTGGATGAAAAAGCCGTAGGCAAGGCATATTTTAATAGATCAACTGGGATAAGGGGAAATAGCTGTCTTGGGATTGATTTGTCTCCTCCTGGCTTGTAATTAAAATTTGAAAAATCTCTCCTGGGTAATGAGCAGAAGATACTCTGGGGATGTCACTTACACACACTGCCATTAAGGAGTCCATCTCCGTTACAAGAAACCATTATCTGATATTAATGCAAAATGTCGAGAAACTACACTGGAAGTGGAATCTTCCCCTTAAAGCCAGAGAGGGAGACAGAGACTACCCCTCCCTTCTCTGTTTGCCGGCAGACTCAAGTATTAATATCTAGTCTGATCTTTCTTCTAGCAAGAGGGCAGTGACTAAAAATAATGTGGAAAGGTCGTGGAGGGCAAAACTGTTGGTAATAAGAAGCAACATCCTCATTTCATTCCTGTTTGAGACAAGGCTTGTTATCAAAGTCTTGCTTTAGAACTAGCATATTAGGTGTGGAGTGGGTGGCGCTGTGGTCTAAACCACTGAGCCTCTTGGGCTTGTTGATCGGAAGGCTGTTAGTTCGAATCTGTGCGATGGAGTGAGCTCCTGCTGCTCTGTCCAAGCTCCTGCCAATCTAGCAGTTCAAAAGCACAACAGTGCAAGTAGATAAATAGGCACCACTGTGGCGGGAAGGTAAACAGTGTTTCCATGTGCTCTGGTTTTCATCATGGTGTCCCATTGCGCCAGAAGCAGTTTAGTCCTGCTGGCCACATGACCTGTAAAGCTGTCTGTGGACTAACACCGGCTCCCTCGGCCTGAAAGCAAGACGAGCGCCGGAACCCCATAGTCACCTTTGACAAGACTTAACCATCCAGGGGTCCTTTAACTTTACCTTTTATCAAGTGTAGGAGATCTCAACCCTGGAGAAGAGAAGGAACTAAGACCCCTCCTTTCTTCACTCCTACAGGTTCAGCCTGTCCACTCCTTTCCCCTTTTGCTGGAGCCACCCCTACCTCAAACCCTCACTGTCCACCTCTCCATCTAGCCACATCCACCCAACTTTGTCCACACTCACAGCTAGGAAGTGACTGCATACTGGAGCCAGGTGCCAAGCCAGGGAAATTCTCCTGTGAGCCTCCCCTAACAATCCATAATTCAGCTCCTTTCCACTTATAACAGGCATGGCTAACTTGCGGACCTCCTTCAGGTGTTCCTAGACTCCACCAGTCCCATCCAGCATGGCTAGTGCTCATGGATGGTGGTAATTGTAGTCCAACAACCTCGGAAGGACCACAGGTCAACCTGTAATGATACCATGAAGTAAGAAGACTCACAATAAGGCAACAGCGGAGAGATTGCTAGAACCATCAAGGGGAAAGTTTTTCCACCTGCTTTTCCCCACCTCTATATAATAAGGTGGAGTTGCTGCTTAAGGTGGAGTTCCTTGCTCTTTTAAACTTTGTTGTTGTTGGCAAGAAGATGAATGTTTTTAGAATCAAGGAATCCAAGTTCTGACCCCTGGGTTTGGCTTTTGTTTTCTTTGGGCTGTTCCTATTTTTAATGGGTTTTGTTTTCTCTTCTGTCTACACAATGTTCTTCCCTAGTTCCAGATTCTGCAATAATTTGATCCTGCGTGGACAGAAAGGACTCCCAGTTACTCACAATGGAGACATTCCATAAGCTGGTTTTTATAAAAGCTTCACTGCAGTGCCCACTGTACCATTGAATTTGCTTCTAGTTAAATGTGTGTAACACTGCAGCATTGACATTATTTTTCAGCATCCTATTAAACCAGGTAGGCATTTGAGACTCCCCTCTCTGCATCAGTATTCTGTCTGTCGAGCAGCAATTATGAGTCAGAGTTCCCATTGGGGAGCTTCAGGTCAGGTAATCAATCAAGTTCTTTGTGATGTATATATGCACTCTTTGCTGACCTCACTTTGATGGATGCAGAAATTGATCTCTTTCTGGCACCAGACAAATTCTATTTCTGGGTTGCAAATGTGCCATCTAGTGCCTCTTTAGCCATCTGAATATCTGGTGCTCATTTTTTATTGTCTCCGAGACGCTCAGGCAATGAGACCTCTGGCATCCTAGCTTATAGAGATGGACAAGCACTTGATTACTTAGGCAAAAGGTTTTTGCAGGCTCAGAGAAAGTTGAGATCAAAATAACCGTTGAAAAAACTCTACCATTTTCAGGGCTTAAAGCGGGCAAATATTTCTCTATTCTCTAATAGACTTGGGTTTCATGCATCTTTCCCTGTTTGTAAAATTTGCAACACAGGCAAAGAAGGAGCAAATAAAGCAGAGAGTGAAATTTTAAGAATGTAGGCAGGATCAGACCAAATGCCTCTCTAGCCTATTCTCCTGTTCTTTACAAGTGACCAGCCAGATACTCCAGTGGGAAGCCTGTCCGGTTGTCCACTGTTGGAAATGTGATGCTGGACTAAAGTGACCTTTGGTCTTTTCTAGCAGAAAGTCTATTGAAGGTAGACTGAAGTCTACTGAAAAGTTAGCCAACTTGGTAGCCTCCAAATGTTGTTGGACTGCAACTCCCATCAACCCCAGCAAGCCCGGCCAAAAGTCAGGGGCAATGGGAGTTGTAGTTCAATGATAACTGGAAGGCATGTTGGCTTCCCCTAGTTCACTGTGATGCCTTTGGAACCAGGCAATTCCATACTGATTCCTACATAGTCCCTGGTTTGTCTTGGCCTTGTCACTGAATTCATATTTTTCTTAAAAATATAAAGTGGTGATCTTTGTTTTCGTGCATGAGTGGGGTTGGTATGTGTTTTGGATCAGGTTAGCCATATTGATTTGTATGCTGTTGGTGGATTATTGTCATTGTCTTGTTGGGCTGTGTATTTGATAAAGGGGAGCCATACCGGGGTAAAGGCGTCTTCTTCTGTTTGTCCCCATGTCAGTTTCAGTTTATTGGTTAATTTTTCTAGTAGGGCTGTTTCCCATACTATTTGGTACCATTGGTCTATGCTTACTCCTGACAGATCTCTCCAGTGTCTGGTTTGTCAGGAAAAAGCACCAAGGCAAAAGCCAGCTCCATATGGCTGGAATGCAAAACAGGCTGACCTGACAGCTGGACCCAGAGGAAAGTGTTTTCCAAGCTCAAGGTATGCTGAATTTCGGGCTAAAAGTGTGAACGCAGTTTGATTAATTCACTGGTTCACGGGAGAGCTGCGTTTGATAAAGCAACAGCTCCGGGAGGAGAGGCCTGCAGTTCAGAGACTCAGCCTGCATTCCACACATTCCTGTGGTTAAGATAAGCCTTCCCGCATGCGCAGTAGCTAAAAGAAGCCCGTCAGAGACGTGGAAATTTACTAGCTACGCAGATGGTTCTGAATGAGCCTGGGAAGCGAAAGATTGTTTTGTCTATGTTGCCGAAGCTGTGCAAGGTCTGAGAAACAGCTTGCAGTTTGTCTACCTGAGAAAGAAAAAAACAACTGTT
Organism: Podarcis muralis; assembly: GCF_964188315.1. Classification (NCBI taxonomy): domain Eukaryota; kingdom Metazoa; phylum Chordata; class Lepidosauria; order Squamata; family Lacertidae; genus Podarcis; species Podarcis muralis. The sequence continues at coordinate 4,233,853 of NC_135662.1, forward strand.
GGATTTTACAGTTTGTTTGAGAGTGTGAGCTGGAGGCTTTGGCTTCAAGATGGATGCCAAGAAGGGAGCTCTGCCTTGCCCACCTCCCTTAACCAATGACAATTATTCATCTTGGTCTGTAAAGATGAAGGCCCTGCTGCAGAATCAGAGGCTTTTTGATGTAATTGAAAACCCCATCCCTGCAGCTCCAACCAGAGGTTGGGAGTCACAGAATGTGAGGGCCAGGACTGCTATAATTCTGTGTGTCTCAGATGAGCAGTTGGTGCATATTCAGCATTTACAAAATGCGAAAGAGGTTTGGGATACGCTACGCACAACGCATCAGAGAGATGCTGGTTCTTCAGCGTTGCTGTATTTTGAGAAGTTAACCAATCTGAGACTAGCGCCTGATGGAGATGTTCAAGCGCACCTGACAGAAATGAAGTTTCTGCGTCAACAGATGGTGGAACGTAATTTCCGTCTTCAGGAGGAAATATTTTGCTTCATGATGATTAACAGCCTTAATCGCACCTACAAGGTTGTTGCCAGTCAGCTTGGTTCCCTACCGGCCGCGCACCTGACTGCGGAGAGAGTGTGTGCTGTGGTCCTGAATGAACACGACAGACTTGCTGCCCTGGAAGTGAAGGACAGGGGGAGGGAAGAACAGAGTTCTAATTTCCCCACTGCTGAATCTACTGGAGAGCGTGTTGCAGCATTGAGTGCTGTCCGATGCTACAATTGTGGACAGACTGGGCATCTACAGCGAAACTGTAAGAAGCCGCGACAGTCAAAAGGAGCCAAGAGCAGCTCTACGAAGCCTGAGGCGTCAGGCAAAAGCCGTTCCAAGTGCCAGGTGAAACCTGCAAAGGCTATGATGGCGAAAGGAACCACGCCAGATGTTGGGAACGCCTTTATAATTGACACTGGATGTACAAAACATTTATGCCCACACAGACAACTGTTTTCGACGTTGAAGAAGCAAAGCTTCACTGTGAAACAGGCCAACGGTCAGGAGTTGGAAGCGACCGGAATTGGGACTGTGTATCTTGAGAGTCTGAACTTGACTATAAGCGATGTTTACCTGGTTCCAGAACTGAGATTTAATCTGCTGAGTGTGTCGCAGATTGCGAAGAAAGGACTAAAACTGTCCTATGATGCTAAAAGATGCAAGATCTACAAAGATGGAGAACTGTTTCTTACTGCCAGAGAGAAAGATGGACTGTATTTGTTGACTTTTGATCAAAGTGATTACATGAAATGTAATACTTCTGATTCTAACGCAATTTCTCTTGCAGGTGTGACCAACACGAACACCAGGAAGATGGCTAAGAAGGTCGACAGAGCATTTCAGCGGGTGTATGCTGATGTGATTGGTCCTCTAGAACCATCTAGAGGCGGTGCAAAATATTACCTTGTGTGTGTTGATTGTTTCACTAATTATTCTTGGGTTTATTTGATGGAGAAACCGCAAGAAACTTTAGAAAAGTTTCAGGAGTTTTGTGACAAGGTTAAAAATATGCATGATGCTAACATTGATTGTCTTTTCACAGATGACAAGAAAGTTTTTCTGTTACAGAAGTTTCAGAAGTTTCTGGATGGAAAAGGGATAGACCACAAAGTTTCTGTTTCAACCGAAGCGTGGAACAGAGGGGTCTGTGTAAAAGTGAACAAAGAATTGCAAAAGGGGATGCATGTGCAATTGCTAAGTTCACATTTGCCACATGAATATTGGGCCGAATCGCTAGCGTCCTATCTTCATGTGTGGTTGAGAAAAGTCTCAACAGAGTTGGGATGTTCTCCTTTTGAGAAGCTGTTCAAAAGAAAACCTTCTGTTGCCTATTTTAAGGTTTTCGGGTCTCATGTGAGAACAGAAGCTCCAGGTGGAGTGAAGAATGCCAGAGGCATTTTTGTGGGATATGAAAAGGGTCTCTACAGAGTAATTTTGTCTGAATCTGGTCAGGTGATTCTCACAAAGTTTCGAGAGAGTGCTCCAGAACAAGAGCGGGTTATAGAACAAACATATCCCACAGGTGACGATTCAGATGATGATTTTTCTGATGTCACAGATTACAGTGGTACTGACGATGACACTGATAGCTCAGAGAGTTCAGTTGTGACAGTCATTGAGAGAAAATCTCACACAATGGATAGACCTTCACAGATGAAGGAAGAACCACTGTTAGCCAATGCTACTGGTTCTCAACAGAGTCCAGAGGTTGAACCAGTGAGCACAGAGAATCAGCACCTCATACGCAGATCTGAGAGAGTTACAAAGGGTGTACCACCAAAGAGGTACTCAAAAGAGTTTGCTAACATAGCTGTTGCATGTGTAGCTATTGTTAACAAATCAAAGCAGGTTAAAGCAGTGTCTAAGTCAGAGACAAAGACACAACAGAGAGTAGCTAGCCAAGGTAATGCAGAAGCACTCATTCCTTGGAAACCAGACAACCAGAGAGGTACACTGGTGAAACCAGTGGTGGGGAGTTCCAAGGGTGGAACTGAAACAACAGGGGACTGTTATATGTATAACAACTGTTTGTTTTCTTCTCTGGATCATGTTTTGCCTATTGATGCTTTTGGGGGAGGATGTCAGGAAAAAGCACCAAGGCAAAAGCCAGCTCCATATGGCTGGAATGCAAAACAGGATGTTGTGGTTTGCAGATGTACTCTTGGAGAAAAGGTGGAGTCTTTTCTCTGTACTGAGCACCGGATGTTAGCTCAGAGTGTCATCTGACCTGTACTGGAAGTACAGGGGCGGAGAGTTGTGACTCTTCTAATGGAGACTGAAGGGTGCAGTCACATTGCTATGTACTGCTGGAGACAGGAATAAAAAGACATGTAAAAGGACTCCTGTCTGTCTCATTTCCCTCCCTGGGAGAATGCAGGGGGGAGAGAAGAAGAGGAAAGCAGAGGGTGTGTTTTTCTCACGACTAATGAGAAGAATCGCCGGGTTTGTTTACCTAGCCTGCCGGCAGTCGCAGACGGATGGTAAACACAGTATCTCGCTCAATTGCCTCGGGGGAGGCCAGGTACCTCTGCCTGTGAGCCAAGATACTGACATATGGTAGCAGAGGATGGTTTCGATCCATCGACCTCTGCATGAGAGGCTGGTGGATTGTCCTCCTCTGCTCCGAGGGAGAAGATAAGCGTCTGAGAGCAGCCGGAGGCTGACCTGACAGCTGGACCCAGAGGAAAGTGTTTTCCAAGCTCAAGGTATGCTGCATTTCGGGCTAAAAGTGTGAACGCAGTTTGATTAATTCACTGGTTCACGGGAGAGCTGCGTTTGATAAAGCAACAGCTCCGGAAGGAGAGGCCTGCAGTTCAGAGACTCAGCCTGCATTCCACACATTCCTGTGGTTAAGATAAGCCTTCCCGCATGCGCAGTAGCTAAAAGAAGTCCGTCAGAGACGTGGAAATTTACTAGCTACGCAGATGGTTCTGAATGAGCCTGGGAAGCGAAAGATTGTTTTGTCTATGTTGCCGAAGCTGTGCAAGGTCTGAGAAACAGCTTGCAGTTTGTCTACCTGAGAAAGAAAAAAACAACTGTTGGATTTTACAGTTTGTTTGAGAGTGTGAGCTGGAGGCTTTGGCTTCAAGATGGATGCCAAGAAGGGAGCTCTGCCTTGCCCACCTCCCTTAACCAATGACAATTATTCATCTTGGTCTGTAAAGATGAAGGCCCTGCTGCAGAATCAGAGGCTTTTTGATGTAATTGAAAACCCCATCCCTGCAGCTCCAACCAGAGGTTGGGAGTCACAGAATGTGAGGGCCAGGACTGCTATAATTCTGTGTGTCTCAGATGAGTTATGGTGTTTCTGGCTGCTGAAAGTAGGTGGACGCTGACACCAAACCCTACATACATTAAGCATAACAGAAACATCGCCACCTGACCCCACCCCCACCCATCTTCCCTCCCTCCACCCCTTCTTTTTTCTTCTTCTCCTCCTAATGTCTCAACAAATGAAACGGATTTGTAAAAATGTTACATGGAAAAAATATGAGAGACATTACACTTACTTCTGTAAAACAAGAAAATCTTTAAATAATTTTTTTAAAAAATAAAAATATATAAAGTGGTATAGAAATGAAAGTAATAGTAATAATAATAATAATAATAATAATAATAATAATAATAATAATAATAATTCCATTGGCATGTGAATTCAGATTCCTCCCTAATCCATAAGTGCACTAATTTATGGAAGATACATGTTGCTTTTCAATTCGACACCTTAATAGCTTGTGGCTGCATCTGCGCTGCGTTGACTCATCTTCTTTTCCTCTTATGGCTAATTGTCCTAATTACTCTGATTGCTAAAGTTTGGTTTCTTTGCTGCGGAACTGGGAATGTTTTGCAAGGTTCAGAGTTCCAACTGCACTTAATTACTACCGACTCTGAAAGCCCTAACTATACTCAGGACTTGGAACTAGGTAGAGGCAACTATTGTACATATACAATAGAAGTCCTGAGGAAGACATTCAAATGCCGCCCACACCGTCCATTTACAATCCCAAGCACCCACCTGTTCAATTATCCTTAAAGACAGGCTTGAGTTGCAAAACAGAGCTCTGAATACCGTGCCTCTGGAGGCTGCTTCTGATCTGTTGACTCTGAACGGGTAAGCTGAAATCAAGAATGGACCAGACAAAATGAAAATTGAATGAGCGTTGGCAATCGAATTACAGATCGCAAAATTTCCATTGTCCCAGTGGCTTTTCAGAGAGGTACTGATAATGGGCTGGTTATGATGGTTGATGTGTGCCCACCACTAAGGAGCAAACCCTAGACAAATCCATAGTCGAGTCCCTAAACTCTTGCAGCCGAGTTGACATCAACTGTATTGATTTGATTTGCATCCATAGCAGAGTCCGGAGGAGGAATGACCTCTGGGAGGAAAGCAGGGAGAAGAAACGCTGTGGTGCATCTGCAACAGCATGACTGGATGCCTTCATCTGCCCCAGCTGCAACAAAACATGTCTCTCCCATATTGGTCTCCACAGCCACAACAGGTGCTGTGACCCTCCAATGGTTTGACTTGAGCCCCGGAGGCCCATTGTTCCATTGTCTCCAAAGACAGACGAATGGCAACAGCAAGTCCTCCACACTGTAGCCTGGAGTCACCTCCTTACCCCAGTCCTGGTGACATTCAGTAGAAGAAAATGTGCTCAGAGACATCATCTCATGACAAGGAAATGATGCACTTTTTGGTGAACAAGAGGTGATGGTAGAGGATTCTAGAATGACGCAGGGCATGGAGAAAGCAGATAGAGGAAAGTTTTCTCCCCCACTCATAACTTTGGAATTCATGGCCATGGAATGAAGCTGAACATTTGAAAATTCGGGAAAGATAAAAGGAAGTTCTTCTTCATGAGTGCATGCCCTGGTTATCTCTTGCTTGGACTGCTGCAATGCGCTCTGCTTGGGGCAGCGGCGTAGCGTGGGTTATCAGCACCCGGGGCAAGGCAAGTAATTTGCGCCCCCTAACCCGGGGCAAGGCAAGTAATTTGCGCCCCCTAACCCGGGGCAAGGCAAGCTTCTCTTTCCCCCGCGCTCTCCTGGAGCTGCCTCTTTTCTTTCCTTTTTTCCCTTTCTCCAAGGATTTTCGCTTTCTCTCCTTAATTGATTCCTCCTCCACACCGCGGCGTTTCCTGGCTGCTCCCCCCCCCCTTCCACTCTCTCTCCTCCTCGCTCTGCTTGCCTTTCCCTGCCCTGCCTGAGGGCGCCCTGAGGAGACTCCGCTCTCCTTTTTGACCAGGCGAGGTGGAAAAAAGGGGGGAAAGTCTCTTCCCGCCCCCTCGCCAGACTCCCTGCTTGGCTCGGCTCACTGCAGCGGCAACGGCAGCAGCAGGCGCAGCCAGCCCCCCGCCAGCCAGCCAGCCAGCCAGCCAGCCCGCCCGCCCGGCTTCCTCTCCTTTTTTTGCCTGCGGCAGAAGGCTTCGCACTCCCCCTTCCGCGACCTCCTCGCCAAGCCGAGCGAGCGCGGGCTCCCTAACCCGTGGATTTTAGTAGGGGCAGAGAGCTGCTAGTGCGAGCGCGCCCCCCGCCCATGTTGCGCCCGGTGCGGCCGGCACCCCTGGCACCCCCCATGCTACGCCACTGGCTTGGGGGCTACCTTTGAAGGTGACCCGGAAACTACAACTAATCCAGAATGCGGCAGCTAGACTGGTGACTGGAATTGGCTGCTGAGACCACATAACACTGGTCTTGAAAGACCTACACTGGCTCCCAGTACGTTTCCAAGCACATTTCAAAGCGTTAGTGCTGATCTTTAATGCCCTTAATGGCCTCGGCCCAGTATACCTGAAGGAGTGTCTCCACCCCCATCGTTCTGCCCAGACACTGAGGTCCAGTGCCGAGGGCCTTCTGGCGGTTCCCTCACTGCGAGAAGCCAAGTTACAGGGAACCAGGTAGAGGGCCTTCTTGGTGGTGGTGCCCGCCCTGTGGAACGCCCTCCCACCAGATGTCAAAGAAAACAACAACTACCAGACTTTTAGAAGACATCTGAAGGCAGCCCTGTTTAGGGGAGCTTTTAATGTTTGATACATTACTGTATTTTAATACTTTGTTGGAAGCTGCCCAGAGTGGCTGGGGAAGCCCAGCCAGATGGGCGGGGTATAAATAAATTATTATTATTATTATTATTATTATTATTATTATTATTATTATTATGCGGCACATCTTTAAACTGTGGAACTCACTCCCACTGGAGGCAACGATGATCATCAACTTGGGAGGTTTTAAAAGAGAATTGGACAAATTCATGGAGATTAAGGCATTGAGTGGTTCATAGCCATGATGGCTATGCTCTGCACCCATGGCTGGAGGCAGCAAAGCTTCTGAATATCAGTGGTTGGAAACTACAGGAGGGGTATATAGTTCAGGAGCAGACCATCTTCTTTGCATGCAATCGGTCCGAAGCTCAGTCCTCAGGATCTCCACAAAGGACTGGGAGGTGCTCTCTGCCTGAAAGTGTAGACAACACTGAGCAAGGTGAACCAATGGACTGACTCAGTACAAGGCAGCTTTCTGAGTTTTCTTGGATTTTCCATCTTTCCATTCTGCCTCCTCTCCCGTGCCTCACTGCTCCCCTCCCCAGAGAGGAAAGCCACCCCTGCAGTTTCTGGGATGAGTCAGACATCTCTTGAGGCCAGGCGCGTTGGAATTCCTTGGCAGAATCCGGAGCCATCTGAAGGTGGGTGGACAGAAATGTCAGCGAAAAGTACTGCATAACATTAATTGACTACAGCTGGCAAGCATTGCACCACTTCACCTTCTTTGCATGCCCGGGAATCCCCACAGGGTAACCTCTGCATATTTGGACCGCTCGCTGATGACATAAAGAGCAGGCGTGGGTTTTTTTGGGAATAACAACCCTCTCTTCCTTCCCTCCTTCCATTCCTTTTAAGGCATGTTGCCCTATCCTTGGTGACTAGTGCTCTTGTCTGACTGTTTTCCAAACCAATGACATACAGTTACAACCAACTGAATTGCATAAGTACTTATCCACACGTTGAGCTGCTTCCAGGATTCTCCTCGTCTGAGTTTCTCCTCTGGTTTTGAAATTCTGGATGAATCTTACCTGGCCTCCAAAGAGAAACAGGAGTGTAAGGTGTTAAGACAATTTTGGGATGAGATACATGAGGAGATCAAAAAGATCCTCAGGAGCTCTATTTCATAAAAACCAGAGTCATACTTATTGGGTTTATTAACAAACAACATAAGGTAAAGGTAAAGGGACCCCTGTCCATTAGGTCCAGTCGTGACTGACTCTGGGGTTGCGGCGCTCATCTCGCTTTATTGGCCGAGGGAGCCGGTGTACAGCTTCTGGGTCATGTGGCCAGCATGACTAAGCCGCTTCTGGCGAACCAGAGCAGCGCATGGAAACGCCGTTTACCTTCCCGCCAGAGCAGTACCTATTTATCTACTTGCACTTTGACGTGCTTTCAAACTGCTAGGTTGGCAGGAGCAGGGACCGAGCAACGGGAGCTCACTCTGTCGCGGGGATTCGAACCGCCGACCTTCTGATCGGCAAGTCCTGGGCTCTGTGGTTTAACCCACAGCGCCACCTGCGACCCACCTTACACGCCTGCGTCCCACCTTCCCAACAGATGTCAAGGCAATAAGCAACTATCTTACTTTTAAAAGACATCTGAAGGCAGCCCTCTTTAGGGAAGTTTTAAATGTTTAATGCTGTATTGTGTTTTGAATGTTTGGTTGGGAGCTGTCCAGAGTGGCTGGGGAAAGCCAGCCAGATAGGCGGGGTATAAATAAATAAGTAATAAATACAAGTAGGATCTGAACTGTGAGCAGCAGTAATAAACAATTAGGATACTGAGCAGAGTGAAAGAGGGTTGTTAAAGAGGGCATGCAGCATAACAAGGAGGAATTGGGAAACCATGGAAGGAAGAGGGAGGAGGAGTCCAGATGTATTAGACAGATAAAGGTAACTTAAATTTGTATCCAGTATATATATATATGCAGGTTTTGGTGTCCTCGGGTATCTTCCCGTGTAAAAGTTGGGGTGTCTAGGCGACGTTTCGACGAGGTCTCACTCGTCATCTTCAGGCTGGTGCTTTCGGCTTCTTGTTACTGGAACAGAGCAGGATCTCAGTGTTTGAGTTCCTATAAATACTGTTGAGGAGGTGTGGCCTCCTATGTTCTGGGCAGAGAGGAAGTTCCCAGGCTAGTGTGCCTTTTCTTCTTTTGTTCCTTAATTGCTTGAGGGATATCTTGAGTGATTTCTTGAGTGATATTCTGAGTACCACTTAGGTGGGTCATTAGGTGTGGATTAGTTGCTAAAGCCTTTGTGTCTTGACCTCTTGAACTTTGTGAAGAGTTTTTCTGAGAAGATGGGTGTACTACATTTAGTTGTGCTCTGGCTTGGCTTCGTGTATAGGGGCGAGCTGTGGTTTTGTGGCCTGTGCCAGCCAGATCTGTGTAGGGATTGCAGGGGGGTGCAGCATCCGGAGGTGCCACCATGGTTTGGCTACTGGATGGTGTCTGTAATTTATCTGTGGAGAGGGTCTGGGTTTGGGTCTGGTGTGGTTGATTGGTGATGGCGTTCTGTGTGCCTCTGGATCTGGTGTCAGTTTTTGTGGGGAGGGCTAATTTCCAGATGTCTGGCAAGCGGGATGTGTCGTCACGCTTGTTCATGTTGTGAGGGTGTTTCTCTATCTCGATGGCTTCCATGATTATTCTCTTGTGGTGATGTTCCATGTTAGAGAGCAATTTGGAATCTGCAAAATTAATTTCGTGTCCTGTTTCTTTCATGTGTTGGAAGAGAGAGGAAGTTTTTTCTTCTTTTTTGACGGCATTCTTGTGTTCTGCGATACGTGCATTTATTCGTCTGTTTGTTTGTCCAATGTACGTGGCTGGGCAGACTTTGCAGGGTATTTCATAGACCCCTTGGTTTTCCAACTGGATTTTATCCTTGGGGTTTCTGAGGATATTGGCTATTTTTTGGTTGGCGCAAAAGGCTGTTTTGATATTGTGTTTATGGAGGATTTTGCTAATTTTATCTGTAGTGCCCTTGATATAAGGAAGGAGGGCCATGCCATTGTTTTCTTCTGTGTCTTGGTTTTTGGGGGGTGTTTCTTTTTGGATTAGCTTCGTAACCCTGTTTTGCTGGTATCCATTGGCAATTAACACATTTGAGAGATTCTGTAACTCAGTTGTCAAGTGGTCTTTGTCAGCCAGGCGTTTGGTTCTGGAGATGAGAGTCTTGGCTACGGAGTTTATTTGTGCAGGGTGGTGGTGTGATTGTGCATGTAAGTAGCGGTTGGTGTGTGTTTTTTTCCGGTAGATAGTGTGTCCTAGGGAGCCATCAGGTTTTTTGTAGATTAGGACGTCAAGAAAGGGAAGTTGGTTGTTGGCTTCTATTTCCATAGTGAATTGTATTTTGGGGTGTAGGCTGTTGAGATGTGTGAGGAAGCTGTCCAGTTTTTCCTTCCCGTGTGGCCAAATTACAAAGGTGTCGTCAACATATCTGAGCCAAAGTTTGGGTTTGTGTTCTGACTTGTCTAAAGCATTGGTTTCAAAGTGTTCCATGTACAGGTTTGCGATGACCGGTGAGAGGGGTGATCCCATAGGTGCTCCTTCTATCTGTTTGTATCTTTGTCCATTGTGGATGAAGTACGTGTTGGTTAGGCAGTGGTTGGTCAGGTCCAAGATGTATTCGGGGGGATTGTATTTGTTTTGAATGGCTGTCAAGGCTTCATTAATGGGCACTTGTGTGAAGAGAGATACAACATCGAAGCTCACAAGTAGGTCATTGGGATGTAGGTTTTGCTTCTTTATTGTTTCTATGAACTGGAAGGAGTTTGGAACGTGTGAAGAGATGGATTCTGCATAGGGCTGGAGTTGCTTGGCGAGAAATTTAGCGAGATTTTGTAGAGGTGAGCCTATGGAGCTGACTATTGGTCTGAGTGGTGTTCCTTCTTTGTGTATCTTGGGGAGGCCGTAGAGTTTGGGGCATCTGGATGATTTTTCTCTGGGGATGATTCTTAGCTGGATTTCTTCACTGATAGGAGAGGCTTTTATTTTGGATTTGGTGGTTTTTTCCAGGTAGGTGGTGGGATCTGTTTTTATAGGTTGGTAGGTAGGGTCTTGGAGTAGATTTGATAGTTTTGCTTGGTAGTCCGATGTGTTCATCACAACAGTGGCATTACCTTTGTCTGCTGGGAGAATGATTATGTTGTTGTCTTTCCTCAGGTTGGTGAGTGCTTTCTGTTCTTCTTTGTGTAAATTGCTTCTGGGTGGTTTGCTGGAGCAGAGGATGTTGGTGACTTCAAGTCTGATTTTATTGGCTTCATCTGGGTTGATTTTGGTTAGGCTAGCTTCGACTCCGCATATGATGTTTTCCGTGGGGATGCGTCTCGGGGCGACTGCAAAGTTGAAACCTTTGGAGAGTACTTTGGTTTCAGTTGAGGTGAGGATCCTGTCTGATATGTTATGTACTGTTTGTTTCATGGGTTGTTGTGGAGGGTGGCTGGGCTTCTGGCGTTTCTCTAGTTTGTGGAGTTTGTTGGTATGTGTGTCTGTCTTATGTGAGGTCTCCGTTTCAGCTCTCCAGACGGCTAGTTGTTTGCATTTGTCCCAGAGTGCAGGGTGGATTTTGTTACAGAGTTTGAGGTGAAGAGTGAGCAGATCTTTGTTGGTTTGGTTTAGTAGGTATCTTTTCTTGTGTAGTTCGTTTCTGATTAGGGATAGTTCAGTTCGTTTCAGGATCCTTTCGGTAGCTGGGGTTTTAGAGTGGAATTTAAGTTGGAAGCTTGTGGGAATTAAGTTGTTGTCTCGGCAGTTGCGTAGGAACAAGAGATCACATAAGATGGTGGCTCTTCGGATTTCTAGTTTCTCGTAGGTTCTTGTCAGCTGGAAGGTTTCCTCCCCGTAGAGGTGAGATATTTGCTTTCGTAGATTTTCACGGGTACAGGAATGCAGGTTTTGGTGTCCTCGGGTATCTTCCCGTGTAAAAGTTGGGGTGTCTAGGCGACGTTTCGACGAGGTCTCACTCGTCATCTTCAGGCTGGTGCTTTCGGCTTCTTGTTACTGGAACAGAGCAGGATCTCAGTGTTTGAGTTCCTATAAATACTGTTGAGGAGGTGTGGCCTCCTATGTTCTGGGCAGAGAGGAAGTTCCCAGGCTAGTGTGCCTTTGGCTCAGATATGTTGACGACACCTTTGTAATTTGGCCACACGGGAAGGAAAAACTGGACAGCTTCCTCACACATCTCAACAGCCTACACCCCAAAATACAATTCACTATGGAAATAGAAGCCAACAACCAACTTCCCTTTCTTGACGTCCTAATCTACAAAAAACCTGATGGCTCCCTAGGACACACTATCTACCGGAAAAAAACACACACCAACCGCTACTTACATGCACAATCACACCACCACCCTGCACAAATAAACTCCGTAGCCAAGACTCTCATCTCCAGAACCAAACGCCTGGCTGACAAAGACCACTTGACAACTGAGTTACAGAATCTCTCAAATGTGTTAATTGCCAATGGATACCAGCAAAACAGGGTTACGAAGCTAATCCAAAAAGAAACACCCCCCAAAAACCAAGACACAGAAGAAAACAATGGCATGGCCCTCCTTCCTTATATCAAGGGCACTACAGATAAAATTAGCAAAATCCTCCATAAACACAATATCAAAACAGCCTTTTGCGCCAACCAAAAAATAGCCAATATCCTCAGAAACCCCAAGGATAAAATCCAGTTGGAAAACCAAGGGGTCTATGAAATACCCTGCAAAGTCTGCCCAGCCACGTACATTGGACAAACAAACAGACGAATAAATGCACGTATCGCAGAACACAAGAATGCCGTCAAAAAAGAAGAAAAAACTTCCTCTCTCTTCCAACACATGAAAGAAACAGGACACGAAATTAATTTTGCAGATTCCAAATTGCTCTCTAACATGGAACATCACCACAAGAGAATAATCATGGAAGCCATCGAGATAGAGAAACACCCTCACAACATGAACAAGCGTGACGACACATCCCGCTTGCCAGACATCTGGAAATTAGCCCTCCCCACAAAAACTGACACCAGATCCAGAGGCACACAGAACGCCATCACCAATCAACCACACCAGACCCAAACCCAGACCCTCTCCACAGATAAATTACAGACACCATCCAGTAGCCAAACCATGGTGGCACCTCCGGATGCTGCACCCCCCTGCAATCCCTACACAGATCTGGCTGGCACAGGCCACAAAACCACAGCTCGCCCCTATACACGAAGCCAAGCCAGAGCACAACTAAATGTAGTACACCCATCTTCTCAGAAAAACTCTTCACAAAGTTCAAGAGGTCAAGACACAAAGGCTTTAGCAACTAATCCACACCTAATGACCCACCTAAGTGGTACTCAGGATATCACTCAAGAAATCACTCAAGATATCCCTCAAGCAATTAAGGAACAAAAGAAGAAAAGGCACACTAGCCTGGGAACTTCCTCTCTGCCCAGAACATAGGAGGCTATACACCACACCTCCTCAACAGTATTTATAGGAACTCAAACACTGAGATCCTGCTCTGTTCCAGTAACAAGAAGCCGAAAGCACCAGCCTGAAGATGACGAGTGAGACCTCGTCGAAACGTCGCCTAGACACCCCAACTTTTACACGGGAAGATACCCGAGGACACCAAAACCTGCATTCCTGTACCCGTGAAAATCTACGAAAGCAAATATATATATATATATATATAGAGAGAGAGAGAGAGAGAGAGAGAGAGAGAGAGAGAGTCCAGTAGCACCTCAGAGACCAACTAAGTTTGTTCTTGGTATAAGCTTTCGTGTGCATGCACACTTCTTCAGATAGTGTATGTAAATCTGTATGTATTTAAAATCATTAAATAAATAAAAAAGATAAGGAAGATGATGCCCAATAATGCAAATAATAAAAAACCAATAATTTAATCCTGTAAATAATTTTATTATTTATGCCCTACCCATGTGGCTGGGTTGCCTTGACCACTGTACAATGCAATGCAATGTTACTCACAAGTGGCCCTTTAAAACGATCGGGGATATTTTCTCATTTTTCCTCCAATCAGACAAGGTATAACCCAGTCCCAAGTAAGCAATTCTGATTGAGTAAGACCTCCTGATTAATGCTCCTCATGTATCTTGTGTCCTGAGGTTTTTCTTCTCTCTCCCACCAAAGCTATTAATAAAGAATAGCACATCCATATGACATAAAGCCACTCTCTGAATAGCAATGCACTAATTAGAGAAAGGTAATGTATCTCTGCTTGGCAGTTAAGGCGGGGTGGGGGGGAATAAGCCATGCTTATGTCTGAATGGATAACTTTTTAAAAGAACCGCATTGTTTATCTTGGAACAGGGACAAATAAAAGCGGACAAGATAAAAGTATTTAAAAATCAGCCGTGGCCCAGGGAGAGCAGAGCTGGAGCTGTCCGTGTGGTTTGTTCGGAGCCAGATATAAAGGAACACTTAAGAACACAAGAACAGCTCTGCTGAGTCAATCTAGTCCTATATCATTCCCACGCAGCAGAAAACCAGATACTTTTGAAAAAGCCCAGAAGCTGGCCAGAATGGCAACAGCCCCCTCCCATTGCATTTCCTTGGCATTTGGTATTCAGGGATATACTGCTGCTGAACATGGAGTTTCCATTTCCTTAATAAACATTCATAGCTTTGCCATCCCCAGTCCCTGCTTTTGAGCTAAGCTAGTGGCCACCCAAGCAGAGACATCACCTTGCCGACAAAGGTCCGTATAGTTAAAGCTATGGTTTTCTCAGTCGTGATGTGTGGAAGTGAGAGCTGGACCATAAAGAAGGCTGATCGCTGAAGAATGGATGCTTTTGAATTCTGGTGATGGAGGAGACTCTTGAGATTCCCATGGACTGCAAGAGGATCAGACCTCTCCATTCTGAAGGAAATCAGCCCTGAGTGTTCACTGGAAGGACAGATCCTGAAGCTGAGGCTCCAAGCCTTTGGCCACCTCATTGGAATAGAAGACTCCCTGGAAAAGACCCTGATGTTGGGAAAGATGGAGGGCACAAGGAGAAGAGGACGAGATGGTTGGATAGTGTTCTCAAAGCTACCAGCATGAGTTTGACCAAACTGCGAGAGGCAGTGGAAGACAGGAGTGCCTGGCATGCTCTGGTCCATGGGGTCACGAAGAGTCAGACACGACTAAATGACTAAACAACAACAACAACAAAGGTAAAGGACCCCTGGATGGTTAAGTCCAGTCAAAGGCCACTACAAGGTTTCGGCGCTCATCTCGCTTTCAGACCAAGGGAGCCAGCATTTGTCCACAGACAGCTTTCCAGGTCATGTGGCCAGCAGGAATAAAGCGGAATGGAAACCAGAGTGCACGGAAACACCGTTTACCTTCCCACTGGAGTGGTACCTATTTATCTACTTGCACTGGCGTGCTTTCGAACTGCTAGGTTGGCAGGAGCTGGGACAGAGTAACAGAAGCTCACGACATTGTGGGGATTTGAACTGCCGACCTTCCAATTGGGAAGCCCAAGAAGCTGAGTGGTTTAGACCACAGCGCCACCCGTATTCCTATGTCTGCTTTATCATTGCACTGCTTTATCAGTACATTCTAAGCTGTGTCTTAGAAAGATGTATTCATAGAATCATAGAATCATAGAGTTGGAATAGACCACAAGGGCCATCGAGTCCAACCCATCAGAGCACTCCTGACATATGGTTGTCAAGCCTCTGCTTAAAGACCTCCAAAGAAGGAGACTCCACCACACTCCTTGGCAGCAAATTCCACTGTCAAACAGCTCTTACTGTCAGGAAGTTCTTCCTAATGTTTAGGTGGAATCTTCTTTCTTGTAGTTTGGATCCATTGCTCCGTGTCCGCTGGATCAGACCATTGGATCCCTCTAGCTCCATATTGTCTACTCTGACCGGCAGTGGCTCTCCAGGGTTTTAAGCAGTGGAGAGCCTTACCTGGAGATGCCGGGGATTGCATCAGGGATGTAAAGCACATGATAATATTTGTGCCTCACCCATCTGACTGAGTTGCTCCAGCCACTCTGGGTGGCTTCCAACAAAATATAAAAACACAGTAAGACCTACATCAAAGCAGATGCTCTCCCACTGAGCTATGGTCCCAATCCCTTCATATCTCTGGGTTGTGATCTGGCAACCCTGTGCCCAGCTGCTGCCTGCCTCACTCTCTGAGCAAGCGTGGGGCAAATTGCATAAGGCTTGCATCACCCCAGACCTAGAATTGCATCTCCCTCCACTGTGTCCTCTAACTACCAGCCAAGAGATGTGGGAGGGTTTCCACCCGGTGAAAAGGCAGCCAACATTCGTGATTTCTACCTGCTGAAAATAGAGGGGTTTTGGCAGGAGAAGATGACTCTGCTCTTCACGGCTTCCAAACGAGTGGGCTGGGAAACTCAGCCAGGTGGCTGTGGACCAACTCTGGCTTATGCATGTATTTATTTGTTTTCTGCCAGCCTTCGACTGCACCTTTCTAGTCATTTACTTTGGGTACACAGTTGGAAACACAGAGCGATGCTAGCTTTTGCATTCAACAAGTCTTGCTGCTCGCTCTACCTGGTGGCAAAGGATGGAACTGCAGCCAGGTTGGAAGAGAAGGCAGGTGTTGCTGGTGCAATGCAGATCTCAGCAGAGAGGAAAGTATCTGTGGAACTTCAAAGGGAAAGGGAAACCGTTTCAGTAAGGCTAGCAAAACTTCTCAACAGGACACCACGTGCACCTGGGCTATAATTGGATTTTTTTTTCATGATAAAAAAGACATAAGAGGAAGAGGGAAGCTCCTGCCTGAGGGAAACATCAAAGGAACGTCAAGGGAAGGGAAAATAAAGATAAGTAACAGATTAGATGGGGACGCGGGTGGCGCTGTGGGTAAAAGCCTCAGCGCCTAGGGCTTGCCGATCGAAAGGTTGGCGGTTCGAATCCCCGCGGCAGGGTGTGCTCCTGTTGCTCGGTCCCAGCGCCTGCCAACCTAGCAGTTTGAAAGCACCCCTGGGTGCAAGTAGATAAATAGGGACCGCTTACTAGCGGGAAGGTAAACGGCGTTTCCGTGTGCGGCTCTGGCTTGCCAGAGCATTGATGTCACGCTGGCCACGTGACCCGGAAGTGTCTCCGGACAGCGCTGGCCCCCGGCCTCTTGAGTGAGATGGGCGCACAACCCCAGAGTCTGGCAAGACTTGCCCGTATGGGCAGGGGTACCTTTACCTTTACCTTTTTAACAGATTAGATAAAAGAGTGCTGGAATAGGACCTAGGAGAAAGCAGGGTTCAAATCCCCATTCAGCCATCATGAAGCTCACTGGGTGACCTTGGGGGTCAGCCAGTGGCATAGCATGGGGGGCACAGGGGGGATTGCCCCAGGTGAAAAATTTGTTAGGGGCGCAAAATTTCAACACTCAGTGCTGCCTCAATACAGCAATGCACTTCGGTTGCTGGGCTCCATTGGATTTGATATCCTGCTTTATCACTACCCGAAGGAGTCTCAAAGCGGCTAACATTCTCCTTTCCCTTCCTCCCCCACAACAAACACTCTGTGAGGTGAGTGGGGCTGAGAGACTTCAAAGAAGTGTGACTGGCCCAAGGTCGCCCAGCAGCTGCATGTGGAGGAGCGGAGATGCGAACCTGGTTCCCCAGATTACGAGACTACCGCTCTTAACCACTACACCACACTGGCTCTCATTGAAAATGGCTTCTCCATGCGAACCAGGAAGTGCCCTCTCCAGACAGTGGAACGACTCTTCTTTTCTTATCTCTGCAGTTGCAATCCTATGGGTGGCTCAGACACCATTGGGCAGTAGAATGTGCACACAAACTCTGTTTCCCTTCCACAATCCCCTCTACACAGCCCCGGACACTGGCAACCCCCGCTACGCCACTGGATGTGAGACGTTGGTTATGCATTGGCAAATACTTGCTTTTGTCTGTCCTGAACCTATTGCCAATCAACTCTCCATGGGGTAATCCCAAATTATACCAGTTGTGGGTCTCCCACGGGCATCTGGTTGGCCACTGTGAAAACAGGTCGCTGGGTTAGAGGGGACTTTGGCTTGATCCAGCTATCTCCTGCTATCCAGCTATCTAAGTGGTGATTTTCGCCGTCTCCTGCAGGAGTGAGTTCCATAGTGAATTGATGTTCCACATAAAGAAGTGCTTTTTTTTTTTTATCTGATCTGAGTCTTCCCACCATCATCTTCATGGGGCGAATATGTTTCTCATGGGAAAAGATTAATTACAGGAAGACAACACTTGGAGTTCCTATTGAGAGAATGAAGAGGCGGCATCTTGACATTTCGTTTTTTATTTGTTGGTTAAAATGTACCAACACTTTTATTATTGTGTTTTTATAATGGGTATTTTGAGACATTTTTAAGGGTACTTTGATGTATTCCAATAAATGCTTGATGTCATGTGTTTTTTTTTAAAAAAAAGTTTTTGAAAGGTGTAGAATGGTGGATCATATGAAACTCTTAAATACCGATGTAACACAATGCGCCAGTTCAAGTCTCACTCATGAAGAACATTGGCCCAGATATTTTTGACCACGGTTTGAGAAGCAGGAAGAAACAGAAAGATGGTGTGGGAGGGAAAGATTCGGGGAAAAATAGTTGGGTTTGCAGTTCTACAGCTGTGTCTCAGAGGCTAGGCCAAAATGCCCAGATCATGGGTAGGCAAACTAAGGCCTGGGGGTCAGATCCAGTCCAATCACCTTGGCTGGGGAGGGCGGGTATAGATAAAAAATTATTATTATTATTATTATTAAATCCGGCCCAAGGATGGTCCGGGAATCAGTGTGCTTTTTACATGAGTAGAATGTGCACTTTTATTTAAAATGCATCTCTCGGTTATTTGTGTTAGGATTGTCCTACTCTCATGTAGGACCCTGGTAGAGACACATACCCGACTGGCATGTTCTCTCCATCTTGGTCGGTCGTTCAGGAGCTTCAAAAGCTTTCTCCAGCCCGAACATCACAGCGACTGATACCAAGAAGCATCAGCTCACTTACGATCCTGCAGAGTATTTGCAGTTTGCGTAACAGAACTCAGTAGCACAGCATTTTGGCTAATCTACTTTATTTACATATAACACACTCGGAGCATTGTGCTTTAGCTCCTTCCTCTTTCTCATCAGGCAGCAAAGAAAAAGAAGCAAAGGACAATAGTCCCACATTACGGAACACAGTAGTACAAACCTTCCTATCTCCGTCACTTCCCACACTGTGGAATGAAAACATACACTGTCATGTGATAGACAACAATCTCATGACTGCAAACACGGAGCAGGAATCCTAACAATTTGTGGGGCCTGCCTGGTGTTTTGACATGAGTAGAATGTGTGATTTTGTTTAAAATGCATCTCTGGGTTATTTGTGGGGCATAGGAATTCATTCATTTCCTCCCCCCCCCCCAAAACAAATAGTCCGGCCCCCCACAGGGTCTGAGGGACAGTGGACCAGCCTCCTGCTGAAAAAGTTTGGTCCAGATTGGGCAAGAAAGGGACACAGAATCAATGAATCATAGAAATGTCAAGCTGGGGTGTATGGGGTGTTAGGGGAGGAGTAGTACCTCTGGTGGGGGACATGTTATGCTCCTTCTGGTCTTCACACTGCATTCAGCTCTCATCCGTTGCTCCTAGAAGCTGTCAGTACATGACTGAGGCCATCCCAGGAATGGCTTTGACTGGCCAGCTAAACCAGGTGAAGGGAGCTGATGGGTCTCAAACCCTTGGTGAGTTAGGGGCTTCCCCTGCATGCGAAGACAGGCTCCGGTGGATTGAGTGGACGAGACCAAGGGTGGGTCCAATGGTCAAGAAGGCAGTTTCTTCACGTGACATAGAGGGAAGTGAGGAGCAAATGGGGCTTTTCCACCCGGGAAGGGAGCCCACCTAGGAGAAGGAAAACTCTGGTCCTAAACTTCCGCTGCCTTGTGGGGTATCTTTGGGAAAAGAAAGCCTCAGGAGTAAACCCTACACAAAAATACAGTGGTACCTCTGGATGCGAACGGGATCCATTCCGGAGCCCCATTCACATCCTGAGCAGAATGCAACCCACGACTGCGCGTGCATGGGTCGTGATTCGCCACTTCTGCGCATGCGCATGATGTCATTTTGAGTGTTTGCGCATGCACGAGCGGCAAAACCTGGAAGTAACCCGTTCCATTACTTCCGGGTCGCCGCGGAGCGCAACCTGAAAACGCTCAACCTGAAGCGACTTTAACCCGAGGTATGACTGTAATAGCAGATTTAGATTCCTCACACTATTTTTAAGCCCCGTCATTGAATAAATTTGCAAAAATTAAGTTCCACCCCGTAAAATGACACATCCTGTAATAAACTATGGAACTCACTTCCACATGACGCAGTGGGATTAGATGGATTTAAAAGAGGATTAGACAAATTCATAGACTGAATGGGTATGGATGGCTGCTAGCCACAGTTGGAGGCAGCTATGCTTTTGAATCTCAGTTTCTGGAAGCTGCTCTTGTGCATGGATCCTGCCCAAAGGCTTCCCATTATGGGAATCTGGTCAGCCACTGTCAGAAGAGGATTCTGAGCTAGATGGTCCATTGCCTTGATTCAGGAGGCTCCTCTTATGTTCAGAAGGAAGGGAGGATTCACTTTGTATGACCGTGGTTTGGCAATTCACTCTTTTGCCTAGCCTACCTTACAGGGTTCTTGTGAACCTAATGTGAGAACTGACCCCAAACTCCTTGGAGACAGGGTTGTTGTTGTTTTGTCGTTTAGTCGTGTCCGACTCTTCCATGGACCAGAGCACGCCAGGCACTCCTGTCTTCCACTGCCTCCCGCAGTTTGGTCAAACTCATGCTGGTAGCTTCGAGAACACTGTCCAACCATCTCATCCTCTGTCGTCCCCTTTTCCTTGTGTCCTCCATCTTTCCCAGCATCAGGGGCTTTTCCAGGGAGTCTTCTCTTCTCATGAGGTGGCCAAAGTATTGGAGCCTCAGCTTCACGATCTGTCCTTCCAGTGAGCACTCAGGGCTGATTTCCTTAAGAATGGATACGTTTGATCTTCTTGCAGTCCATGGGACCCTCAAGAGTCTCCTCCAGCACCATAACTCAAAAGCATCAATTCTTCGGCGATCAGCCTTCTTGATGGTCCAGCTCTCACTTCCATACACCACTACTGGGAAGACCATGGCTTTAACTATACGGACCTTTGTTGGTGATGTCTCTGCTTTTTAAGATGCTGTCTAGGTTTGCCATTGCTTTTCTCCCAAGAAGCAGGCATCTTTTAATTGTGTGACTGCTGTCACCATCTGCAGTGATCATGGAGCCCAAGAAAGTAAAATCTCTTACTGCCTCCATTTCTTCCCCTTTTATTTGCCAGGAGGTGATGGGACCAGTGGCCATGATCTTCATTTTTTTGATGTTGAGCCTCAGACCATATTTTGCGCTCTCCTCTTTAGTCGGTCACAACTGGACCGAATGGTCAGGGGTCCCTTTGCCCTTTTAAAACCCTGCCCTAGATAGAATGCTCTGTCCTGGGCGGCCACGTCGAACTGATAAGTGGCAAGACAAAGCAAACTGAACAGCAAGCAGAGTGAGTGGACGCCTTGCCGAATAGATCTGATCTGGATATCAGGGCATTAGGACATTCTTTGAGGGGTTCTGTTTGTTTGTTTTTAAAGCTGAATTGCCTTGCGAATATTCAGCTCATTGTTCATCAAAAGGAATCACGCGGGAAGCCAGATTAAAGCAGCCTCACACTTGAATTGAATGGATGGAGAGAAAAAGCCTTTATAATTAAGGAGGTGGTAACCTCTAGGTAATTGGCCTGCAGTGGCAGGAATTTAACACCTTCACATATCCGAATTCATGATGAGAAGGAATCATTAACTCTTCCCAGCTTTAAGGCATGCCAAGGAGAAGCCAAGGGACTTTTCTACCTCAATGGAGCTAGAAATATCCCCCAAGCATTAAAAATTAAGCTGGACGGCTTTCCAGTGCATTTATCATTCATCCCCTCTGTTTTTGTTTTCCTCTCTGCCTCAAACCTTCTTCCAAGCTGACGGCAATCATTAGTAAAATATATACATTTCCTGCCATCTGACACCTGCTTGCTTATTGGTCTCCGTTAGCGGTGGATAAATCTGCCAATTGCAATTCTCCCAGTTTCTCATCCTCTCCTAAATTCAATTCCCCACATTTCTGAATCTGTTTGTGATTTTATTTTTAAGTCCTCATGAAAATGCATTGCATTTTAGCGCACATTCGTCCTAATGCACACATTTGTGTGTGCAGGTTTGCCTAATGTACATGGTTTTATGAGCAATTTTCCCTAATACAAGGTGTTTTTCACAATGCTGGTTTTTTCCCTAATTTGTGGATTTTTATGCATTGTTGTTGTTGTTTAGTCGTTTAGTCATGTCCGACTCTTCGTGACCCCATGGACCAGAGCACGCCAGGCACTTCTGTCTTCCACTGCCTCCTGCAGTTTAGTAAAACTCATGTTTGTAGCTTCGAGAACACTGTCCTACCATCTTGTCCTCTGCCATCCCCTTCTCCTTGTGCCCTCCATATTTCCCAACATCAGGGTCTTTTCCAGGGAGTCTTCTCTTCTCATGAGGTGTCCAAAGTCTTGGAGCCTCAGCTTCAGGATCTGTCCTTCCAGTGAGCACTCAGGGCTGATTTCCTTCAGAATGGAGAGGTTTGATCTTCTTGCAGTCCATGGGACTCTCAAGAGTCTCCTCCAGCACCATAATTCAAAAGCATCAATTATTTGGCGATCAGCCTTCTTTATGCATACTTTCCCCTAAGTGCCTTTTTGCATTTCTCTTTAGAGCAGAACAGCATCACAAAACCCAGAGAAGTGTGGATTGAAAGGGATACCTTTATTTCGATTCCTGTATCTCTTGGGGAGGGTAAATTAGCTGGGCTGGCATAAAAATCTGACCTGAACCAAATTTCTCCCCCATCTCTAAAGGGTCATCCACACCTCCATTTGCCCCACTTTGTTCCCCCAGGAAAACTTGTGGTGTCACGCTGAATCAGAAGAAACAGCAACTGGGATTTCAGTGCATTGCCATTTGTTCCAGTTTAGCAGAAAACCACCTGAACCTGTACTATAGAGAGATGCTTGGAAGGCTGAATTTGGGCTTAAGGATCCCCACCCCTATGGTACATGAAGCTTAGATGATGTTCCAGCTCCACAACCACCACAGATGGTGCTCCACAAACACCACAAGTATGGATCACTCTTTCCTGCATAACCCATCAAGCTATGACATGGTGGTTCATATAGGCAAGCCTTCACCAATCATCTAGCCCAGCTGCTCCACCATGCTGTTCTCACAGTGGCCAACCAGATGCCACTGGGAAGTCTTCAGTCAGGACCACTCTCCCCTCCTGTGGTCACCACCAAATGATACTCCAAGCACAATTCAAAGTGTTGGTGCTGACTTTCAATGCCCTAAATGGCCTCGGCCCAGTATGCCTGAAGGAGCGTTTCCACCCCCATCACTCAGCCTAGACACTGAGGTCCTCCTCTGAGGGTCTTCTGCTGGTTCCCTCACTGTAAGAAGCAAAGTTGCAGGGAACCAGGCAGAGGGCCTTCACGGTGGTGGTGCCTGCCCTGTGGAACGCCCTCCCATCAGATGTCAAGGAAATAAACAACTACCTGACTTTTAGAAGACATCTGAAGACAGCCCTGTTTAGGGGTGTTTTTAATGTTTGGTGTTTGATCATGTTTATACTATTCTGTTGGGAGCCACTCAGAGTGGCTGGGGAAACCCAGCCAGATGGGCAGGGTATAAATAAAATAATAATAATAATAATAATAATAATAATAATAATAATAATTCTCAGAGGCATGCTGCCTTTTGATGGTGGAAGTGGAGCATGGTCATTGTGGCTAATAATTTTGGAAAGCCTTCTTGAATTTGTCTCATCCTCTTTTAAAGCCATCTAGGTTAGTGACCATCTTTGCCTCTTGTGGAAGGGAGTTCCATCATTTAACTATGCATCTGTCCTGAATTTTCCAAAGCCTCTCCTCTTACAAGAGGGGAGGTGTTGTGGGTGGGATGTGATTTCTGCGTCGTGCAGGGGGCGTTATCCCCCCTGCCCCACTCACCTGGCTGGCGTACCACGCCCACATGTCCGATGCCTGTGTGGCGGGAGGCCATGGCACAACCCCCGGTGACATCAGGGGAGAGCTTATAGTTGTATTAGCATCAATGGGCTCCACCTTCTGGTGAATAAACCCCCCTTTCGGCTCACCCCTCTTTGAGTGGGTGGAGTCAATCTGTCGTGGTCCAATGCCTAAGCCAATACCTTCTCACTTGCTGTAATCAATAAAGTTGTGGCCTTTCCTTGCCCATTAACCTTATACTCTGTGTGTCTTCATTCCACAAGCGGGGATCGGGTCCTCGAACCACAACACTGAGTTTCATTGGCTGCTACTTGCCCAGCAAAATCCCATTTATGCAAAATGAATGCTGAACCCTGACTTCTCGGCCAGGTGCTCAATCACTCCTTCCCATCAGCTGGCAAAAAGCAGTCTTCACAACACCTCCAGCTTCCTCTCCTTGCTGCCATAGCCACAAACCTTTTCATTTCAGCGGATCATGATAATTTATCCCAATCACGTCCTCGGCTGCGAAAGACCGAGTGATTGTTTCACACAGCAAACAGAGGATTGAAAGAGAAAATACATATAATATGCATATTACAAGTGCCCGAGGCATGAACTACGCACCAATTGTAAATAATATGGCGTCGGGTTTAGAGTCAGAGTAAACAAAAGATCCACTTCTTATACAGCCAAGCTATTGGAAGAGAGGTGAATTTCCTCAATTGATTAAATGCGAAACGCTTTGCAAGGAGAGTTGATACCAATGGAGGCACTCCAGCCCTACAAGTGCTTTGTAATGGGGATGCAGAGAAGTATGAGATTCATTCATCCGACTTAGCAGGTGGGCCATTATGAGGCAATCCGTCACATGCCCCAGACGGTACCTTTGCAGGCGAGGAAGGCAGGTGATTGGATACAGTTATGTTGCTAATTCTCATTCTCTCGCCTTCTTGCTGTTTTTACGGTGCCATTACTTATCGGTAGTTTAATGGTGGTTTTGAAATGTGTGTGTGCATAACAATCCGGCGGTGGAGGCTGGTCCATTAAGGCAAATAGGGCACTGCCCCACCAGCCTCAGTTTCCCTTCAGCCAGCTTCCACGAGATCACCTTTTAAATCACATGCCTTTAGGTAAAGGGACCCCTGACCATTAGGTCCAGTCGTGGCCGACTCTGGGGTTGCAGCGCTCATCTCACTTTATTGGCCGAGGGAGCCAGTGTACAGCTTCCGGGTCATGTGGCCAGCATGACTAAGCCGCTTCTGGTGAACCAGAGCAGCACACAGAAACGCCGTTTACCTTCCCGCTGGAGCGGTACCTAGTTATCTACTTGCACTTTGACGTGCTTTTGAACTGCTAGGTGGGCAGGAGCAGGGACCGAGCAACGGGAGCTCACCCCATTGCGGGGATTCAAACCGCCAACCTTCTGATCGGCAAGTCCTAGGCTCTGTGGTTTAACCCACTGTGCCACCTGTGTCACATGCCTTTATTTCCCTTTATTTCTGGTATGCATATTGGGAGAGACACCCTGCACATCCATGCCACAGCATAGCTGTCAACTTTTCCCTTTTCTTGCGAGGAATCCTATTCGGAATAAGGGAATTTCCCTTTAAAAAAAGGGAAACGTTGACAGCTATGTGCCACAGGGTGCTCTAAACATTGTACAAAGTGCAAAATATTTATACTGCAAGTGGCACGCAGAAAGTATGCAAGTTACTGCCTCAAATAAAGTGGAAAATTGCAAAGGTTTGCTGAATTATTTCAGCCGATTGCTAAAATAGTTGCTTACCGCTTTAAATCGGCTTATGTCTGCGGTTGAACATCTTAGAATATTTTTTGCACAACTTTGTACTCATGGTTAGAGGAGGATATGAATCAGGGAAATGTCACTCTGTCCTTTGACACATGTACACTTCAGGTTTTGACCAAAGCAAAGTTCATTTATGAATTGTTCAGAGGAATATCCAGAAGTTTAGACTTCATTTGATTTTTCTCTGATCAATTCCATCCTTTTGTGCCCTGTGTAGGCAGAACCACTGGTCTAAATTCCTGCATTGGTGTTTGGGTTGCCAGAGGTTCTGGTCATCCAGAAAAACACAAGAGTATAATGAAAATCCTATGTACATAGTCACACACATGAACCAAATGCTGGAAATTAGCTGCCTTCACAGCACTGCTGTTTCTTTGGGTCAAGAGGAGCACTATAAGAAACACAGATAGAGGAACCTAAGTTAACCTAATGGGTAAAATCCCCTGGTGCAGAACCATTGCATTCAGATGGAAGCAAACACATCCCTCTATACGTACATACAAGCAGCATTCCTTTTGCTAACACACATAAACACCCTGGCAAGATGCATTTTGCAATCTCAACACAGAAGGGAGACAAAGACCTCCTCTGCCTGCAAACAAGCTGAATCCAAACTGATTCCACAGTGCATACGTATTTATTCTGGGATCAACATTTTTCTGCACCCCCCCCCTGCAATGTTTGGTGGTGGAAGTGGTCTCTTCTCCTTTCCCCCGGTGTAAGGGGATGGCTGTACTTACTTCATCATCATCATCATCATCATTTATTATTTATACCCCGCCCATCTGTCTGGGTTTCCCCAGCCACTCTGGGCGGCTTCCAACAGAATATTAAAATACAATAGTCTATGAAACATTAAAAGCTTCCCTAAACAGGGCTGCCTTCAGATGTCGTCTAAAAGTCTGGTAGTTGTTTTTCTCTTTGACATCTGGTGGGAGGGTGTTCCACAGGGTGGGTGCCACCACTGAGAAGGCCCTCTTTTACATAGCCAATCAGGGGTGCAAAGCCATGTGGAGTCACATGCGCAGCGATTCCCTTCACTCTGAATTGGTTCAACTCTGAATACGTGACGGTGGTTTAACCTACTGGAATTCTGCAGCTTGGAACAATTATTCATAAACACAAAACACATTTAACAAAGGGCAATCATGGACCATTTTAGGCTCAGAATAGCTATGAATGCATATATATGGAATGGGCAAGGTCTCTGAAAAGAGAAGGCAATTGCTTCTGATCCACCGAATGAGATTTTTCACCTTCTATTTTGAGCCCAGCTAATCTGGGCATGTTTCCAATAAAAACTCTTCCCACTACAAAGATTATACACTTAAAGGAATAGTTTAAATGCAGATAATTTTTTTAAAAAGGAAGTGGGGAGGAGAAAAAACTTTAATTTGTCCAATTTGGTTTGACACAGCCCCAGTCCATCTAATTGGACTTAATATTTTGACAATCTTCTTGCCAGATCCATATTTTTTTTTTGCCCAGCCCATGATAATCTAATTAAATAGAAACATCTTAACCTTATTGCATTTCAGACAGTGTGACGCAGATCTTCCTAATCTGCAAGCGTAATGAGAACACCCTGACCCGCAATTTCCCCGTTTAGTGATGATTCGTCCAACTGCCAAAAACTCTGACCATCCTCTCTCTCTCTCTCTCTCTCTCTCTCTCTCTCTCTCTCTCTTGTTTAAAGAATCCTTTATAATCACCAGCTAATAAGATTTACAACCCACATTAGGACGTTCAAAAACTTTTAAATAAAGAAAATTAAGGCTGTGTGCATGAGGAATACAAAAGCTTGCAATCCCCACCGATGAAAAAGTAATGGAGAAGAAAATGTGTTTTCCCCTTCCAAAATCAAGAACCATAATGGGTCAAAATAGCTTTCACTGCCCCACCACCAGCAAATTTAGCTACAGAGTGCAATTTTGCCCATGTGCAGAGGGCAGAGTCCACAGTTTATTTAATTTTTTTTTTACATCATTTACTGTTTTTAAAAACTGAAGCCATTCGCCCCTTAAAAACATGGATTTGACACCGTTTCAAATATTGCAAATGTCAGAAACCGAGAGGGGAAAAAAGGACTGTAGAATGCAGCATTAATGATCAGGAAACACCCCAACAAAGAGGAGTTTATTCAGCAAAAAAACAGAAGCATGCTACTTATGCAAGTGTTTCCCAAATAACGTGCAGGAGTTGAGAGACGTTTCAGATGGAGAAAGCCCATTTCTGCTTTCAGATTTGAACACAACTTCCACTTCTTTGGAATCCGCAATGCATTCCCAGCACCCAAAAACAGGTATTTCCCCATAAACGTTGCCTGCAAAAAATGTGTTATTCTACTGGCGAATGCGTTGAAAAATGCACATTTAATATAAAAGCGCATATTTTATGAAAAAAGTACGCACAGAACATACACGACAGGACAGAAAAGTATCTGACAGAGCTATAATAATAATAAATAATAAATTTTTATTTATACCCTGCCCTTCCCAGTTCAAAAACCGGGCTCAGGGCGGCTAACAACAAATTTAAAACACTTAATTATAAAAGCAGTATAAAAACATGAATAACAATAAAATTCAAAAATCACTTTAGGGGAATTAAGCATTAGATAATCCCCTGGGCTAAAGTAAAGGTAAAGGTACCCCTGCCCGAAGGCCAGTCTTGCCAGACTCTAGGGTTGTGCGCTCATCTCACTCAAGAGGCCGGGGGCCAGCGCTGTCCGCAGACACTTCCGGGTCACGTGGCCAGCGTGACAAGCTGCATCTGGCGAGCCAGCGCAGCACACGGAACGCCGTTTATCTTCCCGCTAGTAAGCGGTCCCTATTTATCTACTTGCACCCGGGGGTGCTTTCGAACTGCTAGGTTGGCAGGCGCTGGGACCGAGCAACAGGAGCGCACCCCGCCGCGGGGATTCGAACCGCCGACCTGACGATCGGCAAGTCCTAGGTGCTGAGGTTTTACCCACAGCACCACCCGCGTCCCAAATCCCCAGGGCTAGCTGGCTGAATTAGTCATATTTGGGCCAGCGAGGAGACCAGGGGAGAAGTAGCTGTGGGATCTTCATAAAAGGGGTAGGGGGAGGGAAGAGAAGGGAAATAAAACATCAGGCTGAATTCAAATTAAAGGCCAGGCGGAATAGCTCTGTTTGACAGGCCCGACAGAAGGAGGTTAAATCCTGAAGGGCCCTGGTCTCATGGGACAGAGCATTCCACCAGGTCAGAGCCATTGCTGAAAAGGCCCTGGCCCTGGTGGAGGATAATCTGAGTTCCTTAGGGACCGGGACCTCTAAACTATGATTATTCATGGACCTTAAGGTCCTCTGTGGGGCAGACCAGGAGAGGTAGTCCCGTAGATAAAACGGTAAAGGGACCCCTGACCATTAGGTCCAGTCGTGACAGACTCTGGGGTTGCGGCGCTCATCTCACTTTATTGGCCGAGGGAGCCGGCGTACAGCTTCCGGGTCATGTGGCCAGCAGGACTAAGCCACTTCTGGCGAACCAGAGCAGTGCACGGAAACACTGTTTACCTTCCCGCCGGAGCAGTACCTATTTATCTACTTGCACTTTGACGTGCTTTTGAACTGCTAGGTTGGCAGGAGCTGGGACCAAGTAACGGGAGCTCACCCCATCGTGGGGATTCGAACCGCTGACCTTCTGATCGGCAAGTCCTAGGCTCTGTGGTTTAACCCACAGCGCCACCCGCGTCCCAGGTAGCTCTGTAGATACGAGGGCCCTAAGCCACAAAGATATGATGGACTAGAAATGAAACCGAAATGAGCCCGTCTGTCCTGTAGTTTAGAGTGTGAATTTTCCCTGTGCCACTATCCAATTCAATCTGACTGTGCTGCCGAACGGTGGAAGACTCTTGCAAGATTTCAGGTGCTTTCCTCATGCCCCAGTGCAGCTGTTCTCCCATATGCTCCCTCTTAGGTAGGTTTTAGAAAATCAAGGCCGAGTCCAGCTGTTCCGCTTGCCTTATCCCTTCTCCAAGAGGCCCCCGGCTGGTGCTTGCAAGCCTACTTTGGAACTTGCATTCCATTATGCTCTCTGCATAATAGGCTTCCCAGTGCCAGAAACCCCATCTCCCTGTGGCATAGAAGGCTATTTTGAGCAGTAATGGTCATTTGCTAACAGGCTATAAATGGTCCAACAGTTAGCGAGCGAGTCAGATAATGCATGTGTACATCAGGGGCCGACTAGCTTTTGCTTTTCAGTACCACCGCGCTCAGACTTTATGGGAACTGGGGAACAGCTTCCCACGGTCGAATGCCACCTTGCGCTCTTCCATTTTAATATTTAGCAAAATGGGAATGCTCCAAGGGGAATCTAAAAGCAGGCTGATGGCGTAATTTTTGTGCAACGGCAGACGCGCAGTGTCGAGCGCGACGTTGAAGAGGTCGCCCCGATAGCATCCAACTGATCACATATATATTGCTGATTTAACTAGAGCGCTGTTAAGGCGTAACGTTTAAGCAAAATTTCTCTGCTATCATTTGAAACTATGATATAGATCTCAAGCACCTGATTGTAAAAGACCTGAATCAGAGCCGGTGTAAAGGTGCCAGCTGCATTTCAGAGACGGTACCCATATATATCTCCATGTTGCAAGAATTCTGTACAAGTGCTGCAGCAACTGAAATCCACCCACTATCTGGTTTACTGATTACACAGGGGTCCTCTTTGTTGGTCTTAGCGGCTACTAAAGATTTGTAGGGCTGGTATGGAGGTAATAATAATAATAATAATAATAATAATAATAATAATAATTTATTACTTATACCCCGCCCATCTGGTAGTTGTTGTACTCTTTGACATCTGGTGGGAGGGCGTTCCACAGGGCGGGCACCACCACCGAGAAGGCCCTCTGCCTGGTTCCCTGTAACTTCGCTTCTCGCAGTGAGGGAACCACCAGAAGACCCTCTGAGGTGGACGTCAGTGTCCGGGTAGAACAATGGGGGGGGGGGACGCTCCTTCAGGTATACTGGACTGAGGCCATTTAGGGCTTTAAAGGTCAGCACCAACACTTTGAATTGTGCTCGGAAACATACTGGGAGCCAATGTAGGTCTTTCAAGACCGGTGTTATATGGTCTCGGTGGCCGCTCCCAGTCAAGCTTCCGCATTCTGGATTAATTGCAGTTTCCAGGTCACCTTCAAAGGTAGCCCCACGTAGAGTGCATTGCAGTAGTCCAAGCAGGAGATAACCAGAGCATGCACCACTCTGGCGAGACAGTCTGCGGGCAGATTGGGTCTCAGCCTGTGTACCAGATGGAGCCGGTAAACAGCTGCCCTGGACACAGAATAGACCTGTGCCTCCATGGACTGCTGTGAGTCCAAAATGACTGCCAGGCTGCGCACCTGGTCCTTCAGGAGCACAGTTAGCCCATACAGGACCAGGGAGTCCTCCACACCCGCCCGCCTCCTGTCCCCCAAAAACAATACTTTTGTCTTGTCAGGATTCAACGTCAATCTGTTACCTGCCATCCATCCTCCAACCGTAATTCAAATGCTTCTGAAATTCTCCTCACCCAAACACATCCTTGGATTTCATAGTTTCACACGGCTTGGCTTTCATTCTGAAGCATTCAGAATCTTCCATTGTTCCAAATTGTTGCACTAAGCACTGTGCACACTCAGTTTGCCACCTGGACAGGTATGGATGAATATGTCAATTCTGCTTCCACACAGTCTCTATCCCCCTCCCCCGCCAGTCTTAAATTCAGTTTTGCATATTTACACATCAATATTTTATTTTCCATATGAAAACCCACCAAAAATTTAGTTTGCTTGGTTTTGTTTATAACTGGAATATATCATTGGTGTATTGCTATTATTGTAATTTGAATTGATTTGATTTAGTTTGTCATTAATTGGAAGATGGTTATTGAAAATGAATAAAATTTAAAAAACAACAACAAAAATTAGTGAGAACACCTTCTGGACATTTACATATGCAATTTTGCCTAATATACACATTTCTACAAAGCAAAGTTCCCTTAGGGGTCTATGCCTCCTTTACCCCAGTGTGTGCATTCTTGGACACCTATGGTATCTTGACTAGAGAAATCCATTGCAAAATTCAGATAATCACAAACTTCTAAGCAATGGCTGTGTTTGAGTTCATGCATTGTTTCAGAAAGAGCAAATTTGCCTTTCAATGCAAACAAAATCAAATTCCCCCACTACATAGGGATGGATGAATTCATTCGAGTATGTCATAGTGCAACATGGGGATGGGACTTTATAAGCTGTATCTGAACATTTCAACCCATGCACCTCTAGCAATCGCCACCTGATGGCGGTAATGTTTGACCTGACATAGACTTCTCAAATGCTGAACCAACCGTTGAGTTCTCAAGCACAGAGAAGGAGATTGTAGAACATCTGCAATCACCACTCTCTCCATACTCCCAAACCAGATAAATATTTTGTTTCCAAGTTCATAGGAGAGCAGAGCTGAATATTCATGACTTTTAGTTTTCACACGATTGGAAAAGACTGACCACTAGTCGCCACTATCTGAAATGGAAAATCTATGTTCTAAAATAATAATTAAAAAAATGTTTTTGAGACTTTTTCAATAGGACTTGCTTCGCAGCCTTGAAACCCTGGGGTCCTGAAAAAAAGTATTAGAGAAAGTACTTTAGTCTTAATGGATAATCATGGGGGATTACCTCCAGATTGTCAGTATTTTTCAAGAGGGTCCACGGATTTGCCAGAAATTTAGGTTTGTGCAATTAAATTGGATTAAAGTGCTCTGTCTCCCAAGTGCAATAAATCGATCCATCTTCAAATATCTTAAGGGCTGTGACGCGGAAGAGGGAGCATGCTCGTTTTCTCCTGCTCTGGAAGGTAGGACTCGAACCTGTGGCTTCAAGTTACAAGAAAGGAGATTCCGACTAAACATACGGAAAAACTTTCTGACAGAGCTGTTCGTCAGTGGAACAGTCTCCCTCAGAAGGTGGTGGATTTTCCTTCCTTGGAGGTTTTCAAGCAGAGGTTGGGTGGCCATCTGTCATGGATGCTTTAGTTGAGATTCCTGCATTGCAGGGGGTTGGACTAGATGACCCTGTCGAGTTCAGCCTACACTCGAGTAGGACCCTGGCAGAGACACATGCCCAACTGGCATGTTCCCTCCCTCCTGGTCAATCGTTTGGGAGCTTCAATAGCTTTCTTCTGCCCGAACATAACAGTGACTGATGTCAACTGACACGGGCACACTTAGGGATCTGCAGAGTCTTCGCAGCTTTGTGTGACAGACCTCAGCAACTCAGCATTTTGGCTAATCTACTTCATTTACATATAAACACACACGGAGCACTGCAACATGGCTCCCTGTCTCTCTAGCATCAGATAGCAAAGAGGAAAAAGCAAAGGACAATAGTCCCACTTCACGGGACACAGTAACACAAACATCCTGTCTCCGTCACTTCCCACTCTGTGGAGTCAAAACATACAACGTCATGTGAAAGACAACAATCCCATGACTGCAATCACAGAGCAGGAATTCTAACAGACCCTTGGGTCTCTTCCCAATCTATGATTCTACGACTCTGCTTTAAAAGAAGAAGTTGTAGGGGAAAGCGCTGAGAAGTGTGGGATAAAGAAACGATTAAGGAGAAGATGCATGAACACTCCACAAGCAGATGCACCATGGCGCCTTTTCTCCATAAAGTCGTTGTCCGCCCCTCCAATCAAGGAATATTTCTGGCCTGGTAAGTATCTGAAAGGGCACTATTCTTACCAGTTAAGGTAAAACTGAATTCTGCCACAGCGCTTGAATATTTCAACAAAAACGTTTTCTTTTTTTATCCTATTGAATGAAACGGAAGAGCAGCTAAGCCTGATTGCAAGGGATACCAATAGATACTGCACAGAGATTGTCACGAATTCTCCATGGCTCTTTAGCAGAAATGCTAAGAGTTCCAGGTTCTCCAGAGCAGTTCAGTATATTTATTGTAAGCGGGTGGCACTGTGGGTAAAACCTCAGCGCCTAGGACTTGCCGATCGCATGGTCGGCGGTTCGAATCCCCGCGGCGGGGTGCGCTCCCGTTGTTCGGTCCCAGCGCCTGCCAACCTAGCAGTTTGAAAGCACCCCCGGGTGCAAGTAGATAAATAGGGACCGCTTACCAGCGGGAAGGTAAATGGCGTTCTGTGTGCTGCGCTGGCTCGCCAGATGCAGCTTGTCACGCTGGCCACGTGACCCGGAAGTGTCTGCAGACAGCGCTGGCTCCCGCCTATAGAGTGAGATGAGCGCACAACCCTAGAGTCTGGCAAGACTGGCCCGTACGGGCAGGGGTACCTTTACCTTTACCTATATATATACAAATATATACAATAATCTACAGGCTACAATACACAAGCAGTTCATTCAGTCAAACAGTGTACCTGGCTGCAACTTAAGGCAAATAGGAAGACCTTTCTATCTCTATCTCTCTGACCACACTCTTCTACACCACCACTTACTGCTGGACAGGTTTCCCCTTTAAACCGATGACAGCCAATCAACTGATAGCACATTACTGCTGAGTCTTTCTGACTGAGCACTTCCATAGAAAGTATTGCAGGCTGATTGTATCAGCCAGTTGCTTCAGCTAGCAAACTCAAGCCTGCAGACTTACTATCTCACACAGCATTCTGTGAGTCCCAACAGAGATTATGAAAGGCTCTCCCATTTAGGCATTAATTTTACTGCATGCAGTGCACTTAAAGAAAATGTTATGAAAACGATGTACAGATGGTATTTAGCACCAGCTAAATTTGCTAAAATGTACAAGACAAGATCCAATCAGTGTTGGAAATGTAAAGAAAGTGAAGGTATCTTCTACCACATGTGGTGGACTTGCAAAGAGGTAAAGGCTTTCTGCAAAATGGTATATAATGAGTTGAAAAAAATGTTTAGAAACACTTTTGTTAAAAAACCAGAAGCCTTTCTATTGGGTATACTGGGTGAAGAGATATCAAGGGAAGTTGCGTGGTGAGTTCCCGACCCCCCCCCCAGTGGAAATAATGACACATGACACAATAATTAAGGTTAATGGCTAAATAAGGCCACAACTTTATTGGTTACAGGTGATGAGCGGTATTGGCACGAACACTCCACAAACTTGGCATTGGTCCCAACCGACTATATCTGACTCCAGCCCATCTGCTTGAAGTCGGGGAAGGGTTAACCACCAGTAGGGGGAGTCCTGCTGATGCACATCAACTAGGGACTCCCCCGGGGTCACTGATAGGGGGCGTGCCTTAAGCCCTAACCTCCATAGGCTTCGGACAGGGCCACGCCCCCAGAATCCTTTAACAGACTACCCTTCAATATGTGGTGCAGGTGGTGGCGCTTCCTCCCCTCTTCCATCTACAGAACAATACCAATGCCTAACCACCAATACCCAGCAAGCTGTGATGATTTGCTACAAGGTAGACGAGAACCAAGTGGCTGGTGCCAATTTGCCAAGTGGAAAAATTCCTACCAGGCCCCTCAATGGCGACCAACCAAGGTCCATAGCAAGGTCAAGGAATGAAAACCTTATAGGGTGGGAGGGTGGGAAACAGGAACAGCTGGTAGGCGGCAAAAGGAGATTCGCGGCCGCGCCTGCCTTAAATGGGGCAGGCCACGCCCCCAGAGCCAGCCGATTGGTTGGCCAGGGGGTGATGCGACCAGGGATTCCCCCAATCATGTGGGGGCTGGGCTCCATCTCCTCTGCAGGGCAGAAGTGGCCATATAAGACTGTTTATGTACGCAACAACTGCTGCGAGAAATCTTTTAGCCCAAAAATGGAAACAACAAGAAGTACCAACGAAAGAAGAGTGGCAGATGAAGATGATGGACTTTGCAGAACTGGTGAAGCTGACAGGAAAAATCTGAAACAAGCATGATCAAGTATTCAAAAAGGACTGGTGCAAATTCATACAATATCTGAAAGATCATTGTAAGCAATTAACATTACTAGCAGGGTTCTCTGAAGACTTGTAATGAGAAGCTTTCTATCTTTCTATATTTAAATTTTTGAGATATTCTAGAATTGGAAAATATAAATTGCAATGATATAAAGGTTCATTTTGAAAGCCGTGAGGCGGGAGGGAAGGAAGTTGACAGGCTCTAAGAGCCAAGGCGGTATATCGGATAAAGATGATGTGAATGTATAATATTAAATGGAAAATAAATAAAAATCATAATAAAAAAGAAAGGCTCTCCCATTTGATTCCATCCCTTTCATTTCTCCTCCATTGTTTGTAGGAGCCGATATCTATCCTGCAAAAACCAGCTTTCTCAATCCATCAAAGTATTTGAATGAACAAATGATCCACAGAGCTCTCTGACGTTACGCGGCGCAGTTATTTCTCCTGCCTCTCTGAAGATCCAGGGCACCGTTTCAAATCAGAAATGGCTTTGCAGAGCCCGTTAGCAATTATCCACAATGTGCCAAAGCTAAATCCTAAATACTTGTCATGTTCGTCTTCCGGAAAGTTCCCAGTCAAATTCATATCGGAGGGGAAAAATTAGACACATTTCTTGATTTGCAGCCACAGCACCGGGTAGAGCTATGGTGAATTATTCACTCTGCTTATAGTAACTGGGGGCTGAGAGAAATATTTCCCCTCAAACACTTTCTCTCATATATTCAAACGTGCTTTATAGCATTGTTTCACTTAAATATTCCTGCTGCCACTGCCCTCCATCCATTCCCTCCTGAAATGATTTTGTTTATTTGATAAAATTTATGCACCTCTTGATTGTAAGGATAGGGACGCGGGTGGCGCTGTGGGTTAAAGCCTCAGCGCCTAGGACTTGCCGACCAAAAGGTCGGCGGTTCGAATCCCCGCGGTGGGGTGCGCTCCCGTCGCTCGGTCCCAGCGCCTGCCAACCTAGCAGTTCGAAAGCACCCCCGGGTGCAAGTAGATAAATAGGGACCGCTTACTAGCGGGAAGGTAAACGGCGTTCCGTGTGCTGCGCTGGCTCACCAGATACAGCTTGTCACGCTGGCCACGTGACCCGGAAGTGTCTGCGGACAGCGCTGGCTCCTGGCCTCTAGAGTGAGATGAGCGCACAACCCTAGAGTCTGGCAAGACTGGCCTGTACGGGCAGGGGTACCTTTACCTTTACCTTTTTGATTGTAAGGAACGTCAAAGTGGTTTGCAAAACAAGACACAAACCTATAAAATTATTGATAAAAATGATCCATAGGTTTTAAACATTAAAAAAATCAATAGACTCGAAACACATTAAAACTCGCATTAATGTGCTAAATACCTGGGTAGGCAGGTCTAAACAAAAATAGTTTTAGCAGGAGCTGAAAAGAGTACAGTGAAGGCACCTGGCTGAAATCAATAGGCAGGGAGTTCCGAAGTGCAGGGGCTGCCACAATAAAAGATCAAGATCTTACTAGTGTTAGGTGACATCTGCAACAGTGCCAGTTCTGCCGATCAAAGCAGTTGAGTGGGTAAAGCGAACCTGTAGGTAAACTGGTCCCAAGTTGTTACAAGTTTTAATAATAATAATAATAATAATAATAATAATAATAATAATAATAATAATTTATACCCTGCCCATCTGGCTGGGTTTCCCCAACCACTATGGCCGGCTCCCAACAGAATATTAAAAAGACAATAAAACATCAACCATTAAAAACTTCCCTAAACAGGGCTGCCTTCAGATGTCTTCTAAAAGTCAGATAGTTGTTTATTTCCTTGGCATGTTTTAATGTGATTTTAATCTTTTGTTGGAAGCTGCCCAGAGTGGCTGGGGAAACCCAGCCAGATGGGCAGGGTATAAATATATTATTATTATTATTATTATTATTATTATTATTATTATTATTATTAACAACAACATCTGATGGAGGGCGTTCCACAGGGTGGGCACCACCACCAAGAAGGCCCTCTAATTTGTTCCCTGTAACCTCACTTCTCGCAGGGAGGGAACCGCCAGAAGGCCCTCGGAGCTGGACTTCATTGTCCGGGCAGAACGATGGGGGTGGAGAGGCTCCTTCAGATATACTGGGCCGAGGCTCCTTCAGGTATACCAGTAGCACCTTGAACTTGACCCAGTAATAAATTGGCAAGCAGCACCATTCTTTGAGCACAGGTATAATATACTGACAATTGACTAGCTCCCAAATTGCTTTGGAGTCCAGATCTGGGCCGGGTCAGTCCTGGGTCTGCCTAATCTGGGGTGCTTCATTTGGTACCAGATTGGATGGTGTGTGTTTATGTGTATGTGTGCACGGACACACACTCACACACCGCCCTAAATTTTTTGTCCTGTCTTTGGCGCTCAGCCAGCTAGGGATCTTCCCTCCCTCCGTTCTTTGCTATCCACTCCCAAGCCTTGTTTAGATCTTGGCTCGCTCGGAAGACAGTTTTTCAGTTTCCAGGTTCTAACTTTCCTGTCTGCGGGAGTGCCAAGCATGAAAAAGGATGGCAGGAAAGTAAGTTCATTAATTATACCCATGACAGACTTGGGGAAGGGAGGGGAAGGGAGAGGCGGGTGGGAAGGAGGGGGGAATGAAGAGGTGGGGAGCCGTGGGGGTAAATTAGAGGCTGCAGCACTTGAATGAACATACTAGCTTGTCAAAAGGGCCGTCACAAAGTAATAAATCTCTGCTCGTAATATTAGCACTTTCCATCCAGTCCAGTAACCATTTCTTTCTCTCCCTCCCTCCCTCTCTCTTTTGCCATTTTTGTGTTTAAATTATTCCTCCGGTGGAAGCTATGAAATGTCCAACTGCCAATATTTTTTAACATTTACTCTCTGAAGGTAGCTCCATACCTGTATGTGTGGGGATGTGTACAGTAGCTCTTCCGTATTTTGGAAGCTCTTGTGCCAGCTGCTGCTGGCAAACATATTTCCAAATTCTTTGCCTTTCAGGGCCAAGACAGGGAGATGGGTGTTCCGTTTTCCTCCTGAATTCACGCTCCTTGAACCAATTTGCAAACGCAGCCAACTGTGCAAAGGTAAGATTTACATCAATTTGCATCAATTGCTCCACCCACTTTTCCCTTTAGATACCAACAAGGTATCTAAAGCCATTTCCACATGTTGCTGTGCAACCAGTCCATGCAGAATGTAGGCACCCTATATATAAAGGTAAAGGGACCTCTGACAATTAAGTCCAGTTGCCAATGACTCTGGGGTTGCTGCGCTCATCTCGCTTTACAGGCTGAGGGAGCTGGCATTTGTCCACTTCTGCAGACAGTTTTTCCGGGTCATGTGGCCAGCATGACTAAGCCACTTCTGGTGAAACCAGAGCAGTGCACGGAAATGCCGTTTACCTTCCCGCCGGAGCGGTACCTATTTATCTACTTGCACTTTGATGTGCTTTTGAACTGCTAGGTTGGCAGGAGCAGGGACCGAGTAACAGGATCTCACTTCATCGCGGGGATTTGAACCGCCAACCTTTCGATCGACAAGCCCAAGCAGCACAGGGGTTTAACCCACAGCACCACCCACATCCCACCTTATATATAGAAATGAGCAAGCCAGTGATATTTTAGGGAGCAGGCTAGCAGGCGGGACCCATGACTTACATCATAGGAGCCCAAGACAACACAAAATACTGTTGCTGTATGTAGGTTTTATTTTATTTGTTTTTTATCTTATGTTTTGGAATTGTACATCCAGGTTTTTTTTTCCTTTAGATTTTTTTGGGGGGGCCCAAGAGAGTGGGGCCCTAAGCTATAGCTTGTTTATCTTATACGTAAATCCGGCACTGTTATCAGTGCTTAGAGTTGCTTAAGAGCATCAATTAAATCACAGTGCAGAAAGAACCTTGTTCTTTGAGCATCCAGATTCCTTTTGGGGATTAGGAACTCAGCTACATTCAGGCAATTATATCATTCTAACTGTGTTATATGGGACGCAGGTGGCGCTGTGGGTTAAACCACAGAGCCTAGGGCTTGCTGATCAGAAGGTCGGAGGTTCGAATCCCTGCGACGGGGTGAGCTCCCGTTGCTCGGTCCCTGCTCCTGCCAACCCAGCAGTTTGAAAGCATGAAGTGCAAGTAGATAAATAGGTACCACTCCAGTGGGAAGGTAAACGGCGTTTCCATGCGCTGCTCTGGTTCGCCAGAAGCGGCTTAGTCATGCTGGCCACATGACCTGGAAGCTGTACGCTGGCTCCCTCAGCCAATAAAGCGAGATGAGCGGCACAACCCCAGAGTCGGCCACGACTGGACCTAATGGTCAGGGGTCCCTTTACCTTTAACTGCGTTATAAACATGTGAAACCAGGTGGTGCTGTAGAGTTTGATCCTTCGCCAGTGTGATTTTCCACTATGATCTTCAGAACACGTTTTCCTATAACACTTTTTTATGTGTCTAGAATCCAGCCTAGGATTTAATCAGTTTACAGCAATCCTGGTGTGAAGCTGTTGAGTATTTGGTTTTTTTTAAAGTGGGGAGGAGTCAAACAGTTGTGGCAGACTACACCTTTGCCCAATCTGAAATCAATTTTGAAGATTCTCCAACTTAAAGCAGAAAACGGCAGCGTAGAATGCAGGACAGAGCAGACACCACGGAACAGGTGAGAGGAATTTTGCTCGTCCTTCTCTCAATGCACTTATACAATGTAATGATTAAGTATCATCCTTATCAAGCAATGTGCACACATGCGTGAAGAGCCATTCTCAATTTAAACTAACCACGCCGCGAGGACAGAATGATACAAACATTTGTCACAATACAGGCAAGAAACCGAATTAATAATAAATGCCATGAGTCTGTAAAGGTCAGCAGTCTCTGTTTTTCTTAATACCGCTAGGGGGCAGACTTGCTCTGGTGTGTGGTTAAACCAAAGCAGGATAAAAAAAACCCACCTTTTGCAAACCACCTGCAAATTTGCAAGCTCTCCTTTCCACTTGGGGGTGGGGTGTCAGATGAGTTTCATGGCAAAATGCTTTGCAGCAAGGAATCGAGTAAGCCAAAGCGAGTTTCTGTCCACCTGCAGCTGATGCTCAGTGGAAAATCACCAGATGTAATTATTTAATGAAGCAAGGAGTTGCTATTGATTTTGTGACTCTGGGTGGAAATTAGAAGCCCAGTTATAATTTCCCTTAAGCTTCCCATTTATCATCCAAAACAACCCTTGTCTTGTGGATCTCTGATAATGGGAACGGCAAAGCTGTGTTGAGAGGACTACACCAGCGCTGGAGAGGAGATGCTCCTGGAATTTGGATCATTCCGTGCAAGTCCATGACAGCAGGTTGGTTAGAACTAGTCTATGTGACAGAGCTGCAGTTGCGGCAGAAGCTAGTACAGCACTGATAATTTTATAGAATTGTAAGGAACATCAAGGGTCATCTAGTCTAACTCCCTGCAGTGCAAAAATAACAGCTGGAGAATCCCTGACAATGGCCATCCAACCTCTGTTTCAAAACCCCCAAAGGAGGAGAGTCCACCACCTCAAATGCAATATAAGCACAACCAAACCCAGACACATCAGCCATGAGGATTTAACTGACATTGCTGTTGTTGTTGTTTAGTCGTTTAGTCATGTCTGACTCTTCGTGACCCCATGGACCAGAGCACGCTAGGCACTCCTGTCTTCCACTGCCTCCCGCAGTTTGGTCAAACTCATGCTGGTAGCTTCGAGAACACTGTCCAACCATCTCGTCCTCTGTCATCCCCTTCTCCTTGTGCCCTCCATCTTTCCCAGCATCAGGGTCTTTTCCAGGGAGCCTTCTCTTCTCATGAGGTGGCCAAAGTCTTGGAGTCTCAGCTTCAGGATCTGTCCTTCCAGTGAGCACTCAGGGCTGATTTCCTAAAGAATGGATAGGTTTGATCTTCTTGCAGTCCATGGGAC
Organism: Podarcis muralis; assembly: GCF_964188315.1. Lineage (NCBI taxonomy): Eukaryota > Metazoa > Chordata > Lepidosauria > Squamata > Lacertidae > Podarcis > Podarcis muralis. The sequence goes on from NC_135662.1 coordinate 4,275,044, forward strand.
TCTCAAGAGTCTCCTCCAGCACCATAATTCAAAAGCATCAATTATTTGGCGATCAGCCTACTTTATGGTCCAGCTCTCACTTCCATACATCACTGACATTACTGCCGTGTAATTTTCTCTCTCATTGGCTGATGGAGAATAACTGGGGGAGGGAGCCAGAGAGAACATGGGACACGGATTCAAATGATACTTGATCATTAATTGACTTAGCATTAGGAAGAACTTTCTGATGGTAAGAGCCGTTGGACAGTGGAACGGTGACAGGGGGGTGAGCCAGGAACAAATCATACCATGCAAGTTGGAGCAAAGACAGGATCTGCACAGGAGTGTCATGCCTAATTAGCATAACAACACCTCCCTTGTAGGTCTTGCCACCGCAAAGCAGTTGCTGAGGCTGAAGGTTCCCATCTCCCCACCGCTGCCTAAGTCTTCAAAGTCCCCCCCCCCCCAAGAAATCGGAGACTGTGCTTATGGGAAGCTAACTTCTCCACCCTCTTCATGCCTCTCTTGGTTCTGGGAGACAAGTGAGGAAGAAAGCTTGTTGCAGCAGGAGAGGGAGAGACCTGTGCCTCTTCACCAGCCCGACTCTTCTCTGCCTCTTGGCTCCTTCATGTGCCTCTTCTGCTTCAGCTTCCCCCTCTGATTCTGGACTGCTCTCTGCCACAGACTCTCCCACCTCACTAAGCCCCATCATCTCTCCAGTTTCCAACACCTCCTCTTCCCAGTCTTCTCCCTCTTCTCCCTCTGACCACTCATTGTTGACCCACCACCAACCCCTGGGCCTTGAGCCTTCTTGCCTTGGGTGTTCCCCAGCTGGTTTCTCTCACCATTCCTCCAACCAGTCCATGACATCCAGACTCCTTCAGAAGGTGATGGACTCTCCTTCACTGGAGATTTTCAAACAGAGGTTGGATGGCCACCTGTAAGGGCTTCTTTAGCTGTGATTCCTGCATTGTAAAGTGTTGTACAAGATGACCCTTGGGGTCCTTTCCAACCCTACCATTCTGCGATTTCTAAACACTCACACTTCTTGTGCTGGAGAGCCATTAAGATATGAAGCTTTACATTCAGTTCTTGGCTGACGTTGGAGCTTCCTGTGGCGTTCGTACGGAGCCCCAGGTCGTCTCGCGGACTATTGACCCGTACACCACTAATCCGCTGCCACCAACCAGGTCCTCCCCGGTAAATCACTTAGTCTCAGTCAGATTCTTGAGCTAACAAAGAAGAGTGTAGTTTATTGCAGACACAAACAAACTTTAACTGCATTCAAAACATTGTTACTCTTTACCTTCTTAGTCTTATTTTTATCCTGTCTCTAACTCTTCTACCTCTTCTCACAAAAGAACCAACTGCACTAACTGTCTGCCAACTGAGTTTTACGAACCAACCAACCAACCAACTAACCAACTAACCAACTAACTAACTAACTAACTAACTAACTAACCTTGGGCTAAGCCCTTTTATAAACAGGTAGGCTCCGCCTCTGGCTTTTCTATTGGTCTACCTATTAACTCTTTCTCTCCCCCTGTACAGACATTTTCAAACGAACGGGAAAAAGCCACATCCTCTCTCCACTTCTTTGGAGAAAAGTGATGTAAGAACTTCTGCTTTGTGGGTGGGGCAACTTGCATGTCCAATAGTCAGCTGGGCAGAATCTAAATCCAGGCCTATCACAATCAATGTAGGTTTGTGAGAGAGAGCACACTTGTGTGCATGTGTGTTATTAATGAATGGCGGAGAACAGACGGGCCAATTAAGGAGAGCTGCTTTGTTGTTCCTTTCAGTGTGGTCACCTTGGAATCTCTATGTGCCCTGTCATCTGAAATAGACTGGCAGCTAAACAGAGAAATCAGTCATGGTCCTCATGGCTTTATGCAAGCAAACCTAGACAAAATTAAGGAATCCTCCAGTGTCATCACTGGCTGCACAGCAGTGAGTTGCTCAGAAGTACTAGACCCTTTTCCAGACAATACCGATAATAAGTAATAATGCTTGCTTCAAAAAATGGTAGCAAGTTATTTCAAAAAAAATTCTGGAATGGGAAAGGGCCAAGAATACAGCATGAAATACATACAGATTTAAAAGAGAGAGGAGGCTTTTCTCTTCCAGATTTTAAAATTTACTATGACGCAGCATGCCTTACTTGGATTTGGGATTGGATTGTTGTGGAAAAAGAGAAGGCAATAGAGTTAGGACACGATAACAGATTCGGTTGGCACTCATACCTCTCTTACTCTCTCTATGGTTTTCAGAAATGCTCCCAAAGGGAATATAGTTGAACAGCAATTAAGGGTAATCCAGTCTCTCATCAATCTAGCCAAGTTTTCTGATGTCAATCTTAGTGGGCATCGCACAATCTCCTGTACATAAGATTTGTCATCCATGATTTTGTCAGTTTTGCACATCTCTCATTCCATTGGCCACAAAGGACAATAATCTTAGCGTATGTAATTTGGTGGTGGATTGCAATTGCCGCTATACTGTAACCACACTCTGCACCACCCAATTTGTGGATGATGTGAAAGGAAGGAAGGGTTGCATGCATTTTTGGAGTTTAAAATGATGACTTGAATTGCAAAAGGGTTTTAAAACAGCCCCACACTGTGCTTTGGTCATGCATACCTAGAATCATAGAATCATAGAGTTGGAAGAGACCACAAGGGCCATCGAGTCCAACCCCCTGCCAAGCAGGAAACACCATCAGAGCACTCCTGACATATGGTTGTCAAGCCTCTGCTTAAAGACCTCCAAAGACAAAGACTCCACCACACTCCTTGGCAGCAAACTCCACTGTCGAACAGCTCTTACTGTCAGGAAGTTCTTCCTAATCTTTAGGTGGAATCTTCTTTCTTGTAGTTTGGATCCATTGCTCCGTGTCTGCTTCTCTGGAGCAGCAGAAAACAACCTTTCTCCCTCCTCTATGTGACATCCTTTTATATATTTGAACATGGCTATCATATCACCCCTTAACCTCCTCTTCTCCAGGCTAAACATGCCCAGCTCCCTTAGCCGTTCCTCATAAGGCATCGTTTCCAGGCCTTTGACCATTTTGGTTGCCCTCCTCTGGACACGTTCCAGTTTGTCAGTGTTCTTCTTGAACTGTGGTGCCCAGAACTGGACACAGTACTCCAGGTTAGGTTCCCCAGCAGGGGAACACAGTTGAGCGGTTGAACTGAGTATGGTCAAATCCTTTATTCAGCAGCAGCTGGTGAGCAGAGGGTGTAATCCTGCTGATTTGGGGTCTCTGCTTCACCAGCATTTCCCCTGCAGAAAAAGTCCTGGAGAAGTAGACACCAGGAGGATCAAATCCTCTGCTAACCATTCGAAAACAAGAGTGTCCACATTTTTGCAGCCACTTTCCTCTGCTCTGCGTCTGCACCAGAATAAACGAACTCCACAGCTTGCCGCCTTGTTCCAGTTCATGACCGCTTTGATAGATTCCTTCCCCCACTCCTTTTAATATTGCTGGGAGCAATTATCTCCAGAGCTCTCTGGGGGATGCCACGCTGAAAACCAGCATACATTTCTTGTGAATTATGGGAGGATTCGTGCAATGGCGAAGGTGCTGAGGTAAGGGCAACCTGGATGATTCAGGTACCGTGGTCTTCATTAGGAGGAAATATTAGCCAGCCGTGACCTTTCGTTTGCGTCTCATATAAATGGAGCAACTCTCCGAGAGTTGGCAAAGACAACTGGCAATGGATGGCAACTACAAGTCAAGCATGACAACTGCTAATTCAAAGGGAAAGGTTTATAGATTAAATGGAATGGAGGTTCCACGTAACCTATGAGCAAATGAGGCCAAATCGTTTTGCAGAGGGAAAGTCAACCTGGTAATGGGAGTGACATCGATGGCTTGGAGGATGGGCAGCTGTTGCTCCAGAAAATCCTAGTTTCCCTTTAAACCAGCTTTCCCCAACCTGGTGCCTTCCATGTGTTTTGGACTACAACTCTCTAAGAGCTTATCGACACTTTTTGCCCTCCTCCTTCCAGGCATGGTCCATGCTTTAAAGCTCTTTAGCCAAACACACTTTTTATTTTCCCTGAGAAAACCCACTCTTTAGTGTTCATTCGGAGCAAACATCAATTTGGGTTTTCCATGGATTCCCATTTGCTCTAGTTCAGCTTTAAAGAGCAGGTTTTCATGGGGGAAGCTCCTGAGCAGGGGTGCCGAGTAAGGGGGTACCCCCCAATTTCCAATGAAAGGGTCGCCCCCCAGTTTCACTGCAGCTCGCATCACGCTTGCAAGCAGCGGGGTCTCCACACATGTTGTGCTGACATTACATGGTCTGATCGCTTCTCGGCCTTTTGGCTAAGATCAAGTGTAGTATCTGTTCTTATCAGTTTAATTTCTGATATGTTCTCTATTTGAGGACTATATATTAAATGGATTTTTGGAATTGGGTCTTACTGCAAAATTAATGAATGTCAGAATGATGTTGGATAGAAGTTAAGTGGTTTTTAGCTGTAATGCTATAAAGGAATATCAAAAAATAGATTATTAACAGGTAAAAATTTAATGTTATAATACTTTATGATTAAAGAATAGGATAAACAAAGAGGGAAAGGATTTGCTGAACTAACAAATTGAATTGGAATACAAAAAAGGGAGGTGTGAGGAGGTCCGGGAAACAAGCAAATGAAAGATAAGTAATGGAAAGATTGAATTGTTTTTAACTACTTTGATTTTGTATTTTTCTTTTTTCTTTTTGTAATATTTTGAAAATCTTAATAAATATCTTTTTTAAAAAAAGACATTACATGATCTGGGCCCTCTCAATCACGGGGGCAAGGCAGTGTGCATGCCCCTGAGCAAAAAAACACAAGTGCTCAGACATGGAGCTTTAAAGTGCAGACAGTACCCAGAAAGAAAGGAAAGTTAAGTGTGCACTCAGCGAGTACACCCAGTGGTCAGGGATGGTGGGAGTCAGGGAGTCAGAGAAGCCTAACTGGAGCTCCCATAATGCATTTGACTAGGACTATGGATTTAACATCAAGCATAAAAAAAATTAAGATCATGGCCACTGGTCCCATCACCTCCTGGCAAATAGAAGGGGAGGAAATGGAGGCAGTGAGAGATTTTACTTTCTTGGGCTCCATGATCACTGCAGATGGTGACAGCAGCCACGAAATTAAAAGACGCCTGCTTCTAGGGAGAAAAGCGATGACAAACCTAGACAACATCTTACAAAGCAGAGATATCACCTTGCCAACAAAGGTCTGTAAAGTTAAAGCTATGGTTTTCCCAGTAGTGATGTATGGAAGTGAGAGCTGGACCATAAAGAAGGCTGATTGCCGAAGAATTGATGCTTTTGAATTATGGTGCTGGAGGAGACTCTTGAGAGTCCCATGGACTGCAAGAAGATCAAACCTATCCATTCTTAAGGAAATCAGCCCTGAGTGCTCACTGGAAGGACAGATCCTGAAGCTGAGGCTCCAATACTTTGGCCACCTCATGAGAAGAGAAGACTCCCTGGAAAAGAGCCTGATGTTGGGAAAGATGGAGGGCACAAGGAGAAGGGGACAACAGAGGATGAGATGGCTGGACAGTGTTCTTGAAGCTATTAACATGAGTTTTACCAAACAGTGCTAGGCAGTGGAAGACAGGAGTGCCTGGTATGCTCTGGTCTATGGGATCATGAAGAGTCAGATAGGACTAAATGACTAAACAACAACAACAATGGATTCATTTATTTAGCTACATTTTTATTTGTGTCTTTCATTTATTTCGGTTTTATTTTGCCTTACTTCCTTAGAACACGTCATAAAACACGGTTTTATCTCCTCCCCAGTTATCATCACAACAAGTCTTGAGGTAGGCTGAGATGCACAGACATCATCTCTGAAATGGAATTTTTAAAATAGAGAAAGAAGCTTTTGTCCATGAAAACAGATAAAATCTCAAAACGTTTTCCCCTTGCACAGTCCACCTTATTGGTGGATTATTCTCGGGCTCCACAGGTATGGAGTAAGAGAAAAAATTGCTATTCCCAGCTACAGTCCCAGGTACTTCATAAGGCTTTTTTGTTTGTTGGGGTGCTAGTCCTAGCTCTCTGTTATTTACCGCTGTCCAGCATGAAAGAGCTTGATAGCTCAGAATCCTAGACCAGGATAAGAAAGATATTAGCTGTGATTTATCCCAGCCCTCCGAGGCCAGCCAACCAAAGGGATATGTTTCAAGAATCCAAACAGCATTGTTTAAAACCTTGTCAGCTTCATGGTACCCTTTTACTCCATCGCCTTCTACTGGAATGAGCCAGACCTGCTGAGTTGAAAGCCACAAATTGTCCAGAGCCGCCATGAAGAATAGCAAATCTGTTGGGCATGATGCTTCACGGGTCAGAGAGAACACTTTGTCAGATCCACGGCTGGACGTAACCACTTCAGATCTGTGCTTACATGAACAAGACTTATGGGCACCTTCCTTCCCACCTTTCTAACTTTTTGAGCCAAACCTGGTTCACTTCCTTTGCTCTACAACATGATTCAGTCATATGAACAAAGCCATGACTGATTGCTCATGCATGCCCAATACTACAACACCCATATTGCAGATTATTAAATCGAAGACGAGGCATTATTGTAACTCTGTGTTACAAAGATGCCTGCAAACATAACAACCCGACCATATGAGAATCCCTTGCAGATGATGATTGCAGTGTCTGGAGACAGATGGTCAGGTTGTGTATCCACAGCAGTGACCAGAGGAGGAATGACTATTGAGAGAGGTGCAGAAACAACAAACTCCCATCCTTCCTATCCATATGTTGTTGTTGTTGTTGTCATTTCATTTTGGTTCTTCTTGTTGGTGTTATTGGCTGTCTTTTTAAACAGATTTTTTAAATATAATGCTTTAATTCCATTAGTTTTTAATCACTTTTTAAATTTGATTTTATTAAAGATTTTCTTGGGTTGCAAAAGTACATACATCGTCTCTGTTTTCAGATCATAAAGTCCTTTCTATAGGTTATACTGGAAGGGAGACAATAATGATGTAGCCAGCATAAGGTTGGGGGAGAACTGACAATCTTTTCTCTGTTTTTAGTTTTTCCTATTTTATCTTTAAGCTACCTTGAGTCCCAGTTTGGAGGGAAAGGAGGGTAAAAATAATGATGATGAAATAATAATAATAATAATAATAATAATAATAATAATAATGTTGTTGCTGTTGTTGTTTAGTCGTTTAGTCATGTCCGACTCTTCGTGACCCCCTGGACCACCCTCCAAATTGATTAGTGTGTGGAACTAGGGCAGGTGGTCCAGCGTTCAATTAGCTGGGTCAGGGAGGGGGTAGGGATGTGCATAGCCCTAGTCCCCCTCAAAAACAACAACAACAACAACCACACATATAACACTGGTCCTGAGAGATCTGCATTGGCTCCCAGTATGTTTCCGAGCACAATTCAAAGTGTTGGTGCTGACCTTGAAAGCCCTAAATGGCCTCGGTCCAGTAGACCTGAAGGAGCGTCTCTACCTCCATCGTTCAGCCCGGACACTGAGGTCCAGCTGCGAGGGCCTTCTGGTGGTTGCCTCGCTGTGAGAAGTGAGGTTACAGGGAACCAGGCAGAGGGCCTTCTCGGTGGTGGCACCTGTCCTGTGGAACACCCTCCCACCAGATGTCAACTATCTGACTTTTAGAAGACATCTGAAGGCAGCCCTGTTTAGGGAAGTTTTTAATGTCTGGTGCTGTATTGTTTTTACTATTCGGTTGGAAGCCGCCCAGAGTGGGTGGGGAAACCCAGCCAGATGGGCAGGGTATAAATAATAAATTATTATTATTATTATTATTATTATTATTATTATTATTATTAGGAATTTCTATTTGTGATACAGCCTTCAAATCTCCCTTTGCACCCCTACCAACATTTCTCTCGACTCGTGAAGTCTCCATGCAGCACTGAGTCCTCTTTCATTTTCTGAATATTTCCTCTCCACTTGCTTTCTCTGTCCCACCCTCCATTCAATCACCCTTCTGATTTACACTTCCCATCCCACCGGTTGTGTGACATCGCCTTCTTATTTATATCATGTGTCCTTCACTTTGAAGGCTGAGTTTATTCATCTCCGGTGGTTCCCAAGTGTGGCCGGCTTCATAATTTCTTCCAAAACGCTTAACGGCAGAAGTGAGTTGAAATGATATGACAAGATAAAAATGGCGCCCTGAGACACAGCCTTCAACGTGGGAGATTGGTGGAAGGGGAAACAAAGATGGCAAATGTCTTGTGTCTGAATTAGGCAGACAAACTTAACTGCTGCACATCCATTCCATCACAGCATGAAGACTGCAAATGGTACATAGCAACTGTTTCTTTAATGCATGTTATGAAATGGGATTTTGATCACTTGGGAGGAGCTTTAGGGAGCACAAGTAATGTGGTTTTCTGGATTCAAACCAAGTCAGATCATTGGTCCAACTAGCTCACTATCATCCATGGAGACTTGGCAGTGGGTCTCCAGGATTTCAGGCAAGGGACATTCCCAGTCCTACCTGGAGATGCAAGCAATTGAACCTGGTAATAATAATAATAATAATAATAATAATAATAATAATAATAATAATAATAATTTATTTCTACCCCGCCCATCTGGCTGGGTTTCCCCAGCCACTATGGGCAACTTCCAACAAAAGATTAAAAATGCATTAAAACATCAGTCGTTAAAAACTTCCCTGAACTTCAGATGTCTTCTAAATGTCAGATGGATGTCCACAGGGTGGGCACCACTACCAAGAAGGCCCTCTGCCTGGTTCCCTATAACCTCACTTCTCTCAGTGAGGGAACTGCCAGAAGGCCCTCGGCGCTGGACCTCAGTGTTCAGGCTGAACGATGGGAATCGAGAGGCTCCTTCAGGTATACTGGGCTGAGGCCATTTAGGGCTTTAAAGGTCAGCCCCAACACTTTGAATTGTGCTCGGAAATGTACTGGGAGCCAGTGTAGGTCTTTCAAAACCGGTGTTATGTGGTCTCGGTGGCCGCTCCCAGTCACCAGTCTAGCTGCCGCATTCTGGATTAGTTGTAGTTTCCAGGTCACCTTCAAAGGTAGCCCCACATAGAGCGCATTGCAGTAGTCCAAGCAGGAGATAACTAGAACATGCACCACACTGGCAAGACAGTCTGCAGGCAGGGAGGGTCTCAGCCTGCGTACCAGATGGAGCTGGTAGACAGCTGCCCTGAACACAGAATTGACCTGCGCCTCCATGTACAGTTGTGAGTCCAAAATGACACCCAGGCTGCGCACCTGCTTCTGCATCTATAGCAGATGCTCTGTCATTGAGCTATGGCCCTTCGTCTCATGCTTTTTTAAGAATATCAGAAGAGCCTGCTGGATCAGTCCACTGGTCCATCAAGTCCCGCATCCTGTTCTCACAGTGGCCAACCAAATGTCCATGGGACATGGGTGGCGCTGTGGTTTAAACCACTGAGCCTCTTGAGCTTGCCAATCAGAAGGTCAGCGGTTTGAATCCCGTGATGGGGTGAGCTCCCGTTGCTCTGTCCCAGCTCCTGCCAACCTAGCAGTTTGAAAGCACAACACTGCAAGTAGATAAATAGGCAGCACTGTGGTGGGAAGGTAAATGGCATTTCCATGCACTCTGGTTTTCGTCATGGCGTCCCATTAAACCAGAGGTGGTTTAGTCATGGTGGCCACATGACCTGGAAAGCTGTCTGCGGACAAACATTGACTCCCTCGGTCCGAAAGCGAGATGAGTGCCACAACCCCACAGTCGCCTTTGACTGGACTTAACTGTCCAGGGTCCTTTACCTTTTAACTTACCAAGGGATCTCTCAAGCAGAACCAAGCCCAAGTTCCCTCTCCCCTCCTCTGGGTATAGACTTCTCTCTCCACAGAGATGCATTTGCCACCTTCCCAATACAGCCTATGACAAATGCTGAAGACACACCTGTGGTGGTCCTGTGGGTTAACTGTGAAGGCGAGGTCCGAGTCCAGTCCGAGGTCGAAGGTGCAGGATGGAGGCAGTCCGTCAAAGTGGAGTACAGGGCAGGGAGTCGGGCCAGGTCAGGAGCGCCGGCAGGACAGGGTTCAGGCAGGAAATGGCTTCCAACAATGTTGCTCCTGCAACTTGGGACTGGGGCTGGCTGGCTTTTATCTGCCCCAAGGCATAGGGCGGCCCCGGTCCACAGGTGACTCGCCTCTCCTGACCTGGAGGTGAGCACTCCTCTTGCGGGAACTTAGTTCCCTCCGCCTCTCTGCCCTGAGCCTCTGCAGCTCAGGAGAGGCTGGAGGGTTACCGGACCCAGAGGCAACCTCAGCTTCCTCTGACGGGGCTGAGAGTGGAGCACCTGCAGGCAATGGGTCCTCCATCACCTCAGGAGCCAGAGCAAACTCAGCTGGTGCCTGCACCTGAGGACCCAGCACAGGTGAGGACCCTTCAGGCTCAAGCCCCAGCCCCGGCTTATCTGGTTCTGGAGGCAGGGAATCCTGTGCGGGCTGGGATCCTTCAGGTTCAGCATCCGAGTCTGAATCCCAGGCCATCACAATGCCTCTTTAACCTGTCCTTTGACACCCAAGATGTGTGTTTTCAGGACCCACCCTATACCTGTGACTGTCATTTTGCAATTAAGTCATATATCATTCTTATGGAAATCACTTTGAGATGCTTCATAGGAAGCAGCTGATACATGAAATTAATAAAAAACAACCATTTCCTGTCTTTAGATGCATCAGCCAGTTATGATGTGATGGCTTCTGTCATTGTTCAAAGGATGTGTGGGTGTGTTACATGCAGAGGGGTAGGAACGGGATAAGCCTCATTAATTTTTATTTCCTTTAAGCCAACACGTTTGCATGTTAAGCCCTAAACCTATGAATCTCTGCATAGCATGAGTCTTTCATGCAGTACATGGATCTGTAACCAGGACCATATACCATGAATGACGCCGTACGATATGTATTATGTGATTAAGCTATCATTTACATTTGCATCATGATGCCACCACTCAGGGCATGTTTAGCATTGTTTAATTAGAACAAAATGAACGCCTGCTGGAACAGACCAATGACTCACTGAGTCCAGTATCTCGTTCTCACAGATAAACAACCAGTTGCCATAAGCAGTATTCAAACACAAGAGCCCTTTCCATCAGAGAATCTCCCTCTAAGCTCTTCCAATACTTTGTTATCATGAGCCTAGTACAGTGGTACCTCGCAAGACTAATGCCTCGCAAGACAAAAAACTCGCAAGACGAAAGGGTTTTTTGGTTTTTTGAGTTGCTTCGCAAGACGAATTTCCCTATGGGCTTGCTTTGCAAGACGAAAACGTCTTGCAAGTTTGTTTCCTTTTTCTTAAAACCGTTAATACCCAGGGTGCATTGCTTGAAGAGGTGCAGTTGCACGCGGTGTGGTAGCCTTTTTTGAGGTTTTTGAAGACTTTGGTGATTTTTGAAGCTTTTCCAAAACTTCTTTTGAAACCGTGCTTCGCAAGACGAAAAATTCGAAAGATGAAAAAACTTGCAGAACGAGGCACCACTGTAAAGGAAAACTTGCGATCCCCCCCCCCCCAAAGTTATTGTGAAAGTTCATCTATATCCTAGTGCAAATGTCTCCAAATATAAACATTTTTCTGTGCATTTTTGCCATTATATACTTTTTTGGCAAAGCAATGTCCTCCAATATAATGCATCTCTGCATGTTATTTTCAGTAAAATGTGCATATTTATGCCTCTAGTATTTGCACTATTACAAAAAGAACTGCATTGCAAAATTCAGAAAAGTGCAATTTTCTAAGGATGGCTACATTTCGGTTTGCATATACAGTGGTACCTTGGTCTAAGAACAGTCCTAGTAAAGAACGCCGTGGACAATGACCTCCGCAAAACTGGAAGTAGGTGTTCCAGTTAGCGCATTTTGCCCCAGAAGCCGAATGGAAACTAAACACCGGCGGTGGGAGGCCTCATTAGGGAAAGCATGCGCCTCCGTTTAAGAATGCTTTGGTGTAAGAACGAGCCCCCAGAATGGATTAAGTACGTAACCCGAGGTACCACTGTAGTTTCAGAAAGAGTGGATTAGGCTTGCCTTCAAAGGCAAACTGAATTGGTATAAATCTCCCCACAAACTAAGGGATTTACCCCAGCAGAGACTCCAAGACCCCAGGAAACTGGCTTTAAACTAAGACATCAAACCAGAATGCAAAATCAGTTCCCCTCCCTCCTTTCATCCACCCACCAAGTACAGCTTCAGGGAACCTGTAGAACATGGAATCAGTTATCAGTGGGACAGCTTCCTTATTGTCTTGGAATGGATCCGGTCACCACTGGTGGGTGATAATTGAAAATGGCAAGGACCAAATAGGGCCTGACGTAGGCAGCAATTATTTAAAACCCATCATCGGCACAGAGCGAATTCCAGCCATGCAAATATGGCCACTAATTGGGGGCTGTCTCCAATGGTCCCATTCCTTAACTTCAAGGTTCCACATCTCTGATAAGCCCTCTTCCTACCTGCTAACGCAGAACTAATTAACACGCCAGCGGAAGCGCCTGGGCTTTGACACAGAGAGAAGCGGGAGGAGGCAGGAATTAAACAGCTACAATTAATTACGCCTGCCTCTGTGCTCTCCACGCCAGCAACCTGGGACTTTCTCGCTGGTCTCTGCTCCTATTGTTCACCTTTCTTCCCTGGAGCAAAGCAACGGCTTGTAGAAATTAATTCCACGGAACTTGATTAAAGCTCAATGCTTTAATCATGCAGACAACTCAATAGGAGGGGATGCTGTGACAACCGCAAGAACACCCAGGCCCCCCCCCCCTTTTCACATAAAGTAAGTGGCATCCCAACCTCAGGTCCATAATATAGCAATGGTCTTAACTAAGGATGGGCCAACAAAGGTCCGTATAGTAAAAGCTATGGTTTTCCCAGTAGTGTTGTATGGAAGTGAAAGCTGGACCATAAAGAAGGCTGATCACCGAAGAATTGATGCTTTTGAATTATGGTGCTGGAGGAGACTCTTGAGAGTCCCATGGACTGCAAGAAGATCTGTGATGGCCTGGGAATCCGATTCAGAGGCTGAACTGGAGGAACCCCAGCCTGCACAAGAGTCCCCGCCTCCAGGGGCGGCTGAGCTGGGGCGGGGCCTTGGATCTGAAGCGCCTGCACATGTGCCGGATCCTCAGGAGCAGGCACCAGGTGATTCCACTCTAGCTCCGGAGGTGATTAAGGACACAGTGCCTACAGGTGCGCCTCTCCCGGCCCTGCCAGAGGAAGGTGAGTCTCCCCCTGGGTCCAGTAACTCCCCAGCCTCTCCTGAACTGCAGAGGCTTAGGGCAGAGAGGCGGAGGGAACTGGTTTCTCCCAGGAGGAGTGCTCGCCTTAAGGCCGGGAGAGGTGGGTCTCCTGGGGGCCGGGACCGCCCCTGGCCTCAGAGAAGATAAAGGCCAGTCAGCCTGGTCCCAGGTTGTGGGAGCAACATCGTTGAGTACCTGCTCCTGCCCGGACCCAGACCTGACCTTCCACTGTTCCCGTCCCCGCCCGGCTTCCTGCTTTGGACCCCGCCTCGCTCCTTGTGAACTGTTTCCAGACTAGTGACCCAGGACCGGACTTTGACTATGCCAACGGTAACCTTCCCCCCGGGACCAGCACAGTTTGCTCCCACCAAACCCGCACTCCCCCTTCGTTGGGGTGCGTTTGGGAAGAGCCAGAAGCCATGGCCGACCAAGCAGCTGCGCTGGTGGCATTGGCCCAGGAGAACCAGGCCTTGACTCACACCATGCAGCAGCTCAGCAATGCGGTTACAGCACTTCAGCAGCGGTTGGACGCCCTACCGGCTCCTGGGGCCGACGCCCCGGCTCCTGGCAAGTACCCAGTGGCTTTGCCAGAGAAATTGGATGGGGCCCTGGCCAGCTTTCCCATGTTCCTTGCCCAGGCCAAGTTGTATATTCAGGGGCGAGCCCGGAACTTCCCTGACGACTGCACCAAGGTGGATTGGTTCTTTGCCCAAAGGGAAATCTGTGTTGGAGCAATTGCTTTTGGTTGGATCTGAGCATTTCTACAAAGGTATCAGTTCCTGATGTTTTCCCACTAAGCCCTGAGTGCAATACAGGCACCTTCCTGTCCCTGATGGCACTATGGCCACCTTTTATGATTAAGGGCTTGGGTTCATTGCTGTACTGATTTGACCTGGGATTCATTCATATGAAAACAGTTTTGTGGAAGCCACTGTAACAGAGATATGGAGCCTAGGTTCTTTGTGTCTCTGTGTTATACTGCAGCACCTTCCAAATTCATGCAAATTGCATGCAAATCCACACTAGCTTTCCGATGTGGCCATTAATGTGGATTGGAGTTGCATTTGAAACTCTGAATGTTAAGCTGTGAAATATTGCAAAAATGAAAAGAAAAAAAACAACAACACACAACCCCAAACCTATCAAGAAAGTATATATCACGCGACCGTCACACCACCAGATTCTAATTTTGTTCATTCCAGCTCATTTTGAATCTCATTTCTAATGTTAAGAACAGCAGCAATATTTATATCAAGGTTGAGTAGAAAATGACTGGAGGGAAAGAAAGAAGGAGAGAGAGAGAGAGAGAGAGAGAGAGAGAGAGAGAGAGGAAAAAAGATATTGTCATTATCACAGAGATGAGAAAATTGTGTCATATCTGAGATCAAAGCACTTCATAAAAACGCTGAGAATTTTTCATGGCAAGACATAAAGTGTTCGATGAAAGGAGAGGAGAAGGAGCAAATCAAAGAGCTGGAAAGGGAGTCATCGTTTGTGGTGGTTCTATGGGGGATTTTCAAGCAGTCAGTTCCTCTCTCCCTTTTGTCACTGTTCAACTCCTTCATCTGCATTGCTTTCATCCTGAGGGATGCCCCTTCTAAAGTCTCTTTAACTGTGTTGCCATTTCACATGAATGACGATGGGATTTCCCCTCCTAAACCTGCCCATATGAGGATTGTATAATTCTTTCAAAGCAGTCCAGTCAAAGATTCATTTGTTGTTTAGTCGTTTAGCCATGTCCAACTCTTCGTGACCCCCTGGGCCAGAGCACGCCAGGCACTCCTGTCTTCCACTGCCTCCCGCAGTTTGGTCAAACTCATGTTTGTAGCTTCGAGAACACTGTCCAACCATCTCATCCTCTGTCGTCCCCTTCTCCTTGTGCCCTCCATCTTTCCCAACATCAGGGTCTTTTCCAGGGAGTCTTCTCTTCTCATGAGGTGGCCAAAGTCTTGGAGCCTCAGCTTCAGGATCTGTCCTTCCAGTGAGCACTCAGGGCTGATTTCCTTAAGAATGGATACGTTTGATCTTCTTGCAGTCCATGGGACTCTCAAGAGTCTCCTCCAGCACCATAATTCAAAAGCATCAATTCTTCAGCAATCAGCCTTCTTTATGGTCCAGCTCTCACTTCCATGCATCACTACACAGATTCATAGAATCGAAGAGTTGAAAGGGACCCAAAGGGACATCTAGCCCAACCCCACAATTCCCACGAGACCTTTGATTGGAGATGGGCAGCAGCATCAGCTAGAAGTTCCAGCCCTACTGTTAGAATTTCAAATTCTGGCCAAGAGGGGTGAGGATCAAGGTGATGTAAAGCAGGCTGGATCCCTTCAAGTGACAAATTTAATTTATCATTATCATCAATGTGAGCAACATTATCATCAGTGTGAGGAAGCATATTGCACAGGCTTAAATCTGTGTTTACTCAAAGGAAGTCCCAGTGTAAATTTGGCCTCCATTTGTAATTACACTTAATTTGTGCACTTGGCCAAGAGTTTCTCAGTACCGCAGATTCCCAGAGGTGCACACTTTTAAAACAGAGACTCAGAATCACGCTCCTGAATATAAAAGAGGCAGTCAATTGCCAGGAACCCACGTTAATTTAAGGTAATTGCTCCTCAGGAAGATATAAGAGAGAGGGAAAACTGTGGGTTTTTGGTACAAGCCTTGGCAAGCAAAAGCCTTCATAAGTGACGTTTGGTTCTCGCAAAGTATTTCTCTCCTTTCGTTAGCAGGAGGCAAACAGAGTTCTGTTGGACGGGGGTGAGACACAATTGCTGACTGGTAAACTGCCCCCAAGGGTGCATCACTGGGGCTCAAGACCAGTGATGGGGATCCTCAGACCTGGGGACCACATGTTGCTCTGCAAACCACTCCATTTGGCACTTAAACCTTTCCCAAGCCACACCCCTCAATAACTCAATGAATTGAAGGGGGTTGGACTAGATGACCCTCGGGGTCCCTTCCAACTCTACAATTCCACGATTCTATGATTCTATTACTCTGTTTCATACCTAAACATTAGGAAGAACTTCCTGACAGTAAGAGCTGTTGGACAGTGGAATTTGCTGCCAAGGAGTGTGGTGGAGTCATGGAACGGCTAAGGGAGCTGGGCATGTTTAGCCTGGAGAAGAGGAGGTTAAGGGGTGATATGATAGCCATGTTCAGAAAAGGATGTCATATAGAGGAGGGAGAAAGGTTGTTTTCTGCTGCTCCAGAGAAGCGGACACAGAGCGATGGATCCAAACTACAAGAAAGAAGATTCCACCTAAACATTAGGAAGAACTTCCTGACAGTAAGAGCTGTTTGACAGTGGAATTTGCTGCCAAGGAGTGTGGTGGAGTCTCCTTCTTTGGAGGTCTTTAAGCAGAGGCTTGACAACCATATGTCAGGAGTGCTCTGATGGTGTTTCCTGCTTGGCAGGGGGTTGGACTCGATGGCCCTTGTGGTCTATTCCAACTCTCTGATTCTATGATACTCTCCCTGAGCATTTCTGCCTTGCTGACAGGTGTCCTTGAAATTCTGAAAATTTCATATCTTTGCCTGAATGGAGGAAAGAGAGGGAGCTGTGAGTGTCTGTAGAAACACAGGTAGAATTTACAGTTGTTGGTCTGCTCACTTTGGGCTCCAGCTCCAGCAACCATGGACATATTGGCCCGGGCAGTTTGGCCAGAAAGGAATGCAGCCCTCAATCTGAAAAGAGGTTCCCCACATCCAGAAGGAACAATAGTCAGGAATGATGGAAGTTGCTTGTGTCAAAGAACATCTGGAGGACCTCAGGCTGTAGAAGGCTGGACTAGATATATGAAACATGGTTTGATACAGCAGGGGTCAGTGTGAGCCACCGGCAGAATCAGCTGGAGAATGATCCTGGAGGGCACACAGAATGATGAGAGGATGATCCTGGGGTGGCGATCATTGGGCTGTGGGGGCTGCCATTAAGGGGGAGTGAATCAGAGATTAGTGGTGGGCAAGAACCCTTTGATCCCCCTCTCATGCTCTCCCCACAGCAGCATCCTCCCATCTTCCCACAACCCACACCGGACACTTCAGGGGAAAAGGAAGCACATCAGAGTGAGACAGTGTCGGCACACCCAGAGCGGGAAGCAGGGTTGAGTGTAAACAGCTCCCCAGCCGCAGATGTAGATGGACAAGATGAGCTCCAAGGAGAACTTCCAACTCTGACATTAGGTGATTTGAAGGGAAGAGAAGGGAGAGCTATGCATATAAATTGCTGAAATACTTAAGAATGAGCATACACAAATTCAGTTTCATATTCTTAGGTTTCGTTTCAGTTTGGGATGAAGAAATCTAATTTTTGCAGACTCTTTTCTCCATCGCATCTCATTGCACCTGAGCAAATTGTGCTGGTAAGTGGCTTTTAGACAGGGACAGAATAAATATATATATATATCCCAATTTCCTTTTCATCACTACTGGCATTTTTAAGTATTTGCACGTCTGGCATTTTAGCTGAAATGACAGCTGTCCATCATCACCATGCAGCTCACAAAGTGAAATACGATTGTTATCATATGACAGAGCCAAGGTACTTCCATTTTATTGCATTTGATGCTAAAGCAGATGGATTCAGAATCCTAGCCACTCCCTAACGATGCTTCTGCTATAAAGAAGCTTTCAGAAAATCAGGAATGTGCATTATTGTTAGGCACAAGTTTCTTGCCATTGCACAATATCTTAAAATAAAAGAGCAGAGCATCCCCAAATCCTAAAAAAACAAAAACAAAACTGCTTCTTTTACAGTCTCACAACCAGGCAGTATAAACATTTTTTAATCTTGCCAATTATCAGCCATATGTAATAAAAGAATCACTGTAGAACCAAATTAGGATGATAAAAAGAGAACTGGATATGAGAGGCGATAAAAATAAACAAATAAACACCCTACTATAAAAAAATGGAGTGAGTCTCATAAACACAAGTAGATTGAAATATAAAACATTCAATAAAAATGAAAATAAAAATATTTCTCACCCCCATCATATTTGCCTGGATGCAGAGGTGGCAGATTGGTGTGTGTGTGTGTGTGCGCGCACGCATGTGGTGTGTCACGCAGTATTAGCAAGGAATCCAGTAAATCCCATGACTACTGCCCAAACCTGTGTTCCCCCATGTCTTGCAGGTCATCTATTAAGACCACAAGAGAACTCTTCAGGGCCTCCCCATCAGCTCTCCTTGAAGAGCAGCTCCGATGATGTTGCTGTTGCTGATGGAGGGTCACTGCTACCCCACTCCTTGCCTAGAAAGACAAACAATCTGAACTGGCCCAAGAGACCTTCTTATGAGTGTCCATGTGTTGTGGAAGAGTTAGAATGCCCTTTCTCTCCATCTCAACATAGGTGGTGTCAGTCATAAGCTGGGTTCTTCAACTCAAAGTGATAGATTCTTGAGGGAGATTAATCCTCTCCCCCATGCTTTTCAACATCTACATGCAGCCGCTGGGAGAGATCATCAGGGGGTTTGGGCTGGGTGTCCATCAATATGCGGATGATACCCAGCTCTACCTCTCTTTCAAATCAGAACCAGTGAAGGCAGTGATGGTCCTGTGTGCGTGTCTGGAGGTGGTTGGAGGATGGATGGCAGCTAACAGATTGAGGTTGAATCCTGACAAGACAGAAGTACTGTTTTTGGGGGACAGCGGGTGGGCAGGTGTGGAGGACTCCCTGGTCCTGAATGGGGTAACTGTGCCTCTGAAGGACCAGGTGTGCAGCCTGGGAGTCATTTTGGACTCACAGGTGTCCATGGAGGCACAGGTCAATTCTGTATCCAGGGCAGCTGTCTACCAACTCCACCTGGTACGCAGGCTGAGACCCTACCTGCCCGCGGACTGTCTCGCCAGAGTGGTGCATGCTCTAGTTATCTCCCACTTGGACTACTGCAATGCGCTCTACATGGGGCTACCTTTGAAGGTGACTCGGAAACTACAGCTAATCCAGAATGCGGCAGCTAGACTGGTGAATGGGGGCGGCCACCGAGACCACATAACACCAGTCTTGAAAGACCTACATTGGCTCCCAGTACGTTTCCGAGCACAATTCAAAGTGCTGGTGTTGACCTTTAAAGCCCTAAACGGCCTCGGCCCAGTATACCTGAAGGAGCGTCTCCACCCCCATCGTTCTGCCCGGACGCTGAGGTCCAGCGCCCAGGGCCTCCTGGCGGTTCCCTCATTGTGAGACGCAAAGCTACAGGGAACCAGGCAGAGGGCCTTTTCGGTAGTGGCGCCCGCCCTGTGGAACGCCCTCCCATCAGATGTCAAAATGATAAACAACTATCTGACATTCAGAAGACATCTTAAGGCAGCCCTGTTCAGGGAAGTTTTTAATGTATGATATTTTAGTGTTTTTTGGTTTCTATGGAAGCCGCCCAGAGTGGCTGGGGAAACCCAGCCAGATGGGCGGGGTACAAATAATAAATTATTATTATTATTATTATTATTATTATTATTATTATTATTATTACTATTACTGGAAGAAGCAAAGATCACCAGTGCTGAAGCAATGATTCATCAACATCTTCATTGGACTGGTCATGTTGTGCAGATGCCTCATTATCGTCTTCCAAAGCAACTACTCTGTTCTGAACTTAAAAATGGAAAGCATAATGCTGGTGGTCAACAAAAGAGGTTTAAAGACTGTCTCAAGGCAATTTTTTTAAAAATTCCCAACAATTGGGAAACTCTTGCCTACGAGTGCTCCAGTTGGAGAGCAGCCTTTACCAAAGGTGTTATGGGCTTTCAAGACACTTAAACTCAGGATGCAAGGGAGAAATGTGCTAAGAGGAAGGCACGCTTGGCAAATCCACACCGTAATCAACTCTTGCCCAGAAACCTAAGTCCCCACTGTGGAAGGATGTGTGGATCCAGAATTGGCCTCCACAGACATTTACGGACTCATTGTTAAAACCGTGTTTATGGAAGACAATCTTACTCAGCTACGAGTGATCGCCAAAGAGAGAAGAGAAGAGAGAAGAGCCACCAACTGTTCCCTTACGGGACTGCCTCTCCTGGTCTGCCCACAGAGGACCTTAAGGTCCATGAATAATCATAGTTTAGAGGTCCCGGGCCCTAAGGAAGCCAGACTATCCTCCACCAGGGCCAGGGCCTTCTCAGTGATGGCTCTGACCTGGTGGAATGCTCTGTCCCATGAGACCAGGGCCCTTCAGGATTTAACTTCCTTCCGCAGGGCCTGTAAGACAGAGTTATTCTGCCTGGCTTTCAGTTTGAACCTGGCCTGATCTTTTATTCCCCTTCCTTCCCCTCCCCTTTTTATGAAGATTACCCGCTCTGGGATCCCACAGCTAATTCTCCCCTGGTCTCCTCACTGGCCCAAATAGGACTCATTTAGCCAGCTAGCCCTGGTGATCATCTAATGTTTATTGGATGGATTTCCCCCCTAAATTGATTTTTGAATTCTGAATTTATTGTTATTCACGTTTTATACTGTCTTTTATGCTGTTTTTTTTGTTGCATCAGTTAAGTGTTTTAAATTTGTTGCTGGCCACCCTGAGCCTGCTTTTCTGAACTGGGAAGGGTGGAGTATAAATAAAAATTTATTATATTGTTTATTATTCTCTGGGCAACAAATATTGATAAGAGCCCAGAAGCTGCCACTCACTTTTCCTCAAAAACAGGCAAGTCACAAATATTATTCAACCCGCTGAGGTTCTTGAGTCACACAGCTGTCCTGGGAGAAAATTCCAAATTTTTTAGGTTCTCGAAGGGTCACTGGCAAGCGAAGGTTTCTTCTATGCATGTGAATGTATGTGCACTTACCTTTAAACACAATTAGACCTTTGCAAAAAAATGCCCATTCATCTTAGCCCAACTTTGGCATTAAAAAATCTCCTTCACATTCCCAAATTGAGCAGTAGGGCTATTTCTTCCAGCATTCACCCCAAGTGTCCTTATTAAGACTTTTCTGCTGCATCAGTAATTATGGGTGGCTCCTTTCCAATACCGGCACCAAGATAACATCTTCTTGCAGTAATGAGACCTGCAGGGAAAAGCTTCTGCTTCAAATGCACCCTGAATACCCATAACCACAAACAGCCACAGAAACCAGGCTTCACCTTTCTCCTGCTGGTTTTTCCTAAAAATGCTCAAAAAGGCCAATATGTCCTTCCCACCGACCACTGTCACTAAGAGGGCTTTTCTCAATCCAGTAGCCTTTGCAGGTTCTATAACACAGTCAATATAGAGTAATGCATTAGAGCACAATGGGGAAGCTTTTTCTTCCAGCTCAGGGGTTGCATTCTCCACATAGGGGCCACATACCAAAACTGGGCAGGCCAGAGGGGGGAGTGGGAGGAGCCAGGGGGAGTGGGTGGAGCAATGGTTGTACTCTCACCTTTCTTTAGTAGGCCACATTCTACCCTTGCAAGATATTTATATCCTTGTACCCATAGACATGGGATGCGGGTGGCGCTGTGGGTAAAACCTCAGCGCCTAGGACTTGCCGATTGCATGGTCGGCGGTTCGAATCCCCGCGGTGGGGTGAGCTCCCGTCGTTCGGTCCCAGCTCCTGCCCACCTAGCAGTTCGAAAGCACCCTTAAGTGCAAGTAGATAAATAGGTACCGCTTTATAGCGGGAAGGTAAACGGCGTTCCGTGTGCTGCGCTGGCTCGTCAGAGCAGCGATGTCACGCTGGCCACGTGACCTAGAAGTGTCTGCGGACAGCGCTGGCTCCCGGCCTCTAGAGTGAGATGAGCGCACAACCCTAGAGTCTGTCAAGACTGGCCCGTACGGGCAGGGGTACCTTTACCTTTACCTTTACCCATAGACATCCTCTATCCAGGGAAGCAAGTGGCATTGCCGCAGTCCAAGGGCACATCTCAGCCAGGCAAAGGGCACATTCCACAGTCCAAGGGCACAACTCAGTCAAGCAAAGGACACATCTCAGAGCCCAGGGGCACATCCCAGCTAGGCAAAGGGCACATACCAGCCAGGCAAAGGACATATTCCAGCCAGGCAAAAGCACTCAAGGAGGAGCAAGAGCAGAGTTGTTATGGGGTGTGGCTTGAGGAGTGGGTGTGTGGTTTAGGTAGTGCCTGTCTGAAGAGAGTCCCCAAGGATGGAGAAAGAGAGAGGTCTAGTGGGTCACATTTGGCCCCTGGGCCTGAGGTCCCCCACCCCGGCTTTACAGAATGTTGTTGTTGTTGTTTAGTCGTTTAGTCGTGTCCGACTCTTCGTGACCCCATGGACCAGAGCACACCAGGCACCCCTGTCTTCCACTGCCTCCCGCAGCCTGGTCAAACCCATGCTGGTAACCCCGAAAACACCATCCAACCATCTCGTCCTCTGTCGCCCCCTTCTCCTTGTGCCCTCCATCTTTCCCTACATCAGGGTCTTTTCCAGGGAGTCTTCTCTTCTCATGAGGTGGCCAAAGTACTGGAGCCTCAGCTTCACTATCTGTCCTTCCAGTGAGCACTCAGGGCTGATTTCCTTAAGAATGGATGTGTTTGATCTTCGTGCAGTCCATGGGACTCTCAAGAGTCTTCTCCAGCACCATAATTCAAAAGCATCAATTCTTTGGCGATCAGCCTTCTTTATGGTCCAGCTCTCACTTCCATACATCACTACTGGGAAAACCATGGCTTTAACTATACGGACCTTTGTTGGCAAGGTGACGTCTCTACTTCTCAAGATGCTGTCTAGGCCTGTCATTGCCCTTCTCCCAAGAAGCAGGCGTCTTTTAATTTCGTGGCTGCTGTCACCATCTGCAGTGATCATGGAGCCCAAGAAAGTAAAATCTCTCACTGCCTCCATTTCTTCCCCTTCTATTTGCCAGGAGGTGATGGAACCAGTGGCCATGATCTTCGTTTTTTTGATGTTGAGCTTCGGACCATATTTTGCGCTCTCCTCTTTCACCCTCATTAAAAGGTTCTTTAATTCCTCCTCACTTTCTGCTGTCAAGGTTGTGTCATCTGCATATATGAGGATGTTGATATTTCTTCCGGCAATCTTAATTCCAGTTTGGGATTCATCCAGCCCAGCCTTTCGCATGATGAATTCTGCATATAAATTAAATAAGCAGGGAGACAAAATACAGCCTTGTCGTACTCCTTTACAGGGGTATATTCCTTTACAGAATAGCACAAGCATAAAAACAAGGCAAAGCAGAAACAAGGTTCCTGCATAAAGGAACAGGAAAACAAGGTTTTTAAAGTGGAGGGGAGGTGACAGTGATATAGAAGGAGGGCGAAGAAACTAAAGTGCAAAACTGTATGTACCACTTCAGACTGCAGGGAGTTAGGTCACAGTTTCAGTGCATTGCTATAGAACAAAACTCACTGCAAGTAGAACATTAGCACAGCAGGGTATGGGCCAGGCTACATCTTTTCTCTCTGGTGAGCTTTTAGTGTTTTGCTATGGGGTGTATTGAAAAGTGGCACACTCCTGACCACCAGGAAGAAGCCAGGCAAGCTAAGCCATCACCTTCAGGTTCTTCCATCGACACGCTGCATGTGGAGACCATGTCCAGATCTACCAGCAAGCAGCGTCGCACCACAGGGAGAACCTTGTCTTGTGTATGAAAATAATAATATCAGCCTTTAATTCCCTCTTGGGTGCCCTGTGCTCCACTTTGCACAAATAAACTAGTCCCAGAGACTGTTCAAATGGCAAATTTTTTTACCCGCAGATTCTTTTATGTGTCTTCAAAGGGTGGTTTTCCATCTCTCTTTTGCAAGTTTTATTTTTAAAAATTGCTGGCCGGTGATGGAATGTGATGGGTGTGTTTGTGCATGTACACACGCACATATCCAGGACTTGGGGCTGTTTGGAAATCCCAGCCCAGCAAAAGAGGACTCTGTGCAAAAATCACCAGTCTCTGTGTTGCTCATATAGATGCAAATGTTTGCCTTGATGCTTATCCCTGTCTCCCTCACACCAAATGTCCTCGTTTCAATTTTTGACTCAGAAGCAAAGTGCTTTTGAGAGCACTGCTTTTTGAGAGAATTGTTTCCTGAAAAGCTCTTTCCATGTAGGAATGTTTGCCATTTTCTATTCTGCCTCAGTAACTCAAACACTATTATGCATTTAGAATTGTTCCATCCTGATCCTTAATGTGTGATCTTAAGGCAGGGTACTGTTATTTAAAATAGCTGAGCAGGTTATAAATGTACCTAAAATCAACTGGAGACTCACTTGTAAACTCAAATATAAAACATGTCATGCAGCTATCAAATTCTAACTATATTATTATTATTATTATTATTATTATTATTATTATTATTATTATTATTATTATTATTAAATGTATTTATATCCAGAGAACAAGAAGTACAACAATGTGACAATGTAATATTGTATATAAACAGCAGAATTTATCATCTGATGTAATAAATGGTAGTTGAGGAAAATCAATGGGGAGGGGGGGGATAGGAAAATGTATGTTTAGCAATGATATTGGATAATTGTTTTGAGAAAAGAAAAATCAATAAAAAATATTATTTAAAAAATGTATTTATATCCTGCCATTCTCCTCGGTTGAGCTTCAAGGCACCTTACAAAGTTTAAAAGCAATAGCTAAGTTGGTGGACATCATCAGTGGGAGTGAGTTCCACAGTTTAACAACATGCTTTATGGAGAAGCACTGTCTGTTATGTCTTGAATCTTACAACATTCAGTTTAACTTTATTATGCTTTTATATTTGTTGGAAGCCACCCAGAGGAGCTGGAGCAACCCAGTCAGATGGGCGGGGTACAAATTGTTGTTATTTCATGAGTTTTAGTAATATGATAGGAGGGAAGGCCTCTCCTCCTCCCAGAGGGGAGAAGTTGTGAGTGGGAGCAGCTTTCCACAGCGGCAGGGAGGCGTATTCAGCTCCCTGATTCTGATTGCCTCTGCTGCTGTCTCTGCCACCTCTGCTTCTCATTGGTCAAGCCTTTCAGCTGGCCAATAGGGCCGGCTGGTGGGCGGGGCTAGCCACATTTAAACAGCCGCGGCCGCGCTCTGCTCCCAGTCTGTTCCTGCTTTCTTCGGATCTCCCTCCCTCCCTTTAAGGTCAGCTTATTTTGCGCATTGACCTTGCTATGGACTTCCATTGGTTGCCTTGGTTGCCCAAGGGGCCTGGTAGGACTTTTTTTGTATCCATTTGGCAAATTGGCATCAGCCTCTTCTCCTACCTCATAGCAACTCGTCACAACTTTCTGGTACAGTGGTACCTCGGGTTACATACGCTGCAGGTTACATACGCTTCAGGTTACAGACTCTGCTAACCCAGAAATAGTGCTTCAGGTTAAGAACTCTGCATCAGGATGAGAACAGAAATCGTGCAGTGGCGGTGCGGCGGCAGCAGGAGGCCCCATTAGCTAAAGTGGTCCTTCAGGTTAAGAACAGTTTCAGGTTAAGTACAGACCTCCGGAACGAATTAAGTACTTAACCTGAGGTACCACTGTATTCATAAATATATTTATCTATATATACTGTATAAAGAATTATTCTCCTTTAGAGGGTATTGCCTCGCTTTTCCATTTGCTGGCTAGAACTCAGGTTCTGTTTAATGGTTTCCCATGGGCATTTGGTTGGCCGCTGTGAGAACAGGATAGTGGACTAGATCCTGAACTAGAGGGGCCAGTGGCAGATCCAGCAGGCTCTTCTCGTGTTCCTCTGAGAAAACAAGTAAATCGCCTCAAGGAACGAAGGGGGGCGGGGAGAACCACCCACCCATACAACAACGGCAAAGAAAAACTTCTTGCAGTTCAAGGAGCAGATGGTAAAATTCAGGCAGCTCAATTTAAATGGCACCCCATAAAAAGCCTGCCAGATTATATGGGGCCATCAAGCCACCCGGGGCCTCTCTCACTTGCTTTTTATTTACACGTCTAGTGCAGCCCCTGTTGTTAAACCTTTCCTGGAATTTAAGGCTGTTTCTTTTTAATGCCCCTGTCTTACACAGCATCCGATGAGCTCTTTACAAATCAGGCCCATGACGGCGTCATAATCGCCTTCCCCGGTGTAACTGGGTGATAAAATGCGAGAAATTACAAAGACGGGTCTTAATGGATTCAGGAAGGAGCGGCATCCTTAAAAGACAAAAGATTCATGGGGGGGGGGAGCTCTCCTCCCGTCTTCTTTTTATTATGAATAACTCCAGAAAAGAAATTATGGAAATGCGGTGTGTGTTTTACAACTTTCCAAGTGCCCAAGTGAGATTTAGTGGGGGAGAAAGTAATTAACCCCCCCCCCCAGCAAAATGAAGCTTTAATTGTGTTTTTTAATATATATAAAGGCCACCTAAGGTGGAGATCAGATCTTGTCATCTGCATAGCAATAACCAAGGAATTAGGGGTATCGAGTGAGTCTCCGAGTCGACCGTCAAAGGGCGACATGAATGCAAAGTAATCTATGATGGATGGGTTTCGTTTGATTTTGCAGCCTGTCCAATCTTTAAGGGGCAAAATGTCAGCATAGCCAGCTGGCGATGGAGATGTAGGGAGGCATATTCAACTGTGTCGAAGAAGAAAGAACAACCTTGTCGCCGAGAGAGGTATTTGGGCCTAACTGAGCTCATGTCTCAGAGATCCCTATTAGCTGCAGAAGGGGAGAGAGCTAGCTGTCCGTGGCAAATTATAATCCTGTTTTACAAATATTGCAATGCAATACAATCTGATGGTGCTGCCTCCAAACTTGGAATATTGTGTACGGTTCTGGTTGTTGTTGTTTAGTCGTTTAATCGTGTCTGACTCTTCGTGACCCCATGGACCAGAGCACACCAGGCACTCCTGTCTTCTACTGCCTCCTGCAGTTTGGTCAAACTCATGCTGGTAGCTTCGAGAACACTGTCCCACCATCTCGTCCTCTGTTGTCCCCTTCTCCTTGTGCCCTCCATCTTTCCCAACATCAGGGTCTTTTCCAGGGAGTCGTCTCTTCTCATGAGGTGGCCTAAGTATTGGAGTCTCAGTTTCAGGATCTGTCCTTCCAGTGAGCCTTCAGGGCTGATTTCCTAAAGAATGGATAGGTTTGATCTTCTTGCAGTCCATGGGACTCTCAAGAGTCTTCGGTTGTTGCACTTCAAAAAGGATATTGTGGAGCTGAACAAAGTAACAGAGAAAGGCAACAAAAATGACTGAAGGGCTGGAACAACTTTCTTATAAGGAATTTGCAAATTCTTAGTTGATGAAAGAGAAAATAGAAAATACTCTACTGCCCTTGATTCTGACCCCATATCCGCGCCTTTTCCTGGAGATGAAACTACAGGTCTAACCCACAAGGAATCCTGGTTTGGAGCACATGGTAAGTATGGATTCAGGTAATCCACAACTCCAACCTGGACCAAATAAATACAACATTTCACTTGCAGGTTGTATTCAGACAATAAGGACCAGCATGTTTTTTTTCCATGAGTCCTAGTGATAACTAGCCCATCACACTTCCAGTTTATTTATTTATATATTTTAATGATTCATGTTTTTAATGCTTTTCTTGGGACAATTCAGAAAGGGGTGTGTGGGAAAGCATCAGGTTCACACACCTTTGAAATTTATACTAAGGATCAGACCTCCTCATGCAGCGACTCCCTGGTCCTGAATGGGGTAACTGTGCCCCTGAAGGACCAGGTGCGCAGCCTGGGAGCCATTTTGGACTCACAGCTGTCCATGGAGGCGCAGGTCAATTCCGTGTCCAGGGCAGCTGTTTACCAGCTCCATCTGGTATGCAGGATGAGACCCTACCTGCCCAGAGACTGTCTCGCCAGAGTGCTGCATGCTCTAGTTATCTCTCGCTTGGACGACTGCAATGCACTCTATGTGGGGCTACCTTTGAAGGTGACCCAGAAACTACAACTAATCCAGAATGCGGCAGCTAGACTGGTGACTGGGGGCGGCCGCCGAGACCACATAACACCGGTCCTGAAAGACCTGCATTGGCTCCCAGTACGTTTCCAAGCACAATTCAAAGTGCTGGTGCTGACCTTTAAAGCCCTAAACGGCCTCGGTCCTGTATACCTGAAGGAGCGTCTTCACCCCCATCATTCAGTCCGGACACTGAGGCCCAGCGCCGAGGGCCTTCTGGCGGCTCCCTCACTGCAAGTTACAGGGAAGTTACAGGGAACCAGGCAGAAGGCCTTCTCAGTAGTGGCACCCATTCTGTGGAATGCCCTTCCACCAGATGTCAAAGAGAAGAACCACTACCAAACTTTTAGAAGACATCTGGAGGCAGCCCTCTTTAGGAAAGCTTTTAATGCTTAACAGACCACTGTATTTTAATACTTTGTTGGAAACCGCCTAAAGTGGCTGGGGAAACCCAGCCAGATGGGTGGGGTATAAATAATAAATTCTATTCTATTCTATTCTATTCTATTCTATTCTATTCTATTCTATTCTATTCTATTCTATTATGTCTGACAGTAACCTGATGATGCCGCAAGATCTTCTGGCAGACCAACTGTCCACACAACTCGATCGCATGAAGCACAAGGTTGCAAAGCACTTAGTGATCATCATCAGTTAATGCCAAGCTTACTAAGAACAGAAGAATGCAAGAAGAGCCTGCTAGATCAAGCCAATGGCCCAGCACCCGGTTCTCAGAGGGACCTGATGCCCCAATGGGGAATTCCACAACAGGCTTGGAGTACTTGTGCACTCGCCCCCTTCTGTGGCAACTGGTATAGCAACTGGTATTGAGGAGCTTTGCTGCTTCCAAATGGGGAGGCAGAGCATAGTCATCCTGGCTAGTGGCCATCACTAGCCCTTTCTTCTCCATGAATTTGTCCAAACCTCATTTAAATCCATCTAGGTGGCGCTGTGGGTTAAACCACAGAACCTAGGACTTGCCGATCATAAGGTCGGTGGTTCAAATCCCTGCGATGGGGTGAGCTCCTGTTGCTCGGTCCCTGCTCCTCCCAACCTAGCAGTTTGAAAGCACGTGAAAGTGCAAGTAGATAAATAGGTACCACTCCAGCGGGAAGGTAAACGGCGTTTCCGTGTGCTCCTCTGGTTCGCCAGAAGTGGCTTAGTCATGCTGGCCACATGACCTGGAAGCTGTACGCCGGCTCCCTCGGCCAGTAAAACGTGATGAGCGCCACAACCCCAGAGTTGGCCACGACTGGACCTGATGGCCAGGGGTCCCTTTACCTTTAGGTTGGTGGCCATCACTGTTTTGGAGAGGCAGGTTGGAAAGACTTTGAGGAATGTATCAAAAAACATAACTGAGAACCAAATATTAATTTGGAAAATACTCCTGAGGACAAGGAAAATCTCCAAAGCGAGGAGGGAGGGAGGAGTTGAAGAACCCCAAGCAGATGCATGATTTAGTGAATTAATCTGAACTAACGAAAGCTGATAGAAATGACTTTCATTCTCACTCTCCGGCGAGATGAGAGGCACAAGCCAAAACTCTAATTCGCGCCCTCCTTCCCAGGAATAATCTGTGCGCCTCCCCTCCCCCAAATTACTCTGCCCAACGAGCCTACCTGCTCACAAACCTATAGTATCAATTTATATGCTAATGGACCTTGCTTTGTGATTCAAGGCATGTCCCTATCAGGGCTGCGCTCACAGCGCAAAATGCATTTCATCTCCGAACGGAGGGGCTGGGGCTCAAGGAAACAAAAAAGGCATCAAATCCTCAATAATTGGATCATTGATGGAGTTCGTCCCTGCAGATTAAGCTGCTGTTTCATCTCATCCTCTCACCTGTTTGGCAGGAGGCTTCTGAAAGTGTTTTGTAATTAGTTAAACTTTGTAAGGTGGTTGGGGGAGCGTGGAACTCACAAAAATAGCCATTGACTTTTCTTTGGGGTTTGTTCCTTTTGAATGTTCTCCAGACAGGCCAACTCTCTCTCTCTCTCAAAAGAAAAGAAAAATAAATCGGTGGTCTTGATGCAAGATGCATGCCTTGTGCAAGCTGAGAATGCAGGAAAATGCTGTCTGCAATTTAAAGCAAATCAACCTTTCAATTGCAACCATAGAATCATAGAATCATAGAATCATAGAGTTGGAAGAGACCACAAGGGCCATCGAGTCCAACCCCCTGCCAAGCAGGAAACACCATCAGAGCACTCCTGACATAAGGTTGTCAAGCCTCTGCTTACAGACCTCCAAAGAAGGAGACTCCACCACACTCCTTGGCAGCAAATTCCACTGTCGAACAGCTCTTACTGTCAGGAAGTTCTTCGTAATGTTTAGGTGGAATCTTCTTTCTTGTAGTTTGGATCCATTGCTCCGTGTCCACTTCTCTGGAGCAGCAGAAAACAACCTTTCTCCCTCCTCTATATGACATCCTTTTATATGACAACCGTTTGCAGATGACAGCAAAGTGGGAGGGGAAGCTAATACCGCAGAAGACAGCGTGGGGGTTCAATTTCAGAATTTCAGAGATTGGAGAATTTGGCCAAAACTAACAAAATCAGTTTCAACAGGGACAAAGGGAATGTTCTGCACCTAGGCAGGAATGACCAGATGCAGAAATATGGGGTATAGGATATGTGAAAATGATCTACGGGTCTTAATAGATCACAATCACATATAGAATCATAAAACTGTAGAGCTGGAAGGGACCCGAGGGTCATCTAGTCCAATCGCAACTAAACCATTCCTGACCGGTGGCCGTCCAACCTGTGCTTTGTTGTTTAGTCATTTAGTCATGCCCGACTCTTCGTGACCCCATGGACCAGAGCACAGCTGAACAGACACTTGGGCTGGGCTGTTGTTTAAGAGTGGGTGAGGGTTGTTGCTGTTATTGATATTATTTTTTATTATTGTTATAAGTTTGTGGGTCCATGACTCCCTGAAATTCCTGGCACCAGCAGTGTTAGAATTTAATTAAGGCATGGAGGTGTTAGAACGAGGAATAAGACAGATGCTGTGCGTTGGACTCATGTATATAAAGCCAGACCCCTGTGATCAGTCTCTGTGTTAGACAATGATAATCCTAGGGAATCAACATAAATTAAGTATTAATTAAGTCATGCTAATCCCCTTTGATGGGACGCGGGTGGCGCTGTGGGTTAAAGCCTCAGCGCCTAGGACTTGCCGATCGAAAGGTCGGCGGTTCGAATCCCCGCGGCGGGGTGCGCTCCCGTTGCTCGGTCCCAGCGCCTGCCAACCTAGCAGTTCGAAAGCACCCCCGGGTGCAAGTAGATAAATAGGGACCGCTTACTGGCGGGAAGGTAAACGGCGTTCTGTGTGCTGCGCTGGCTCGCCAGATGCAGCTTGTCACGCTGGCCACGTGACCCGGAAGTGTCTGCGGACAGCGCTGGCCCCCGGCCTATAGAGTGAGATGGGCGCACAACCCTAGAGTCTGTCAAGACTGGCCCGTATGGGCAGGGGTACCTTTACCTTTTTACCTTAATCCCCTTTGAGGTGTTAGCCTGGGGTAATGGGTCATTAGCACAAGATCAAAGCGAGTGTGGCCTCTGCTTGGGTTACATAAAGCCAGGGGTTTAGACTAGATAGTTAGGTGTAATGTGAGCAGAAGCTGAGTGCCAAGTATTGAAGTTATAGGGTGGAGTTAGGAAGCAACGTGCTGAAGAGAGAGGCAGAGAAATGGCTGCTGGTGGTTTAAATCCTTATGGAGAAGGCAAGATCCTCTTGGAGTGTAACGCTGGGGACCCCTCCATTGTAGACTCTGGCTGTGTATATGTGTAAAAAAAAACCACCCATATATCATAAAGACACCACAATCTCCACTGTGCCTCATTCTCCCAAAGAAACAGAGACACTGGAACTCCTAAAAGCTTGAACTGCTGTGAAGATTAAGGGTGGTGTACAACATATCTTTATTTTGGATCTTATGATTTATGTGGAAGCTGTTCAGTTTGGTTGCATATTTTTTGATTCTAGATTCAGGTAGGTAGCCATGTTGGTCTGACACAGTCAAAATAAATTAAAAAATTGTCCAGTAGCACCTTAGAGACCAACTAAGTTTGTTCTGGGTATAAGTTTTCGTGTGCATGCACACTTCTTCAGAAGAATATCTGAATTGGTATCTAAAGAAGTGTGCATGCACACGAAAGCTTATACCCAGAACAAACTTAGTTGGTCTCTAAGGTGCTACTGGATTTTTTTTTTTAATTTTCTTTTTTCTTTTGTTGTTTTTGTATATGACTACTTTTGCAACATGGTAATTGTGTATTTTTTATGTTGCGAGCAACCTTGAGCATTGTTCAAACTATGGAAAGGCGGTATATAAATGAAATTATGTCTGTATGCACGCCCGATTCCCTATTCAACTTAGACATAGGCAGCAGCTTCCCAAATGTATCCATGATTAGAGATGTGAGAAGGCAAAGTGGTCCATTCTCCTCTGCATTTGATGCATGCACCCCTGCTTTCACACTGCTGCACTTCATCTTCTGCCAAGAACCACGTTATTCAACTTGTTGTCGATGGTGGCAAAATTAGGCAATTTGTCACGTGACTGCATGGAGTTAACCCGAGAAAGAGCATAACTTATGTAACCTAAGCAGCTGATTACGGAAATTATGGTGTCATGACTTTGTTCTCCTCGGGACAGAGGAAGCTCTTGCGGCACCCATACAGACTGTTGAATGGTCACTGTAAAATGTGAAGGTTCATTATTGTTTCACAAGTTGTGTATGGGCAAATAACGAGACCCAGTCTTACAGCTGTGAAACATAGCAGGTGCTGCTAGGTTGTGTTAAGTAAGTTGTGTCAGCATTTGGGCATAGTATATAGGGAGCAGCACCTAGCTCTCTCATTACCCTGGGGGATGGGTTGGTGGTTGGGTCATGTTTGTTGTTGTTATCTTTAGTGTAAAAGGAGTTTTTGTTTTGTTATTAAAACCTTGTTAAAGTTCTTTTTGAGTTCCTTGTTATGCATGGTCTCCCCAGCAAGCTCTCTGCAGCTCTACTAAACTGCAGATAGCCAACACAGACTGTGCACGCACAGTGCCCATCCAGACTGCGCATGCGCAAAAGACCATACGTGCTGCCGCATGTGCGGCGTTCGTACCCGTATGGACCTCGGTCACTCTACAGTTGAGGGGAGGCAGTGGGCCATCTTGTCACCACTCCCAGGGTGGCACCCGGGGCCTGCCACCCCCCTTCATACGCCCCTGGTTCTACTCCAATCATTTCAATGCAAAGGACATTCCGGTGTGGGGTGCGGGAAGAATCCGTTACATATCATTTGCAGATACCATTCATACCTCCTGGATTGATCTCTGCTATAGACACGGGGTGACTAAGCAAACATCAGAAATTTCCACTAGGATTTCTATTTGCAGCAGAATTCTTTGACATCCCAGGTCGACACACACTCATTTCTTTCTTCATACACAAGTTCAAAGAGTGCCTTAAATGCAGCTGAGATAGCTTAGTTGGTGGAGCATGAGACAATCTCTGGATTGTGGGTTTGAGCCCCAAGTTAGGCAAAAGATTATTGCATTGCAGGGGGTTGGACTAGAAGCATAGCTGTCAACTTTCCCCCTTTTTTAAGGGAAATCCCCTTATTCCGAATAGGATTACTCGCAAGAAAAGGGAACAGTTGACAGCTATGACTGGAACACCCTCATGGTCCCGTCCAACTCTACAATTCTATGAAAAATATATCGGCACGGCATGAATTTACACATTGTTCTTTTATTAGAAAGAAGACACATTCATGTGTGCTCTGAAAACTGTACAGAAATAACTGACAAACAGAGAGGTCGGTGGTGGGAGAAACAGAGTGAACCCAAGAAAACTGGGGCAGGGCAGGGGAGAGGAGATTATAGCAACAGTTATCAAACAAACTTTTGTTTCAGAAATTACCTAACATGGACCTGCTACTGGAGTGAATGGGATAACTGGTGGGTGATGGTAGAAGAAAATGGAGTTTCCATTGGGGCGGGCAGAGATTAAAAGCTTGAAAACACAGTAGGAATAGGTTTGTGTGCTAAAAAAATATTTGGGCACCATCTGTCAAGATATTCTCCCATGGAACTCTTATCCACTTTATAAGGAGCTTGAGCAGGAGATATACCCCACTGGATATAGTTTCCACTTTGAATGATTAGAGTAGTTACAATGATATGCAACTTAGCATTCTGAGGCTGTTTTGTGCTTTTGGCTTTCAAAGAATCATCTAAAACATGACCATTACATCACAGATTTCTTTTTTAAAAATAGGTAAACTTTTTATTCTTAAAAACAAAGCAAAGTAAACCCCCCCAAAAAAAATTGGATTTGAAAAAATAAAATGGTTTTAAATGAACAGACTTCTTTTATTTGTAACAGTACATACTAATTATGAAAGAAATGTCATTATGCTGCTGGTGGTTTAAAAAATAAAGACAAAACCCCACAATATAATAGAATATATTAGAAACATACGGCAAGTAAGATTGCCTTCATATCAAGCAGCTGACATAGAACAGGAGTGTGGTTTGATATTTTAAAGTTGGTGCTCCTTTCATTTGCGTAATAAACTCCACAATTTTATGATTCTATGAAAAACAGCAGTTCAAACCTTCATTTAGACTCTTTCTGTGGTTTATGCATACAGTGGTCACCCCTGTTCAGACCGGTAATATTTGTCTGGGTGCATGACTTCTGTTTATTCTGCCTGGAACTGCAAGCACTCCCTGTGAGAAGGCACATTGTTGCTGATTGTGTTTTCCCTGCAAACAATGTCTTTTGGGCTAACTATGACACTCTCCTTGGTCAACAGGTAGACATATAGCCATGCCATGCTTGCACATACCTGGATCTGGGCAAAACAGCAATTTCTCACAATGGCAGAAGGGAGGAAGACTTTGGGTTGCATTCAACATAGTGTTCTATCATGGCCTGCTTAGCACAAGTGCATTGGGACTTTCCCTGTCTCCTCGCCCTGTGCACCTCAAAAATCTGTTTTGGGAGTTCCCTCAACTTTCCAGAGCAGATATGGAAAGGATGTGAGGTGTCCATATGGGGGAGTCAAGGGGAAAGTCCTGTTGCACTCATCTTAAGGTAAAGGGACCCCTGACCAGTAGGTCCAGTCGTAGCCGACTCTGGGGTTGCGGCACTCATCTTGCTTTACTGGCTGAGGGAACCGGCGTATAGCTTCCGGGTCATGTGGCCAGCATGACTAAGCCGCTTCTGGCGAACCAGAGCAGCGCACAGAAATGCCATTTACATTCCCGCCGGAGCGGTACCTATTTATCTACTTGCACTTTGACGTGCTTTCGAACTGCTAGGTTGGCAGGAGCAGGGACCGAGCAATGGGAGCTCACCCTGTTGTGGGGATTCGAACCACCGACCTTCTGATCGGCAAGTCCTAGGCTCTGTGGTTTAACCCACAGCGGCACCCGTGTCCCTGCACTCATCTTAGTCCTTGCATTAATAGGATGAATATGACCCCTTTCCCCTGTCCCTTGTCACACAAAGAATTGGATGGTTTGTTTCTGTAAATCTCAGTCCACCTTATGGTCTAGCCCATGGGTAGGCAAACTAAGGCCCGGGGGCCGGATCTGGCCCAATCGCCTTCTAAATCCAGCCCGCGGACGGTCCAGGAATCAGCGTATTTTTACATGAGTAGAATGTGGAATGGCAACTCTGGGTTATTTGTGGGGCATAGGAATTCGTTCACTTTTTTCTTCTTCAAAATATTGTCTGGTCCCCCACAAGGTCTGAGGGACAGTGGACCAGCCCCCTGCTGAAAAAGTTTGCTGACCCCTGGTAGCCCTACTCATTTCTCATAAACTGTTCTCTTAATTTCTTATACTCCCCATAATTCTACCCATTAACCACATTTTGTTGTTTGTTTCAAGGCAGTCAATCGCTTTGGAGAATGTTCTGTGATGTAATGAGCTACTCTTGCAATTTACAATCTCAATTTAGGTCGATGCATTCCCAAAATGACATCTTCATGCCAAAACTACCCAGAAAAGCCAACTGGTTATTTGTGCGCTTTGGTGCACAAATAAATGGCCACGAGAATCATGGTGCAACCCCAAGTCATAAGCAACCACATTAGGACTATAGGGAAGACCATTCCTTGGTGAGTCCCATACAGCTCAGTCTGGAAACTACACATTTACAGACTTGGACTGAATTCATGCTAAGTCTCTTGATCGCAGTGGATTTAATACTTTGATTACCTCGGTAAAGCCCAGCATGAGATTTTGTTAAAAAGTATCTACCTAGCATATACATGGTATTAATGAATCCAGCACTGCTATAACCCCTTCTCTGGCTTCCCATGTGCAAACAAGTCTCTCTGGAATGTAAGGGTGAGCTCTAATCACTTTTCATTTATGTTCCTACCCTGCCTTTTCAACAAGGAGTTCAGGGAAGGTGAAGATTCCACATGGTATCCTCAGAACAACTCTGTGAGGTAGGTGTAGTTAAAATCTTGAGTGAGTTCTGTGGCTGGGTGAGAATTTGGGACTAAGTCTCCCTGGTCCATGACTGGCACCCGGTTAACTTTACAAACCTTTGCCCTCACCACACAACAACCTACCAATGTGCTGCCACTGATTCTAGTGATAGTCTCAGAAAAATGAACCAGGGATTTGCATTAAGCTGTGCTGCTCTCATGCAGTGTCACTAATATCCAGGGCACGAATACACTGCAGGGAGCTGTACCCATTGACCTGAGATGTTTCAGCTGCTCATGGAAGTATTTCCAAGTATTTCATAGAATCATAGCATTGAAGAGTTGGAACTTGGAAGGGACATGTGGGTCATTTAGTCCAACAAAACCAGAGGCAGTTTTAGGGTGGCGTGGCCAAGTTTCTCTGCACTTAGCTCTGAGCCTAAGGAGTGGTGCAGGGTGTTGCAACTATGATGTAGTGAATTGAGCAGAATGGAAGGCGAGAGGTGGGATTTTGGCCTCACACAGGTCCCCAATGAAATGTTAAAAGTCCACCCTTGATGGAAGCATCCATGACAGTTGGCCATCCAACCTCTGCTTAAAATCCTCCAGTGAAAGAGAGTCTACCTTAAGTTTACCAGATGTTCCCGTTTCCCAGGGACAGTGCCCAGATTTACAGCTTTCTCAGCATTTACATAGCAAACAATAAGTGTCCCCGGATTCATTGAAAAAAATCTGGTCACCTTAGTCTACCACCTTCCAAGGGAATTTGTTCAGATGAAGTCTTCCCACCCCCTCTCTCTATGTAGGATCTTCCCATGTTCCTGGTCTAAAAGCATGGACCAAGGATGTGGAACCTGTGGCCCTCCAGATGCTGTTGGACTCCTGCCCCCACCAGCATAGCCAATGGTCAGGGATGATGAGAGCTGCACATCAGGAGGACCACAGGTTCCCTGTGGAACCAGAAAGTATGGGAAGCGTTTGCACAAGAAGCTCTGGTGGGACCATACACTACCATTTATAATGCAAAAGGAGGACTAACGGGACCTGCCATCAAACCATTGGTCCATCAGTATTGTCTACGCTGACCAGTACCAGCAGTGGCTCTCTGGGGTTTCAGGAAGCCCCCCCCCCCAGCCCTAACAGAAGATGCTGAAGATTGAACCTGGAACCTTCTGCATGCACAGCAGAATCCCTACCACTGAGTTACAGCTTTCCCCAATGAATAAGAGGACAACACAAGCTGTCAAGACACAACACATGAGAATGGTATGGCTAGGTATGAATTAGATGAGCCTTTGACTTCCATAGATGCTTCAATGTGCCTTGAGTTAGACATGAAGTCCATTCCTAGAAACTTCCAGTATATTTCTTGGTGAGATCCCCCCCCCCTTATGAGAACAAATAGAAACAATAATTTGATCAGTGTGAATTCCCCCTTCCTCCAATCCTTATCCCAGGGACTTTCCTTCTTAGGGGCTGGAAAGACCTTGAATGTAATATACACTTGAATGGGAACTGCATAAGAGCACACCTAGGGCTCTTGCACATTTCCCATTCTCTTCGGTGTTGCTTGCCTGGCACATGTTGCCAGTGGCTGATGTCCAGTTTCACTGAGTCTTACGGAGGACAAATTCGTTTCAAGTCAAGAGCAACTTGTATGCTCCAGTCTTCGATGTGTTTGCAATCTGCCCCATTCACTGCAATGGAGGATGCAACTCCACTTTTACAATGCACTCTCCACTGAAGAAAATGGAACAGACTTTCTCAGCAGCTATGAGAGCCACCAGACATTGCCCAGTACATGCAATCTATCCCTGATTCCCTATTCCCTATCTCTCTCCATTCCCTATCTCTCTCCATTCCTTATCTCTCTCCATTCAACTCATAAACCCATTTTCCCCAAATTCAGTTTCAGATCCACCCCCACAACCCAACCCCAGTCCACAACAACAAAAGATAATTGCAGGTTTGCAGGCAAAATATTATAACAAAAAAGCATATTAGGCCCCTTCCCGCCCCAAATGAAAAATGCTCAAACAAAAGTTTTGGGACAATAATACGAAGATTGCTATGACAAAATAGACAAGGAGGGGTTATCTGGAGTCTTTTACTGTGTCTGTGGGTTTGGGAAAGATCCTGCACCTTTGTCCCCCCCCCCCAAAAAAAAAACCTGGTGATTTTTCTCTATAAAAAAAACCCTGATCTATTTTTCTTCACTGAAATATTGCTGATCGTTTTACGGTTAAAAGAAAAGGCAGGATTATGTCTGAGGAAAGCTTGCGATTTGTTATTTCACCACCAGAAAATAAGAGAGGAAGCAATTCCACATGTTCATTTTTCCTCAGAAAAGATCAAAACTGCTTGATCAATTCTTATACTCCTCTTGCCTTCTTGCAGAACAATTTCCAGCTAACTTGGCCACTTGGAAAGTGGCGGCATCGATTTCTGTTTGAGGTCTTATGGAAACACAGAGAGAAACGTGTTTTAAAACATGGTGGTTCTGAATTCAAAGTCTGAGGGGGTCAGATTTTTTTTTAAAAAAAACTTGGTGTCAAGAGGAAGACGCCAAATGCATCAGGCCATTTCCTCGACACAATATGACAATCCAAACCCTGAAGATGAGGAAGACCTGCATGTTAAGATGCTTCCATACTTTTTCCTCGCAGGAGAAAGCCGGAAGAACATCTCCACCCCATCTGCATGGGACAGAAGCATGGAAAAATGAGCGGAATGACGCACGCCAAAGAAATGGAACTCCTTGGGTTTCA
Organism: Podarcis muralis; assembly: GCF_964188315.1. NCBI lineage: Eukaryota > Metazoa > Chordata > Lepidosauria > Squamata > Lacertidae > Podarcis > Podarcis muralis. The sequence continues at coordinate 4,314,309 of NC_135662.1, forward strand.
AGTTCTCTTTTTATTGAAGAAAAGAAAAAGAAGAAAAAAAAATAGATTTTTTTCCCAAGTGGAATTTACTCAATTTTTCCCCCCAGTTTGACTCAAAGTCCCTAAGGCAATGTTCTCCATATGTTCTCAACTTTTCCATGTCTCTTAACCAGGGATTGTCTACTTGAGGAAGCAGACCGGAGGAAAGATGTTGTTCAGTCTTTCGAAAGCAACGAGGGGGTAAAATGAGGCCACACATGAACCTTTGTACAAAGGCCCACAATGAGCTTGCCTAGGGTCTACTAGCAGTCAACATATGACCTACATTCTTGTTTGTTCATTGTTTGTTTGCCTGGTTTTTTGTTTTTTTAAAAAAACCTCCCCTTCCCACTCAAGGTTCTTCTCTCTCTCTCTTTTGTCTGGAAACCAGTTGAGTGGATCTCAATTGTCTTAAGTGGAGATCTCTTCATTGTCCATACATCACACTTTTTATTGTTATTGTTTTTTACGGAGAGTTCAGAAAATCCAGTATGGAAGGAGATGTCCGCTGCCCCACCAGGACTCCCTCTTCCATCCAACTTCCCTGCCCCAATCAGGCATCCTCTGAGCTAGCTCCCAGAAGACTGCTGGAGAAATCCCAACTTTCTGAGGAAGAGGCCTCTTTCCGGTTGAGGGGGATCTCTGTTCCTGATGACGTTCTGGTGGCTGCGAGGAGACAGAAGGGAGATGGGCAGGTTCCTCTCAATCTACCTCTAGAAGAGAGAATGGGTCACAGGATGTGTCCAGTGGAACTGTGGGTACCCAATGCTCAGTCAAGCACCTCCTGAGTTTCCATTCCAGACATCCATTGTGGCAGCATGACTAGCAGCACCCTCTTGGTGAAGATCCTCCGTTAATCCATTTGCCGCTGAGGCCGATGTCATTTTTTTAAAAAGAAAACAACAACCTCTAATCCTCCCTTTCCCCTTATTATTTCATCATTCCCTTCCCTTCGCCGTGGCCTTCTCTCTTCCCCCACCCACCCCCCGGCCATCTTCCTTACCTGGGAAAGACCGTATTGCGTTCCGTACCTACTGCTACTATGTTCTACAAAGTAATAGTTTTCCCCACCCGACTCTGTCTCCCGAGAACAATACAAATGTTACTCCATATTATGTTTCCTTTTTAACTGAAAGGTTTCGAAAAGAAACCAACAGACATTGCTCTCTTGCTCCATTTCAATTCCGTTTGATTGGTTCTCTTTTTATTATTATTATTTTAAAAAATCTTTTATCTGTTTGTATTTTGTGTTTTGTTTTCCAGGGTGGGGGGAAAAGGACACCCAAAGAGTCTTTCTTCTTGCTTTTTTTCCCTCCTCAGACCTCTGTCTGGAGGTCGATAATGTCCTGTCCCACCAGGGGGATTGTGGCGCCCGCCTTTTCCCACTCAACAGTTTTGAGTTCCAAGGGAGACTGTGACACCAACTCCATGTCCTTTTTAACCCACGCCGGCGGGGAGTGGACCTTCCGGATCCCTTCCCAGGGTCTCTTGTTTGGTGTCTGCTGTTTTTCTTGCTGCAACAAAAGGGGGGAACAAAACAGAAAAAAAAGAGAAGAGATCAGATTTCCATGAAATTAAGTTGAGAGGAAGGCCAAAAGGTTTTGTCGATTCTTTTGGCTGAATTGATTAAAAAAAAAAAAAAAAAGCTTTCGATCGATTAAAATGGCACTGGATTAATTGGGAGGTGGATGGCTTTAAAATTAATTACTTGAATGCAAGTATTTGCAAAAGCCTCAGGTGACAGTCAATATATTTGAAAAGGTAATTTCCCCCTTTCCCTCCTTTACTAAAGAATATGCATTTGTAGTGGCAACTTCAGTGCATGCATTACTCCCCCCCCAAAAAAAAAGCCGTGTCCATTTGGAGCAATTTGTGTTGGGGTAATTGCATGATAAGAGAAGGATAAATCATCCTTCCCTGACACTGGGCCTTGGCCATGAATGCCCTACCAGAGGGATGGAGACCCTTCAGCCTGGTGCTTGAATCTGGTCCTCCATGCCTCCCTGTTTAGTCCCCGAAACTCTCCCCAGACCACACCCCCTCATCAGCCCTGCTCCGGACTCCCCTCTGGTACTCTGGTTTGGCTGAAATGTGTCCTTGAGCTGTGATAATGCTTCTTGTCTGGATGGATGAAGAGATGTGGGCGGGAGAGGTTTGCAGAAACTTCTGGGTACCTAGAATGCACCCTGCGGTATTGTCAGGGATTGTGCTGAGGAGGGCTGCACTGAGGAGGAATGGTGGAAGCCTCCCCCTGCTCCTGAGCAGGATCCTGAATCTTCCCAGGAGCAGTGGGACAGTATAGATTTGGAACAGTGGTTTGCAGAGGGACATAGTTCAGAAGGCAGAAGTTGGGAAGAACTGGGTGGGGAACAGCTAGGAGAAGAAGAACTGGGAAAGAGAGAGAGTTAACAGACTCACTCTCTCTGGAATGTGTCCATCTGATCAGTCCAAGGTCAAGGAGATCAGATAAGGTGGCAGCTCTGAAAGCTCGGTGGTTGCGAGATCAGGCTGCAAGATGCGGTAGTGACGTGGGTGACAAGGGGGGAAGTGGGTGGAATCTTTAACTGGGAGCACCTTCATTCCTAGGAATGGATTCTTTGTTCTCTTGCTGTGATCATTAAAATCTCTAACTGGTAAGAGTCTCCTTTCATTTTGTTCTGTTTATCTACTGCCAAAGGGGACGGGGAGGAAGCTGAGTCCCTGAAGCCTGACAGGGATAGAGGTAAAAGTCACACCCATTGCACAATACAGTTTCCTTTTGTCTCCGCCATTCACTTGTTTGTAGCTCCCAGAAAAACTTCCACAACTTACAAGGGAAGGTAACCCTCAGCCTGAAAAATGTTCCCTATTCCTGCTCTACCACTGCATCTGCTATTTGCATTTTTTAAAAAAGTGGGAGCTCCAGTCATGGCTCAGTTGGAATCGCATCTAGTTTGGCCCTTAATTTCACCCATCCTTCCCCTTGTTACGCTAATGAACTGGCTGCAATGGCTTGTAGAAGGAAGGATTAGGAAATGGGGATCCCCTGGCAATATACGCAAGCCCTGCCCTTCCCACAAAATGGCAGAAAATTCATGTTCCTGATGCCATCGGAAATCTCATCCTTCTGGATCAACTGGGAGGGATCACTGCTATAATTATCTGCCATCTTGTGGAAGGCCAAGGCTCATGTAATTTGACAGGAAGCGTTCTTAAAAACCTGATAAACTTCTCCTTGCTCGGCGGCACCAGACAAACTTAGTGGTATTCTGTGATTTATAGAGATGTAAGCACAATAGGATCTTTCCATAACGCTACCCAAAATAGCATGTTCGAAACCCAAGGGGGATATTTTGCTTTTAAAATGGTGCATCATTCTCTTCAATAAAACAGGCTGTAGAAACCTCACCAAGAGCGTTATTACAATTCACAAAGGGATTTTTCATGCGAAATATCTGCCATGGGAAAGATTAGGGGTTACTGGAGAGAGAAAAGGAGTGCAGGATTCAATTCAGGCAGTCACAGCACTGGGGGAATGGAAGTAAGGTACACATGTGTGATGGCTGAGGAGAAATTGAAGGAAACTCATGAAACCTCACTGGGGTGGGGGGAATAAACCTCCTTTTGTGCTACAAAACTTATCCACTAGTTCTTTGGATGTAAGAATTTTCCATCCTTTTGAGAGGATATCCCTCCATGCTGTATGGGGATGTGGCACTGGAGGAGCTTTGTGGGAATGTGGGGTTGGGGTGAAATTCAAAGGAGGGGGTTAGCATAGGGTGGGGCATCTGCAGGATTGGTGAGCAAAATGAGCAGGGTCTGCAGCCCCTAGTAATACAGTAGTACCTGTTGAGATTCCATTCCACCTTTTGCTGCAGACATGGGAATGTTGCGTGTCACATGTCTGTTTACATTCCAGCACAGATTGCTGGCGTGAGCGGAACTTCCGCTCTGTATAGCTGTTGTTTTTGGTGCTCTCTCCGAGAAGACGGCAAGGAGAGACGACATATTTATTTGTCCTGATTTATGTTTAATAAGGGATGTGGGTGGTGCTGTGGGTTAAACCACAGAGCCTAGGACTAGCCGATCAGAAGGTCAGTGGTTCAAATCCCCATGAAGGGGTGAGCTCCCGTTGCTCGGTCCCTGCTCCTGCCCACCTAGCAGTTCGAAAGCACTTCAAAGTGCAAGTAGATAAATAGGTACTGCTCTGGTGGGAAGGTAAACGGCGTTTCCATGCACTGCTCTGGTTCGCCAGAAGTGGCTTAGTCATGTTGGCCACATGACCCGGAAGCTGTACACCGGCTCCCTCGGCCAATAAAGTGAGATGAGCGCCGCAACCCCAGAGTCGGCCACGACTGGACCTAATGGTCAGGGGTCCCTTTACCTTTATGTTTAATAAATGTGTAGCTTAGTATGCATCTACAGCCTCAAGCCTCTTCTGTTGCGCAGTATACACTGCTGAGTAAAGTGTGCTCAAGTCTGTAAGCTTGAGTCGCTGATGTACGTAGGAGCAGAGGTCAACGAATCTTTGCAGTGGCAAGGCTGAGAGGGAGACCTTCTAGCTGGGGCCGAGCCAGCTGGCCTATCAACTCCAAGATGCCCACAGTACCTTGGTTGTGGAATGGCTTGGCTCCCGAACAAATTGGCTCCCGAAAGCTGCAAGCCTGGAAGTGTTCCGATTTGCGAACATTTTTTGAAAGCCAAAGGTCTGACACAGATTCTGCGGCTTCCGATTGAGCGCAGGAAGCTTTGATAGCTGCACCCTGGTTTTCAAATGGTTCCGGGAGTCGAACGGACTCCTGGAATGGATTAAGTTCAACATCCAAGGTACCACTTACATCACACTAATTGCATGGAATACACATAAACATTTAAGTTGTGACCTTGCAGCTCTTACATGTTTCTAATATGAGCCTTGGTACTTAAAAAGTTCTCAACCTTTCTTACATCAACTCTATAACATGAAGTGGTCATGAAGGTTGCTCCCTTTTGTTTCACCTCTATCCGTTTTTTGGTCCTGAGGTGCTCCCAGATGCCCAGAGCCTGCCATTCCTTTTTTTCAACAAGGCTTTTAAGTGGAGATTAATTATCCATCAGTACCTGTATTAGAAGGAACACGGGTGGCGCTGTGGGTTAAACCACAGAGCCTAGGACTTGCTGATCAGAAGGTCAGCGGTTCGAATCCCCGCGATGGGGTGAGCTCCTGTTGCTCGGTCCCTTCTCCTGCCAACCTAGCAGTTCGAAAGCACATCAAAGTGCAAGTAGATAAGTGCTCCGGAAGGTAAACGGTGTTTCTGTGTGCTGCTCTGGTTCGCCAGAAGAGGCTTAGTCATGCTGGCCACATGACCCGGAAGCTGTCTGCGGACAAACGCTGGCTCCCTCAGCCTATAGAGCGAGATGAGCGCGCAACCCCAGATACATACATACATATGTACGTATATATGCTTTGGGCCAGGGACGCGGGTGGCGCTGTGGGTAAAAGCCTCAGCGCTTAGGGCTTGCCGATCGAAAGGTCGGCGGTTCGAATCCCCGCAGCGGGGTGCGCTCCCGCTGCTCGGTCCCAGCGCCTGCCAACCTAGCAGTTCGAAAGCACCCTCGGGTGCAAGTAGATAAATAGGGACCGCTTGCCAGCGGGAAGGTAAACGGCGTTTCCGTGTGCTGCGCTGGCTCGCCAGATGCAGCTTTGTCACGCTGGCCACGTGACCCGGAAGTGTCTCCGGACAGCGCTGGCCCCCGGCCTCTTAAGTGAGATGGGCGCACAACCCCAGAGTCTGTCAAGACTGGCCCGTACGGGCAGGGGTACCTTTACCTTTACCTTTATGCTTTGGGCCACAATTTACCCAACATATGGCAGTTTCCGTTGTTCAGTGTGAGTAGTGGGAATGGTTTCTACAAGAATGGCTTGGAAAACACACATCCAGCAGAATGAGTTGCAGCTGAAATGTAAAAAATAAGTGCTTCCAGTACATAATGTGGGTCTATATAACTATCTATATAACTAGACTGGGATGATTATCTTAAGAAGGTGTTCATAATAAGTGATGAATGGCACAAAAATCTTTTTGTGCTTCCTTTTTCTATCCATTTGTCCTCCGATCACTTAATATTTGTTCTTACTGGATGGGCTATTGATTGTTGCCTGGTTTATTATAAAGATAGTCTTTATGTATTTATGGTTTGTATTAGTTATATTACATCGAAATAGGTCTTACTTAAATGAAAAGTTGTACAAAAAAAGCACACCTTTAAAATGCGCTGATAGTTTTCCAGTATTGAACATGTTGTACATGTTAAATATTTGAATTAAGTCATTCATATTTTTTTAAAAAAGAAAGTAAATATAAATTCCAGCCCCAGGGATTTTAACCTCCCGCCCCTGCAATGTGTTGAGGAAATAAATGAATGCCACATTTGCAGACCTTTTTCTCTGCATAAATTCTGGGCATCAGGTTTGCCCATGAAAGGCTTCAGCTCAAAGCAGGAGATTGACAGCTGCACTGAACTGGAAACAGTTCTGAATTCGGTCCCTCCTCAAGGCCCTGGATCAAAGCCACCACCCTCCTCCCCAAAAGAGATGGGGAGAATATTCCTTTTATCACCTTCAAAGCAAATACCGGGTGGTACGTGAACAAAAGATTCCTTCCTCCTCTCCCCAGTGCATAGTTAGAGGCTGAGCTCTGGCTTCAAGCATCACCCAGTCTGAGCAGGAGAACCTCCCTCCCATCACTCAGTGACGTGACTTCAGAAGCAAGACGTTCTACTGACTGGGTAAGTTCTGCTCGAGGGTCTCCTGCTTATTGGTAGCAAAGCAACTTCCAGCTCATTTTCCCCAAGTCTTGGTTCACAGGAGGGGAAGGGCTGATCTAAAGAGCTTCAGCAAAGCGCTTAAGGAAGCGTGTGAGAGATATTTTGAGCCTCAAAGGGATGCTTCCGAATTCTTCTGTGAAATCTTCCTTCTGCAAAGCCTAGTCTCTCTAGCCCAGCACTCTGCCTCAAACAGTGGTCCATGAAAATCCACAATAAGGGCACACCAAGAGATCCATCCTTCTGCTGCTCACCAGCAGCTTATATTTGAAAGTCACAAAATATGCACTCTTGATGGATTCTCTTGAAAACCAAATAAGCATAAGACTTATGGTTCTATGTTTTCAAGAGAATCCATCAAGAGTGCATATTTTGTAACTTTCAGAGATTTATAAGATTTATTTGGTTTCGCAGAGAGTGCGTATTTCATATATTTCATACTGTTCAATGCTCTGCATAGATTATATAAAGAGTTTATATTGACATCGCATTGTTGTACTTGGTCATCGTGTTGCTTTGGATATTACTGATAATTGTTTGCAACACAGGGGTTTAATTGTTTGGTTACTGCTCACCAGCAGCTGGCATTCAGTGGCAATACTGCCTCTGAGCAGGAACGCTTCCCTTCCTCCACCCTCCTCCTCCTTCTTTCCTTTTGCGTCAAGGGACCGTGTTACATTTTTTTTCTTGTCGCAATGCAGCTGCTCTGGGGTGCTTTTGAGCTGAAAAGCTAGGGTGAAAAACAGCACTAGGAAACCTCTAATAAAATAAATGTTCGTGGCTAATAGTCACTGACAGACTGCCCCTGCCCCCATCCTTCTCCAAATATTTATCTATCTTCACGGCCTAGGACCCTTGTACCTACGGGGCCGCCTCTCCCAATATGCCCCAAGGAGGACCTTAAGGTCCATAAATGGCAACACCCTAGAGGTCCTGGGCCCTAAGGAAATAGATTAGCCTCAACCAGAGCCAGGGCCTTTTCAACACTGGCTCCGGCTGGTGGAACGCTCTGTCTCATGAGACCAGGGCCCTGCAGGATCTGATTTCTTTCCGCAGGGCCTGTAAGACAGAGTTGTTCCGCCTGGCCTTTGGCTTGGAATCCACTTGATCCCCTTCCCCTCTTTCCTTTCTCCTTTCTCCTTTTGTGATGGAACTCCTATTTGGGGACTTCCCTGGCTTTTTTCTGGCCCATGTAGGACCAGTCTGGATAGTTGGCCTTGGTGAAGACTTGACATATCCATCCCCCCCAAAAGTTTTTGATTTGAGTTCCTACTGAAATGAAGCTGCATTTTAATGTTGTATTTTAATCTTGTTTTCAAGTTGTATTTCAATCAATTGTTTTTATACCGGTGTTAGCCGCCCTGAGCCTGGTCTTGGCTGGGGAGGGCAGGGTATAAATCATCATCATCATCATCATCATCATCATCTAGTTCTCTTTGGAAGACATCAGACTTGAAGACCTCTCACTAACTCTTGTCTTATGTTTGTGAATTCCAGACAGTGGCTACGATTACTGCATGCCCGGGGATTGGACCCTCGGGGTCCGTTCCAGCTTTGCCATTCTACGACTCGATGTGTTGTGTGAAGAAGGGAGGTTTTCTTCTTCTCAATGGCGATGTCTGTCCCAAACCTGCTGTCAGGACAGTCGGGGTAGCCATGGAACCAAGGTGATGGAAAAGCTTCGTAACCATAAAACATGCTTCTGAGATGGGCGAAGTGGACATCTTTGGACATTGGCAAGGCAAGAGAAGGTGGTTGCCAAGTAGGTATGGTTTGGGAGGGATGCAGTCAAGGCTCTAACAATGTCGGAAGGAAATGGATTGGGAGAGTTGCATGATTCCTCTTTTCTGTGCGATGTCGGGAGCGGAAGGGTCAAGGGAGCATTCGAGGGGTGCTTGGCCCATGATTGAGAGGACCGGATGCTTACTTAAGGATAGGAGAATGCATTTGAAAACATGCGCCATGGCGAGGATTGGAAGGGAGGATGTCTCTATGAGGTTCATTAAGGAAACGCAGGCAGTAAGACTTACGCTAGCGTTAGTTTTATCACTTCCGCCCGAAGAAACACTCCATCGTTTTATAGCCTGAATGCACAAGAGAGAACAGGGTGTTTCCCTCCTCTTTGATCAACGTAATTGAATTGGCGCACACCAAGGAACAAGGGTGCACCTCCTGCGTCCAGGAGAACAGTGAAATAACCATTCCAGAGCATTTACCCTTTAAAAACATAGTGCTTGGTGGGGAAAGGGAAACGTGCAGAACTGGAGAGGAAGCTGCAAAAGGAACCATAAAATCCTGGCAAGCAGTGTTGCATTACGGGCCTCTGCAGGAACACAGAAAGCTGCCTTCTACTGAGTCAGACCTTTGGGTCCATCAAGCTCATATTGTGTACTCTGACTGGCAGAAGCTCTCCAAGATTTCAGACAATGGTCTCTCCCAGCTACACCTGGAGATGCTATACCTGGAGTTGCTACACCTGTAGAATTGGATATTCATACATATCCAAGGGTTGAATTAGATGACATTTGGGGTCCTTTCCAATTCTACAATTCTATGATTCTGTGCTTCTATGCCAGGGATTGAATCAGGGTCATTCTGTCTGCAGAAGAGGGGTTATGTCACTGCACTATGGTTCTTCTTAATTTCTAAAGGCAGTGTGGGGAGAATCAATCTTGAGATTATAACCTAGTTATTTTATTTATTAAATTTATTACTCGCTTTTTTTTGCCACGGCAACTCAAAGAGACTTACAATATTTTAAGCAAGCAAACACATACATGCATTAAAACCAGCTTTAAAAACAACCTAAGACAATTTGGTTTGTTGTTTTCTTTTTTAAAAACCCCTACATTAAAACATCCCGTCCATGAAAACAAAAATGCTGTACAGAATTCAAAGCCAAAGGCCTGGTGAAAAAGAAATGTTTTTGTTGAACTAGAAGCTGGTATTGACTTCTGATTCATCCTGCCTTAATTAATCCAGAATAAAGGAAGATGATCATGGATAAAAAAACCAGGATGTATCTGCAAGAAGTAATTCTTCGTGCAGAAACTTCTCTAATCTCCCCTGCTGCTTAGCTCAATCATGGAAAATTATTATTATTTTGCACAGGTGTAGCACAAAGTATGAGATAGTGTTACTCTTGGGCTTAGTCCTGCATCTGTGTGGTCTACTAAAGCACAGGGAGCGCTGTAGGCCAGGCACTCTGCTTGGGGGCCAGATCATTATTTTTGCCCCCCCCCTTGAGGTTTAACAGGTGGGCGGAGCCTGAGATTTAGGAATGATGCCATCATCCAAGGTCAATAGCATTGGGACAGTAGAATGCAGCTTTTGAAAAAAGGCAGGCTGAAGTTTCTCCAGAAAGAACTTCCAGCTGAACAGTTTATGGGGAAAATTTATGGGCTGGGGAACATCCATCATTTGGCAAAAATTTGCCTGGATACCATTTTGGCCAGCGATTCCTGGACATGTCCAGGAAAACCAGGACGTATGGCAGCCCTATATCTAGAAGACACGGGAGCAGGGAGTCAGAGAAAAATTGAAGTCATTTGCGCTTTTCTCCAGTCAAAAGAAGAAGAAGACTTAACGAAAACAGATTTTCAAACTGCAAATATCCTCACATGGGTGGGGGAGAATAAAAGGCAGAGGGGTTTTGCAAAATTATGGTTTTTGGAATTTCCCAGATCCTTTGTTTGCAGGCCCCCAAATAAATTAGGTCCCCAAGGATGGAGTTTTCAGGAAACTGGGCCAGAACTCACCTTGCTGTCTGTTGTTGGGGACTCCTTCTCTTTCTCTGCATGCTGCAGCTTTCTGTTCAAGTCCTGGAACATGTCTTGGTGACGTTTTCTCGTGTGCATGATTTTCTGCAACGGGCGAGAGAGAAACAGGTCAGGATATCCCAGGTCCATCAAAGCCTCAGGCAGGAATTGTGAGATCAATTAAACCTAATTAAAGGTAAAGGTAAAGGTACCCCTGCCCATACGGGCCAGTCTTGCCAGACTGTAGGGTTGTGCGCTCATCTCACTCTATAGGCCGGGAGCCAGCGCTGTCCGCAGACACTTCCGGGTCACGTGGCCAGCGTGACAAGCTGCATCTGGCGAGCCAGCGCAGCACACGGAACGCCGTTTACCTTCCCGCTGGTAAGCGGTCCCTATTTATCTACTTGCACCCGAAGGTGCTTTCGAACTGCTAGGTTGGCAGGCGCTGGGACCGAACGACGGGAGCGCACCCCGCCGCGGGGATTCGAACCGCCGACCTTTCAATCGGCAAGTCCTAGGCGCTGAGGCTTTTACCCACAGCGCCACCCGCGTCCCTTAAACCTAATTAGGAATGGGTGAATCTGTCCCAGTTTCTCATTGTTCTAGTCCTCATTTCTCCACATTTCCATATCACTTCATTATATATATATATATATAGAGAGAGAGAGAGAGAGAGATCTGATGAAAATTCTTCAGTGTTTTAGTGCAGCTCTCTCTTAATATAGTTATTTTGGGTGCAGTTTCCCCTAATATAAATTTACTGATTTACACTTATAAACTGCTTGGTTATAATAAAACTTCTAAGCCGTTTACAGTTTTTTAAAACATGTTAAGAAAGATGATCAATAAAAAGGTTAAAAAGGGGTATCTAAAACATTTGTAACATAATTAAATGAGCTTTTAAAGAAATCAAAAAAGATAACTAAACTCAACAGAAAGCAAAAGGATTAATACACATGCCAGCCTGCTACATTTGTGGATAGGGTCGCCAAACAAAAACATTTTAAGCAAGCACCACAAAGAGCGTTTGCCTGGTTTCAACAGGCAGGGAGTTCCAAAGTGTGTGTTCTACCATAGTAAAAGATTGATTTCTTACAAGTGTGGAATGAGTATTATTATATGGCACCTGTAGTAGTGCAATGCATTTCTGTATGCTATTTTCTCTAATGCATAGACTTTGATGCATACTAAATCCTAGTGTGTGCATTTCTGAACACACTGGAACTCCGCTGCAAAATTCAGAGACGTGTGAATTGTTTTGGAAACTGCGAATTAGGTAAAAGGTAAAGGTAAAGGTACCCCGCCCGTACGGGCCAGTCTTGACAGACTCTAGGGTTGTGCGCCCATCTCACTCAAGAGGCCGGGGGCCAGCGCTGTCCGGAGACACTTCCAAGTCACGTGGCCAGCGTGACATCGCTGCTCTGGCGAGCCAGCTCAGCACATGAAAACGCCGTTTACCTTCCTGCCAGTAAGCGGTCCCTATTTATCTACTTGCACCCGGGGGTGCTTTCGAACTGCTAGGTTGGCAGGCGCTGGGACCGAGCAATGGGAGCTCACCCCGTCGCGGGGATTCGAACCGCCGACCTTTCGATTGGCAAGCCCTAGGCGCTGAGGCTTTTACCCACAGCGCCACCCGCGTCCCGCGAATTAGGTAGGGTTGCCTTTAAATGTGAACCGGATTGAATTTCTCCCCCATCTTTAGTCCTAGCCAAGTAAAAATGCAGGACTGAAAACCCCCCTAAATGGCCCAATGAGTACTGAGAATGATCATTGCTCTCAGAACGCAGGATGTCCATTTGCAGGGGGCTTCCATTTGGTGGGTTCACCCCTTTTTGTACTTTTGCAAACCTTGGGGTTCCCCCAAACCTCTTAATACCATCCTCATGAGAGCGGATGGTCCTGTTTGGGCTACATAAGGAGAACGAGGTCGCTGTTTGTATATAGGATTTTTCATCCAAAACGAACCACTTCATTCTTTCAGTTTATGCGAGGCCTACTCAGAGAGGTGCCCTATGCAACACTCTGGGATACAGTTGCTGGACATTTTCTTCGATGCCTGGCTACCAGAAATTCTCTGTGCACTGCCCATGAGTCAAATTAGGCACACATTTGCATCAATGTACATTCCAGTGGGAGGGATGCAGGTGGCGCTGTGGGTTAAACCACAGAACCTAGGACTTGCCGATCAGAAGGTCGGCGGTTCGAATCCCCGTGACGGGGTGAGCTCCCGTTGCTTGGTCCCTGCTCCTGCTAACCTAGCCGTTTGAAAGCACATCAAAGTGCAAGTAGATAAATAGGTACCGCTCTGGCTGGAAGGTAAACGGCGTTTCCGTGTGCTGCTCTGGTTCACCAGAAGCGGCTTAGTCATGCTGGCCACATGACCCAGAAGCTGTATGCCAGCTCCCTCGGTCAGTAAAGCGAGATGAGCGCCACAACCCCAGAGTCGGCCACGACTGGACCTAATGGTCAGGGGTATCTTTACCTTTACCTTTACATTCCAGTGGAGAAAATTACCCCTTGTTATGGGGAATACACAGTGCTTTTTTTCCTAGAAAAAAGAGGTGCCAGAACCCACTATGAATGCCTCCCTCATCTTATAATGGCAATGGCACCCACCTGAGAGGTGACGGAACTGAGTTCCAGGGAGTTCTGGCTGAAAAAAAATAGCTCTGAATATGACACAAACTGATTCATGGGTTCTCGGGACTCAGACAATGACTCCAGACATTTTGGGTGTTAGGACAGTCAGTTCACTATATATGAAACTAAATTCAATGGAGGAATGGGGATGATAAGATTCACTCTCATCCTGACCTGTCCATTATGTAAATGGGGAAGTACTCACCTCGAAATCTAGCTCTGCATACCGGGATTTCCGTCTCTGGGGATTGAAAGAGAAAGACAGATTAGCAGTAGGGTGAGCCAACAGTGTGACGCGGCAGCTAAAAAAGCCAATGCAATTCTGGGCTGCATCAATAGGAGTATAGCATCTAGATCAAGGGAAGTAATAGTGCCACTGTATTCTGCTCTGGTCAGACCTCACCTGGAGTACTGTGTCCAGTTCTGGGCACCACAGTTCAAGAAGGACACTGACAAACTGGAACGTGTCCAGAGGAGGGCAACCAAAATGGTCAAAGGCCTGGAAACGATGCCTTATGAGGAATGGCTAAGGGAGCTGGGCATGTTTAGCCTGGAGAAGAGGAGGTTAAGGGGTGATATGATAGCCATGTTCAAATATATAAAAGGATGTCATACAGAGGAGGGAGAAAGGTTGTTTTCTGCTGCTCCAGAGAAGCGGACACAGAGCAATGGATCCAAACTACAAGAAAGAAGATTCCACCTAAACATTAGGAAGAACTTCCTGACAGTAAGAGCTGTTCGACAGTGGAATTGGCTGCCAAGGAGTGTGGTGGAGTCTCCATCTTTGGAGGTCTTTAAGCAGAGGCTTGACAACCATATGTCAGGAGTGCTCTGATGGTGTTTCCTGCTTGGCAGGGGGTTGGACTCGATGGCCCTTGTGGTCTATTCCAACTCTATGATTCTATGATACCACCCCAATGAAACTGACATTTTTTTTTTGCCACCAATTTTTTTTTTTTGGGGGGGAGCGATATTTCTCCTAGAGAAAGCACCACGCAAAGAGGCACTTGGTGTACACAATTTGCAGCGATGGCCACAATCGTGGCAGCCGTGCGGAGTCCAGGGGTGGTCCTGCCATTTGGCAAAGTGAGGCAACAGCCTTAGGTGGTGGATGAAGCCCCTAGCCATTCTCCTCTGCTGAAAAAACAGAGCTGTATGTGTGCTCTGCCACACTAGCCTGCTGCTCAGAGGAGCAGTGGAGGACACGATCCCATCACTAATAATTTGGGATCAGTTAACAATCTGGGACCTGGACCACTGTACCGATGAGATCACCTGACCCCAGATCAACCGCTTTGATCTGGCACAGTTATAGGAGCTACAGAATGTGAATTTTACATTTTAAAGAAATCAGTGATTTAGTGTGGCAGAACTACACTTGGGAGCTCCCTGCCTTTTGATATCAGGCAGGCTGTATGCTTTTAAAAACATTTTAGTATAGATAATCCTACTCAGTTGTTTAGAAAGTTTTAACCCCTTTTATGAAAACCATAGGGACGCGGGTGGCACTGTGGGTAAAAGCCTCAGCGCCTAGGGCTTGCCGATCGAAAGGTCGGCGGTTCGAATCCCCGCGGCGGGGTGCGCTCCCGTTGCTCGGTCCCAGCGCCTGCCAACCTAGCAGTTCGAAAGCACTCCCGGGTGCAAGTAGATAAATAGGGACCGCTTACTAGTGGGAAGGTAAACGGCGTTTCCATGTGCGGCTCTGGCTCGCCAGAGCAGCGATGTCACGCTGGCCACGTGACCCGGAAGTGTCTCCGGACAGCGCTGGCCCCCGGCCTCTTGAGTGAGATGGGCGCACAACCCTATAGTCTGTCAAGACTGGCCCGTACGGGCAGGGGTACCTTTACCTTTTACCTTATGAAAACCATCCCTCTCTCTGATTAGTTTTATATAGGCCAGTTTACATTTCTTAGTGCAGAAACTATTGATCTGATGTGTAGAGATCTTTCCTATTCTACTTAGTTCAAGAAAGTTCTGGAAGTGTCTCTGTGTGAAAGGAACAAGCAGAAACTTCACGATGTTTGGGTTATTCCTTCAGAGAAGCTGAGTACAGCTGGCTTAAACTGGTCCTGTTATCTCTTCTGTCAAGGTCAAGCTGACTATAATAGTGAGGCCAGAAGGAGCCTGGGTTTCACTTTCTCTTTCTATCTCTTTTCCAACTGGTGTGGTGTTCTGTATATAGTATTTAGTTTTAGACTTATTATAAGTTATTGTGTTTTTTTTATAATTTATTTTTATTAAATATTTTCTTGGTTTACAAAAGTATGCACAATGTCTCTCTCTCTCTGTCTCTCTCTCTCTCTCTCTCCCAAGTAACATTTTTTTACAGGTCAGTTTGTTGAGACATTAGGAAGAAAAGGGGGAAAGAGGTAGAGGGGGGAGGAAAGATGAGTGGGGTGGGGTGGTGATGTTTCTATTTTTCTTAATATACAGTGGTGCCTCGCAAGACGAAATTAATTCGTTCCACGAGTTTTTTCTTTTTGCGAGTTTTTCGTCTTGCGAAGCACGGTTTCCCATAGGAATGCATTGAAAATCAATTAATGCGTTCCTAGGGAAACCGCCTTCAGACCAGGTCCGGGGACAGTCTGTCCCCCGACCTCTTCTGAAGGCTGGGGGGGGGGACAAGGGCTTTTCTTCCCACCGCCAGCCTTCAGAAGGCTGTTCTGAAGGCTGGCGGTAGGAAGAAAAGCCCTTCTCCCCCCACCGGACTTCAAAAGAGCTGCGGGAAGTCCGGAGGGGGTCCAAGGGATTCCCTCACTGCCGCCTGCGTTTAAAAGGACTCTGGGGAAAGCAGTGAAGCGCGCTGCTTTCCCCGAGCGCTTCTAAAGGTGGGCGGCGGTGAGGGAATCCCTTGGACCCCCCCGGACTTCCCGCAGCTCTTTTGAAGTCCGGCGAGGGTCCAAGGGATTCCCTCCCAGCCGCCCGCGTTTAAAAGCACTCCGGGGAAAGCAACAAAGCGCGCGCGCTTTGCTGCTTTCCCCGGAGTGCTTTTAAAGGTGGGCGGTGGGGAGGGAATCCCTTGGACCCCCCCGGACTTCCCACAGCTCTTTTGAAGTCCGGCGAGGGTCCAAGGGATTCCCTCCCAGCCGCCCGCGTTTAAAAGCACTCCGGGGAAAGCAACAAAGCGCGCTGCGCTTTGCTGCTTTCCCCGGAGTGCTTTTAAAGGCGGGGGCTGGGAGGGAATCCCAAGGACCCCCGCCGGACTTCCCGATGCTCGGGGAAAGCAGCGCGCTTCGCTGCTTTCCCCAGAGTGCTTTTAAACGCTGGCGGCGGTGACCATGCCCCGCCCCGTCCCCGCCGCCCGGCATCGGGGCATGGTCCCGATGGCGGGGGGCGGGGGGAGGCGTTCCCGCCCGCCCCCGGCATCGGGGCATCGTTCCGAAGCCCGCAGCGGCGGGAGGAGCTGTCCCCGCCCCGCCGCCAGCCTTCGGAGGAGGTCCGAGGACAGCGGGGAAGACGCGCTGCGCTTCCCCGCTGTCCCGGAGATTTCCCTATGGGCTGTCGTCTTGCGAAGCAAGCCCATAGGGAAATTCGTTTTGCGAAGCGCCTCCAAAACGGAAAACCCTTTCGTCTAGCGGGTTTTCCGTCTTGCGAGGCGTTCGTCTTGCGAGGTACCACTGTATGTGGGGTTTTGTGTCAGCATTGCTTGTGCAGGTTCTTTGCTGTTCACTTGTGTTCCTTTGGTGGTGAGAGAGGTTGAGGTTGGCCATGGGTGTGGTTGTTCATTTGTGGTTGGCTGTGGTGGTCTTTGTTTTCATGTGTGAGTGGGGTGGGTGGATGTTTTGGATCAGGTTAGCCATATTGATTTGTATGCTGTTGGTGGGTTTTTGTCATTGTCTTGTTGGGCTGTGTGTGTGATAAAGGGGAGCCATACTGGGGTGAAGGCGTTTTCTTCTATTTGTCCCCGTATCAGTTTCAGTTTATTGGTTAATTTTTCTAGTAAGGCTGTTTCCCATACTATTTGGTACCATTGGTCCAGGCTTACTCCTGACAGGTCTCTCCAGTTATAAGTTATTGCTAAGTTATGTCTGCTGCAACTGGATTTCTTATGGACAGTGCCAATCCTGAATATATTGGATTTGTGACCATTATGAAGTAAAGCTCTGCTGGATGAAATGTCTCTGGTCTATTTTTGGAAACCCCTGCAACCTGTGTAAGTTTTTACTCTGCTAACTATACACTGGAATCTACTCTGGATCAATATTGAGCAGACTTTCAATGACCATATGCCTCTGCTATCTCCCCCCAACCTTACTCCGGCCAGTCAATTTATCCCCGTATTGTATCAATACGGCTGGTTCTTTTTCAAGGCCTTGGGGACAGCTTGGTCTTCTTCAGCCAAGGGACCTGAGGTCCTTTCCAACCAGAGATGCAAAGGAACCTGCAATGTTCTCCATGCAAAATGTGTGCAATATCACGTAGCTACCACCCAGCCACATACCTCAAGGGAGCTCATGGAAAGGGTGGAAACCGTCTCACTCTTGGACACCATGCCAGAGTTGCCAGACTCGCCCGTGTCACACAAGCTGTTTGGCATCTGTGAGTCACCAGACTTGTTAACCATCGGAGGCGACAGCTGGTGCTGCTGCTGCTGCTGCAACATTGGCGAAGCCTGAGCCTCCCCACAGCCCATGACCACAGGCTCCCTTGGAGGGCTCTTGACAACGAAACCTGGGTCAGTGGCCATACTGAGGTGGATGAGCCTCGTCTGGGGCATCTGGTCAATGTTGATGCTGTATTTTGTATCGTCCTTGGGGGGCGGCGGAGGCGGCGGAGGCTTCGGCCTCAAGGTGGCGGTGTTGGAGGGCAGGATGACGTAGCTGGTGTCTATGGCTTGGTCCTGCACCCGAGAGAGCTCTGAGTCCAGCTTCTTGAAGATGTCCCCGTCGCAGATATAGATGGACTTTGGAGGCTGGCTCTTGTCCTTCTTCAGAGTGAGGGTGTGATTGCTGAAGTCGTTGAGGTTGATGGCGCCCAGGTAGTGCGGGGAGCCTTGGAGGTGCATCTTGGAGACGTTGGCTGGAAGACTGTTGAAGTTGGACGATCCCTTCTGGTGGTTCAGCTTCAGCTTCTCCTCATCCTGCAGGGACGGGCGTTTCAGAGTCCCCGTGATGGTCATGGTGCGGCAAGTGCTGATGTCTTTGTTTAGCACTAATGGGTCGGCGGAAAGAGGCAAAGCATCAGTAACCGATGGAACTGGACGTGTCTTGCTACACAACAAAAATGACTCTCACCATCATCACACCACCAAGGGATGTCCCCACCTATCTCCAGAACAGAGGCTCCTAAAGGGATTTTTTATTTTATCATCATCATCATCATCATTATTTATTAAATTAGTATACCGTCCTATACCCACAGGTCTCAGGGCAGTTACAACATAAAATCTCAATATAAAAACACAACATACATAACCAAAATAGAAACAAAAACAAGTCAATAACTGCCCCCCTGCAACACATTTTAAAGGGGAATTAGAGTTTCACTCTTGTTTCATTCTTGTTCTAGACTTAGTGGCTCTGCTTTCAACAGCTACTGAGTGATTTTTTGTCTCCTATTCATTCATTATGTGAAGACAATGGATGAAGAAATAAATGGCCTGTTTCTAATTTGCCTGGTTATGTTTAAAATTAATCCACAAGCTTCTCGGACTGGGTTATACATGTCAATAAATAAATAAATTTGATTTATATGTCCTCTCGAGATCCCGTGTTTAATCCACTGTGTTTGATTCATGATGCAAACATTGTATGGATATATAACCTAGTTACCTATATTGGCTTAAAATGTTTTATTGATTTTATCCTTGGCCTTGGTCCCATGTAGACAGGACACCTTTGCTCAGACTCCTTGGCCCCGGTTCCCAGTTTGCTACTGGGCCAAGTTTAGCATGTTACTACTAGCATATAAAGCCCTTAACAACTTGGGATCAGTTTACCCATGAGATCACCTTTCCCAAATGATGCTTGATTGATGGCTTCAATCTGCAGAACTAGCACTCTTACAGGTGCCCAATAAAGCTCATTCCGCATTTGTAAGAACTCAAACTTTTAGTGTTGCAGCATCTACACTTTGGAACTCCCTGCCTATTGATCTCTTTTTGGAGCCTGATAAACTCATTTTTGTTTAGACATGTCTACCCAGATATCCAAAATGCTGATGTCTGTTTTAAACTCCTTTGAGTTTATTGTCGATTTTATTTTTGTCCTGAATGCAGTAAAAACTGTTTTTACTGATAATTTTATTGTTTTATTCTTATTGTAACTGCTTTGATTTTTTTTAAAACAATCAAATAATGTATATATAAAGTAAATAATAAAGTGTATTTTTGTCCCTTCCCTATTTGAGAGATTAGGGGCAGAATATCCTCTAGATGCTTTCAGACCAAAAGAGCAGCTTCAGCACTTATAAGAAAAGAAAGAGCCACATTCTGTAGGAGATGGAGAACATCACATGCAAACACACATATGGATCACAGATATAAATAAACAATATATTGCTATTGTTCAGCCAACTCTCAGCTGAAAGGAAAAGAGGGTTAAGAAGTCATGGTTGTCTTCTATGATACACCCCAGAGTCATGGAACCACATACTTACCCAGCATATCAGCAGAACAGCTGCTTTACCTATTCCTCCCTGAAGAACAGGGGAAAATAAAAGACCAACAAATATGGGCTTGGGGGCTTCATTCAAACAATTCCTGACTAAGGGCTGGAGCGTTTTGTTGATGCTGGGTGGTTGTGTTGTCTTGTAAAACACAACAGCAGGTGGTTGGGATTTAATTGGTGCCTTGAGCTTGCTAAGCCAGCAAAATTCAAGGGCAAGCCAGCAGAAACAATGACCCAAGCCTTTGTGAGACGGGCTTCCTTGCATGGCACCCGTTAGATGATATGGACTAAAACTCTGATCCTAAATGTGGGCACCAGCTTGGGGAAGGCTGGTTGGTCTAAAACATCTTGACATCCTGGGGTGCAGCAAACTCAATTGGGTAAGAGAACTGTGGTACTCAAACGTGACAACTGTAGGAGGAATTATGATATCTAATGGACATGGAAATGAATTTCCCAGATCTTGGATCTTAGATGAAGATCATGTGGGGGTGACTGAACTCTCTGGACCCTGTGTTTTCTATGAAAGAGTAGACGTCTTGCAAGGGAAGATGGAGGCATTTAGCTGTTCTTCCAAGTATCACTCATGCATTTAGACAACTCAAGGGATGCTTCCCAGGGTATGTGTTTCTGTGTGTGTCACAGTGCTTGCTTTCCTCTTCCCTCCACGTTTACCTTTCCTTTTGTGCCATGTCTATTAGGTTGTGAGCCCCTAAGACGTGCCTGTCTGATCTTTTAATACCTCTGCAGTGCTTAGAAAACACCCGCTGCTTGTTTAAAATATTACAGAACAGTCGCTCTGGAGAGTTAGGGGTGTAAAATGGAGCAAGGGCCGTCCTTCCGTTTGTTGGGTGCCTTTGGTTTTGTTAAGGTTAAGATTGTCGGCGCTGAGAGAGATCAGAAGGATAAAAAGAGACACACAGAGAGAGGAAATAAATGAAGACAGGGAGGGGAAAGAAGCCAGGAAGAGGGAGAGGTGAGAAGACGTCAGCAGAGAGGGAAGCGTCATGTTTGATCGAAGGGCGTCATATGCCAAAAGAAAAAGCAATATGAGAATCTGCCTACGGGCATGTTGGCACTGGGATAATTTGTGGGAGCTCACACTCCCTTTTGAAACCTTAAAGCTGAAAAGGGAAGGTGATAAATAGTCCCTGTTTGAAACAGGAGTGGTGGGCTGCAGCTCACTCCCCAGCAAGCTGGCTCTGGTCGATGGGCATGGACTCTACTCGCCAGCAAGGATACTCATTTTTGTAACACAAGCTGGCAGAGCGAGGATAGCAAGAGTCTGATGCGCCATGGAGCGAATCTGGTGTGGGCGCTCCACCGGAAGGACAGCCTTCTAATGTGCAGCCAGATCACAAGTCCCAAACAACACAAGTAAGGTAAAGGTAAAGGGGTAAAGGGACCCCTGACCATTAGGTCCAGTTGTGACTGACTCTGGGGTTGTGGCGCTCATCTCGCTTTATTGGCCAAGGGAGCCAATGTACAGCTTCCGGGTCATGTGGCCAGCACGACTAAGCTGCTTCTGGCGAACCACAGCAGTGCACGGAAATGCCATTTACCTTCCCACCAGAGTGATACCTATTTATCTACTTGCACTTTAACGTGCTTTCGAACTGCTAGGCTTGCAGGAGCTGGGACCGAGTAACGGGAGCTCACCCCGTTGCGGGGATTCGAACCGTCGACCTTCTGATCGGCAAGTCCTAGGCTCTGTGGTTTAACCCACAGTGCCACCCGCATCACAAGTAAACATGCATCAAATTGGGCAGAAATGGATTGATCCAGTATAGTGTAGTGATCAGAGTGTTGGACCTGGATCTGGGAGACGGGGGTTCAATTCCTGTCTCTGCCATGAAGCTTGCTAGGTCAGTCACTGCCTCTCAGCCTACCCTACCTCACAGGGTTGTTGTGTGGCTAATGTGGGGAAGGGAGCAAACTGTGCACACCACCTTGTACTCCTTGGAAGGAGGGCGATACAGAAATGTAATAATAAACAAACAAAGTGGTCACTATACTGAAGACTGTTGTGGGACAGAGGGCAATCTTGGTCCTTGGCTACAGGGTGAGCTGCAGTCATTGGAAAGTAAACTCACTCACTGAATCATACATGTGGTCTGAATATCCAAACCATACATTTAAAGCAATATGATACCATGCTAAACTGTCACAGCTCCCCGCCTCCAAAAAATCAGTTTGTTAAGGGGTGCTGAGAGTTGCTAGGTGGTTCCTGTTCCTCTCCCAGAGTTCCAGTTCCAAGAGTGGTTTAACAAACTAATCCCTCTTCCCAGTTAACTCTGGGAATTGTAGCTGCGCTAGGCGGAATGTGGGTCTTCTAGCAACTCTTAACATACCACAGTCCACAGAATTATTCGCAGGGAGCCATGGCTGTTTAAAGTGGTGTCATAACACGTTTGCCAGATTCCTGCCCTGTTCCTAGTGCTGATGCAGAATTCACATTCCCCACAGTCCAGACGAGTCCATCGTTCTGTGAGGCTCGCTGCCAATCTGCTAGACTTGAATGGGGACACAGCGAGTCCACCCCGAAGGATCTGAAAACTGAGCATGAGAGTACGGGCTTGTCTGCACTTCTGTTTGTGCCATTGCCTAGAAATCACATGTCTGAGCAGGTCGAATCTCCCAAAATCCATATATAAATCCAACTAAGATGATTTCCCCTTCCATCTCTAGTTTCAAATCCCAGTAGGGAAGCTGCCATCTTGATAAGAAGCCAGACGACAAACAGAAAGGGAAAGTGAGATGAGGGGATGGGCAGATAGACAGGATGGGGAAGGATTGATAAAGTTTGTGCATGGAAATGGATGAATGGAAAGCAGAGATGAACCAAACAATGAGAAGAATAGCTCCACACATTGCATTTTAACATTGCCTAGAGTTTTGTGCGTGCCCATAAATTTATACTGTATGGAGTCAGGAAACAGGTGCAAATGTGTCCTCTCACCCGGGAGATGGGACTGCCTCCATCTCATCCACATCAGGTAAGAGCACACCTGTTGGCAAACAAGAACTGGCTACAAGAAAGAGCATGATATAAACAGACAGAAAAATAGAAGCCTGGAAAGGAAGGGGGGGGGGGACAAATCCAAGAAGGAAAATACAGAAACGTTCATAGAGGTGCAGACAGCAATTAATTCTCAGCCTTAAGAAGAGATCCTGGTTTGGAAGATTGGAATTCTATGCAGGGTCGAAGGCAGCTGGGGTTGTCCAGGATCTTTAAGGAAATCCCAAGAAATGTCAAAGGTGTTTTTGGGGCTTTTTATTTTACCCATTCCCCTGGTGATTCAGGGATGCAGGAGGGGAGCAGAGCATTTAAGGGGGGGTTGAGGCAGCGCAGGGCATTCTTGGCAGAGTTCTCAGTTGCAACGGATGCAGCGCTGGGTCTATTTAAGCAGGGTGAGGGTTGGGAGGTGGGAAGAGATTGGAGGCCCAGGCAAGTCTGCAGGGCTGGGGAGATCAATTCCCAAAGGATGTGGATAAAAGCAAGGGAGAAGCGGAGGAGACAGAGGATGCTGGAGGAATAAGCTCACCCATCACCTCTCCCAGAACAGGGAAGGTCTAGAGGAAGAAATGCAATATGTGAGGATCCTGAAAGTCACTAAATGTCCTAATTTAAACATCCAGTTCTTATATGGTTAGGGGCAGCTGGAGTGGTTTTTCTGGCATGATGATCAGGTCTCATGAGCTGCTTCGGAACTGCCTGCCTATTGATATCAAGCAGGGACCTTCTTTGTATTCTAAGCCTATCCAGATGTTTGGAAATTTGATGTGAGTTTTAGCCTGTTTTGAGCCTATTGTTATTTTAACTTTTCAAACGTCTTAAATCAGTGGTTCCCAATTTGCTGACCAGTGTGGAACCCCTATTTTGTTTTCAAAAGCGAAGCCACAAACCCCCTACTTTGGAAAATTTTGATATCTGCATGGTGGTTTTTGTTATGTGAATGGTGCTACAGACCCCCTGGGTGTGTCATAAGCAGATCCCCCTTTTTAAATCATTGTTATTTTTCCTTATTGGTAATTTTATTGTTATCTTTTTTAAAAACCGTGTTGAGCCCCCCCCCCCTTTTACAATCAAGCAGTGTAAAAAATTTATGAAATAAGAAAGAAAGAAAGAAAGAAAGAAAGAAAGAAAGAAAGAAAGAAAGAAAGAAAGAAATTGGAGCCCAGATCAGGACTCGTCACTGCCTGTTTCAACCCATTTCCTGAAATGTTTCCCACCATTGAACTGCAATTGGGGAAGATGGTAAAAGTACCCACACAATGATTAAACTAATGTACCCAAATCCACTATGCCCCAACGAAAAGCCAATTCATGTGGATGTTATCATGCATCAAAAATGGTTGTGGGAACCAGTGTTGGGAGTGCAATGCTTAATGTCACTCCAACAGGATAATAATAATAATAATAATAATAATAATAATAAGAAGAAGAAGAAGAAGAAGAAGTTGTTATAGGAACAACTGTTTAGAAACTGGTGCTGGAGTTCTGGTTTTCCTCTTCCCTCCCTGTTCCTTTTCCCTCTTATATCGTGGTTTTTTGTTTTTTGATTCTTTTAGATTGTAAAATTGCAGGATAGGCTCTGTCTTGTTTTGAACAACCAGGCCACCCTGGGAAGCTGGGAAGACTGAACAGCAGGGAGAAACTAAATAAATAAAGACCTGCCAAATAATAGTAATAATAATAGACCTGCCAAGGGCTGACCTAGCTGTGATAAATAAAGGCAGTCATTTTCATTCAAGTATAAAGTGAGTCTATTTTTTTTATACGAGAAGGGGCACAGAGGGGAGGGCACCTGAATCTTCTGCCCCTCCTCCCATGCCCCCTAACCTCCAACACTTTCCCCCTTGGAAAGCGCTTGAAGGAACAGGGCATGAAGAGGGTCTCAGCTCCTCATCAATGCCAGAGTCCCCTTCGATGTAGGAAAGCCACTTCTGCACTTCGGAGGAGGTGGGGTTGCGGGCTTCACAGCCTCACCACGTGTGCGGAGGGTGGAACCCAGCCCTCGCACGATTGGGGGTATTCCCAGCCACGTCACCTCCTGGCCAGCCAATCAGCTGGCTTAGGGTGTGTGGCCTGCCTTATTTAAACCAGGAGGCGACTGGGGATCTCCCTCTTTGCCGCCTGCCAGCTGTTCCTGTTTCCCACCCTCCTGCCCTATAAGGTTTTCATTCCTTGACCTTGCTATGGACCTTGGTTGGTTGCCGATAAGGGGCCTGGCAGGGATTTTTCCACGTGGCAAATTGGCACCAGTCACTTGGTTTTTCACCTACCTCGTAGCAAACCGTCACAACTTTCTGGGTATTGGCGGTTAGGCATTGGTATTGCTCTGTAGATGGAAGAGGGGAGGTAGCGTCATCACCTGCCCCGCATATTGAAGGGTAGTTCGATAAAGGATTCCGGGGGGCGTGGCCCCATCCGAAGCCTAGGGAGATTAGGGCCTAAGGCACGCCCCCAATTGGTGATCCCAGGGGAGTCCCTAGTTGATGTGCAACAGCAGGACTCCCCCTACTGGTGGTTAACCCTTCTCGGACTTCAAGCGGATGGGCTGGAGTCAGATATAGTGGTTAGGACCAATGCCTAAGCCAATACCGCTCATCACCTGTAACCAATAAAGTTGTGGCCTTATTTAGCCATTAACCTTAATTATTGTGTCATGTGTCATTATTTTCATTGGGGAGGGGCAGGAACTGGCCACAGAATTAGACCCTCCCATGCCATCCTGGCTCTAGATGCGAATGGTGCAGTCATGGGATTAAGTCAGCCTGGCTTCCACCAATGTGTCCAGTTTGGGCCTAGGCCTCTTCTTCCTCTATGTATGCCCCTTCCAAAAGCCTGTCCCCATGGAAGTTGCCGTTGACCTCAGCCAAGCCCCAAGCATATAGGAAGGCAGTGGAGGAGAGTTAGCCTACAGGAGATGGGAGGAGGCAGGAGCTCTTGAGGGGCAGGAATGGCTGGGAGCAGCTCAGACGCACAGACAAGACGCAACACAACTTTTGACACAAACAAACAGCAAGGATATATATCATAAGAAAGAAA
Organism: Podarcis muralis; assembly: GCF_964188315.1. Classification (NCBI taxonomy): domain Eukaryota; kingdom Metazoa; phylum Chordata; class Lepidosauria; order Squamata; family Lacertidae; genus Podarcis; species Podarcis muralis. The sequence goes on from NC_135662.1 coordinate 4,340,168, forward strand.
AGGAAATAAAGGTCAAGTTCAATCCCCAAACCAGGTCACTTGTTGATTTCTCACCTGTGATGTGCTCACCTGATCTACAAGCCATATCCACATCCTTCTCGAAATCAGTCTGGAAGACAGAGAAAACAGGAGGGGGCGGTGGTCAACAAGGCAGAGGGTAGAGGGGATGTTATGGGGTGGCAGAGGAAAGGGGGGCCTCAAATCCATCATTACTGGCACATTTCCAGAACTAGCAAGCAAAGAGTCACAACAACAAGACCCTGGCGTGAACAAAAGGGGGAGTTATTGAGAGGTGAAGGTGTTCAGTTGCATTCAGACGGGGGCAATACTGTCTTCCTGATTATAATTTGCCATCGTCCTCTTCTGCCCCGTTGTCTAATGTTCCTTTCACACTGCAGCACCTATGGCATTATGGAACTGTGGCTTTTTGTCAATTCACTCCCACAATTCCCTCCAGTCTTTGATGGGCGCAGATGATGGTCTGAATGCGTAACCATAACCAGATTTTTCATTTAGATCTGTATCTGAAACCCTTCTGAGCTATCAGCCTGGTCAACGGACAATTTCCAACTGAGTTAGGCGGGGAAGGTTTCCTTAAATCAGAAATGGCTCTTTGTTTCAGGTTCTTGAACGTCAAACAAAAGGCAGATTTCAGTGTGTCTTGTGGAGGGTCAGACTCACACACAAGTCTCCCAACGTTTGGCGATGTGAAACTTCTCCCAGGCCTTTGGCCAATTAAACAATCTGTTTTAAATGGGACGGGTTTCTGTTTGTTACTGTGGTATGTATTGTTGTGTTTTTATATTGTCAACATCCTTGCGATCCTTGGATGAAGGGTAGTGTATAAATTTTATTATTATTATTATTATTATTATTATTATTATTATTATTATTATTCCTGGGCTAAGTGAGCTGCAATTTCTGGAATCACCTAACACAGAAATTAGCACCAAACATGCACTATATTCCATTAATTTTCTGGAAGCGGCTTTTATGTCGCATGAAAGCTCAAATATAATATGGAAATTAAGAGTTAGAGAAATGTTGGGGAAATGAGGAAAGGCTGGGTGAATGCTGCCTTTGGCAGGAATCAACATATTATAGGGATGGAGACAATTATGCCAATCCTTCTTCACGTCTGATCCTGTCTAATTTGCTTTCTGAGAATCTGAGAATCCTCCAGAAAAATAATCTCTCAAAGGACCTGTTGATGGCATTTTACCATTGTACTGTGGAGAGTGCATTAACTTATGGTCTGTGTGTGTGGTTTGGGAGCTGCACGGCCAGGGAAAAAAGAATGCTGTCCAGGGTTGTAAAGACTGTGGAGAGAATAATTGGGTGCCCTCTTCCCACCTTGGATCAAATCTACACTTCAAGGTGCCATAAGGAAGCTGCAGAGATAGCGCAGGATAGTGCGCACCCTGGAAATGATCTCTTTCAGCTTCTGCCTCCTGGAAGAAGGTACAGGGTTATAAAGACCAGGACTAGCCACCTGAGAAACAGTTTCTATCCAAATGTGATTTTGGTTTTAAACACAGTGTAAGGTAGTCTCTGTGGGAGTATATTGTTTTTAATTATGGGGTATCAGAGTTTTTAGGGGGCTAATCAGGCTGGGATAGCAGGCTTGTTGGTTTTTGAATGTCTGATGTAGATTTTTTTCAATTTCGTTGTTCTGTCTGGGACAATGACAATAAAGATTATCGTATAAAGATTATTGTATCGTTATGTGTGTGGGAAGGAAGCTGGTAGCTGCTTGTGCATATTCTTGCGCATATCAGCAGGAGGAGAAAACTGCATGCCGAGACTCTTCTGCAAGCCAGTTGGCGGGTCAGAGACTCATTCAGATATGCATCCCGTCGAACGCAACAGATCGGGAAAGCAGAATCTGAATCCAGACGCACATTCAATGCACATTCAGTTGGAACTAGTGATTGGAGAAAGGTCTGAGCAAAATGGAACAATGGTCTGACTCAGCACAAGACAACTTCTTACAAGTATGAATTCTCAAGAGAGCCTTTTGTGCAAGAGTTAACTGGGCAGAAAAGTGGAATATTCTGTGGAAATCAAGAGACATTTTTTTCCAAGTCCAAGCATGCATCCTGCTAATTTATGAGACAAGTAGAGCTGATTTTCCCTTCATTTCATTTCTCTCTTTAGTTAAATAATAATAATTATTATTTTTAAAAGAATCAGGGTGGTGTACACTGAAACTATTAAAGCCACCTAATGAAGAACAAACGACAAACGCAGAATCCAGTTCATTCTCTAAAACACTTGGTTGAAATACGTACATTTTCAGCAGATGACATCAGGATTATAGGTGCCTGTCTGATTCCCATAGGAAGAGTGTCCCAAGTTACTCTTGCCACTACGCTAAAATCCTAGGTTTGCCTAGAGACTTAAACTAATATGGGATAACTCTGGGACTGTTAGGAGGGTTCCTCCTGATGATCACAAGTGAGCTGGCCTGTTGTGTACAAGGGACGAGGTGGTCTTTCAGATAACCTCATCCTAGGCCATTTAAAACTTTGGATACTACTAATAATACCTGGAACCTAATTTCATATTGGACTGACAGCCGGTGCAGGGCTTTCTGCACAGCTGTGGCGTTGTTTTAATCTTTCAAAATATAAAGCAACTGGTACATTTCCATAAATAAAATATATAAAGCATTATTTAATCATCTAACCTATGGGGAAACTTGGTGCAAGTGAATGGGGGTGAATGGAAAATAAACAGGCTGTCTGAAGGTGACCTCACAGACATGTGGAGTCAACGCGGGACTCCATGAATTTGAAAGTGGCACCACCCTTGTCACACTAATTATTATTATTATTATTATTATTATTATTATTATTATTATTATTATTATTTGCACTCTGCCTACCTGACTGTGTTGCCCCAGCCCCCCTGGGTGGCTTTAGACAAATATAAAAGCATAATAAAATGTCAAACATTAAAAACTTTAAAGCCCTAAACAGCCTCAGTCCTGTATACCTGAAGGAGCGTCTCCACCCCCATTGTTCTGCCCAGACACTTAGGTCCAGCACCAAGGGCCTTCTGGCGGTTCCCTCGCTGCGAGAAGTAAGGTTACAGGGAACCAGACAGAGGGCCTTCTCGGTAGTGGCACCCGCCATGTGGAACGCCCTCCCACCAGATGTCAAGGCAATAAACAACTATTTTACTTTTAAAAGACAACTGAAGACAGCCCTGTTTAGGGAAGTTTTTAATGTCTGGTGCTGTATTGTTTTTAATATTCGGTTGGAAGCTGCCCAGAGTGGCTGGGGAAACCCAGCCAGATGGGCGGGGTATAAATAATAAATTATTATTATTATTATTATTATTATTATTATTATTATTATTATTATTAAACTTTGCCAAACTGGGCTGCCTTCAGATGTCTTCTAGAAGTTGCTATTTAACTCCCTGACATCTGATGGGAGGGCATTCTGCAGCATGGGTGCCACTACCAAGAAGGCCCTCTGCCTAGTTCCCTGTAACTTCACTAAGGTAAAGGTACCCCTGCCCGTACGGGCCAGTCTTGACAGACTCTAGGGTTGTGTGCCCATCTCACTCAAGAGGCTGGGGGCCAGCGCTGTCCGGAGACACTTCCGGGTCACGTGGCCAGTGTGACATTGCTGCTCTGGCGAGCCAGAGCCGCACACGGAAACACCGTTTACCTTCCCGCTAGTAAGCGGTCCCTATTTATCTACTTGCACCCGGAGGTGCTTTCGAACTGCTAGGTTGGCAGGTGCTGGGACCGAACAACGGGAGCGCACCCCGCTGCGGGGATTCGAACCGCCGACCTTTCGATCGGCAAGCCCTAGGCGCTGAGGCTTTTACCCACAGCGCCACCCGCGTCCCTGTAACTTCACTACAGAAGAGAAAAACTGCATTTTCCTCATTCCTTAACAGAGGAACAAGAGGCACTTTATCCTACCATGAGCTGAGCATGTCCGTTCTGAAACGACCCCCCAGAATCTCCATTTCCTTCTTCCTGGCGGTCCACCACTCGGCATTTCACAGCATCCTGCACCTGGGAAAATGCGTGGCATGAGAGAGAATTGGATCAGAGCATCATAAGGAGCAAAAGGAAAGGAATGAGGAGCAGTAAGTCATTTCAGCATCAGGACAGAAGCACACCCAGCAGAATCTGCTTAGAGCGGCCTGTTTGACCAGCCCATGGACCCCCGCTGCCTGCTCAAGGACCCCAGCCGCCCCCTCGGTCAGCTCACTGTTGGAAAAATGCCTGGGAAGGCCACCACCTTCCCAAGACACCGAGGCACCTCTCCGGTGGTCACCCTCTGGCTGTAAATCTTCCTCAGTCCAGAGAGACCAGTAATAAGCGACCCCTCCCTCCTGAGAGGAGCACACTCGTCTTCTGGCATCCCATTGCAGAAGAAAGAGACAATCAGTAGCTCTAAACTACAGTGGTGCCTCGCAAGACGAAATTAATTCGTTCCGCGAGTTTTGTCGTCTTGTGATTTTTTTTGTCTTGCGAAGCACGGTGTCGGGAAAGTTTGGGAAAAGCTTCAAAAATCACCAAAGTCTTTAAAAACCTCAAAAAAGGCTACCACACCGCGTTCTATGAGTTGCTCCTCGAAGTCAAGTCGCAACTGTATTAACGGTGTTAAGAAAAAGGAAACAAACTTGCAAGACGTTTCCGTCTTGCGAAGCAAGCCCATAGGGAAAATCATCCTGCGAAGCAGCTCAAAAAACCAAAAACCCTTTCGTCTAGCGAGTTTTTTGTCTTGCGAGGCATTCGTCTTGCGAGGTACCACTGTACTTTATTTACATTGTCTATACATAGAGCTTCCATCAGCGTGTCTGCTCTCTCTGAGCAGCAGTACAGAAGAGCACACTTCACTCAGAAGCGAAAGTAACTTCTACAGTGCTGAGACTGAGCAGAGACTTCCTGTCTCATGCTTTCAGACACTCACATGATGTAAACAACCATTGTGCTGCTCTCTTCGCACCTGGTGAGATAAAAATCCTAACACTCACATGCGCCGTGCTAAACCAGGGCGGAGCAGAGTGGCTTCCGTGATGCCTTCCACGATGCCAGTTGGCTTCCCATTGGCTGCAGGAAGCTCCTGCAGCCAATGGGAAGCTGCGCACAACTCCTCTGTGCCGGAAGGAGCACCGGAAATAGCGTTTGCGGATGGGTGCACGCTCACACCCACTCCGGCCCACCGCGGCGTCTGCAGGACTGTGACCACTGGGTCACAGACTGGGACTGCGGGCCCAAGCCACAAAAACTTTGCCGAACCCTGGCTTAGAGGTTTCATTGCAATTAGGCAGTATAAGCACGTTGTGAAATAAATAAATAAAATTTATAGAATGAGTCCTTACAACAACCTGGGGATGAGGGCGGAAAGAGAATGGGCCCTCAATTTTTTTTAAGGAATGGTACTAGAATTTATCAATTCATCCATCTTTATTAAGCAACGTCCCCTCTGACTGTGGAGGCAGAACATCGCCATCATGGCTAACAGCCACAGATAGCCTTCTCCTCCACAAATTTGTACAATCCTCTTTTAAAGCCTATCTAGGTTGGTGGCCATCACTGCCTCCATAGTTTAACCATGCACTGTGTGAAGAAGAACTTTCTTCACTACTGTTTAGCTAAAGATTATGGGATGGGAATCAGAGTGGCTTGTAGATTTTATTAAAGCCCCCTATACCCCACCTCCCAAGGGATGCGGGTGGCGCTGTGGGTTAAACCACAGAGCCTAGGGCTTGCTGATCAGAAGGTTGGCGGTTCGAATCCCCATGACGGAGTGAGCTCCCATTGCTCAGTCCCTGCTCCTGCCAACCTAGCAGTTGACAGATCAAAGGAGACTGGGACAATGCCTTCTGATCCAGTAATTATGCAAAGTAATATATGGTCTTTTCTCAAGCAAGGCAAGATTTGAGTTTGGGCTGAGCCGAATCAGTATACCTGAAGGAGCGTCGCCACGCCCATCATTCAGCGGGGACACTGAGGTCCACCTCCAAGGCCTGCGAGAAGGTAGGTTACAGGGAACCAGGCAGAGGGCTTTCTCGGTGGTAGCACCCGCCCTGTGGAATGCCCTCCCATCAGATGTCAAGGAGATAAACAACTATCTGACTTTTAGAAGACACCTGAAGGCAGCCCTGTTTAGGGAAGTTTTTAATGTTTGATGTTATTATTATTATTATTATTATTATTATTATTATTATTATTCTGTTGGCTGGGAAAACCCAACCAGATGGGCAGGGTATAAATTATTATTATTATTATTATTATATTTATTTATTTATTTATTTATTTATTTATTTATTTATTTATACATACCCTGCCCTTCCCGGTTCAGAAAACTGGGCTCAGGGCGGCTAACAACAAATTTAAAACACTTAATTAATGCAACAAATAACAGCATAAAACACCGTATAAAATGTGAATAACAATAAATTCAGAATTCAAAAATCAGTTTGGGGGGGAAATCCATCCAATAAACATTAGATGATTACCAGGGCTAGCTGGCTAAATTAGTCCTATTTGAGCCAGCGGGGAGACCAGGGGAGAATTAGCTGTAGGATCCCAGAGCAGGTAATCTTCATAAAAAGGGGAGAGGGAGGGAAGGAAGGGGAATAAAAGATCAGGCTACATTCAAGTTGAAAGCCAGGTGGAATAGCTCTGTCTTACAGGCCCTGCAGAAGGATTATTATGCTCACCTCTCTTCTCAGGATGCAGTGGACCATCACAATGACAAAGCCTTCCAAGGAGTCGAAGACTGCAAAAAGAATTTGGAAGAGGGCTGACCGGCGGTCTGTGATGGCCAGCACTGCTGACATCCAGGTGAGGGCGAGGAGAGGTAGGACCACACAGGAGCTCCACAGCGATGCCCTGCGAGAGGGAAGAGAAGAGACCATCATTGAGCCTTCCTTGCCATTCCAGTTGCGACGCAGCAGCCACTCATGCGAGCAGATCCCGCAAACCTCTGATTCCCAAGGGGCGACAGAGGAATAATTTCTGGTAGAGGCAGGGTTGTCCCAAACGGTTTCCGAGCTATCAACGGGACATTCTGGTCGACCGAGGAAAGGGGCTGAGAGGGTTTCTGACCAAGGAAGGAGCCATATGTAAACATAAAATAACGATGCACACTGAGAAAACAGGTGGGACCGTGGTGTAGTGGTTAGAGTGTCAGATTAGGACCTGTGAAATCAGGGTGTGTATCCTCTTACTTGGCCATGAAACTCACTGGGTGATCTTGGGCCAGGCACTGCCTCTCTCAGTCCAACCTACCTCACAGGGGTGTCGTGGGGCTTAACTGAAGAGGTGGAGAACAATATCCACCACCTTGAGCTGGGTTGTTAAATAAGGAGTGGGAGAACCATGTATACCACCTTGAGCTCCTTGGAGGGAAAGGTGGGATAGAAAATTTAATAATAATAATAGTATTAATAATGATATTAATGCCTACCCTAATGTAACCTACACACTCCACACCTAAGATATATTCTATGGGCTAGGTTTTGAGGATGAGAAGTGGTTGTGTCTTCATCCTAGAATCCTAGGGGTGTAGCTTGACACACCTTGACCCCCTCATCCTCTGCTTTGCACTCCATCTTGCCTGATGGAGAACAAAAAATCTCTTCACACTTTTCTGATATCTTGGTAGGTACCAGTAAAAGTATTACCCAGCTGTTGATTTTGGATCTCTCTCTCGGAGCTTCCAGGAAAACTACCTGTTTGCTCTTGCAATCACTTTCTGGATCCTGAGGAGACTCCTTTAGAGTAGAAAACCTGCTTTAATTATACCTGATTTGCCTTAGATTAGTTAAATTCTGAATCGAGAGCACCTTAATGAGCTGTTTAACCAAGAGCTAGATTCGATGACTGCTAGTTTCTTTCAATGACGCATAAAGCATCTCTCTGTTGCCCAAGGGGCATTCACACAAAGTAATGCAATTCAAGACTGCCAAAGTGGACCAATCTTGAGCTTCAGATTTCAAACGGACAAGAGGACAGTCCAATACAAAACGTTTTGGTCCCTGCAATTCATTTTGGAGAGGTTGCATGAATTGCTAAATAAGTACTCTGTGCCCAAGCTCAAGAAAGGCAGTGTGACATAGTGGTTAGAGTGTCGGACTAGGGCCTGGGAGACCGGAATTCAAATTTCCACTTGGCCATGAAGCTCACTGGGTGACTTTGGACCACTTACTGCCTCTCAGCCTAATCTACCTCACAGGGGTGTCATGGGGCTTAACTGAAAAGGTGGAGAACCATATCCACTACCTTGAGCTGCTTGTGGAAGAAGGTGGAGGTAAAAAAATAATGCAGTGATGAATCCAGGCTTGCCTCATGTGTACTGGGTTTTTAAGATGTGCTATATCTTCCATGCAATCCATTATTTTTAGATCTTTCCACAAAACAGGTCTTTATTCACAAGAAGCCCAAAAATTCTTGTGATATTTTTGGAGGTGATTCCTCCTTTTTGAACCAGCCCCAATTTGCAAAAACAACTACATGAGAAAGAGAGAGAGGTCTACTTATGTGACAGTGCAACATAAGCCTGTTTGCAGAAGATGCGGGAGCAAATATTTCAAGCCGGGTGCATTTGGAATAAGGCAACATCAGCTGGGGAGGGTCATAGCTCAGTGGTAGAGTATCGGCCTTGCAAGCAAAAGGTTCCAGGTTCAATCCCCGCCATCTCCAGGTAGGGTTTGGAAAGACTCCCTATCTGAAATCCTGAAGAGCTTCTGCCAGTCAGTGTAGGCAATGCTGGGTTAGATGGACCAAAGGCTGCTTTGTGTGTTCCTGTTGCAGCTGGGTCTTCTCTGAGTATCCATCTATTTCATTTCATGCTATATAATAGACACTTGGGTGGAATCAAGGCCAGTTCATAACTTGGGGAAAGTCATACTTTGATAATACATGAGCAAAGAGTTCAAAAGGGGGCATGGGATTCTCTTTGGACTGGCAGAGTGGGATTTGATTAAAAAAGGTATAGTTTTCAAATTGAGCCATAAATCTGGTAAAAACCAACAACACAAATCCATACCCTGCACCCCAAAACTCCACCATCCACCTCCTCTTTTCAGGTGTGCTCCCCACCTCAAACATATGACATTGGCTAGCAGGACATCCCAACAAAGGCACCCTTTTGCAACTTGAAAGTTAATAAAATGGACTTAGGGACATGCACAGGGTGGGAAGAACAGAACCCAGCCCAATCCAAAAAAGTGAACAGAAACAACACATGGAACAGGGGCGGGGAGACGGAAAGAGATCAATGAGACAGTAGCACAGGTAATATTCCATGCAAGGAAGAAGAGAGTCAATTTGTCCATCATTTCTCTAAGAGATCAGTTGCTGGGATTCTGCATTTGCAGTAATTAGGAGCCATTCAGATTTGCTTATCCCTGAGCCATCCATTGCAAAAGGGAATCTTGAGTCTTGATGAGACTTTTCCACTAGGCGACGTACCAAACCCAGCCTTAGGTCCTCTTCCTCACTTCCTTGAAGCACTTGCAGTTTCTGCCAGTTCTAGCAATGGATAACATTGATGACACTAACATGGGGGAGGGCTGTAGCTCAGAGGTGGTTCAACACCCAGTGTCTCTGGGTAGGACTGGGAGAGTTCCCAGCCTGAAACCCAGTCAGTGTAGACTGTGTGAACTAGATGGACCAAAGGTCCGATTCTGTACAGGGCAGATTTCTATGTTTTGGTGTTCCTATGAGTCTGTCTGCTACAAATTCACATGCTCAGATTTTGTGCAAACGGATAGTCAAAGGTGCCCTTCCAGAATTAAAGCAACAGGTTTTCCCCCCAAACACCTTCATAATAGGAAGCCAGGAAGGGGATCAGGAGGCATCTCCCCAATTTTGGGGGGTTGTTAATTCTCAGATATCAGGGGTATACATGCAAGAGCTGAAGGTGGCATGGAAATGGGAGATTCCAAAGGAACAGGTAGGCAATGAGATTAAGTGGGACAGAAAGAAAGGAAGGAGAACCTGGTTGAAGAGAGATTGCCAGGAGAGAGATGCGAGGAAATTTTAGGGGATGCTGAAGCTGGGAACTGCAGGGAGGAGATTTGAAGGAGAAAGGTGAGTTGAGCAGTATGGAGAAAGATGGGTGCATGAAGAAGAGGTCTCCTGGAGGTAGGGCAAGGATAAGGCAGGGAGGAAGGTCCAGCAAGGAGAAGCTTAGGATGCTCTATGAAAGAGTCACAGGGAACAGTGAGAAGAAGAAAGGCAAGTGTTTCATGCGCCAAACAGGAATCAGCAGCAGGATTGGAGAAAGAGATGTGAGAAGAGGAAGGCAAGGTAGAAGCAGAATGTATGGCTCTGGGGTCTTCAAGGGTCTTGGACTGCAATAGGACTATCTGTTTCTATCTTTAGGCCATGGCTCCCTTAGAGTGGAAAAAAAGGAAGTCAGCGTGAAGGCAGGAGAAGAGGCGAAAGGGTGAAGGAAGTGTGGAATGTTTCAGGTTTTTGAACAGCATTGCTGTTTTTCTGGGGGGTTTTCCCTGCAAAGCTAGTTTCTTGTGGTTTCTTATTAACCACAGTAGGATTCAGAATGCAGCAGTCTGATTGGTCCTAGAACAATAGGATCCAGAATGCAGCTATCTGATTGGTCTGCAGGAGCCACCCACTCCAACTCCAGGTGGAAGTGAATCTGCAACCTGACTGGTCTACAGGAGAATCCTAGAATTAGCCAATCACATGGGGCCCATTGTGTAAATAATGTATATAAAGCAGACATTCTGGGGGAACTTCCATTCCTCCTCACCACTATGAGCTGAATAAAGAGCATGAAATCCACACTCGACTCCGAGTATATTTCAACCAGGTTGCAAAAACCTTGTCATTCCTATAACAGCATATAGGTAGAACACCGTACTGATCAGATGAGAAGAAGTCCTGGCTGGTGGAGGTCTTGTCTTAATCACAATCGCCTTGTCTTAATCAACAGGGTCTTGGACAAACCTTTACCCCAACCACAGCTGGAGGTTTGCTTTTCTTCTACAGAGAGGAGGGATCAAAGATGACTTCCCGCCACCCTTCCTCCCAAAATGCTGTATGTCTTTGAGATGAAGGAGGAGGACAGTGTCTGTGAGAGCAGAGCACAGCAGATTTCGGGTAGGACGGGAGCTCTGTGAGGAGCTAGAAGATGCCAGAAGAACAGCCAGGGTAGATTTGGGTGAGGGATATGGAACAGCACAAAAACTGCACTTCAGGCCTCTATTCCAAGACCAGTCTCCCTCCATCTCAACCTCTTCTTAAGCCCAACACAAGAAAAATGTCTACAGTTACTCCTCATTCTCTTTTCTTTTCTATCCCTTGCCCCACTCCCTTAATACTTAGCCCAGCCATCTTCAACTTGACTTTCTCCAGCTGCTTTGAGCTACCATAACTCAGGAGTGAGCTTCGGTTCTGCTGCTCCAGTGGGTAGGACCTGAACTGATGGATTCAAATTAGCAGAAAGGAGATTCCAACTAAACATTAGGAATAACTGCCTGATAGCAAGAGCTGTTTGACAGTGGGACAGACTCCCTCGGGAGGTTGTGGACGCTCCTTCCTTGGGGGGTTTTAAGCAGGGGTTGGGTGGCCATCTGTCAGGGATTCTTTAGCTGCGATTCCTGCATTTCAGGTCAATTCTGTGTCCAGGGCAGCTGTTTATCAGCTCCATCTGGTACGCAGGCTGAGACCCTACATGCCCATGGACTGTCTTGCCAGAGTGGTGCATGCTCTAGTTATCTCTCGCTTGGACTACTGCAATGCGCTCTTCCAGGAGCCTAGCTTTGAAGGTGACACGGAAACTACAACTAATCCAGAATGTGGCAGCTAGACTGGGGACTGGGAGTGGCCGCCAAGACCATATAACACCGGTCTTGAAAGACCTACATTGGCTCCCAGTACGTTTCTTAGCACAATTCAAAGGGTTGGTGCTGACCTTGAAAGCCCTAAATGGCCTTGGTCCAGTATGCCTGAAGGAGCATCTCCATCGCCATCGTTCTGCCCGGACACTGAGGTCCAGCGCCGAGGGCCCTATGGCGGTTCCCTCGCTGCAAGAAGCCAAGTTACAGGGAACCAGGCAGAAGGAAGAAGAAGAAGAAGAAGAGTTTGGATTTGATATCCCGCCTTTCACTCCCTTTAAGGAGTCTCAAAGCGGCTAACATTCTCCTTTCCCTTCCTCCCCCACAACAAACACTCTGTGAGGTGAGTGGGGCTGAGAGACTTCAAAGAAGTGCAACTGGCCCAAGGTCACCCAGCAGCTGCATGTGGAGGAGCGGAGACTCGAACCCGGTTACCCAGATTACGTGACTACCGCTCTTAACCACTACACCACACTGGCTCTCCGAGGGCCTTCTTGGTAGTGGCACCCGCCCTATGGAACGCCCTCCCACCAGATGTCAAAGAGAAAAACAACTACCAGACTTTTAGAAGACATCTGAAGGCAGCCTTGTTTAGGGAAGCTTTTAATGTTTAAATGGTTATTGTATTTTAATTGGAAGCCGCCCAGAGTGGCTGGGGAAACCCAGCCAGATGGGCGGGGTATAAATAATAAATTATTATTATTATTCAGGGGGTTGGACTAGATGATCCTTGGGTGCCTTCCAACACTACAATTCTGTGATGGGCTTTGCTGTCCAAACAGCTAGAGGGCTCCAGGTTGATGAAGACTGCTCTAGCACCTTCATTAAAACCATAGAGTTGGAATCATAGAGTTGGAAATGATCATCTCATCCAACCCTCTGCAATGCAGGAATCTCAGCTAAAGCATCCATGATAGATGGCCAACGAACCTCTTCTTAGAAACTTCCAGTGAAGGAGAGTTCCACTGTCAAACAGCTCTTACTGTCATTAAGTTATTCTTGATCAGCTAGTACAGCCATTTTCAGACGCTTTTAGAGTTGCTCCTCTCCGCCCTGCCACGATTAGCAGAAGCAGCTATATGCAAATACATGCAAACATAGTAATTTGCATTGAATAATGGGGCACAAAACGAGCGCCAAATGTGCATCGTGAACCGTGGTAATTATAAGGCTCACTGACATTGCTAGAATGAATTCCTTAGAGGAGTAATATCAAGGCTCCTTTTGATGGTATATTTTTAACCCTAGCCTTGGTATCCGTGTGCAAAATAAACACATGACTGTTCTGGATATAACGTGGGAAATCATTTGCTATTTGGACAGTGGACCGACCCAATTTGACACCCCCAAATTTGCTTGCAGATCAGATTGCAACAGCTGGCCACTTCCAGGGCACTTGCCCAGATTTTATTTTGCAGTTTTAGTCCCCCCAAGAGCATGCATAAATACATCTGTTATGTCTAAAATGCATACTAAATGCACATTATTGGTGTGAGGGGGGGAGGGGCTGCACTGAAAAGAATCAAAATGCATTGAAGAAATACATATTTATGGGAAGAGTGTGTACAAAATGCATACAATTTACATGCATTTTTATAATGCATTCTTTTGGAAAAATCCACACAAAAAATGGAGCAGTCTTTAGAATGTGGTTAGGCAGAAGGTGGATTAGGATCTACCTGCAGATCTCTGAGTGATCTGCAGGAGATTTTAAATGGTTTTTGATCCCCTACCATCTAACAATAGCAACATCTAAAAAGCTTCACCCCTACACTAAATAGGGTTGGGTAAATCGATCAATTCTGGTTTTTCTCAGTTTCATATTGTTCCAATTTTAAGTTGAGTTACACACCCAATTTGTTTTAAAAACAAAGAAAGGGAAACTCCTGTGGAAAAATTACTAGTATTTTAGGTTGAATTTCTCCTCATACAAACTTTTGTGTCTTTAATTTTTCCCAACAAGCATGTTTTGGTTAAGCATTTTCTCTTATCGTAATGCATGTTTCTATGTTATTGTCACAACTATACACATTTTTATGCATGCTTTTACTCTAGTGTGTGCAGTTTTGTGGGGTACACATTCCTTGGCTGGAGAACAGCATAGGAAATTCAGAGAAGTACAGATTTTGGCGGATAAAAGCATTTTGGCTTGTGTATTGTTTTGGAAACTGCGGTCCACCTTTAATTGAAAAATGCACTAAATTTCTACACCCCCCCCCAACAGAAGGGCAATAAGGATCAACTGATATGCATGGTTATACTTATGCAATTTTAGAAGCCACTTTGCTACAAGTAAGCAGTATATACTACAATTAGTATCAGTTCTTTCCCCCCATAAATAAATGTTTAGGGGTACTCTCATTTTCCTACTCATATTGAAATACTGCCCCCAGTGAGACCAAACTTAGATTCACAAAATGTTTAGGGGTATGCGTCCCCCTATATTCCCCCAGAAAAAAAAAGCACTGATTAGTACTAATAGATATATTGGCCATTTGCAGTACAACAGCAGGACTTTTTGATCCCCAAGAGCCTAATGATAGGAATGTCTGAAAGGTTCCTATCCTGGAACAAATAAACACTTGGGAGAAATCCCAGAAGCGGATTTTTGTCCTGGGTTGAGCATGTGCGCATAAATTCCCTGCCCTTCTTACATAAAACATTCCTTCCCTCCTGAGATAGTATTTTGCACCTGGTTCTAGCTGGAAAAACTAAAAACAAATAAAGCAGTTCTTACAAGGCAAAAATCTGCCCATCGCTGCCTTAGACTGCCAACATCATATGCTGAAATGATGCAAGCCAAGATTAATTAACAAACTTAATTTAGGATACTGGAATGTGAATGGCATGCGGAAGACAGCAGAGGAATTCTATGGGGCAGCCACAGAGAACAATTCTCTGTCAAATAGGACAACGGGAGGAGAAGATGCTTTAAGGAAGCCTTCAATCTAAGGATGGAATAAAGGACCTTCAATCCAAGGATGGATTAAAGGTCCATTTCGACATCACTTCTGCAAGGGCTTTGAAGAAGTGGGCTGACCAGTTGCAGTAGGGAATTGATGGAGTTTCCCTTCTATTTTTTAACTGTCATTTTCACTTCCTTGCCACAAGTCATAAGCCCGGCACCTGCAAATTAATCGGTTCTTACAGAAGATCAACCTTAGTATTGGAGACTCGCTTTCTGCCACCCCTCAATCTGAATTGAAAGTTCACGGCTGCAACATTGCAGCATCATTCACATGTGGGGAAACTGTGATCACAGAATCATAGCACCCTATGGGTCACCTATCTCAACCCCAAGTCCTCCAGATGTTGTTGGATTCCAACCCCCTTCAGTCCTGGCCAGCAGGACCGATGGTCAGGGGTGATGGATGCTGCAGTCCAGGTATATCATCCCCATTTCTACAATTAGGCCTAGCACTGCCAATCAGTGACTGTTAGCTCTGACAGCTAAATGGAGCTTCCATTATCAGGGGCAGTAGATCTCTGCAAGCCAGGTGCTAATACAGTGGTGCCTCGCAAGACGAAAAGAATCCGTTCCGCGAGTCTCTTCGTCTTGCGGTTTTTTCATCTTGCAAAGCAAGCCCATTAGCGGCTTAGCGGCTTAGCGCTATTAGCGGCTTAGCGGGCTTAGCGGATCAGCTGATAAGCGGCTTAGCGGCTTAGCAGATCAGCTGTTAAGTGGTTTAGCGGATCAGCTGTTAAGCGGCTTAGCGGCTTAGCGGATCAGCCGTTAAGCGGCTTAGCGGATCAGCTGATAAGCGGCTTTGCGATCAGCTGTTAAGCGGCTTAGCGGCTTAGCAGATCAGCTGATAAGCGGCTTAGTGGCTTGGGAAAAAGGGGGGGGGAGGAGGAAAAAAACCCTGCAGGAACTCGCAAGACATTTTCATCTTGCGAAGCAAGCCATAGGAAATTCGTTTTGTGAAGCACCTCCAAAACGGAAACCCTTTCGTCTAGCAGGTTTTCCGTCTTGCGAGGCATTCGTCTTGCGGGGCACCACTGTATAGGAATGGGGAACCCTGGCCCTCTCGATGTTGCTGGACTCCAAATCCCTTCAGCTTCAGCTAGCATGGCCAATTGTCAGGGATGGCGGAAGCTGTAGTGACATTGTGAGGGCCACTGTAAATGAGGTAGGAACATGAATTGAGGAAAGCTCCCAGCTTCACATCTAAGTAGGTAATGAAGCACCGGCAAGGCCTGAAAAGACCTGCAAGGCAAACTTGAGTAGACCTATATTGACATAGCTTCCCAAGTTTGCTGTGCAGGATGAGAGAATTCTGGACACAGAGGTTGGCCACTGTGAGAACAGGATGCTGGTCTTGATGTGCCTTCCAGGAGCCACTGCATGGAAGGACTACTATATTGCAGCCTTTGAGGATGCTTCCCAAACTGCGACTAGTAGGAAATGCAGCTGCCTGGATGTTGGTGTGGACAGATGGATCAAACACAAGGAACAAGGCTGCTTTGGTGTTGACCCCACGTTTGTGGGTTTCTATCCTGACTGAAATCGATGAAGACCCATCAGTCCAAGCCTTCAACAGGTTCTAAGGATTGTATTCAGACGCTTCCTCTTGGATAATGGGTGCACCTCTTTTTTTTTTTTTTAAAGGGGGTTTCTATAGTTTTGGGGAAGGTCCACAGCTCAGTGGTAGAGCATGCAGAAGGTCGCAGGTTCAATAGCCATTGGCATTCCCAGGTAGGGCTGGGAGACACTCTTGACTGAAACCCTGAAGAACCACTACCAGTCAGTGGGGATGATCCTGAGATAGATGGACTGATTCAGTATAAAGGAGCTTCCTAGGTTCCTAATATGGTCCAAGGAGAGAATAAAGGAGACAGAAGAGCCAGGCGGGTATAAGAAATCAAACCAGGGTGCGGAAAAGAGAAAGAGAGAGCGAGAGCAAGAAGGAGGAGACTCGTAACCAAAAGGGTCAAGGGGGATAGAAAATAATAATTTTTTTTTTTACAAAAAAAAAAGGAGAAAGAAAAGAAGTTGAAATTAGAGGAACTAACATGGCGTTACTGGTGGCTGTGGCGGAAACGTCAGCAGAAGATAGAACTCCACACTTGGAACATTTGAGCGTGAGGCCGTAAAGAGGCACTGCCATCTGACTGCAATTAAAATTAAAAGACTGAAACGAAACAAAACACTTTGCTCGTGAAAACACAAACAAAACCAAAAAAATAAAAGGAAAAGGGAGGAAGGAAGGACAGGAGGACGGGTGGTGGGTGGGTGGGTGGGAATATTTAAACCCATAAGGGGGGGGACAAAAATAAATAAATTAACAGATCAAAAGGAAATCCCGACCGACGACACCCATAGCTTGAGAGAGAGATAGAGAAATAAATGAAATAACGGGAAGGGAAGGGTTAAAACTCTCATCTATGTCATTCCAGGTGCGGAAAGCCACGAGCAACAGCCCAAATCCCACCCCACCCCACCCGCCCCCCAAAGGTCAAGAACCATGTCAAAGCTACTGGGGTTAGATAGAACTGTGTTGGAAAAGGCTGGCCAGCCACAGAGTGGGACTCAG
This sequence comes from Podarcis muralis, assembly GCF_964188315.1. Lineage (NCBI taxonomy): Eukaryota > Metazoa > Chordata > Lepidosauria > Squamata > Lacertidae > Podarcis > Podarcis muralis. The sequence goes on from NC_135662.1 coordinate 4,357,546, forward strand.
GGCTGTGAATATCCCGCTGCTACCCACAATTTCTGTGATTTTCTGTGAACCGCCCTGAGCCCTCTGGGTATAGGACAGTATATTATTATTATTATTATTATTATTATTATTATTAATTTCTACCGCGTAGCTTGCATAGCTGAGAAAAGTCACTGTTTGTCTTTACCCTGTTCTGCTCCCTTTCTGAAATGTTGCTGATTTCTGAAAGGTCAGCTGCAGCAGTGATTGGAAGGGCTGGTGTGTGTGTGTGTGTGTGTGTGTGTGTGTGTGTGTGTGTGTGTGTACACCTGACTTTCTAAGGCTGAGTGTCTTACTGAGAGGGAGGCGAGGGGCTGCGAGTTCTGTGCGGTGCGGTTGCAGCAGCAGAACCAATGCAACGTTTCTGCCATTCCATCTGCACCGCACTGACTTCTCTGTGGCTCACCCCTTCCACTCTTCCTTTTGGTAAATTGCAGTGACATCTGACATCCAGAAGAAGAAGAAGAGTTTGGATTTTATATCCCGCCTTTCACTCCCCTTAAGGAGTCTCAAAGCAGCTAACATTCTCCTTTCCCTTCCTCCCCCACAACAAACACTCTGTGAGGTGATTGGGGCTGAGAGACTTCAGAGAAGTGTGACTAGCCCAAGGTCACCCGGCAGTTACATGTGGAGGAGCGGGGAAGCGAACCCGGTTCACCAGATTACGAGTCTTAACCACTACACCACACTGGATCCAGGTATGCAGCTCATGTCATTGATCCGTATAAAGTAAGCAGCACATAGGTGGCACACAAAACGCCTATTAATAATCCAAAATCAATACTTACACTTCATATGCTAAGTTCTTTCTTGACTTAAGCATTTATTCATTTACTATAAATGAATGAATTATTAATATAAGATTTAGAACGTAGAATGGTTTGGTAGCGTTTTGTGTGCCTCCTATGTGCTGCTTACTTTATACTGGTCTACTATGAGAACTGGCAGCATAGGTTCATTTTCTTCAGTGCATGTCATTGATCCAGCAATAATCAGATCTATGGCTTCCTTCCTTCCTTCCTTCTTCCTTCCTTCCTTCCTTCCTTTCTTTTCTCCATAAATTGATATGCATATTTCTATATCTTGTATTTCTCCTGGAGCTGGAGTGTTTTTTACATATGAAATTGCTTTCAATTGTTTGCATATATGGAGTGTCCTCCCCCCCCCCCTTCTCGTGCAGAATGGTTTTTAATCTGCGTAAATTGCTTTGAGATATTTTACGGAAAGTGATTCAGAAATGGAATTAAATAAATTTTTTTAAAAACCCTCTTCTTTCTTTTGGTAGATGTCGTTTTTTATATTTATGTTGTATTTGGCTTTGGAAACATGTGTTGGGAAACAGTTTGGAAAGCCTTAAACAAACAAACAAACAGTTTATTTAACTTATTATATTCCTTGCTGTAATGCAAATGTGTTTCAAAGAGCAATTAATGCTACTCTCTTCTTGGGAGAGACTGGAAATAAATGGTTCCTCCACACACCCCTTTATTTTAATTGAAAGGGATATAACTGAATCACCTTTTTTGTGGGTAGTTAGTGGCCTTCTCATCTCTTATGTGGGATGCAGAGGGCTTGCTCCTTCTAAAATATATTTTCTGATAATTTAAATCTGGCTTTAATGTTTATTTTATTTTACTGCCTACATCACCTGGAAGCACTGGAGTGCAACAATACGACTGATAAATATGGAATCATCTTATCAGTTCAGCCAAATGACTGCTCCATTATGGCTGTACAGAACCTCCATATTCAAATGCAGTCTACGCCACTGAATTATCATTACTGAGGAGCAAACGGCAGCGGACTGTGAGCTTCATGGAATAATTTGAATGTCCACTTTCAAGTTTTCTCATGTCACGTGCATCAAAATCTACTATAACCACCCCCAGCGTTGCCACTTCTCCAACACAGTTCCAAAAAACCCCAGGTTGACCTTAGCTGGCTAGATGACCTGAATTGATCCAGCTCTCCCAGGCATTTCCACATTCTCAACAGGTAACATGTTCTAAACAGGTAACAAGATCAGCAGAACCATTCAACGTGGATAACATACTTTTTAAAAGAGAACATTTCACATGCAAGCAAAGAAATGAACAGAAAAAAGAAGGGGGAAGGAAAGGTATGGAAAAGCAAAGGCCCACATTTTCCTCGATGTTTTCATTTTCAGTACACATTTGACACAGTCGATAACCAGCTGGAGGAGGCCTTGATTGGAAGACTCAGTCGTGTTTCAACAGACAATAACTCCCAATCGAGCAATTTTCTGGCTGTGTGGTTTGATACTGCAAAGGAGCACACTGCAGCCTCTAGGACTGAATTTTCCACTCATCACACTGGGGCTGCCAGCCTCTCTTTCTCCCTGCTAGATGAACTGTCCACTGCCAATTGCTCTGGACAGCCCAATCTATCCTGGGGTGATCTGGGGCTGTCTCCACTAGACTTAGGTGAAGGCCAGGTTCCTCCAGATCAGCCCAAGGCAGTCTGGGAACAACTGAATTCCACAGGACTTACTTCTGAGTAGAAATGGGTTTGGATGGCATTGTTTTTTTGCACCTTGCAAGACAGCAGAGGTTTAGGAAGAGTTTTCTTTCTTCTAGATGGGCTACCCAGGTTGACGAGCCTCATTTGCCCCTCACTTCCCTCTACAGTACATGCAGAAACTGCCTTCTTGACCTTTAGACCCACTCTTGGTCTCGTCTGCTCAATTTGCTGGAGCCTCTCTTCACATGCAGGTAAAGGGACCCCTGACCATTAGGTCCAGTCGTGGCCGACTCTGGGGTTGCGGTGCTCATCTCGCTTTATTGGCCGAGGGAGCCGGCATACAGCATGTAGCCAGGATGACTAAGCCGCTTCTGGCAAACCAGAGCAGCGCATGGAAACACCGTTTACCTTCCCACCAGAGCGGTACCTATTTATCTACTTGCACTTTGATGTGCTTTCGAACTGCTAGGTTGGCAGGAGCAGGGACCGAGCAACGGGAGCTCACCCCATCACGGGGATTTGAACCGCCGACCTTCTGATTGGCAAGTCCTAGGCTCTGTGGTTTAACCCACAGCACCACCCGCGTCCCTTCTCACATGAAGGGGAAGTCCCTAACTCACTAAGGGTTTGAGACCCATTGGCTATCGGAACCGAGGAGGGAGGCAGGGGGGCCGTTGGGATACAGAGAGCCTCCAAAGCTCCTGAGGAGCAGTTCCTCTTCCAGCGGTGAGAAAAGCCACACCTCCAGTGAGGAAGAGAGGGAAGGGGCCAGCCAAACGAAGAGAGGGGGACGCATGCCCCTTCAGTCGCCCAGCTTGCACAGAGGGGTGAAACGCAAAGAGGGGAGGAAGAGACTTGGGGTGCCAAAACTTTTATGTTGGGGGAGAAGCCGGAAGGGGCCACTCCCAGATTCTGCAAGTGACTAAGACGGACATGAACTTTGTAGATTTGCACCGTAAATAGTTTGCACAATAAAACCTGTAAAAGACAGGTTGGAGTCCTGCCTGGTTACTCACAAGCAACCACCACCAGCATTTGACAACCCGCCTAGTATGCTTCCCAGCATGCCTCCATTCTGAGAGTTGGTTTGGGGAGAAATTGGTGGCAGCCCTAAGTGGAACCTTTGATGAGCTCATGAAAGCTCAAACCCAGAAAAAATGGACACGCATCCATGGCAAAACCTACTTTTTCACCCTCAGCCCAGTCCCCAAATCCAGGCCTAAAATTGTTCTTTGGAAAGTTCAGCCCAGCACTAGTTTCACGTACAATGAGCCACCCAGTGTCTCCTTTGGCGAGCATCAATTGGATCCTTGTTTTCATGTTGGTTTTTTTACATGAAGTTCTCTGTTGCATTTCTGCTCCTTTAGTAAGCCACACTCAAGTGAAAACCTTTGCCTTCCATCTCTGTCCCAATTGGGAAAAGAAGCTCTAGTAGCTAATTCCTACTTTCTTTTTTTGTGAGGGAGGGGTTACCATTATCACCCTCCCCTTTGTGTTCCTCCACCCCTACCTGGTTATCGAGTGTGACTGTTTAATTTCCGGTTTCATTCTTTTTTGCTTAGAGGAATTATTGATATAAGGCATACCCTGCCCGTTCCTTCAGTTTCTTATCTGTTATTCCATCTTTCGATACAAGTTTGTTAAATACCAGAATACCAATAACCATGTTCACCTGTTGGAAGAGAAACAACAGACAGACACATTTGTTTGAAAAGCCCAACCATGTCAAAAATCAGAAGCAAAATCATACATTTCAACCTGCTGAATATGCCCAGATATGTCCCAGCCAGTTTAGCGTTTCTTAAGAGAGGTTAACAGCAAAATCTGAGTGGCCAGAGGGACTCTGACCTGCACAAGGTTAGAGGACCCAGGACTGCTAATTTCTTATTTGGTCCTGGAGCCTTTTGCATGATGAACGTTTGGTGTCTGGGAAAGCAGACATTGGAGTCAAACCAATTTTTCAAGAGAGTTCTCAGGAATACAAATTGGAGGGAGGGAACCAGTGTGTGAGCATGAAAGATGTCATGTCTCTCTGCTCAAGGATGGCGTTGTCTCCTTGTCAGCATCCCAAACACAAGCCACAGACAGAACTGCTTTAAAGCCCCGTGGGCTCAAAGAGGCCATCAGCTCCCTTTGATCAGGGGTGGAAAAATGTGTCAATTTCAGCTGCTCATTCCCCCCCCCCAGTCTCAAATTCAGTCTTCCATGATTCCGTGCCACTTTTGCAAAATTCATCAGTGGGTTAGCGTGAATTTCTCTGGATATGCACTTTTTTTGGCAAACAAATTCCTTTAACATAATGCATTTTGTATCTTATTTTCACTCAGGCATGCATTTCAAGGCACCCTTCCCCCTAACACGCACATTTTATTTATTTTTTGCACATAGCATTTGGTTCAAGAACTGCAGTGCAAACTTTCAGAAAGGAAGGATTGCTGCATATCAAGTTTGCATAGTGGGGAGTTCCGCATCAAAATGTGAGCTGGTCCCCATCGCTCACCTCTCACCAGGCAGAGGGCCTTCTCAGTAGTTGCGCCCACCCTGTGGAACGCCCTCCCATCAGATGTCAAGGAAATAAGCAGCTATCTTATTTTTAAAAGACATCTGAAGGCAGCCCTGTTTAGGGAAGTTTTTAATATTTAATGATATATTGTTTTTAACACTCGATTGGGAGCCGCCCAGAGTGGCTGGGGAAACTCAGCCAGATGGGCTGGGTATAAATATTATTATTATTATTATTATTATTATTATTATTATTATTATTATTATTATACCTCAGATTACAGACGCTTCAGGTTACAGACCCCGCTAACCCAGAAATAGTACCTCGGGTTAAGAACTTTGTTTCAGGATGAAAACAGAAATCATGTGGCAGTGGCACAGCGGCAGTGGGAGGCCCCATTAGCTAAAGTGGTACCTCAGGTTAAGAACAATTTTAGACTAAGAACGGACCTCCAGAATGAATTAAGTTCTTAACCCGAGGTACCACTGTATTATTATTATACTCTTGATGCCTCTTTTTAATTGCATGTTTTGAAACTGTATTTTAAATTGTTGTAACCTTCCCTGAGATATTAGCATGAAGGGCAGAATAATAATAATAATAATAATAATAATAATAATAATAATAATAATAATAAATTTTGCAATTTTTATTATTCCCCGTTGCATTGTGTATTGCATTTACCTAGACGTAATGAGGAAGAGGGAGAAATAGAGAGGGCATGCTCCAAGGATGCATGGCTATACTGTTCCTACAATTTCTCTGTTGCTACAACACAGAGATCCTGTGCAAGGTTAGCCCCGCCCCCAGTTGTCCATGACTCCTTGCCAGATCTCTTGTCCCTCAAACAGTGTTCATGCACATTTCAGACAGACTGTCCTGAATTACGTTTTGTTCGTGGATGCCTATTAATCACAGTATATTCAGGGTCCTTTGAACACAGCTAATGCCAGACCTTTGCAACTGCTACATGAAGCAAACCACTCTTAATCCTCCTTTCCCCTCCCTTAAGTGCCTTCATTCAAATTCACCCATCAATATGGCATTCACACTCTTAATTAATCCAAAACAAATCTCCTGTGGAGAAAGGACCTTAGCTTGGGCACTTTTGCTTTCCTCAAGGAGCAATTTCCTCTTGAAGGTAGAGAGAGAGTGTGTCTCTTTAAAAAAAATAAAAAAATAATAATAAGTGGCCGTTGGGGGAGTTGGGAGCATAGGGAAGGCACACATAGAAAAAGAAAGATGTTCGGAATTCGGGGAAAGTACCAAAACGACAGCCGCTGCTGGTCCCACGAAGGCATAAAGGAGACCTCCTTCCAAAGAAAGCCAACAACTAGGAGAGGAAGAGGGAGAAAACAGATGTCAGAGCAGTGGCGAGACTAGTCTCCAGGCACAGCAGAAACATTGCACAGAAACAGCATTAAAAAATGAGGAAAATGGGAAGTGGGAGAGGTCTGCCCAATGAGACAAGTTGCATGATAAACACTTACATTAATTAGGGTTGGGGAAACGTGTCAATTCTGGGTTCACCCAATTTTCCTTTTCAAATTTTCACATACTCACTTTTTTAAAAAAAATAGTCATTTTGCTGGCAGGTGGCAAAAGAGGGAAATCCCCTGCTGCGCCCTGCCTTAAATAGGGCAGGCCACGCCCCCAGAGCCAGCCGATTGGCCGGCCAGGGGGTGACGCAGCTGGGGATTCCCCCAATTGTGTGGGGACTGGGCTCCAGCCACCGTGTGCATGGTGGGAGCGTGAAGCCCGCAACCCCACCTCCTCTGTAGGGCGGAAGTGGCTTTAATTAATTTATTGCCCTTATATTCCACATTGTGCTGTAAGGAGCTCAGGGTGGAGCACATGGGTCTAACCCCCAAGACAACCCTGCAAGGTAGGTTAGGCTGAGAGGCAGTAACTGACTCCAAAGGACACCCACTGAGCTTCATGGCCAAGTGGGGATTTGAACCCTGTTCTCCCAGAGTTCTGCCTCTCTAGACGTTTTCACAAAGCAGCTTCCCATAATCAAATGCATTTTGGGGGTATAATATTTTCAGTAACCTATGATTGTTTTATTAACACTTTGCAACCTTATATACATTTCTCGTACATGTTATTTTGCAGGAAAACAGCGTTGCAAAATGAAGAGACGTGAAAATTGCAACGGTTGCTGGGTTCTTGTTTTTTTGGTTCACGTATTGCTTCATTGAGTATGGATTAAGTAAGTTCACCTTTAAATGCATTTCATTTAATGTTTCATTAAGCAGGATCCTTCTTGCTGCTCTCTGCATATTAAATCCAGGTTTAAAAATATCTGTATGTTCTTTCAAGCACCATTTCTAACCACTCTGGGAGCTGTAGAACTACAAAGGGAATAGGCGCCTCCTATCAACTCTATCAACTCCTATCTACTTGCACCCGGGGGTGCTTTTGAACTGCTAGGTTGGCAGGCACTGGGACCGAACAACGGGAGCGCACCTCGCTGCGGGGATTCGAACCGCCGACCTTTCGATCGGCAAGTCCTAGGCACTGAGGCTTTTACCCACAGCGCCACCCGCGCCCCTACCTTTACCTTTTATCAACTCTTAGTGGGACGTGGGTGGCGCTGTGGGATAAACCACAGAGCCTAGGATATGCCGATCAGAAGGTTGGCGGTTCGAATCCCCGCGATGGCTTGAGCTCCCGTTGCTCGGTCCCTGCTCCTGCCAACCTAGCAGTTCGAAAGCACATCAAAGTGCAAGTAGATAAATAGGTACTGCTCTGGCGGGAAGGTAAACAGTGTTTCCGTGTGCTGCTCTGGTTCGCCAGAAGTGGCTTAATCATGCTGGCCACATGACCCAGAAGCTGTACGCCGGTTCCCTTGGCCAATAAAGTGAGATGAGCGCTGCAACCCCAGAGTCGGCCATGACTGGACCTAATGATCAGGGGTCTCTTTACCTTTATCAACTCTTAGCATCCTTAGCAAAGAATCTGTGGGATTCTTTGTTGAAAGTCAGGACTGTTTAAAGTGGTGTGATGCCACTTTAAATGTAGGCTAAAGGAACAACAGTGATTTTAAAGGAAAAAGAAAATAGGAAGCTTCTCCATATATAGGAATAATTGAAACTCAGGGATTCTAACCTATACAGTCCTGCACGATCATGAATGTGAAGGTCAGAGAGGCAACAGGGAGGCTGCCTTTGTCCAGGAACAGCGTGATTAAAAACTGCAACCCCCATGTTGTGTCAGCAACTTCCAGTTTATCTTTCCTACAAGTGGTAAAACATCACAACGTCCAGCTGTGTCCTGGCTGTGCTTTGTCGAACTGTTGTGCAGGTCCCCTCTGCAGAACAAACTCTTTGTGCTATGTGATTAATTCCTGCTGCTCCATTGCAGTCAGGAGCAAACACAAAACCCTCCACTCAGTGAACATCCAATAGCTTGCATCGGAAGTACAGGTAGATCAAAAATTTCTCCGCAGGGAACCTTCAGTTTGAATTTTTGCTGTTGTTCTTGCTGGTCAGCTCATTATTTCTCAGGACTTCTTAAAGCTATTTGCACGTTCATTATTTCCCAGAACTTTTTTAAACTATTCACGCAGCCCATAGATCACCACTGGAATTCAATCCCATGAGATGTAGTGATAGCCACCAACTTGAATGGCCTTTAGCAAGGCTTAGACTAATTCATAAAGGCTTTAAGTGCCTACTAGCCATAAGGTCTACCTCCAAAGTCAGAGGCATTATGCCTCTGAATAACACTAGCCTGGACTCACAAGTGTGGAGCACTGTTGCATCCAGGTCCTGGTTGTGGACTTCCCATTGGGGCATCTGATTGGCCACTGTGAGAATAGGATGCTGGAATAGATGGACCATTAGCCTGGAGCAGCAGGTTCTTCACAGAATTGTAGAGTTGAAAGGGACCCTGAGTTGGAAGTCCAACCCCCTGCAAAACAGGAATATGCAGCTATCCCATATGGGGATCAAACCTGCAGCCTTGCTGTTATCAGCATCACACTAAGGAAGAGCTGGGAAATATGGCTTGAGTGAGCTGTGGTGTGGAGCATGGATGTTGGCATCACTGAAGCTCTGCAGACCTTCCGATGCCCTGATCAGCCAATTCAAAGTGTTGGTGCTGATCTATAAAGCCCTAAACGGCCTCAGCCCAGTATACCTGAAGGAGCATCTCCACCCCCATCGTCCAGCCACTGAGGTCCAGCTCTGAGGACCTTCTGGAAGTTCCCTCCCTGTGAGAAGAGAGGTTGCAGGGAACCAGGCAGAGGGCCTTCTTGGTAGTGGCGTCTGCCCTGTGGAACGCCCTCCCATCAGATGTCAAAGAAATAAACAACTATCTGACTTTTAGAAGACATCTGAAGGCAGCCCTGTTTAGGAAGTTTTTATTGTTTGATGCTTTATCGTGATTTTAATATTGTGTTGGGAGCTGCCCAGAGTGGCTGTAGTAGTAGTAGTATAGCTCTGCACTTCCCTGCACATCCCAAGATATTTCATCAACCTCAGACCTCCCATGGTGAACATACGGCCATCTGAACTCCAAACGCACATGTCAAACAGCATTTTTAAATACATCAGAATTCCAGAGGTCAGCTATGGGTAGACTGCAACATTGTTTTGATCCACCCAGTGTTGCATCGGATTGACTCCATTTTCTTTCCTCACAGATTTAATTTCAGCTGGTTCTCGTCTCTTGTTTTCCTCTGAGCACTGGGGAATCTGCCACTGGGACATCCAGAGTCCCTAAACTCGATTCTGACAATCCTGCTGGGCTGCTCTCTTTGGAGTTCCCCGTGAGCATCTGCTCCTCTTTGCAACCATGCCAACATTTTGCTTTGGGAAGCTGCTGCAAAATCTGGGCTGTCTGCCTCACCAAGAATATTTGGGTTCCATAGTGCAGAGACAGATAATACTCTTGCCATGTAAAAGAACATTAAGAAGAGTCTGGATCAGGCCAGTCATGTAGTCCAGCATCCCCATACATGCACTCTCTCTCTCTTTCAGCATAATAGAAAAAGGGAACTTGGAAAATGTATAAGACGTAACTAAACTATCAATATCATTTGAATCATGTTTCTTGAGATGGGAAGAGGCTGGGACTCCCTGTAGGAATAACTGCCCCACCAAGTCTCAACTAAAACCCAGAGGAAGACTTGGGACTCTGAAAGAACTTAAAAGGTAAAGGGACCCCTGACCATTAGGTCCAGTCGTGGCTGACTCTGGGGTTGCGGCGCTCATCTTGCTTTATTGGTCGAGGGAGCCGGCGTACAGCTTCCAGGTCATTCTGCTATCATAGTTGCGAACCAGGTGCCTCAATGGGAAACCATCAAGCAGAAATCCACAAGAGATATCTAATAAAGATCAGGAAGGCAGCTACAGTATTGGCATTTAGGCATCTGCTTAAAGGTAAAAAATGGTAAAGGACTCCTGTACAGTAAGTCCAGTCAAAGGTGCATATGGGGTTGCGCTGCTCATCTCGATTTCAGGCCGAGGGAGCAGACATTTGTCCACAGACAGCTTTCCGGGTCATGTGGCACCATGACTAAACTCCTTCTGGCACAAGGGAACACTGATGGAAACCAGAGTGCACAGAAACGCCATTTACCTTCCTGCCACAGTGGTACCTATTTATGTACTCACACTGGTGTGCTTTCAAGCTGTTAGGTTGGCAGAAGCTGGGGCAGAGCAACAGGTGCTCATCCCGTCGTGGGGATTCGAACTGCCAACCTTCTGATAGGCAAGACCAAGAGGCTCAGTGGTTTAGACCACAGCGCCACCTGGATCCTGCTTAAAACTCATCGATTCGCCCAGGCTTTTCCCGAGGGGTGATCCAGCAATGTTGATGTATTGAGCCAATCTGCTGATTTGTGATGCATTTTGTACTCATTTTAGGGATGTAATTTTATTGTTGCTTTTATACCATTCACTAGAATATTTTAGGCTGCTCAGTGGTTTGCGGTACAGAGATTTTTGCAAATAAAGAAAGCAAAAAATGTGTGCCTTGAAATGTGAGAGGAAAGAAGGGAGGAAGAGAAGAAGGAAGGAAGGAAGGAAGGAAGGAAGGAAGGAAGGAAGGAAGGAAGGAAGGAAGGAAAGAAAGAAAGAAAGAAAGAAAGAAAGAAAGAAAGAAAGAAAGAAAGAAAGAAAGAAGGAAACTGTTACTCACTAGTTCATGGTGCCGTACCCCTTGGCTTTCGTGAATCCCACAGAGATGGCCACCACCAAGGCAGGTAGGCCTAAACAGAATAAAGCAAAACAGGCAAACAGTTATGGTTAGAGTCATTTGCAAATGGCCCTTTGCAGTAAGGAATCAGTCTGCTTGCCTTGGGGTGAAGGAAACCCAGAATTCTCCCCTAAGACGGAGGCTCCTTTTACTAAGAACATAAGAGATATGCTGGATCCGGCCAATGGCCCAGCTAGTTCAACATCCTGTTCTCACATTGGACAACCAGGTGCCCAGGGGAAGCCTGCAATTGGGACCTGAGTACCAGAACATCTTTCCCTCTTGTGATTCCCAGCAACTGCCATCCAGAAGCATAGACACCATGGACAGCAGCCATTGACAGTATACCCTCCACTATCATCCTTGTAACACAGAGAGATAGCAACACTTCCATACAACCAAACAATTATAGAGTTGGAAGGGACCACGACGGCTGTCCAGTCCAACTTTCTGCAATGCAGGAATCTTCTGCCCAGTGATCCTGAGATTAAAGAGCCTCATGCTTTTACTGGCTGAGCTATCCTTCACTTTCCTGCTGGAAAAACCCTGATGATTAAGCTGTGAGTCCTTAGGGGCCAATAAAAAAGCACGATTTTGGACATCTTTGGTCTGATTTTATTTCATTTGCAAGGAAGGAGGAACATGGCCAAAACCCACCCTGGCCTATGAATGAATGTGGCTGATATAGACTAAGGGTAAAGGTAAAGGTAAAGGTACCCCCTGACCATTAGGTCCAGTCGTGGACGACTCTGGGGTTGTGCGCTCATCTTGCTCTATAGGCCGAAGGAGCTGGTGTTTGTCCGCAGACAGCTTCTGGGTCAAGCCACTTCTGGCAAACCAGAGCAGCACACGGAAACACCATATACCTTCCTGCCGGAGCGGTACCTATTTATCTACTTGCACTTTGACATGTTTTCGAACTGCTAGATGGGCAGGAGCTGGGACCAAACAACGGGAGTTCACTCCATTGCAGGGATTTGAACCACTGACCTTTCGATCGGCAAGCCCTAGACTGTGGTTTAGATCACAGTGTCACCTGCGTCCCATATAGACTCAGGGTATTAACCATTATATGTTATAAATAGTTCTACTCACTACCTTCCTTACAATTACATACCTATGGTTTATGTATGTTGGTTTAATTTCACGTCTGTATTTGTTTGACAGTGGTCTCTAATTGTATATGGACTGTGTTTATGGCCACCAGATCCTGTTTGGTAATATTGTATTTTGCAGAATCTTGTATAGTCTCTCTCTTTTTTTGGAAATTAATGAAACTGCCACAATTTCTTATTAAATTAACATAACAAAAAATTCATCTCAGGTCCCAAAGGATACGGTAAAGAGGTTCATCTTCAGCATTTGCTGTTTGCTGTACAGTGAAGCCAGACACACCTTTGTGGGGAGAAAATTCTACAACAGAAAATGCCCCCTCTCTTGCTGGACTAACACCCCCCGAACATTTGAGGAAGGTGGAACTACCAAGACAACTGCCAACTTCTAAAGGAGGTGGGTCACTCCTTCTGCTGATCGCAACACCCAGGAAGGTCTGTAGGGATTCCACCACCCCCATTAAGTGATGGAGAATTTTCAAACAAAAGTGAGATAAATCTTCAGCATTGCACTAATACTGACAAATATTATTTTTGGGGGTTGTTGTTTAGTCGTGTCTGACTCTTTGTGACCCCATGGACCAGAGCACGCCAGGCACTCCTGTCTTCCACTTCCACCCGCAGTTTGGTCAAACTCATGTTGGTCGCTTCGAGAACACTTCCGAGAACATTTTTTGGGGTGGGGTGGTGAAATCATTGTTAGTTCATACCAATGTACAAGGAAGTAAAGTCATGCCTCAGGTTACAGACGCTTCAGGTTGCGTTTTTTCAGGTTGCGGAAACCTGGAAATACCGGAATGGGTTACTTCTGGGTTTCGGCGGTCGCACATGTGCAGAAGTGCTAAATTGTGCTTTGCGCATGCGCAGACACGCCAAATCGCAACCTGCACATGCGCAGACACGCCACTGCAGGTTGCGGACACTGCGGGTTGTGGACGTGCATCCTGCACGGATCACGTCTGCAACCCGAGCGTCCACTGTAATAGTCTAAGAGAGGGTCCGGGAAGGAGTTGGGGCAAAACCTGTTGCTTCCTTCAAGAAGATTAAAATAATATTAAACCTGGATCCAGAATTTTGCCTGTATTTCGTGAGTTGGTGAAACTGGGAGGGCAGCCTTTTGTCAAATGTTCTCAAGGGGTAGACTGAAATTCTTTGACATGAGGGCCTCAGAAATGAAAACTTTCATGCAAGTATCATAAAAAACTTTCATTTCAGTTCAGTCTTTGCAAATTCTCTTGTTACGGTCACCCCTCCTCATTGCTTCTCACCTGCCCCCTGCAATTTCGCATGAAGGACTCTCTGCATCCAGTTCTTGCATCAAGGTGGCCTACTTTGAGGGACTTACAAACCACTAACCCCTATTCTCTGATACTTGTGGCTGTGTATCAGATGGAACTGCCTCCCTCCTCACCTAAGGAGACCTCAGGCATCTCTTAAGCCCCATCCCCTTGAGTCACGTGTGAATCAATCTATCTCACTGCTAAAGATGGGCAAATCCCATTAGGAGTCAGAGAGACATTGCTTGCCGGGCTGGGCTTAGCATCCCAATGACAAAAGCCCTCGCTCATTACAGACGCAATGGGATTTGAGGCAGATTTTCCTCAAGGTGTTAGGCACATTTGAGCCGGTGGCTGCCATGCCCACCGGTCCTTCTTAAGGATAGCACCACACGTAATTCCCAGCAAGGGAGATTGCTTTAATGGTGTTCCAAGGTGACCCGTCAGTCCAGAAGCAGGAGGCTCTGTTTCTGCTGAGATAGGAAGATCCTGTGTGAGGCCAAAGAAACAAGCCTTAAAGCAGAGGGAGGAACACACAGGCACACACATAGCAAATCTTGTAGCACTTTAAAGGCAGTTCTTTCTGACGGCACAAGTTTTTGTGGACTAGGAAACGATGCATCAGAAAAAAGTGGACTCTAGTCCACGAAAGCTTCTGCCACAATGTAGCCGATGGGCTTTAAGGTGCTACATGACTGCTGCAACCAAACAAGGACACATCTGTACCACAGTAAATCCACAACTTGTGCACATTCAGTTTTAGGTGCATGGCCAAACATGTAAAAAAAGGGGGGGGTGCCGGGGTTCCAGAAAAAAATACTTTGGCAATCCCATCTTCCATTGAACGCAGTGTGTTTTGACTATACCGGCAACAACTGATTTGCATAGTGGTAATGTTCCTGACCCCCACATGTGTGGGTGGACTGTACATAAGCCCACTTCGCCCCTGCCCTACCCCATCCCACCCCCTTTTCTGTCTACTTCTGGGTTCCTGTGATGGGCGCATGCACAGTTGTGCATCTATTGGATGCGTATCAATCAGCCGTTGCCTGCACACGATTTTGGCTTTGGGAGCGATCGATTGAGCGTACCCCCCACATAAGTTGTGGGCTTACTGTATAGATCTAAAGCACTAAGATACCACTTGGTTTCCCCCAAAGAATCCTGGGAACTATACTTTGTTGCGAATGCTCCATCCTCTGTCTGTATGTCCAACCCTCTGTTGTGTATGTGTGGTTGCCTGCCTGCCTGCTTGGTGAATGCACCTGTGATCTGCAGGCATGGAGTTGGCCTCTGTGAGACCAAGATGCTGGACTTGATGGGACACCAGGGCTCTCCTTATGGCTTTACGATGCATGGGAGTAGTAGAGGTGGTTCCCCACTTTATGGAATTTCCCTTGGAGGTGCATCAAAGTCTGAACCTGAGCATTTTGAGGAGAATCTATTAAGATCCTCGTTCCATTCTTCCTTCCTTCAATTGGAACGCACCTTAATTTAAGTTCATAGCACAGAATACAACATCTCAGTAGATGCAAGGCTTTAAGTATGACCACCTAAGTCAAGCCCTCAGAATGGGGATGCGGATGGTGCTGTGTCTAAACCACAGAGCCTAGGACTTGCCGATCAGATGGTTGGCTGTTTGAATCCCCGCGACGGGGTGAGCTTCCGTTGCTCAGTCCCTGCTCCTACCAACATATCCATTCGAAAGCACGTCAAAGTGCAAGTAGATAAATGGGTACCGCTCCGGTAGGAAGGTAAACAGTGTTTCTGTGCGTTGCTCTGGTTCGCCAGAAGCGGCTTAGTCATGCTGGCCACATGACCCGGAAGCTGTACGCCGGCTCCCTTGGCCAGTAAAGTGAGATGAGCGCCACAACCCCAGAGTCGGCCATGACTGAACCTAATGGTCAGGGGTCCCTTTACCTTTACCTTTACCTAAGTCAGGCCCTTAGAAAGGGGGTGGATGGAATGGAAGATCAAACAAATGTCTATCACTTTCTCAAAGATGCTCACAGAATCATAGAGTCAGAGGGGACCACAAGAATCATTCTATCCAGCCCCCTGCAATGCAGGAATATGCAGCTGTCCCATAAAGGAACTGAACCTGAGACCTAGGTGTTATCAGCTCTAACTAACTGAGCCATCCACAAATACGGTATTCTGACTTAGTTCTCCCAGAAACTCAAGAACAGCGTAGCTCAATGCACCCGATACAGAGGCTCGATAAACTGTTAACAGGGCTGATGATTCAGAGCTCACTCTCTGCTGCCAAGCTTTTAAAAGGATATTAAATGACAATTAAACTGGGATTACACAAGGTAAGACTAAAAGCAAATAAATTAAAGTCATTTGAGTCAATAAAGCTCAGCGATAGTAAACAGAGGATCTCTCGGGAGAGAAGATCTTGACTTGGAGAGCAGTTCTACACATAACATTGAGCGAGGTGGTAGAAATTGTGTCTCTACCGATTCTAACTGCAGGGGAGAGTGGGCATAGTTTTTCCGTGCTTCCCCATGCAAGAAAACAAACAGACAAAGCAAAGGTAAACTCAAACAAAATGGAAAAAGCTACCTCGCTGCATGTCACAAAGTGGTGCATTCCAACTCTACAATTCTATGATCCTATGATCAGGAAGAGACTTATGCATGGCTTTTCCTTAAAAATTAGAATTATTAAAATTTATTTATTGTGTTTATACTGTATCACACTTTTCCAAGGAGCTAAATGTGGTGCACATCCCTTCCCAGGTTTATCCGAATAACAACCCTGTGAGGTAGGCTATGCTACAGGTGAGTAAATGGCCCAAGTGGGAATTTGAACCCGGGTCACCTGGGTCCTAGTTCAACACTACCCCACACTGATTTTCCCCATCCTTAATATGCTGTTTTTCTCAATGTATGCAGTCCTGGTAGGGAGTTTTTAACAAGGGGGAGCATTACAAAAATGCAACCGTCTTTTCGCTTTAAGAAGATCAAGAACTCTGTCAGCCCGTCTTCCAACTCTTTCTACTTCACTTAAAGAGTGTCTCCAAGATTTAAAATGAGTGCCAAGCTGAACATTTCTCTGCTAATATTTTGGATTATTTTATTTTTATCCAAGACCATTGAATAAGGCAAACTAGATCATCATCATCAGTAATATATACTGCTTAATATGCAAAATCCCTAAGCGGTTTACATAAAACACTGCAAGATGATTTAAAAGATAAAAAATGTACCGTATTTTTCGCCCTATAGGACGCACTTTTTCCCCTCCAAAAATGAAGGGGAAATGTGTGTGCGTCCTATGGGGCGAATGCAGGCTTTCGCTGAAGCCTGGAGAGCGAGAGGGGTCGGTGCGCACCGACCCCTCTCGCTCTCCAGGCTTCGCACAGCTCTCCGCAAGCCATGCTAGCCCGCACTGGGCTCCCGCGGCTTGCGGAGAGTTGCCTGCATGCTGAAGCCTGGGCGCGCTGAGCTCAGTGTGCCCAGACTTCGCACAGCTCTCCGCAAGGTGTGGGAGCCCGGCGCTGGGCTCCCGCGGCTTGCCGAGAGTTGCCTGTTCTGGGGTCGGGGGTCCTGTTCCCGCGCCTGGGGAAAAAATATTTCCCCCCTTTATTTCCCCCCCAAAAAACTAGGTGTGCCTTATGGGACAGTGCGTCCTATAGGCGAAAAATACGGTATATACAACATTTAAAAACAAAAGCACAAAAGAAATACACCAGTTTAAACAGAGAAACCATAAAGAAAACATTCAGCTAGATGTCAGTGAATAATAAAACAGAACACTGTGATACTTGCTTACGGTAGTTAGATAGGAGGATTTTAAAGCTTGCCACTGTTTCTGCCTCAAGAACAGCTAATGGAAGAATATTTGATCATTGGCCATGTTGACTGGGGCATGCTAGCTGGAGTGCCTCCAATTCCCCATCCATGGTTTAAAATATACTTTCTGAATCTTCCATACCATATGTATGTGTGCGTTGGAATAGCTGCCACTATCCTCCCCACACCCATTCGCCCAGGAACGATGCTGGGTATTTTAGAAGATGCAAAATGGTGGCCAGGCATTTGCATGGCCTTCCCATCATCCTTTGGGGGTGGGGAAGGGCAAGATTACAAAGTTAACCACCATCACATGACACAGATGCTGTTGTCACTTCTGGAGGCAGCAAAACAAAGTGGGGGGGGCACCGTCCAGAATATTTGCTATTGCTAATGGAGTCCCACACCCAGGAGAAACTGCTGCAAGAGTTTCTCCTTTACCTGGAGAAATCCCTCCCACCCTGATTTCACTGCCTACAAGTAGGGTGGAAATGGTCAACTGCGCCATTTACGCTGATGCAGAATTTCTGTTCGGCTAATTATCAGTAAGGCCGGTGTTACGTACGCAAGAACGCAACTCGATCACAGAAGTGGTAAGGAGCAGTTAAGGGGGAAACAAATGACTAAAGGTAAAAAAAGTAAAGGTAAAGGACCTCTGGACGGTTAAGTCCAGTCAAAGGTGACCATGGGCTTGCGGCGCTCATTTCGCTTTCAGGCCGAGGGAGCTGGCGTTTGTCCACAGAAAGCTTTTTCTGGCCAGCAGGACAAAACCACTTCTGGTGCAACAGAACACCATGATGGAAACCAGAGCACACGGAAATGCCATTTACCTTCCCGCCACAGCGGTACCTATTTATCTACTTGCACTGGCATGCTTTTGAACTGCTAGGTTGGCAGGAGCTGGGGCAGAGCAACGGGAGCTCACCCCATCACAGATATTCGAACCAGTGACCTTCTGATCGGCAAGCCCAAGAGGCTCAGTGGTTTAGACCACAGCACTACCTGCGTCCTCTCTAATGACTGAAGGATAACATGAAAAGGGTACAAGGAGGGAGCTACAGAAATGCTTTTTTAAAAGGGGGCTAAGTGTTTCCAAGAACTGTGGTTGCAGTGGGGGACTTGGGGCTCTCAAATTTCAGCAGTGCCCTGTGTGGCACACCCTGCCTCTCACAATCCATTCTGCAGCATTGCATGTGGTGCTCTGCAGTGTGGTGCCAAGTCGCTGTATCCTAAAACCACCCCTGGCGGTTGGATGGAAAGATGGTAGAGCAATGAGTTGGCAGAAGGTGGTTGTGGAAGAGAATGGAACAGCCAAGGTGACACATTTTGCCTATAGAGAGCGTATCCTTATGGAAAGCTCTCGGTCCAGTAACACATTATTGAACAAGGTCTCGCTAACTGGGAATTGACTGTGAGCCTCCGTATTTGAATCCCCAAGGGAAATTTCTCCCACAACACATGTCTCTTGAGAGAGAAACTATTCTGCTTGACACTCATGGGAAGTTTCCTTTTTCCTACTGGCTAGGATGCATCCCAGAGCAGGACATGGCCCCAAATGTCCTCCATTCAATCCTCTAATACCTTTCCGTGTGAAGGGTGAAACAGATCCTTTTAAATTCTCAGAGGAGTTCCACTCAAATCAACACCACCCTGGGGAAATCCAAGAGGTTAAAGGATTACCTAGCTCAGGGCCAAGCAAGCAGCAGGCGGCCGCAGTGAAGCTGACTTTGTAACTTTGGTCACAGCCAGAGGTGCAGAAAGAAAGAATTTCCCTTAGGGATTGAGGGGTGGGGGGCAATTCAGCTCAGTTTTCATTTTAATGCAAAGCTACACTTCTGAAAATAATATGCAAACCGAACTGCAGCTACCCTTTGAAGTTTAGCAAATTGAGTTGATCCGTTTCCCAACCAAGAAAAAGTGCACAGAACTGTGCATATTGGGGAAGTGTGCATTAAAAAAAATCATACATTGTTGAAAATCTACAAAACACACTACGTTGTGAAAAATTGCCAGATTCCTATGGAAAGCCCATAAGCCGAACCTGAGTGCAACACTCTCCCCACTTGTGATTCTCAGCAACTGAGAATATCAGGAGGAATCTTGAAATGCATCTGCTCAGAAGTTTAATCACTTACCTTTTAGATCTTTTTGGCTTCTATGTTTGCTTGACCAGAACAGGATATGCATTGAACCTGTGTTCAGTGGAATGTATGAACAAGCCTAATTTCCCCCTCAAAGATGAAGTGTGCAACAGGTGCCCCAATTCTTCTCTGCTTTGAATTGAAATCTGAACCAGGGAATAATCTCCAGTTCTCCTCTCACCCACACAGCCCCCAAATCCTTTTATAAAATAGTTATGCTGCTGAACTTGCAGTGATGTGACTATTCAGAGGCATTTTGTCAGGTTGCACAGATTGCAGAATGAGCCACAAAGTAACTAGTCACACACTTGAACGTCATCTGTTTTGTAATCTCCCTCCCTTCGCTTACATTTTTTATTCCACAGCTCATAGTGGCATACATGGTTCTCTCTGCCTCCTCATTTTATCCACAGAACAACCCTGTAAGGCAGGTTAGACTGGCCCAGGATTGTTGGTTTCTGTTTATGCCACTGTGCTTGGAGTCACAAGACTCTGTTTTGCATACCAGACATTCCAGAGTGTTGGAAGTCTCACAGAAGACAGGAGACGGATGTGACGTTACTGGTTTCCTGTTCCTTTGTTTTCCAGTTGCTCTCTGCCTTTCACAGAGAGAGCATATATATTTCTTTTCTGTCTGCGTAGTTAGAAATAAAAGCTAGCAATGTAGCTCAAACTTCTCGTCTCTTCTGCTGCTTTGATACTCTGCTGAATGGGGAATGTGCCTGGAGCCTTATCAAAGGCTCAGGTCGTTAATCATCATCGGAGGAGATTCCGAAGGCTTGACCGGAGGAGTAGCTCGGTCGTAGCGGAGATTCCGACAAGGATAACCCAGCAAGCTTCATGGGTAAGTGGGGATTCGAAGCTCAGTCTGTGAGGGCCTAGTCCAACACCCTAACCATTACACCACTGATCTAGCTATCCAGAAAGTGGGAGGAGCAACCTGAAATGCTTACTGTCTTTTTAAGAGCGACCCGGGAACCAGCACCACTCTGAACACAACATGCACTGTGGCAGAACAATCCCACCTGTGTAGATGAGGATAGATTTCTCAAGTCAGCTGTTCGGACTCCGCATCTGAGCAATCCGTCCCACTGGAGCAATTGCACAGTCAACCCATGCCGCAAGAATATCCATATGTATTGCAACAGTTTTGCACTGGGGATTTGAATTTAAAATTTACAGGGAAATGGAACTTTCTGCAGCTACACCGAGATGTGAAGCCAGCTGCATTCCCAGTCATTTCCTTAAGGAAAACTAACGGTACTGAATTCTAAATTCCATGCGCAAGCAACGTTTGAAAAGATCAACCCCAGCCAAGTGAGCATCCCAGCACCATAACAAGCCATGCTTCTCTTTGCTGGCACATAGAAAGATGCCTGATACTGAGAAACACCATAACGGGGAATTTCCATAATGGGAAAGAACAGCTGCTTTGCATGTAGAATGTCCCAGGTTCAGTCCCCAGCATCTATCACTGAGTTGCAACCCTTCTCCTGATTTCCCTTCTCAAAATGAATTCAAACAGAGATTAAATGAATACAGATGTGTGTGGTGTTATTTCAGTTTCATGCATCAGAACCAGAGTCTTCTTCTGGGTTCCACGCCTTAACACTGCAATATAGATTTTGGGATTCTGAGCAGAGGAACCCCTTTTCAGCATGGTTCAAATCCACCCATTTGAGCTTCAGCTGATGCTCAGCACTGGGTGCATTTGCTGAAGGGTGTGATTTCTTTTTTCCCCCTTCCCGGCTCCAGGTTTGAGCAAGGGATCCTCACCCCATCCAAGACACAGGAAGCGCTTGCGGATGATGCGGTTTCGCAGCCTGCCCGTCACAGCCATGTAAGATTGCCAGGCTTCAGTCAGCACCCAGCAGAAGGAGGAGAGGAAGAAAAAGTGGAGAAAGGCGGCCACCAAGGTGCATATCACCTGGAAAAGTGTGAGAG
The DNA here is from genome assembly GCF_964188315.1 of Podarcis muralis. Lineage (NCBI taxonomy): Eukaryota > Metazoa > Chordata > Lepidosauria > Squamata > Lacertidae > Podarcis > Podarcis muralis. The sequence continues at coordinate 4,379,026 of NC_135662.1, forward strand.
AGAAATGACATGTGTAAGAAGAAGGAGGAGACAGTCAAGGGCAACAGACAGCTGGACCATAAGAGGTAAAGCAAGGGTCAGCAAACTTTTTCAGCAGGGGGCCAGTCCACTGTCCCTCAGACCTTGTCAGGGGCCGGATTATATTTTGAAAAATAAAATAAAAATGAACGAATTCCTATGCCCCACAAATCACCCAGAGATGCATTTTAAATAAAAGGACACATTCTACTCATGTAAAAACACCAGGCAGGCCCCACAAATAACCCAGAGATGCATTATAAATGAAAGGACACATTCTACTCATGTAAAAACACCAGGCAGGCCCCACAAATAACCCAGAGATGCCTTCTCGGTAGTGGCGCTCACCCTGTGGAACGCCCTCCCACCAGATGTCAAAGAGAACAACAACTACCAGACTTTTAGAAGACATCTGAAGGCAGCCCTGTTTAGGGAAGCTTTTAATGTTTGATTTATCACAGTATTTTAATATTCTTTTGGAAGCCGCCCAGAGTGGCTGGGGAAGGCCAGCCAGATGGGCGGGGTATAAGTAATAAATTATTATTATTATTATTATTATTATTATTATTATTATTATTATTATTATTATTATTATTATTAGACACATTCTACTCATGTAAAAACACCAGGCAGGCCCCACAAATAACCCAGAGATGCATTTTAAATAAAAGGACACATTCTACTCATGTAAAAACAAGCTGATTCCCGGACCGTTCACGGGCTGGATTTAGAAGGCAATTGGGCTGGATCCGGCCCCAGGGCCTAAGTTTGCCTACCCATGAGGTAAAGGGACAGTATGCCACAATAACTTCTTAGGCCGAGTCTCTTGTTTATTTATTTTTTAAACACACACACACACAAACCAAACAAGCCATTTTTATATAACAAAAAAAAAAAAAAAAAAAAACAGACAAAAACCACTATCTGACCCCCCTCCCAGTGTTTTAACGGGTTGCTTTTACGCTTGCTTTTAGATTTGTAAGCCGTTTTGAGCAACTCCTTCCTGGAGTGGAAATGTGGTGTGGAAGTTCTAAAAATAATAGAAACTGGCAGCAGGAATGGCGAGTGTCGGCGGAGGGCTGGTGCCAAGCCATTATGAGCCGAGCCAAATCTCAGCGGAGGCTTGGCTCAGCTCGAAATGGCTGAGGGATTTCTGAACCGAGGAGTCTGAATTATGAATGCTCCATTTCTGAACTTTGCTGCTTTCACTATCTAGGTTTCCCCGAGGGCTGCCAGCTGGCTCTGCCTGCATTAGAATATATAAAGATGAGGCCTATCGGAAGGAACTCTTACTTCGGACTTCGCAGACGAGTGATGATGAAAAGGAAGATGCTGATATACATTTTCTTATGCATATAGGAGAAAAAGAAGGGCCTTCCACTCCCTGTTCCATTAGCTAAAATGGGATGTAAGGCTTTGGCATTGAGGAGGATAATTGTTAGAGACGCACACTCACTTTTGGACAAGTCAAAGGCAGCCCAGTCTATGCAAGAGCTGCTGGGATACCTGCCTACAAGACATCAAACACAGGTGAGTATTTGGTTTGAAACAGATTCATAGAACAGAATCATAGTGTTATGTTGCGGGTGAACATATCAGACGACACAGCGATTCTTCGAACAGCTCTTGTTTATTCACAGGCCAGAACAGAACTGAACTGAAGGGTTCAGCCAGCCTGCTTATATAGAGCTCCACTACAATGCAACAGTAACCATTTTCTGTAACTATCCAATCACTGAATGTCACTTTCAATCCCTTATTTGCATATGTGGACCTGAGTGAAAACTATCTACAGTATCCCCCTGCTGGCCCTGCAGGGTGAGAACTTCAGTACATAACACATAGAATCGTAGATTCTGGAAGGGATCCTGATGATCATCTAGTCCAACCCCCTGCAATGCAGGAATATGCAGCTCTCCCATACGGGGATCGAACCTGCAACCTTAGCATTATCAGCACCATGCTCTAACCAACTGAGCTATCCTATGGGTATCAATACCAAACCAGCTCCAATCCAAACATTCTGGCTTAGGCAGTGGCTGCAGCCATGACTCCTTTCCCGGGATTCTAACCCATCGAGGCCCTTTCCCTTCTGCCTTCAGTAGCAAAACCTTTTCTTGTCCTTTGAAGCAGGCGGCGATGCTTGGCCAAGCGTGATTTAATAATCAAAAAGGCTGCCAAGCTACAGCGGAGAGAGAGAGAGAGAGAGATTGGCTAGGCGGGCGCCTTTCTTCTCCATCATCCCTTTTGTCTAATGTGACCAGGAGCAAAAATATGCATCTTTTAAATGTACTGCTTTCATCTTCAAAGGCTCTCATAAATGCAGAGAGGGGCACTATTCACTAGGGGTGCACACAGGTGGAAAATGTGTGTGTGTGTTTGTCAGGGGAGCAGGGACGCCATAAAGACACAGAGAAATGGAAGCTGGAACAACAACAAAAGCACTGCTAGCTGCTAAAGATGACTCTACACCAGTTAGAAGTTTTAATGGTGCTCTCTCTCTCTCTCTCTCTCTGACACACACACACACACACACACACACACACACACCACACACACACCACACACCCGAATTAATCCAGAATGCAGCAGCTAGACTGGTGACTGGGAGTGGCTGCCAGTCCTGAGAGATCTGCATTGGCTCCCAGTACGTTTCCGAGCACAATTCAAAGCGTTGGTGCTGACCTTTAAAGCCCTAAACGGCCTCGTTCCAGTATACCTGAAGGAGCGTCTCCACCCCCATTGTTCTGCCCGGACACTGAGGTCTAGCGCCGAGGGCCTTCTGGTGGTTCCCTCCCTGCGAGAAGCCAAGTTACATGGAACCAGGCAGAGGGCCTTCTTGGTGGTGGCGCCCGCCCTGTGGTACGCCCTCCCATCAGATGTCAAAGAGAAAAACAACTACCAGACTTTTAGAAGACATCTGAAGGCAGCCCTCTTTAGGGAAGTTTTTATTGTTTGATGCTTTATTGTGTTTTTAATATTCTGTTTGGAGTCGCCCAGAGCGGCTGGGGAAACTCAGCCAGATGGGCAGGGTATAAATATATTATTATTATTATTATTATTATTATTATTATTATTATTATTATTATTATTATTATTATTATTATTATTGCAGGGGCAATGTGAACTGCATTGAAGGAAGTGGGCAGGACTCTTTTCATTCCTCTCCTCTCCAGGTATCTTCATCTTACGGGGGGAAAATCTCCCTACAAAAATCCATTGACGGAAATAAAAAATGAAGCAACCCTTTTGCTTGATCACCTTCAATTACGTCTTTATCCTTCTGTCTCTACTTTAGTGCCACTTTCCCCAAATCAAGATGAGTCATTAATCTGATTGCTTTGATGAAGATCTATTCGCTTGGGTGAAGCTGGTGGCAGATCTGCCCTACCAGCTATTTCTCACTTTTAGATCGATGGTGATTGACAGATTTCATCGAGAGCTGTCCATAATTTGAACGCCCTCAAAAGAAGTTGGCATAAATGTCTGATACGGAGTTCAGAATATTTTATTTATTTATTCCACTCATATCCCACCTTTTCTTCCAAGGAGCTTGAGGTGGTCACATGGTTCTCCGGCTCCTTATTTAATCCTCGCAACAACCATGTGAGGTGGGTTAGGCTGAGAGGGAGTGACAGGCTCAAGGTCCACCCAGGGAGCTTCATGGTCGAGCAAGGATTTGAACCCTAGTATCCCAGTTCCTAGTCCAACACTCTAACCACTACCCAACATTGCCTCTTTGCTCAGCTTGTGCCTGGCTTTTCTTCCCTTGCAGCTGAGAATTTAAATCGACCCAATCTGCACATCACATTAAACCGTTGTTTAAAACAAACCATGGTTTAATGCTGATGTATTAAACTATACTTTGATGTGACCTGCAAACCTGGTCGTTGTTACTTCTGCTGTTATTTTGTTGGTCAATTTGCTCCTAATGGTTGTTGATGACACTGGAAATGCAGCAAGCTTAAGAAAAGTCAAAGGGTTAGTCTTTCTGTCCGTAACTGACCTCTGGAACGTATAGCTACAAGAATGCTGAAGCAGTGAGCATTGATGGGCAGGATTCACCTAATGTGTCCTAGCAGCAGAAGCTCTAAACAAGGAATTCTGCTCACAGGATGGGACTTAACCCCTTCTCTTCCCACCACATGTCTCTCACTCTCCCAAAAAGTTGTTCTGGGGGGATCAGGAAGAGGAGAAAGGGGATCATTCCATCTGGCAAGCTGAAACTGCCTTTGACTAATTAAACAATCTTTTTTGGGGGGGTTACAGGTAGGTAGCCGTGTTGGTCTGCCGTAGTCGAAACAAAAAAACAACAACATTCCAGTAGCACCTTGGAGACCAACTTAGTTTGTTATGGGTATGAGCTTTTGTGTGGATGTTCACTTCTATTGTTTTTGTTCGGCACATTGGTGTGTATTTTGTGTGTGTTGTTTTTATATTGTAAACTGCCCTGTCGGCAGTTCATCGGATGAAGGGTGGTATAGAGACGGATTGAATGAATGAATAAATAAATGAATGAATGATGCTATCCACTTAGCGTGATGTTGAATTCCACCCAATGTCTCGTAAATGGGAGTAAAATATTTTGTGGAGGCAGATGGCTCCTAACCACGGTAGCCAAAAACAGCTACTTCCATGTGCAGTAACTGACTGCTAAATTATTTTAAACACAGTGTCCTTTCTAGGCTCCCAAGTTGCAGTTTGGCCATGCACAGATAGGATGGGGATGTTGCGTCCTACAGAGCAGGGCCAGGACCAGAAAAGTCTGGTAGTCCTGTCAAGGCTAGTGGTAGTCCAAATTTGGTAGTCCAGTTCAGGTTGGTGCTGCCAGATCCAGCATACATCTCCTCCTCCCTCCTCCTCAGTTGCCTAACAGCCCTGCTTTTTGACAGCCTTAAAATATTTGGGTTGGGGCGATTTGGGGCTACCTCAACATATTTCAGCCAAATCCCATATGGGCCCAAATGGGCCCAGTTCAGTTTGAAATCCAGGCAGAGCACAGCCCTGATATTCACCACCAACTCCATTCTTGCAGACACTACCCAGGCCTTGAATCTGCATCAACTTAAGGACTGCTTTGCAAGATCATTTTTCTCTTCTTCTTCTTTTGTCTGTGTGTCCACAATAGCTATTGTTCAAAGGTATGCCGTTAAAGTACATGGAGGTTCCATTGAGCTCTAATGGCTCATAGACCTTCTCCAAATTTCTCCAAAATGTTTTTAAAAGCCATTCAAAAGCTTCCACAACATTTGGAATATGCTCCCTCCTATTTACCTACCTAGGCAATGCGTGTGGGTTAGGGTTTCTTAATTAAGGTCAGCAACTGGCTCCAGGCTTGGTGTATGAAAGGGGTGCTATGGAAGAGCAGAACATTTATTAAGTGGAACATTCTCCTCTGCCTCCCTTTGGTCAATCTGTCTTTTTGAATTTGAGAGATAAAAACCACTGAACCTCGCAAACTGGTCCTGTTCTTGCAGGAAAGTGCCAAGGGGACTGGGGCGGTGGGAGTCAGAGAGAGCTAACTCTAGGCAGAAACTCAAAATGCATCACAGCTGAAGTCTCTCTCCTTATTCTTCTTAGAAACAGTAAAGATGCTCCCCGGATTCTCAAAGGTGAGACATGTGTAATTTTACCATTCAGTGGTACGTTCAGAGAACGAAATAATGAGCCGAAGGAAAGCAAATGAATGTCTCTCCCTGGGAGTTCAGCTATCGTAACAGCAGCAGCAACAAAAAACCTGGGCAAATTCCTACCTTATTCCGGGTCTGGGTTTGCCCAATCAGGATGAGAGCGTTGGAAGATATGATGGAGAGGCAGAAGTTGATAAGGATGACGGAACGTTCGGAACGGATGTACCTACAGAAGACAAAGAAAAAGGTAGACGGAAGGACAGAGCCTTAGATCCATAATCTGCAAATTGTCAAAAGACTGATCATGGGAATGGGGAAATCTGCCAAATTCAATTTCACTCAATGCCCCACTTTTTCTGATCTTAAATTCTCCACATTTTTTTGAAAAAGGACTTCATGAAAATCCTTCTAGTGAGAACTTCTCCTTGTGCACATTTTGTACGCACCTTTACATGGTATACACTTTCTTGGAAAGCAGTTTCTCCTAATGCAATGCTGTTTAATGCACACTGTGCCCACCTAGTACATGCATTTCTGCACACATTACTAGGCTGGAACACTGCACTACAAAATTTGGAGAAATACGAATTTTGAAAGAAGCCTGTGTTTCAGTCTGCATATCCTATTGGAAAGTGGAAATGAGGTTGTTATACCTTTAGACGATGAACTGAATTGAATTCCCCTGCACCATCTCTGGCTGTGACCCTCATGGGATCTGTTAGCTTACAGACCCAATTCAAGGTGCCGCTGTGGATTAAACCACAGAGTTTAGGGCTTGCCGATCAGATGGTTGGCATTTTGAATCCCCGTGATGGGGTGAGCTCCCGTTCCTCGGTCCCAGCTCCTGCCAACCTAGCAGTTGAAAGCACGTCAAAGTGCAAGTAGATAAATAGGTACTGCTCCAGTGGGAAGGTAAATGGCATTTCCGTGCGCTGCTCTGGTTCGCCAGAAGCGGCTTAGTCATGCTGGCCACATGACCCGGAAGCTGTACGCCGGTTCCCTCAGCCAATAAAGCGAGATGAGCGCCACAACTCCAGAGTCGTCCGCGGCTGGACCTAATGGTCAGGGGTCCCTTTACCTTTAACTTAAGCAAGGACCATCTCCTTCCTTACAGACACACCCAGAGATTAAGATAGGCAGAGGGTGCCTTCTTGGTAGCTTTGCTGCCTTCCATAGCATTGTGGCTGGCAGTTTAGGGGAGAGTTCTCTCTGAGGCAGCTCCCAAAATATGGAATGCACCTACAGCGAGGAGGCAAGGTGGCACGTTCCTGTTTTGCCTCAAGCAGCGAAGTGGGAGGTGCCACCTCTGGATATAGAGGACCTCATCTTGGTTTCAAGGCACAATGCTGGATGATTTTCAGTTCCTTTCAAGCCCCACATTTCTGTTTGTTCTGTCCTACTAAGGGTTGGCAGCTGGTGGACCTCGGGCCAAATCCGGCTGCAGGAAAGCAGCCAGCTGGTCTACCAACTCAAGGAAGTTGTTCCTGATACTGGCTTGAGTTGACAGCTGCTGCTGCCGCCGCCACCACCACAAAATTACAGCCAGTGTAATTTCAGCAGGACTTCAGGGAGGAGAGGGAATGGAAACTGCACAGTTGTGCCATGTTGTGCTTTTGGGGGCAAACACACAGAGGGAGCTGCCGCAGCACAGGAAGGCTGGGGCAAACTGACTCCTTCTCCCGCTGTAACCCCATAACGTTACTTGTAATATATAGTGTCAAGCCAGCTAAAATGGCATTATATGCAAAATCTTGTGTTTAGATTAGCTTTCTGCAGTGTGAATGTGCATGTGAATGACTTTTATGATTGTGGGTTGTATTCAATGCTCTGTGGGCACAGTTCTGCAGGTGCAATGGGACTTCAGTTTCCTCTCCTCTCCCTACACTTCCTTAACCCTCCAGAACTGATTCCTTGGGTGCACAGGAAGCTGGAGAGGGCCAGATAACAGGAAGAGGAAGCTCCATTTACACATGAAACCCATTGCACCAGCAGAGCTCCAGAACTGGATAGAGCCCAACCTTATTATTATGTGCATCAATGACATGTTGCTTGCAAAACAACAACAAACTAACAAACAGTCTGGAGGGGCCCATAAATGGAAGCAAATTATCTATATTTTGCTATACAGTGGTACCTCTGGATACGAACGGGATCCTTTCTGGAGCCCCGTTTGCATCCTGAAGTAAATGCAACCCGCGTCTGCGCGTGCATGGGTCGCGATTCGCCGCTTCCGCGAATGCGCTTGATGTCATTTTGAACGTCTGCGCATGCGCAAGCGGTGAAACCCGGAAGTAACGCCTTCCACGGAGCGCAACCCAAAAGCGCTCAACCTGAAGCAACTTCAACCCGAGGTATGACTGTACTGAAAAAAAGGACTTTTGTAAGTTATAATAGACAGCGATTAAGTAAGCCACCCAGAGTGGCTGGGGAAACCCAGCCAGATGGGTGGGTGAGGTCTTCTTCTTCTCCTCCTCCTCCTCCTCCTCCTCCTCCTCCTCCTCCTCCTCCTCCTCCTCCTCCAGTGCATAGTTAAATTATGGAACTCATTCCCACAGGAGGCAGTGAAGACCACCAACCTTTTAAAAAATATTAGACAAATTCATGGAGAGGGCTATCAATGGCTACCGGGCACGATGGCTCTGCTCTGGCTCCACAGCTGGAGTCAGCAACACTTCTGAATTCCAGATGTTGGAAACCATGCGAGGGGACAGAATCCTGCTTGCTGGTTGGCCACTGTGAGAATAGGATGCTGGACCAGTGGGCCACTGGCCTAATCCAGCAGGGACTTTTTATGTTACTGGGTTTCAGCTCGGCTTGCTGGGTCACATGTGATTCACCATTCCAAATGAAACCATTATCCTACCTAGATGTATAAGGGATCTAGACACATGAATGTGCGCGCGCACATATGCACACACACACAGAGAGGAATCCACTCCCCATCCCCCACCCCAAAGATCCTTGCCTCTCTGCTGCCTCTCTGTTATTTGTCACTGCTGGAAGCATGTCCGCGGTCCCCTGGGTCTGGACATAGATCAATCCGAAGAAACGGTGTCAGCGGGTTAAGCTTCCCGCTGGCTGTAAGCCTAGAGGAGGCTGCAAAGTGGCAAAGGCTGCAAAACCTCGGATTATTAAAACGTGAGATTGTAGCTCAGCCAGCCAGCGGCCAGTTGCAACTAGGATCCAGGGCAGTGACAGATGCGTGCTGCTCTGAGCTGGAAGCCCTCGGAAATATTGGCTGCGGAACTGAAGAAGGGGTGAAAAAAGCCCCACTCCTTGTTCACTGTGTTTTTCTTCTGTTTGCTTCATGGAATAATCAGCTGTCCTTGGTCCACGTGGCTCAGAAATGTCTACACTGCCTGGCAGTGGACGTGCCCTGGAGATGCCAGCGATAGAACCTTGCACCTTTGATGCGCAAAACAGATGCTCTACCACTGAGCTATGCCTCTTCCCAATGGCAATGATGCTTTACCCAGGAGTAAGGGCAGGGGGGCTTCCATCTATGGCTGTTGATGGGGGCATATATTCTCCTCTGCAATTCTTTCTTGGAGGACACCAGCCACTAAGAGGAGACCTGTTTGCACCTGCATATTTGTCTCCCAGATTTAATGAAATGCCCTCACAATTTTGGAAGGACGGAAGCAGACATGGGAGACCACTCCAACTCTCAACCATAGAAACATTTTCTATTCCCAATTCTAGCTCCCCAACTGTGTTGTATTGTCTTATTGTGTGTATGTGTGGTGGCAATCCCAGGTTTGACTCTGTGTAAAATGAGCACGGGAATAGCAGAATAGCCCTAATGGGTCAGGCCAAAGGCCCATCTAGTCCAACATCCTGTTCTCACAGTGGCCAACAAAACTGGGAAGTCCGCAAGCAGGACTAGACCGCAACAGCTCTCTCCTAGTTGTGATTCCCAGAAGCTGCTATAAAGAGGAATACGGTGATTGATGGTGGAGGTAGAACACAGTTATCATGCCTAGAAACCAATGATAGCTTTATTCTCCACCTGTGCTGGACTGGGGGTAACCTGAGTAATGAGGTCCAGGTCCGATCCCGAATCCAAGGGTTCCATGAGGAGTCAGTCCGACAGGGCCAAGGCAGGACAAGAGGCAGGAAACCAGGTGAGGTCAGGCACATGATCTCAGACAGGTTCTGGCAAACAGCAATGTTGCTCCCGCAACCTGGGGTGGGGTCCAACAGCCTTTTATCTCTGTCAGGGTAACGTCCGGTCCTGATCCCCCAATGACTCACCTCCCTGTCCCTGTCCCTGTCCCACTCCTCCTGCAAGTACTCAGGTCTCTCCTTCTCTCAGACCTCAGTCTCTGCAGCTCAGGAGACGTTGGCTGGTACTAGATCCAGAGGCCACCTCAGCCTCTCCTGACCCAACTGGTAGTGGAGCAACTGTAAGTGATGTCCCAGCTGAAGGCAACGAGGTAATTTCCGCATCTGGAGCCAGGGCAGGCTCAGGCCCCTAACTCAGCCCAGCTTGTGTTTGCTGCAGGGGAACCTGTGCAGACTGGGACTCTTCAGGATCAGACTTGGTTCAGATGCTGCCTGAGGCAAAGGATCCGGTGTGGATGGAGACTCCTCTGGCTCTGAGTCCGAGCCTGAGTCCCAGGCCATCATACCACCAGATGGATGGTCCCAGATCCACAATGTCCTTCCCCATGGATAGCCTTAGCTTTAGATGATTTCTATCTGAATGTAAGAGCACTACTAGATCAGGACAATGGCCCATCTAATCCAGCAAACTGTTCTCATGGTGGTCAACCAATGGAAGACCACACACAGAATCTGAGTACAACAGCACTCTTCCTATCTGTGGTTCCAACCCTACGGCCTCCAACAGTGGATTGGGGTGGTGGCGCATAGCCTCTATGAATTTGTCCAATCCTCTTGTAAAGCCATCCCAATTTGGAGGCGTTCACTAAATGGATAAAAATAAAGTCATGGGCTAGTGGGCAAGAGAAAAATGATTAAGCAACTCTTTCTGACATTCCTCCACCCAGTGCTGCTTCTTGGTAAACAGATGTGGTGATGTTTGGGAACTCTTAGGAAAGTTGTTATCAGAAGTGATGAGAGTTGGAGGTTAGTAACATCTGGAGGGCCTCAGGTTCCCTCACCCCTACTTTAGTTTTATTCAGAACACGATCACTATTAAAGCTTTATTGCCAACCATGGGCCTGATCCATTCGGTGCTGGGAGTTCATAGGGTATCCTAAGCTACACACACCTGCACTACAACTGAGGCAGAGCCCTAGGCAACACACTGCACAAGTGGTTTTGCAATCTCGGACAATCCAGTCATTCAAACCTGGACAATTAGCTGATCATTAGAGCTGAATAAATAAATAAAAGAATATGTATACCTGTATGAATTGCCGCAGAGCATTAGAGTGTGCTGTAGACATCGCTAGGAATGACGAAAAGTAACTATAGATTTATGGTTTCAGTCAGAGATACAAATATGCAAATGAGACTACGTATTTATGAATGGAGGAGAGTTGAACCTTTACCTCCAGACTGAGATGTATATGATTATCAGAAGCAAGAGAGTCAAGGAAGACACTCCACAGCCTACGATTAACGTGACCGAAGGGACGAGCACTTTTTCTGTGTTCTGAAAGAGAGGAAATAAAAACCATGAGTATACTTGAAAGAGCAGGTGACCTACATTCTGCAAGATATTTCCTGGTGATGATATGGTAATAATAATTCAACACACGAGATTTCTGACCTGGATATTGTAATTCTGATTCTGCAGACATTAATCCCAAACTCTCCTTCTGTTTGATTCTGTCTGATTTACCTTCTTTCAGGGAGGGGGAAAAGCTATTTTGTGGTCAGCATGCACAAAGTTAGTCAGAAGGGGTAGTAGCTGGATGCAGAAACTCACAGGCAGTGGTAGGTCTACTTTGAGGAGTTCATTGCCTACCAAGGGTTTCTGGAAGAAAGGATATTCTACATACTCCTTGGAGATTCTACAGACATATGGGTGATAGGAAAGCTGGAAATCCCATAGACATAAAATGATAGGCTCCACACACTCCTAGAATTCTTTATTCAGAAATTCACCGATCATTCTTTTGAGAAGAGTTGAAGTGGCCAGAGAGAGACCTTTTAGATAACTGCATCATTCTAGTTCACAGAAGAACTCCAACTCAACCATGGGGAAAAATCAACACGTTTGTAATGGGCTACACAATGTCAGGATGATTTCTATGCATGCAGCAGCCATCATGGATGTGACAGAGCTTTAACATCCGATGTGACTCAGTTAGTGGAGTCTATTCACCTATTCAGCTGCAAGTCACCGAGCAATAACTGCGCAAACGATGCGTGTGGAAATCATGGAATCACAGAGGTGGAAGGACCTCAAAAGTCTATGAGTCAAATTCACCTGCCAATGCAGGAAGTCAACTGAAAGGTGGACAACCAGCCTTGCTTAAAAACGTCAAACAGGGAGCAGAAGCAAAGCTAGGCATTACTGAGCACCTGCCAAGGCCCATTTATTTATTTAGTTGCATTTATACCCCTCCTTTTTCTCCAAGGAGCTCGAGGTGAGGAACAGAGTTCTTGTTCCTCCTCATTTAATCCCCACAACAATAACCCTGTGAGAGAGGTTAGGGAGAATGGCAGATGAAGGTGATGGACTATATGGAACTGGCGGAAATGACTGGCAGAATCCGAGACCAGGGAGAAGAGTCGGTGGAAGAAGATTGGAAAAAATTTAAAGTCTACTTACAGAAATACTGTAAAATTAATGAATGTTAGAATGATGTTGGATAAGAAGTTAAGTGGTTTTTAGCTGTAATGCTATAAAGGAATATGAAAAAATGGATTATTAACAGGTAAAAATTTAATGTTATAATACTTTAAGATTAAAGACTAGGACAAACAAAGAGGGAAAGGATTTGCTGAACTAACAAATTGAACTGGAATACAAAAAAGGGAGGTGTGAGGAGGTCCGGGAAACAAGCAAATGAAAGATAAGTAATGGGAAGATGGAATTGTTTTTAACTATTTTTATTTTTATTTTTTGTATTTTTCTTTTTTATTTTTTCATTTTGTAATCTTTTGAAAATCTTAATAAATATCTTCTTTAAAAAAAGAGAGAGGGGGGTTAGGCAGAGAGGCAGACCTGGCCCAAGGTCACCCAGTGGCCAAGTGGGGGGTTGAACCCTGGTCTCTCAGGTCCTAGTTCAACACTAACCACTATTATTATTATTATTTTTAAAGTGGGTAGTTCTTTTTTAAATAATTTTTTCTTAGAGATTTAAACAAAACATATTATCAAAAAAAATCACATCCCTAATTTCCCCCATTTTTCTCCTTCCCTCCACCCTCCCATAAAGGACCTCCCTCCCCCGACTCCCCTCAGTTCCAATCTTTGGTTTCTCTGTGAATACTGTTCTCTGCATGCTACAAAATTGTACAAATCCTTAAATTGTCTAAGTGATTATTGTCAATAAAGAGTTTGTGAGTGTTTATTCAAAACCTGCCAAGGAGTCAAATTCACTTTGTTGTGTCATCAAGTACTTTGTAAAGGGTTCCCATTCATCTTTAAAGTCACAGTTGTCCTTGTCCCCTTGTCCCAGCTTATGTGTCAATTTTGCCAGTTCTGCATAATCCATCAGTTTCTCTTGCCATGATTCTTTAGTTGGAATTTCTTCATTCTTCCAACCTTGTGCTATTAAAACTCTTGTGGCTGTTGAATATATTTTTCAGCTTTTTTGGCAGGTCTTTTTCCTACAATCCCTAACAAAAATGCTTCAGGTTTTTTAAAATAAATGTTAGATGGAACATTTTCTTCAATTCGTTGTATATCCTTTCCCAACATTTTTTGATTACATTGCAATCAATTACAATATCAATTACATATGATAAAATGTCCCCTCCTTCCAACATATATTTGAACTAGTTTTGTACATTTTCCCTAACTGCACTGGTGTCAAATGCCATCTATACGTCAACTTCCCTGCAGGGACGGCGCTTCTCCTTCTCTTGGCTGCATCTGCCTGCTGCCTCCAAGCACCCAAGCCATGGCTAGAGTGAGGAAAGGCAGCAACATTTGCCTCATGTTCTCCATCAGAGGCTGGATTGGACCCAGAGGAAGGAAGAGGGGAAGTGACTGGCATGTTCAAGTCTTTTTCAAACTTTTTATCAGAACCTCAAATTGAAGATGCGTTCAGAAAACGTGTACAGAGTGAAAGATTTCCCACCCGGCAATGTGAAAACTGAGCAGTGCAACCTTTCGCTCTTCTCGCGGCCAGGAAAAAAGAAGAGAAGAGAAAAATACATTCCGCGGGTATAACAAAGCAAACTCGCTCACAGCTGTGCCTCCCTGACCAGCTTAAACAACCAGCTTAAACAAGGCTTATGATATGAGACTTAAGGAGCTAAACTCTTAAGACTTAAGCTTAGGAGGCTGAGGGGTGACGTGATTGTGGTGCAGATTCATGGCATGTGGAAAAGCTGTGAGACGGAGAGAACGCTCTGGCCTTCACAAAACTCAAAGGGGGCTGGAGCAATCTGTGGTTTTCTCCCTCTCCCACCCCCACCCCCCAGTTTAAATGCTTTATTGAAATACATAGATGACATACACAATGTGCCAAGATGAAAACAATCATAAATCTTAATATGTTTACAAAAAATAGATTTAAATTAAATTTATAGAATCTCTTTTTTTTCCTATCTTTTTTGCTAACATAGAATAGACTTCCTATCATTTCCCAATGCATATAACCTTTCTGGTGATGAATGTACTTATCACTATTCCCTTATTCTTTCTGTATTTTCTAATACCTTCTTACAACAATTTGTACCTTTTTACTTGTTTCTTAACAGTTCGTTTAGACAAAGGTCATTCAGACGCTGCCGTTGACATTGTACCACTGTTATTATTCTGTAGATATCCCTTGTTCACATCCCATTTTTGAATAAATGATTGTCTTGCATTACCTCTTAGTCCGTTGGTCAATTGCGCCATTTCTGCATGTTCCAGTAATTTGCACTGCCGCTCTGATATGGAACTGGAAAGGGGGGAAAGTTCCAACCATATCAGAGCAGGGCTGGAACAATCTGGGTTAACTAACCTGTGACCCTCCAACTCAGCATAACTGACTATTGGTCATGCTGGTTGTGGCTGATGAGAGTGTATGGGTGTGCATTTTTTTTTTGGGGGGGGGGGATGAAATGAAATTGACAGAGAATGGGTCCCAGCATGGTGTGGCTTCCTCTCTCACGCTCAGGAGGACCAGCCACTGTACTGCACCATGGCGAGCTCTTTGCCTAGCCTCCCTTGTGTGGCGATCACACAGGATTCCCAGACGTTTCACCGTCTATTGATCCCTGTGCCACTACTTTATTTCTCGCTGCCACCACCCAGGCCCTACCTGGTACAATACTGAGTCCAGTCAGGGTTAAATTGAAACAGAAACTTTTGTTAATTTATTGCAGTTTAACAAGCGTGTGGTTTAATAAACAGTATCAGTCAATTACATTCATGGGCTGCCAATCCAGACCTATAATTTTCACTACCTGCTCTCACTCACTAAACCACCTCTCAGATATTTACTTGTCTGACTAGCCCCTAACTGTTCCTGACTCAGCCTATTTCGTTACACTAACTCAACCTACCCACAACTCTAGCCCAATTCACTCCCAACCAACCACCCAACTCCCAACAAATTCCTCAATGAACTCCCACTGAAAACCTCCCAGAGCTTCTCCCAGAGCTGGTTTTATAGTCCCTCTGACTCTACCCCCTGGGTTTTAATTGGTTAACCTTTTTAACTATTTCACCTCCAGCACTCTCATGTTAATGTCACACCTTGGCCCCTAAACACTGAGGGGGTCTGGCCCCCTGCCAGCTGATATTGGGGGCCAAATACACCTCCACCCCTAGGAATTGGCACACCTGTTCTCCAGTTTCCTGATTTACTTCTTGGTCCCATCACCGCCAACTTACAACTCTTCGTCTGTCAAAGTTCCAGCTAGTTAACTCACACAGATCCACTTTCCTTTGTTCCCATTAATGGCTCATCACCCAGCCTATCGCCTCAACAGAGAAAGCTGGCCTGTATCTTAACACTCGCTGGATCCAAGGGTTCAAAAGGTCTATGCATACAGACTACTTCTCCCTCCTCATCTCAGACTCAGTTGTTTTGATCAAGAACATAAGAAGAGCCCCCTGGATCAGGCCAATGACCCACCTAGCTCAGCATCCTGTTCTCACAGTAGCAACCCGGATGCCCCTGTGATAAGAATTTTAAGGTCTTAGATGTATAATAAATGTTCATAATGCTACGATTTAGAAGCAATGCAGCTGCAAACTGCTAGCTTGAAAGCAAAACATAATGGGAATGTTGGGACTGTCCGTGGGAAACAGAGGGACAGTCTATTCACAGTGTGAAGCACCGGAATTAGCTCAGAGTGTAATATGAGCTGTACAGGAAGTACAGGAGGAGTTTGCCTCTCGACTGCTGGAGTTTGAAGAGAGCAGTCATGTTTTTTGTGATGCTGCAAAGACAGAAATAAAGGCATGTAAATACGTTTCTGTCTATCTCTTTCCCCTGCCGGGGGGGGCAGGAAAGAGGGGGGGTGTTCTTCTCACGCTGAAAAGGATCGCCTATCGCGACCTCTGCCTGGATCTTGCTGGGGAATGCAGGCAGGGAGGTAAACAGGAGATCAAGCCGGGAGCCTGGGAGTGCTGTCAGTGACTGCTGATATAGGCTTGAATTCCGACACATAAATGTACCAACCAAGCATGTACATATGTACATAGATCAGCACAGGAAGACTGACCTGAAACCATTTTTGATTCCCAAACTGACCAAATGTTTTCTCTGCAAGGTCAAAGGAAAACGGAAAAGCTTCCCCATTGTCTTTTCCTTCACAGATCCTGTCTTAAGGGCACATTTAAGATATGAATAGGGTGTGAGCCTGTGACCAGGCTTAGTATTTATCATTATAAAAGACTGGCAAGGCTCCCCAGGGTATCCAATCAAGTAAGCATTTAACAGGTGACCTGCCAGACAGGAGATAAACAACAACAGGAGATAAACAATGCACTCAGATTTCTGCTGTAGACCGCCCTTTCTGTGATGTATGTATGATGTTTCTGGGGATGGTCTTGAACTCCAGGGCAGGCAATTTAAAATGTCTATATTAGGGCGGACACACCTTGGTTCTGGTTCCTCCTCCTTTCCTGCGTGTGAGGGGAGCACCCTGTTGCAACAGATCAATAAAGATCAGGCTTACTAGGTGCTTTGCCTCTCAATATTCTCTGGTTGTCCTCTGTTATTTTCTCCTACCAATAGGGAACCTACGTAAGAAGAGTTTGGATTTGATATCCCACCTTTCACTCCCCTTCAGGAGTCTCAAAGCGGCTAACATTCTCCTTTTCCCTTCCTCCCCCACAACAAACACTCTGTGAGGTGAGTGGAGCTGAGAGACTTCAGAGAAGTGTGACTGGCCCAAGGTCACCCAGCAGCTGCATGTGGAGGAGTGGAGACGCGAACCCGGTTCCCCAGATTACGAGACTACCGCTCTTAACCACTACACCACACTGGCTCTCTCCATATAGAGTAAGGACTCTATATGGGCTCTTGGATACCCCATAAGGGAAAAAAGGGCAGATTTTTGTTTACAACACCCCCAAAGCAGGTTCTGAGCACAACACCATTCTCCCCGCTTCACAGCAACTGGTATTCAGAGACATTACTGCCTCTGAGCATGGTGGCAGAGGATTGCAGAGGATTGCCACCATGGCTGTTAGCCGGCAACAGCCAATAGATCAAGCGGTTCGTACACTTTCTACTTAAAATCAATAAATGCATCGGTTCGGAGATTCTACTGTTTGACCTCTCCGAAGCCCAGGAGGAGCAGCAGCAAGAAAACATGACCTCTGTTTACAACGGAGTAGCTCATCTTCCTTGGCACATGAGATCCTGGGCTCATGCGCCACCTCATTCCCTTACCGCTGTGCATTAGCGCTGCCAGGTTACTTCAAAGTGCACTAACAGGGAGGGTAGCAAGAGAGCGGGGGGCACCTCTTTGTGTCTCCCTCCCCCAGTTCATATGATGCTGTAAGAATGGGGGAGAGAAGGCGGGGGGCTTTCAATCAATGCTTCCAACTAGGGTGGAAGTAATGGCTGCCGCTGCTGCTGCTCCTGCCTGGGGGCTGAGAGCTGTCTCTGCTCTTAAATAACCTGCCTGGGAGCAGAGAAAGATGTTCGGCTTTCGCCTCCCCATCTTTCGCCTCGCATTCCTTTTCTTCTTGCACTGCCCTGCTTGCTTTCCTCACCCTCTATTCTAAGCCATTTTTTATTTATTTCCTCCCGGATCTCAGTTCTTTTCTTCCTTCGCAACGCTCTTCCCATCCCCCTCCCTCCACCAGTGCATGGAAGATGGGAACTCACATGGAAGATGGAGCAAGCTTGTTTTTGTGGGAATGTTCAGGGATGCAGGAGAGGATATATTGTTTGATTATATCCTTTTCCAACTTGTGTAAACAAGTTCACAATTTAGCAGAGTAACATTCCCCTTTCTAAACTCACAGCGGATGTGTTAGCTCAGGCTCGCTAAAGCCTCTATAATAACTGTTCTGGTATTTCCCCCTTGTTGTTGTTGTTTAGTCGTTTAGTCGTGTCCGACTCTTCGTGACCCCATGGACCAGAGCACGCCAGGCACCTCTGTCCTCCACTACCTCCCGCAGTTTGATCAAACTCATGTTCGTAGCTTCGAGAACACTGTCCAACCATCTCGTCCTCTGTCGTCCCCTTCTCCTTGTGCCCTCCATCTTTCCCAGCATCAGTGTCTTTTCCAGGGAGTCTTCTCTTCTCATGAGGTGGCCAAAGTATGGGAGCCTCAGCTTTACGATCTGTCCTTCCAGTGAGCACTCAGGGCTGATTTCCTTAAGAATGGATGTGTTTGATCTTCTTTCCCCCTTACTCCCTCATAAAAGATAAGACACTACGCAGTCTTCTATAAAAGTATAAAAAGAGTTTACTCACATTCTGTTCACAGTCGGATCCCAGAAGGCAGACTTAGCTTAGAAAAGTAACATACACCTGGAAACTATCTCATAAGGAGACAGTCCCTCTGTCCTCTCTTGGCTGCAGGCCAAGAGAGCATCTTTGGCTAAGCAGATATTGCTTCTTTGATGCATGTAGTCAAAGAGAGAGTGGTGGCTGCCCTGCCCTGTGCTTTTGTCGTTACCTGCACAGGTGAGGCTATGCTCACCTCTAGTCACATGCAGAGGAAGTCTGTCCCAGCCCAGAAGGAAACAGGAAGTTTACCTGCTGGCTGGACAAATATCCCTCCCCATGTTCACTCTAGGAATGTTGTACTTGACAGCTCTTGTGTTTCACATCCCACAGTTTTCTCCCGCTCTGGAGGGTAGGACCCAACCAATGGTTTCAAGTTACAAGAAAGGATGTTCCAACTAAACACCAGGAAGAACTTTCTGATAGTAAGAGCTGTTTCACAGTGTAATGGTCTCCTGCAGGAGGTGGTGGACTCTCCTTCCTTGCAAGTTTTAAGATTCCTGCACAGCAGGGGGTTGGACTAGATGACCCTTGGGGTCCCTTCCAACTCAACAGTTCTGTGATTCTATGATATCCTTCTGCTCCATGAATGCATCTACTGTATTTAGATAGTGAGAAATGCTGGTTTCTCCCCCATTGTTACTACTATTATTATTTATACATTATTTTCTCCATTTTCTGTGTGTTAAATTTGCAAATTAAAAAAAATAAGAAAAGAAAAAGGTAGGGGAGAAAGAAAGAAGGAAGGAAGGAAGGAAGGAAGGAAGGAAGGAAGGAAGGAAGGAAGGAAGGAAGGAAGCTCATGCTACTGCCGGTTTTGATGACGGTGAATCTCATTCCCCAAGAAACATAGCTGTCAACTTTTCCCTTTTCTTGTGAGGAATCCTATTCGGAATAAGGGAATTTCCCTTTTAAAAAGGGAAAAGTTGACAGCTATGCTAAGAAACTTTTGGAGAATGCCTACCATTGACAGAGAAATAGGGGAAAACATTTGTGGTTTTTCTTGGTCCACAAGTAGAGCGGAAGATTTTGAGAGATCATTTGTGCACAGATTTAGCCTAAGTGTCAGGTCTTGTCACTTTCCTGAGCGGCTCTATGAGTGAAGACAGATGCAAAAATGTCTAGAGAATCGGTACTTGCTTGAAAGTGCCTTGATCATAGCAGCATGTTGCAGTAATGGAATCTTGTGGTCATCAGTGGACAGTAGCATCATAACAGTGACCCTGTGGTCAAGAAATTTCCTGTCCAGCTGTGATTCCTGCATCACAGGGGGGCTGGACTACATGACCCCAGGGGTCCCTTCCAACTCTACAATCCCGTGATTCTATTATTCTATGTATGGCCTTATCAGCCAATGCTCATAAAAGGCACTACTAGGGAGCAATCCTACACATAGTCAGCTGGAGTAAAGCAAGCCAGTGTAACTGAAGTCAGCGTAAAGTTAACACCAGATCCAAACTCCAATCAGCCGTGGGGCTACTGGAAGCTGAGCAGGTCTAAGCCCAGCAGAGGATAAACAAGCCTTTAAAGGGGCATTGGAATTACACCACCCTTTTCTCCATCTCCACCTTGTCCCCAGAACGTCTCCTTTCCAGGGCTTGCACTGGTTTAAGATTCACCAAGCTCAGCCCAACCCATAGATAGGGGGTAGACGGCTGGTTCCCACGGCCGACTTGAGTCATAGCTCCACCCTCACCCCCATCTGGTGTCAGAAGAGATTTGAGCATGGAGGATGAGAGTTCAGGTCGGGGGGGGCAGAGGGGGACATGTGATGGTGGATCTACACCATACTAGACTGGCAGCAGCAGCGAGGGGGAAGGAAGGAGCAGTGGGCTGGGCTCCTCATTAGGTGCACCAACAGCAACTCAACCACCATTTTGGGATGACCAAGCTCAAATTACGGGAAAAATACGTCCTGTTTAAAATCCGAATCGGACAGCGGAACCATCTGTCGAAAAACAGGGCAATCCCATTTTTCTAGGGACAGTTGGCAACCCTAACTGAAATGTAAAGGTAAAGGGACCCCTGAACGTTAGGTCCAGTCGCGGACGACTCTGGGGTTGCGGCGATCATCTCGCTCTATAGACCGAGGGAGCCGGCGTACAGCTTCCGGGTCATGTGGCCAGCAGGACTAAGCCGCTTCTGGAGAACCAGAGCAGCGCACAGAAAAGCCGTTTACCTTCCCGCCAGAGTGGTACCTATTTATCTACTTGCACTTTGACTTGCTTTCAAACTGGTAGGTTGGCAGCAACTGAAATGTATCTGTAGCTGAACTGAACAAATACAGTGGTACCTCGGGTTACATACGCTTCAGGTTACAGACTCCGCTGACCCAGAAATAGTGCTTCAGGTTAAGAACTTTGCTTCAGGATGAGAACAGAAATTGTGCTCCGGCGGCGCAGCAGCAGCAGGAGGTCCCATTAGCTAAAGTGGTGCTTCAGGTTAGGAACAGTTTCAGGTTAAGTACTTAACCCGAGGTACCACTGTATTCCCACTCTCTTTCCTTGTCTTTAAATGACGCTGATTAAATAAGCATAAAAATGATTAGTCACAACTAAGGTGTCTCAAACTGCTCTGCAGCAAGAAATGCAGAAAGAAGGAAGTCATCAAAATCAGATACAAAAACGGCAATAAACAGAAACTTAAATACTCATCTGGAAATACCTTTAAAAGCAACCAGACCTTCCTTTGTTCCCTGTAAAGCTTTCGGTACATTAATGGGATTGTACTGATTAATTAAAATAGTCACCATCGTCCTTGACAACACGCAGAAAGATAAAAATCCTCCTGGGCTCCCCAGGCGACGTATTTCAGAGCCCATCTCATTAAGCAAAGCTCTTAGTTTGCTCCACTAGAATGATAAGCAAAAGTCTCTTCCCTTTTGCTGCAAGAAGAGGGGCTTATCTGAAGTACCTCTAGGCATTTAGTGACTCCAGCCATGTTTGCCAGCCATACCACTGCTACCCTTTCAGAATTAATTGGCGCTTCCTCAAACAGAATGTGGACTGAATCATGGCTACCCTTCGAAGTTCTCGCTCTCCAAATGTTGTAATACATCTTGCAAAAAAAGGAGGGGAGTTGCGTAAAGATGTATTTATTTATTTATTTGCATTTATCTCCCACCTTAGGGACACGGGTGGCACTGTGGGTTAAACCACAGAGCCTAGGACTTGCCGATCAGAAGGTCGGCGGTTCGAATCCCTGCGACGGGGTGAGCTCCTGTTGCTCAGTCCCTGCTCCTGCCAACCTAGCAGTTCGAAAGCACGTCAAAGTGCAAGTAGATAAATAGGTACCACTCTGGCGGGAAGGTAAATGGTGTTTCCGTGCGCTGCTCTGGTTCGCCAGAAGCAGCTTAGTCATGCTGGCCACGTGACCCTGAAGCTGTAAGCCGGCTCCCTCGGCCAATAAAGCTAGATGAGCGCCGCAACCCCAGAGTCAGTCACGACTGGACCTAATGGTCAGGGGTCCCTTTACCTTTACATCTCCCACCTTTTTATCCAGGGCTTCGCGGTTCACCCCCTCCCCATTTATTTCCCACAACACCCCTCCGAGTTAGGCTAGGCTGGCAAGCAGGCAGGGGATAATTTTATTATTTATATGCCACACATCTAACTGGGTTGCCCCAGCCACTCTGAGTGGCTTCCAGCAAAATGTAAAACAACAACAACACACAAACACAATAAAACATCAAATAATAAAAACTTTCATATACAGCTTCAAGGCTAAGTGAGGTTGTTATTTTGTTTGTTATTATGGTATGTACTTTTGTGTTTTTATGTTGTAAACCGCCCTGTGTTCTTCAGATGAAGGGCAGTACAGTGGTACCTCGGCAGCGCAGTGGCAGCAGGAGGACCCATTAGCTAAAATGGTGCTTCAGGTTAAGAACGGACCTCCGGAACGAATTAAGTACTTAACCCGAGGTACCACTGTATAGGGGACATGGGTGGCGCTGTGGGTTAAAGCCTCAGCGCCTAGGACTTGCCGATCGAAAGGTCGGCGGTTCGAATCCCCGCGGCGGGGTGCGCTCTTGTCGTTCGGTCCCAGCGCCTGCCAACCTAGCAGTTCGAAAGCACCTCCGGGTGCAAGTAGATAAATAGGGACCGCTTACCAGCGGGAAGGTAAACGGCGTTCCGTGTGCTGCGCTGGCTCACCAGATGCTGCTTGTCACGCTGGCCACGTGACCCGGAAGTGTCTGCGGACAGTGCTGGCTCCCGGCCTATAGAGTGAGATGAGCGCACAACCCTAGAGTCTAGCAGGGGTACCTTTACCTTTACCTTTTTACCACTGTATAGAAATTAAATGAATGAATGAATGAAAACTCTGGCCTCCCAGGTCCTAATCCAACACTCTAGTCACTATGTTACACTGGCTGTATTATTAGTGAAAATTACATTACCAAAAAAACCCTGCATCTTTTTAGGGGGAAATGCTTTTTAAAAGGTGTGTGTTGGGCAAAATTGCATATGAAAGTGTATAAAGAGAAATTCACACCACAGTGCTGTCTCTCCCCTCCCTTCCTCAAGGAAGCATATGCAGAAATATCGTGAGATATATTTAAGATTTAAAATTAGGGAAGACAGAGAGAGGGACTGACATGAACCGATTAGTCCATTCCTCTAATTAGAAATGTGTGTTGAGAGGAAATGCTTTTTTAATAGAAAAAATGGGTGTTTAAATTCACATCACAATGCCAATGTTTGCTCTGCATTAAAATAAATAAATCACAGATTTAATTAATCCAGTGAAGAGACAGAACTGACTTATGGGTGAAAACAAGTGAAAGAGGCATGGACCAGAAATAGACTAATTTGCCTGTCCCAATTAGTGACTCCATCTGGAGATGGTAAACAAGCGAAAGTGGGGTGCTGAAATATAGGTCTAAGTTTTAATCTTACTCCTTCTATCTATTGGCCTTGAAAAAGGAAAAGACTCATATTTCCTTACCAGTGACGGGAAAAGTTACAACTTAATATAGGCTGCATCTATGCCCTACATCTGAAACACATTTGTATAATTTAAATAGTTGCATCTCTCCTCAAGAAATATCATGGGAGCTGTAGATTGCTCAGGGTCTCCTAAAAATACTCAACACCCTTAATGAATCACAGTTCCCATGTTTCTTTGGGGGAAGTTGTGACTTTTAAAAGATGCAGACTTCAGCCACAAGAGCAAAAGTAGCCGATAAAGGTCTCAAAGCAGTTACAGACCCTCCAGGTGTCTCTATTTTCCAGGGACAGTCCCAAATTAACAGTTTCTGATTTGATCCTAGAATGTCCCATTTTTCCTCAGGATGCCCCTATTTTCACTGGAGAAATATTGGAGGCTATGGAGTTATGCGACCCTTGAGCCAAAGAGAAAAGTATCTATACAACCTTTAGAAGACATCTGAAGATACAGTCATACCTCGGGTTGAAATTGCTTCAGGTTGAGTGTTTTCGGGTTGCGCTCCGTGCATGTGCAGATGGTCAAAATGCCGTCACGCACATGCGCAGAAGTGGCAAATCGTGACCCGCGCACGCGCAGACGCGCAGACGCAGGTTGCAATCGCTTCTGAATGCAAACGGGGCTCTGGAACGGATCCTGTTCGTATCCAGAGGTACCACTGTATAGGGAAGTTTTGTAAACCTTTAATGTTTCATTATGTTTTTATATACAGTGGTACCTCAGGTTACAGATGCTTCAGGTTACAGACACTTTAGGTTACAGACTTTGCTAGCCCAGAAATAGTACCTCGGGTTAAGAACTTTGCTTCAGGATGAGAACAGAAATCGTGCGGCAGCGGGAGGCCCCATTAGCTAAAGTGGTGCTTCAGGTTAAGAACAGTTTCAGGTTAAGAATAGACCTCCAGAACGAATTACGTTCTTAACCCAAGGTTCCACTGTATGTTGGAAGCCACCTAGAGTGGCAGGGGCAACCCAGTCAGATGGATGGGGTATAATAATAATAATAATAATAATAATAATAATAATAATAATGGAACAGGACATTCTGCTTTTCATCAGAGAAATCTTGGAGGGTATGCTGTTACCCAGGCTGCTTTACTTGGAAACTTTAGGCTTCCCCCAAAGGATCTTGGGAAGTGCTGTTTGTTAAGGATGCTGAGAGTCATTTTGTTGTTGTTTAGTCGTTTAGTCGTGTCCGACTCTTCGTGACCCCCTGGACCAGAGCACGCCAGGCACTCCTGTCTTCCGCTGCTTCCCACAGTTTGGTCAAACTCATGTTAGTAGCTTCGAGAACACTGCCCAACCATCTCGTCCTCCGTCGTCCCCTTCTCCTTGTGCCCTCCATCTTTCCCAACCTCAGGGTCTTTTCCAGGGAGTCTTCTCTTCTCAGGAGGTGGCCAAAGTCTTAGAGCCTCAGCTTCAGGATCTGCCCTTCCAGTGAGCACTCAGGGCTGATTTCCTTCAGAATGGATAGGTTTGATCTTCTTGCAGTCCATGGGACTCTCAAGAGTCTCCTCCAGCACCATAATTCAAAAGCATCAATTCTTCGGCGATCAGCCTTCATTATGGCCTGGTAGCTATTCATAGAATCTGTTGTTGTTGTTGTTGTTGTTGTTGTTGTTGTTGCTGCTGCTGTTTAGTTGTTTAGTCGTGTCCAACTCTTCGTGACCCTATGGACCAGAGCATGCCAGGCACTCCTGTCTTCCACTGCCTCCCGCAGTTTGGTCAAACTCATGCTGGTAGCTTCAAGAACACTGTCCAACCACATTGAAACAACAGCACAAACAGCATAATCTGTCTCTATTTGCAGGGGGCCATATTTTTGGAAGCTTTAGCTCACCAATCCCTGCCCTTCTGTCAGAAGGACCCACACTCCTAAGATCTCCCACCTAAACAGGATTTCTATGTCTCGGGGGGGGGGGGGGTGCATTTATTCCCAGGCAGGACATCAGCTGGGTCTCCTGCATCATCGCTGGGAATCCTAAATGGTTTGGGGGTTCTTTGGCAGCAGAGTTGAGGGGAAGCATCTGTGATTCTGGCTCCGACAGGGGAGGATCTCTGGGAAAAGGAACACCAGACAGGTGTCATTCTTTGCTCAACAATTCCCCTATCATCACTCAGTGTTTAATGTAACGAGAACTGACACTTGGCTCTCACTGTCATGTTTCTCTGAGCCAGGCACCCGAGCCAACGGCATACCGGGACCTGGATGCAGATGGTGCTTTCTGCTGCAAAAGGGCTCAGCTTGCTCCCTTCTCCTGAGCGAGCAGAAGTTGGCGAGGCTCTTGTTTTGGGGACGTGAGCGAAACATCAAGGGCTGGCCCTTAGGACACGTGCTGGGCTATAATGGGAGAATAGAGAAGCTTGCAGGCTCCATGCTGCTGTAACTTCAGTGCCCACTGGCTTAGACAGAGGCTGTGATGGATTTTCAGAGGTTCTCTCTGTCTTTCAGCAAAAGCCAAACACCACTTCTGAGTTAGGACCGTGGAATCATGGCAGTTTGGGTTTCCCCCCATCTCTGATCTTCCCATTCCATTCTCCACAATCCCACATCTTCTGATTTTCCTTAGACGTCCTCCTGAAAATACACTTGTTTAATGCAACGTGTGAACATCCCTTGTGCTTGTAGAGAGATACGCCATTCCTGTGTTTAGCTGAAATTCCTGCACTGCAGGGGGGGTTGGATTAGATGACCCTCAGGGTCCCTTCCAATGCCCCCATTCTGTGTGAAGAACAACCTTATGCCATTCCCCTCCATGCTGAAATTTTGTTTCTAAGTTCCTCTGTACAGTGGTACCTCGGGTTAAGTACTTAATTTGTTCCGGAGGTCTGTTCTTAACCTGAAACTGTTCTTAACCTGAAGCACCACTTTAGCTAATGGGGCCTCCTGCTGCCGCTGTTCTGCCGCAGCACGATTTCTGTTCTCATCCTGAAGCAAAGTTCTTAACCCGAGGTACTATTTCTGGGTTAGCGGAGTCTGTAACCTGAAGCATATGTAACCAGAGGTACCACTGTACACTGATACCACCAGATCTATAAATATCAATAAAGCAATAATAAGCTGGTTTTCTTCTTTCTTTTTTTAAAAAAATACACTTGGAAAGCTCTTACAGCCTTTTGCTCTAACCAACATCTTGTTTCATCTTTTCTTTTTTCCTATCCTGTGCTCAATCTGATAACTCCAGATTGCAGAGCATGTAAAAGCACCCGCTCATTGGAAGCCTGCTTGGAGAAGTTTAAAAGCCCCTTTCCTGCACATTTTTGTCGGTCTTAACAGGCCATTCCGCATAATTATAGTAAATAAAACGGACCCAGAGAGCTATCTTAATGCCGCGCTATTCATTAACAATTACTATGTCCTTACTCTCCACGAAGCAAACTCCGTGGGGATAGCAAAGCAATTTGTGCTTGGTAAACGGCTTGGGCGTTGTGCTCTCAGACATAACGCCGCACATCGCTAATAAGTAGGGAGATTCAAAGATTTTCCAATCTTTTGCAGCGATGTGAAGAAACCATGTTAAGAATAAGGCCTCTAGTGTATTCATCAGCAATGGTGTGTGTTTGGGGTGTTTGGGGTGGCAGTGCAGGCAAAGCCTAGCCATCATCACTAGTAGCCCATGATTCCTTTATCCTCCATTTATTTTTATTTTTATCCTCCATGAATTTGCCTAACCACCTTCTAAAAACATCTAGGTTGGGAGCCATTTTTGCCTCCTGAGGAAGTGAGTTCCACAGTGTAACCACACACTGTGTAGAGAGTATTCGTTTAATTTTATTTGCCCTTCAGCTTTGTGTTTTTAAGGTTTTGCAAGCCGATTAGAGCTATCTTTATGTTAGGCTGTCTATAATTTGATTCAATAATAACGGACCGTAGGGAATGCTCCCCTGCCTTTTAATATCATTTCCTGACTCTCCTTGCTCTTGCCAAAATTGAGGGATCTGTTCTTGGCACTTTATTTGGCTGATGTGCAGATTGGGGTTTAGATCTCCACCACCTTTCACACTTCCCAAATCCCAAATCTTTCAACAGAGTTCTCAGAAAACCTAAACGGCCTCGGCCCAGTATACCTGAAGGAGCGTCTCCACCCCCATTGTTCTGCCCGGACACTGAGGTCCGGCGCTGAGCGTCTTCTGGCATTTCCCTCACTGCAAGAAGTGAGGTTACAGGGAATCAGGCAGAGGGCCTTCTCAATAGTGGCACCCGCCCTGTGGAACGCCCTCCCACCAGGTGTCAAAGAGATAAACAACTACCTGACATTTAGAAGACATCTGAAGGCAGCCTTGTTCAGGGAAGCTTTAATGTGTGAGATTTTAATGAATTTTTAATCTTTGTTGGAAGCCGCCCAGAGTGGCTGGGGAAACCCAGTCAGATGGGTGGGGTACAAATAAATTATTATTATTATTATTATTATTATTATTATTACTATATTGCAAGAAAATAACTTCAAAGTGCAAGTAGATAAATAGATAAATAGTAGATAAATAGATAAAGTAGATAAATAGATACTGCTCCGGTGGGAAGGCATGTTAACTTCACATAAACCCATATTCAGAGAATAGGAAAGTATTTTGAAATATTTCAAAATATTTTTTTCTAAATAGCCAGGGTGGTGTAGTGACTAGAGGGTTGGAACCGGACATGGGAGACCAGGATTCGGATCCCCACTAGGCCATGAAGCTCACTGGGTGGCCTTGGGCCAGTCACTCCCTCCCAACCTAACCTACCTCACAAGGTTGTTGTGAGGATTAAATGAGGGCGGAGAACCATGCGCACCACCTCCAGCTCCTTGGAAGAAAACGTGGGATATAATTGCAACAAACCAACCAATGTGAATTTTGAGAGAAAATACACTTAAAAATACACACTGAGATGCGTGGTTTGTTTTTAATCTCAGGTTAAGGCAGAAACTGGAAGGACAGATCGTGAAGCTGAGGCTCCAGTACTTTGGCCACCTCATGAGAAGAGAAGACTCCCTGGAGAAGACACTGATGCTGGGAAAGATGGAGGGCACAAGGAGAAGGGGGCGACAGATTACGAGATGGTTGGATAGTGTTTTCGAGGTTACCAGCATGAGTTTGACCAAACTGCGGGAGGTAGTGGAGGACAGAGGTGCCTGGCGTGCTCTGGTCCATGGGGTCATGAAGAGTCGGACACGACTAAACGACTAAACAACAACAAGGCAGAAACAAATGAAAATGGACTTATGGAAGAACACACAGGTGATAAACTGGAAATAGAGTGATTCACCCATCCCCATTCATGATTGCTCTGTTTTTTGTTGCTTAGCCTGATAATTTATCCAGGGCACTGCATAGCCATTCCTGGAGAACCTGACCAAATAGGACTGACTGAGTGTTGGCTGAGTTGGCTGAGGCATCATCTGGTGTGTGTGAGAGAGGGGAGGGGAGAGAAGGAGTGAGGGAGAAAGATCATGCCAGGAAGAGAAAGAGATCCCAGCTTGTGTTGATCCTGAGAGAAATGTCATCCTTGTTGGGCGCCAGCTGTCAATAAAGCGCGGAATGTTATTCAAACAACAGACCGTACGCTTGCCCTTTATGATTATGATTTTGTGCCACAACCAAGCCAGGTTGGAAAATGCCAAGCGGAGTGGGCAGCTTCAGGAAGAGGAGCGTCCCTGGAAGGAGGTTTGAACTGCAAAAGAAGAGAATTTAGCAGGGGCTGGACTCTGAAATCGGGAAGTTAGAAGTGGCTACATTTCCCACTGATAGGGATGCGGGTGGTGCTGTGGTCTAAACCACAGAGCCTAGGGCTTGCCGATCATAAGGTCGGCGGTTTGAATCCCTGCAACGGGGTGAGCTCCCATTGCTCAGTCCCAGCTACTGCCAACCTAGCAGCTCGAAAGCACGTCAAAGTGCAAGTAGATAAATAGGTACCGCTGTGGTGGGAAGGTAAACGGTGTTTCCGTGCGCTGCTCTGGTTCACCAGAAGCAGCTTAGCCACATAACCCGGAAGCTGTCTGCAGACAAATGCCGGCTCCCTCGGCCTATAGAGCGAGATGAGCGCCACAACCCCAGAGTCGTCCGCAACTGGACTTAATGGTCAGGGGTACCTTTACCTTTACATTTCCCACTGACATCTTCCACAAGTGGCCAAATTCTGTGTTCTCGGTGGCCAAATGGGTGTATGAGGGGGTTTGGAGAAGAGTAGTTTGGGAATTCTGAATTGAAGGACGGTGTGGAAAAATTTATAATAAAGTCTTGCCACGAATACTGTGCCCCTCCTAAAATCCCTTTGGCATGAACCCAAAGCATCTTTTAATCCTCCCACCTCCACAGCTGTTCGCTAATGTTTGCAATTGCTACTCCCACATCATTTCATCCCTGCGTCTGTTTCATCCCTGTGTTTGTGGGGTGTAATCCACTGAGAGAAGTCAAGCACAACATTCCTTGTTTTCCTAGAGAAGACATGCAGGGGAATGTTTGGTCCAGTCAGTCAAAAACTTCCTGTTTCCTCCTGGTTGGAACATCCTTCCTTTGCATGTGACTAGAGGTGGGTGTGACCTTACCTGTCCAGGTAACAAAAAGACAAGGCATGCTGCACACACTTTCTCTCTGACTTCCTCCGTCGTTGGAGCAGTTTTTTTAGCTAGAAATGCTCTGTTGGCTTTCAGCCAGACGGTGGACTGGCCCCCTGCTGAAAAATTTGCTGACCCCTGGTGAAAGGCTTACACAAGCCTGCAACCAGCTATCTCTTGTGCATGTAAAAGGGGAATGTAAACTTTCAGCCAACAGAGGACACTGGGATTATCCCCCCATGGGATATAGATCCACATATATACTTTGTGTGGATCCCTTAAGTCTGCCTTAAGGGATCCACACTGTGCTCTGCCTGATGTAAGTAAACTTCTTTTATACACAAGATTGTGACATGTTTATTCTTTTTAGAGGGATATAAGGGAATTTACCAGGAACTTAATAGTGAAAGGCATGGGTAGGCAAACTAAGGCCCGGGGGCTGGATCTGGCCCAGTCGCCTTCTAAATCTGCTTGTTTTTACATGAGTAGAATGTGTGCTTTTATTTAAAATGCATCTCTGGGTTATTTGTGGGGCATAGGAATTTGTTCATTTTCCCCCTTCAAAATATAGTCCGGCCCCCCACAAGGTCTGAGGGATGGTGGACTGGCCCCCTGCTGAAAAAGTTTGCTGACCCCTGGTCCATAGCTGTCAACTTTTCCCCCTTTTTAAGGGAAATTCCCTTATTCCGAATAGGATTCCTCGCAAGAAAAGGGAAAAGTTGACAGCTATGCCCTGGTGAAAGGCTTACACAAGCCTGCAACCAGCTATCTGCTGTGCATGTAAAAGGGGAATGTAAACTCTGCTAAGTAAGGGAACTTGCTAGCGCAAGTTAGGAAGGATATCAATAAACAATATATCCTCTCCTGCCTCCCTGAACATTCCCACGGTGCCCATGCTAAGGATGCGCCCAGGATAAGCGGTCCACCACCCCACCTGTCCTTCTGCTAGGGTCCCACATCTACTAAGGCTTCCTACTGCTTCTCTTCCCATTCTTCCACCAGAAGCCACTTTCAGAGGGAACCAAGCTCCGCTTCCCACCTCTTTCGGATTGCAGACTTGCTGCCAAATTGTCACGAGCAAAGGTGGCTGCTGGGGTGAAATTGCCAGAGGGAGGAAAAGTTAACAAGGCCTGAATGAAATCAATGTGGTCTGACAAGCTGACAGCCTAGTCAGCTAATTACTACTGGGTTGCATTAATCAATGCAGAGGGAAGCGTAGAGTAAACCAAAAGCAGGTGGAGAAGGCAGTATGTGTGGTCACCTGATCGGTCCTGGAAGAAAAGGGACGAGGGAGCTGGCAATTTAAGAGCACTGAGAGCAGATCCGGGCTTTGTGTGCAAAGCACATTCAGTGCACATTTAAAGCATGTGACTTAGACAAAGAGTCTTGAGAACCATCGTTTCCGCAGACAGAACTACAATTTCCTAGGACCCTTAACAAACTACAATTCCCAGGATTCTTCAGGTGGTCATGTGCTTTGAATGTGTGTTGGGTGTCCTTTAAGTGTATGATGCAGACCAGTCCTGATTGTGCAGCTGCTATTATTATTATTATTATTATTATTATTATTATTATTAGGCATTTTAATGGAAAGCTACCTAACCTGCAGTTCCTGGACCAACACAAAATGCCACTATCCTTCAAAATCAGCACTTTCACGGATTTTGCAACACAGTTCTTCAGCTAAACAGTGTCTTCCAAAAATATGTATGCTAGGGAAAAGTGTGTATTAAAAATGCATAATGATGCCAAAACACACACACAAATAAAAACATAAAAAATGCATTATTTTAAGGAAAATGTATGTATTTGCAAAAAAAGGTATGAGAATGTGTTTATTAGGAGAAATTTGCACTAGAAAGCTTACAAAGCTAAGGGACGCGGGTGGCACTGTGGGTTAAACCACAGAGCCTAGGACTTGCCAATCAGAAGATCAGTGGTTCAAATTCTCATGACGGGGTGAGCTCCCATTGCTTGGTCCCTGCTCCTGCCAACCTAGCAGTTCGAAAGCACATCAAAGTGCAAGTAGCTAAATAGGTACCGCACCGGCGGGAAGGTAAACGGCGTTTCCGTGCGCTGCTCTGGTTCACCAGAAGCAGCTTAGTCATGCTGGCCACATGACCCGGAAGCTGTACGCCAGCTCCCTCGGCCAATAAAGCGAGATGAGCGCCGCAACCCCAGAGTCGTCCACGACTGGACCTAATGGTCAGGGGTCCCTTTAGCTTTACCTTTATGGGACAGCTGGGTGTATGGCAATCCATGTTGACAGTGTCATTTTTGGCGATTTCCCTTGAAAATAGCTCCAAAACTTCTATTTTTTGGTGAATTATGAATTTGCCCCCCCAAATAAATAAATAAAGCTCAACAACTTTTCCAAAGAAAGCCCAACCAGCAACCTTTCTTTCTGGATTTTCATCATTTGAAAATAGTCTTGTGGCACTGAAAAGTCTAACAAATTTATCATAGCGTGAGCTTCCCTACCATCTCAGAGATGGGCTATGCCTAGCAAGCTAGGCAGAGATCTTAAAAGCTCTTTTCACACCAGGGAAACTTTGTGTGCATTTAATTTGTGCGGCTTCAGCCAGCCAGCCTTCAACCTTGCAAGGCTGCAACTGCACAAGCTAAATGAACATAAGGTGTAATCGCGCTGTATGACATCAGGTGTGGGGCCAATTAGGTAGTTTCTCATTAAAATGCAGACAGACACTAATGCTCAAAGTATCTATTACTGCTGTAGAGTCTAGGAAATGGCATTCCCAATCTCCCCCAGCTCAATCTGTTAAGTAGATTTAACAATACATTTTCCAGTCTCTCTAGCAGCAATGGACAGTTGTGAGCATGCTCTGAAGCAATTCAGGATGTTTCCTCTTCTGGAGAGGCCATTTCACCCAATCCTTACAGGCCTTTCTCCCTCCATCTCTCATGAGGATAAGCTCAGAGGCAGCCCGACTCTTTCCCCAAGAATTGTCTAAGAATGATCTTCAAAACCTAACTACGTACACAAAGAATAGGGAGCCTAGATGCTGTGGGGCTCCAACTCCCACCAACCCCAACCAGCATGGCCAATGGCCAGGGATGATGGGAGATGTAGTTCAACAACATCTGGAGGACCACAGACTCCCTGTCCCTGACTTACCGTATTTTTCGCTCTATAAGACACACTTTTCCCCTCCTAAAAAGTAAGGGTGTGTGCGTCTTATGGAGTGAATGCAGGCTGTGCAGCTATCCCAGAAGCCAGAACAGTGAGAGGGATTGCTGCGCAGCGTTCCCTCTTGCTGTTCTAGCTTCTGGCTTCCCGTGCAAAGCCTCTTCAGGGCATGGGGAGCCTTCATCCCGCTGTCCTGAAGAGGCTTCGTGCGGCTATCCCAGAAGCCAGAACAGCAAGAGGGATTGCTGCATAGCGCTCCCTCTTGCTGTTCTAGCTTCTGGCTTAGCCCCTCAGTTCCTTCCCCCACCTCCTGGGAAAGCCCCCAAGAGCCACGCTCCCTTTTAAGAGCCGTGCGGAGTGTGTGTGTGGCTCTTGGGGGCTTTTCCCCGAGGAGGGAGAAGGGCAGCACCGCACACACGCTCCACATACAGGCTCTGCTCAGCACTCCCTTTAAAGAATATGTTTTTTCTTGCATTCCCCCTCTAAATACTAGGTGCGTCTTATGGAGCGAAAAATATGGTATGTCATAAGCTCACCCATCATGATAAGTGGTAACAGGTCAAATCCATGATTCCCACCCTCTTCCCTTCTGAAGTGCTTCTTCGGCCAGCTTGAATCACCAGCCAGGTGATCTATTGCAATCGCAGCACAACTTTCATCTGTTTCCCATGCTTTATAACAAATAGTAAACTTTGACTCATGAAGACCGCAGCGACAATACAGAAGAAGAAGATCGTTTTGATGGCAGATGAAATATCAGCTGAGGACACTGGCAGTAAACCTTGGAGATGTCCCTTCGAGTTGTGCTTATGCAGCACAACTGCACTTAGAAAATGAATGCTGGGTTGCAGTAATATTTAGAGGCTCTGGAAGGTTAGGTTTTTGTAGTTCTGTTGTCTGCGGTTATCCCAAACCCACATCCTATTTGATTTAGTTTCCATCAGGAGCTAGATCTGGAAACTGTTGTGCTAGCCAGTCAAGGGGTGAAGAATGGAAATGTCTATCTCGCTGATTTGTGTCTCGATGAAAGACAAGGATGGTGCCTTGCATCTGGGTGTCCATCCAATTTTGGGCAGGAAATTATCCGAGACATTCTGTAGAGCAGCCTTTGCCAATCAAGTGCTAGGGCTGGGAGTGATGTGAGTTGTAGCCCAAGATACCTGGAGGCTACCAGCTTAGTGAAGGCTGCTGCAGAGTTTCTGCGGTTGCCAAATATTCTGAGCAATGAATCTGGAAAATCCCTGGATTCTGCTAGAGGGTTTTGCACAGTGGTATCTACAACAATTGCATTGTCCTTTTTTTCTGAATAATGTAATTTTAAAACAAAATATTGAGCTTTTTCAGGGCCTGTTCTGAATCTTATCCACACTTATACTGAACTAGCATTCTATTTTTATAAAAATAATAATAACAAGAATCCAAGCTCCAACCCAAAATGATTGATATTTTAAAAACCCACAGTTTGTAATAAATGACATTGTGCAAAATACTCTTATTACTCTAAAAGCTATTTATTACTATGCAGCTCTTAAAAAGGTAAAGGTACCCCTGCCCGTACGGGCCAGTCGTGTCCGACTCTAGGGTTGTGCGCCCATCTCACTTAAGAGGCCGGGGGCCAGCGCTGTCCGGAGACACTTCCAGGTCACGTGGCCAGCGTGACGAAGCTGCTCTTGCGAGCCAACACCAGCGCAGCACATGGAAACACTGTTTACCTTCCCGCTATAAAGCGGTACCTATTTATCTACTTGCACTTAAGAGTGCTTTCGAACTGCTAGGTGGGCAGGAGCTGGGACCGAAAGACGGGAGCTCACCCCGCCGCGGGGATTCGAACCGCCGACCATGCGATCGGCAAGCCCTAGGCGCTGAGGTTTTACCCACAGCGCCACCCGCATCCCATAATGCAGCTCTTACAATGTGTTAAATAAACTGGAGCAACGAGGGCTTTCATAGCAATCATACAACTTCTCCAAGAAATAAACAAATCCCCACATTGGTCCAGTACAGTCATACCTCGGGATGAATACGCTTCGGGTTAGGCAAATTCGGGTTGCGCTCCGCAATGACCCGGAAGTAACGTAGCGCGTTACTTCCGGGTTTCACCGCGTGCGCATGCGCAGACCGTCAAAATGACATCACACACATGCACAGAACTGCCAAAACGTGACCAGTGCATGTGCAGATGCGCAGACACGGGTTACGTTCACTTTGGGATGCGAACGGGGCTCCGGAACGGATCCCGTTTGCATCCCGAGGTACCACTGTATAATGGATCTGCTTGACATCATTACAACTGCCAAGGTAATACTGTTGCTGTTGTTGTTGAGATTGCCAAACAAATTTCCAACAAAGTCTTTCAAGTAATGTTAAACCAATAGGAGGTGGCTAGCAGAGTTTTGGCTGAACTAGGAAAGACAGGACTCAGTTCTCTGCTCCATGATGGTCACACCTGATTCAACATGCCCCCTCCAATATGGGAACCAGGGTATAAGCTCACCCCAGGTTCTGTGCATTGCCAGATTCCCTGTCTCTTAGGGATTTTCATACAAGGTGGTCTGAAAGCCACCGGTCTCATTTCAAAATGAGTACTTCTCTAGCACTGGAAAGCCTTGATCGCACCAAGCATGGGAAATTGGATACAAGATCTCCTCCTCCATAATTCTGCTCCACAAGCTACACAATAAGTCCAGCTTCCAAGGGTTTTTGGAGCACATTTCCAGAACTCTGGAACCGAGCCGTACCCACAACTAGGAGAAGCAGTTGGCACAATGCAGAAATGGAAACTTCTCTAACTTAACAGTTGTTAAAATGGGACCCCGACACAGCATTTTCCCTAATCTTTATCTGAGCAGGTGAACCTAAGCTCTGCATAACACAACGGACAACTGAACATCAGAAAAGGACACGAGAGACCATCTTATTCCTTATATACTCAGTACATCACCTCCATCTATGGGTCATCTTCTCCTACAAGTTGCAAAGGTCTTCGAAGCCCTTTCCACGGCAACATGGAGCAGGACTTTTAGTCTGGCTGCCCTTTTCTGTGGAACAGCATTCAAGATAATACATGTGCCCACTCCCTGGGAACAGCTGGAGACATTTTTTGTTCCAACAAGCCTTCTTCTCTGGATGACTAGGTCTCTATCGTGGGTGTCTACTTGGCATTCTGGTTTTTTTTCATCTGCTGCTATTTTCTGTATTGTTTTAAAATGTCTTTTTTTTTAGCTGTCTCTTATTGCATTTTGCACTCATCACCTTGGGATGTGTGTGGTAGGCGATTATTAAATAAATAAAACGAAAGTGCTGTAACTAAAAAGGGTATGAAAGCAGATGGAGACAAGGGAGCTAGGTGGGATGAAGGAACTGTGCTGTTTTATTGCAATACTGTAAAAACCCTTATAAACTATGTTGTTGTTGTTTAGTTGTTTAGTCGTTTAGTTGTGTCCGACTCTTCGTGACCCCATGGACCAGAGCACGCCAGGCACTCCTGTCTTCTACTGCCTCCCACAGTTCGGTCAGGCTCATGTTTGTAGCTTCGAAAACACTGTCCCACCATCTCATCCTCTGTCGTCCCCTTCTCCTTGTGCCCTCCATCTTTCCCAACATCTGGGTCTTTTCCAGGGAGTCTTCTCTTCTCATGAGGTGGCCAAAGTACTGGAGCCTCAGCTTCAGGATCTGTCCTTCCAGTGAGCATTCAGGGCTGATTTCCTTAAGAATGGATAGGTTTGATCTTCTTGCAGTCCATGGGACTCTCAAGAGTCTCCTGCAGCACCAGAATTCAAAAGCATCAATTCTTTGGCGATCAGCCTTCTTGATGGTCCAGCTCTCACTTCCATACATCACTACTGGGAAAACCATGGCTTTATAAACTATAGATAACCCAAAAAACGAGGAGAGCAGTTTCAGCATCCTAAGAGCAGCTAGCTAGTACAGAGGACTCCCGACAGTGCCATGAGTGTTGAAATCAATATAGCAAGTCACTGCTCGGAGCGAATGGGTCTTGATGAGGTGGAACCACTCTTACAGGGAAATGTACATATTTACATACATTTTATATAGTTTGCGTGGCAACGCTCTAAGAGGAAACGGAACATAAAATATGTAAAATGTATATAAAATAATTGTTATTGCTATAGGTAAAGGTAAAGGGACCCCTGACCATTAGGTCCAGTCGTGACCGACTCTGGGGTTGCAGCGCTCATCTCGCTTTACTGGCCAAGGGAGCCGGCGTACAGCTTCCGGGTCATGTGGCCAGCATGACTAAGCCGCTTCTGGTGAACCAGAGCAGTGCATGGAAACGCCATTTACCTTCCCGCCGGAGCGGTACCTATTTATCTACTTGCACTTTGACGTGCTTTCGAATTGCTAGGTTGGCAGGAGCAGGGACCGAGCAACAGGAGCTCACCCTGTCGTAGGGATTCGAACCACCGACCTTCTGATCGGCAAGCCCTAGGCTCTGTGGTTTAACCCACAGCGC
This sequence comes from Podarcis muralis, assembly GCF_964188315.1. Classification (NCBI taxonomy): domain Eukaryota; kingdom Metazoa; phylum Chordata; class Lepidosauria; order Squamata; family Lacertidae; genus Podarcis; species Podarcis muralis. The sequence goes on from NC_135662.1 coordinate 4,416,827, forward strand.
CACCTGTGTCCCTGTTATTGCTATAATGTGGCTATTATATTGGAAAACTAATGTAAAATATGTAAAATATCTAAGATGACCAAGACCCATTCCACCATTGGGAGAGATGCAAAGCAGAGCTCACCCCATCAGCTCTGCTGAAAGGCCATCTTGTTCTGGCAACCCCTACCCCTGAATGGTGCAAGCTGGTCATCATAAGAACAACTGTTTAAGAATTGGTGCCTGAGTTTTTATTTTATTTTATTTATTTACCCCTATCCCTTTTCCCTTGTGTGTTGTGGTTTTTCAGATCGTAAGCCCACAAGCAGGGACTGTCTTGTTTTTATTGATTGTATGTAAGCTACTCAGAGAACTTTTTTGGCTGAAGAGCAGGGTACAAATACTCTGAATAACAATAATGAGGAGGAATAGCTCAGCTGGTAGAGCACAAGGCTTTTAATCTCAGGGTTATGGGTCTAAGTCCCAAGTTGGGCAAAAGATTCCTGCATTGCAGGACTAGCTGTTCCTCATGGTCCCTTCCAATTCTACAATTCTATGCAAATAGAAGGGGAAGAAATGGAGGCAGGGAGAGATTTTACTTTCTTGGGCTCCATGATCACTGCAGATGGTGACAGCAGTCATGAAATGAAAAGACGCCTGCATCTTGGGAGAAAAGCAATGACAAACCTAGACAGCATCTTAAAAAGCAGAGACATCACCTTGCCAACAGAGGCCCGTATAGTTAAAGCTATGGTTTTCCCAGTAGTGATGTATGGAAGTGAGAGCTGGACCATAAAGAAGGCTGATCGCCAAAGAAGGGATGCTTTTGAATTCTGGTGCTGCAGGAGACTCTTGAGAGTCCCATGGACTGCAAGAAGATCCAAGCTCTCCATTCTGAAGGAAATCAGCCCTGAGTGCTCACTGGAAGGACAGATCCTGAAGCTGAGGCTCCAATACTTTGGCCACCTCATGAGAAGAGAAGACTCCCTGGAAAAGACCATGATGTTGGGAAAAATGGAGGGCACAAGGAGAAGGGGACGACAGAGGACGAGATGGTTGGACAGTGTTCTCGAAGCTACGAACATGAGATTGACCAAACTACGGGAGGCAGTGGAAGACAGAAGTGCCTGGCGTGCTCTGGTCCATGGGGTCACGAAGAGGCGGACACGACTAAACAACAACATCATATACTACTGGACTGACAAAACTCTGTAAGCAGTTTATGTAAAGTATATACACGAAACTGTAAAGGATATGGGGATTTTTCTTTAAAAATCCACACTGAAACAGAATGGGGCAAACTTTGATCCTGACTTGTGATGAACTGACCCAGCGTAGGTTTTCTCCTCGGAAGAAATTCTGTAAAACCCATTACAGGTGAAGCCAGTATTTTGTGAAGCCTGTTGTGTTGCCTTACCACAAAACTGTTAAGAACCAGTTAAGAGGGAGCCTAACACTGACAAACAACTCCAGATAAGGTACAAGGAGGACTCTGAATGTACAGTAAAGTCATGGCTTGAGTCAAGTTGCATTTCAAGGACAGTGGTTGGAGATGGTGGGGCAATGGGGCAATGGGTTGGCAGGAGATGGCTAGCCAGAGGAGGAAACAGCTGAAATAATGAATTTTCTCTAGATAGTGCATTGTTTTGTGGGAAATGGGACACTTCCCCTAAAAAGGAAGAAGAAGAAGAGTTTGGATTTGATATCCCGCCTTTCACTCCCTTTAAGGAGTCTCAAAGCGGCTAACATTCTCCTTTCCCTTCCTCCCCCACAACAAACACTCTGTGAGGTGAGTGGGGCTGAGAGACTTCAAAGAAGTGTGACTGGCCCAAGGTCACCCAGCAGCTGCATGTGGAGGAGTGGGGAAGCAAACCTGGTTCATCAGATTACGAGTCCACTGCTCTTAACCACTACACCACACTGGCTCTCAGGAAAATGCAACTGGATACAATATGCTTACTATCAAGCTCAAAGAGCAAATGTATGAGGACTAGAATACTGACTGCCTTGCTCTCACGCTCGCACAGAGTTATTAGTTCCATAAAATTAGGTCCCTTGTTCCTAACAGCAAATTAACTTGCATCGTTTTTAATAATGGAGCTCACTTTGTGAATATTAAAGTGTCTTTATTGCTGTTCTGTTGCTGCGAAACTGGCCGACAAAAAGATCTGACCATTCTGTGACTCCCCAAATAAAATAAAAATAAAAATAACCCCTTCCCCCATTTTAAAAAATTGGTTTGATCGCCAAACTCATCAAGGAAGGCACACATATACTTGCCCAAAATAGCCAGAAATCACTCGCCTTTTGACGTGGAACCTACTGTATCTGCCAGTCTCCTCAAAACGCCACAAGCAATTGAGATCCACAAGCAATGCTACCTCCCCAATGAACGTATGCATTATTAAAATATTTCTACACCGTCTCCCATATCAACCCTGTGGTAGTTGACAGCCGTAAAAGGCAATCCAAGAAACAAATTTAAAACAGATGGCAATAAGCACAAATTAAAACCAATCCATAAAAAGGCGCAGTATCAGGAATACCCAACATTCAGGGTTGGTGTGTAATGTATTTTCAGGACTCACTGAAAACTCAACAAGGTGGGTGCCTGCCTTATTTCCAGGGAGAGATGGTTCCATAAACTGGATTCCACAACAGAGAAGGGTCTTGCCCCTGGGCTGGGCTTCCACAGCCTGCAGCACGATCAATAGGGCCTTAAGAACTGGTTGAAGGCATTTCTTCATATAACCAGGTCCCAAGCTATTTAGGGCTTTTAAACAACAAGACCTTGAACTTAGTCTGGAAGCTAATGGACAGCTGGCGCTGCTCTTTCAGTGAAGGTGTTAGACTTCAAGGGAGGCTGCCCCGTTTAGGAACTTAAATGCTTCCTTTTTGCACAAGCTGCAACTTTGAGACCAACTGTAAGGGCAGTCCCGCAGAGAGTCCATTTACAGTAGCCAAGTTTTGAGCTTACCAGCACAGGGATCAATCAGATATCTATGAGAAACCCGCAAGCAGGATTCAAACACCATAGCACTCTCTTTTCCCGTGGCTTCGAGCAACTGCTACTGAGAAGCATTGCTGCCTTTGATCATGGAAGCAGAGACTAGCCATTATGGCTAGTAGCCACTGAGAGCCCTCTCCACCTCCATGAATTTGTCCAATCCTCTTTGAAAGCCATCCAAGTTGGTGGCCATCGCTGCCTCCACGGCTGGTACAAGGAACACACCCAGACTATATACACCTGCTACTTAAGGGAGAGCACAACAGGCAGAATACCCGATCCCAGGAACAAAGCACCCACAGAGCCTCCAACCAGTTGAAATTCAGTTTCAACTTTTTGACCCTCAAAAATCCCACTACTGTGTCCAGGCACCACGTTGGCACTTAGATGTCCACATCTGTTTCAGGTGTAACAGAGAGATGGAGCAGGGGTTCCCAAAACATATGAATGGCACCACAATCTCAATCTCCTAGTGGTCACACCCAATGGCTACATATGCAGTGCTGGAGACAGAATGGAACTCTGAGGCATCACGCAACTCAACACCAGTGAAGGCGGTGAAGGTCCTGTGTGAGTGCCTGGAGGTGGTTGGAGGATGGATGGCAGCTAACAGATTGAGGTTGAATCCTGACAAGGCAGAAGTACTGTTTTTGGGGGACAGGAGGCGGGCAGGTGTGGGGGACTCCCTGGTCCTGAATAGGGTAACTGTGCCCCTGAAGGACAAGGTGCGCAGCCTGGGAGTCATTTTGGACTCACAGCTGTCCATGGAGGCGCAGGTCCATTCTGTGTCCAAGGCGGCTGTCTACCAGCTCCACCTGGTATGCAGGATGAGACCCTACCTGCCTGCGGATTGTCTCGCCAGAGTGGTGCATGCTCTAGTTATCTCCTGCTTGGACTACTGCAATGCGCTCTACGTGGGGCTACCTTTGAAGGTGACCTGGAAACTGCAATTAATCCAGAATGCAACAGCTAGACTGGTGACTGGGAGTGGCCAACGGGACCACAAAACACCTGTCCTGAGAGATCTGCATTGGCTCCCAGTAAGTTTCCGAGCACAATTCAAAGTGTTGGTGCTGAACTTTAAAGCCCTAAACGGCCTTGGTCCTGTATACCTGAAGGAGCGTCTCCACCCCCCATCGTTCACCCCAGACACTGAGGTTCAGTGCCGAGGGCCTTCTGGTGGTTCCCTCACTGCGAGAAGTGAGGTTACAAGGAACCAGACAGAGGGCCTTCTCGGTAGTGGCGCCCGCCCTGTGGAACACCCTCCCTTCAGATGTGAAGGAAATAAGTAGCTATCTTATCTTTAAAAGACATCTGAAGGCAACCCTGTTTAGGGAAGTTTTTAATATTTAATGCTGTATTGTTTTTAACACTCGATTGGAAGCCGCCCAGATGGGTGAGGTATAAATAATAAATTATTATGTTATTATTATTATTAACAGCCAGGGTGTCTAGCTACACAAATCCAACGCTCTCCCTTGAACTGACCCTGCATATAGGAGCAGAACCACAGAACTACGGTGGCCCCCAGTTCCAAGCCATGGAGACAGCCTGTCAGGATGCCCCGCTTGAGGGCATCAAAAGCTGCTAAGAGATGAAGCAAGAACAACAGGGTCACACTCACAGAATCACATAATTGTAGATTATTGTAGACTCCCCCAATTTTAATCCCCTGTAATACAGGAATCAGGGACGCGGGTGGCGCTGTGGGTAAAAGCCTCAGCGCCTAGGGCTTGCCGATCGAAAGGTCACGGTTCGAATCCCCACAGCGGGGTGCGCTCCCGTTGCTTGGTACCAGCGCCTGCCAACCTAGCAGTTCGAAAGCACCTCCGGGTGCAAGTAGATAAATAGGGACCGCTTACTGGTGGGAAGGTAAACGGCGTTTCCATGTGCTGCGCTGGCTCGCCAGAGCAGCGATGTCACGCTGGCCACGTGACCCGGAAGTGTCTCCGGACAGCGTTGGCCCCCGGCCTCTTGAGTGAGATGGGCGCACAATCCCAGCGTCTGTCAAGACTGGCCCGTACGGGCAGGGGTACCTTTACCTTTACCTAATACAGGAATCACAACTAAAGTACCCCTGACATGTGGCAATCCACTCTTCCCAAGAAAGAGCATCTATGTATGAACACATGTGATGGACATGACTGCCAACAAAACTTGCGCATGCTTCCTGTTCACATGTTATGTTTGCAAGTTTGAACTTCCAATAACTGTTTTAGGAGAATACCTACAAAATACATAATGCGTGAATCAATCCTGCACTTGCATTAGAGAAAGATGCCCTTCGCCAGGGACTTCTCAGTGTGATCCCTAATGGGATGCTGTTCTTTGGTCAAGAGACTCTCTATATGCCCACCTTTGAGATGTCCTTAGTTGTTTTGGGTAAAGTGGGTAAGTGAAGCGGGTGACCAAAGGGAGTACAGATGGTATGGATCTGGGAGAGCTTGTGAGGTCCTGTGCTGAGCTAAAACTTCTGAAATGGGAATAGATGCAGTTCTAAGATGTACTGAAAGAGGAGTTCTAGACTTCATTCAGATATAAGGATAAACTATGGAAACAAGTTACAGTGAGCCTTAGCTCATGTGTTCTGCCTACTTTCTCCTTCTTAAACACAGCCATAAGAAGCTTTCACTTCCAATAGTGTTTGACCACAGTTTAGTGTTACATCCCAACCCTGAACTGTAGTTCAACTATGGTTTGTTTTCTCTTATTCAGATCAATACAACAATAATAATAGTACTGAAAAGCAGCCCAGTATAGCCAGAAGATACATAATGTTAAGAACTTAAGAGCATCAGGAAAGCCAAATTTCACACTGCACTGTGGAAGTTCTAGGTGGCTCAATGTGTTGTATATAAGACGAAATCTCACCAAACAGCACAAAACTTTTCAAGGTCCTCCAAACCTTTGGCAACATCCAATTTATGAGGGGTTTTTTTTACTGACTGGCCACAGTTTAGGGTTACATTCAGACCTTGAACTTTGGTTTGTTGATGCAAGCCAGTTTCATAAACCTTAATTGGACGTTCGCTTGTTTTAACAGGCCACAGTTGAGACCAAGTAGGGTTTGTGGTTAATCAAAAAGCGAAAGTTTTCAATATTCTCACAGTGAGGGGGGGGGGAGTAGCATGCAAGACTCTGATGCCTTATTGCTCTTACAATTGCTATCTACCCATTCAAGCAGAGAGAGAAAAGAGAGAGGAGCAGTTAAGGCAGCGGTTCTTAACCTGTGGGTCCCCAGATGTTGTTGGACTACAACTCCCATCATCCCTGAGCTCTGGCCTTGCTAGCTAGGGGTGATGGGAGTTGTAGTCCAACAACATCTGGGGACCCACAGGTTGAGAAAGGCTGAGTTAAGGTGAGGGAGAGCATTTTCACTTTCATCACCTGGCTACAGAGCAAAAACTGTGGGGGGGAAAGCAACATGGTAGCCATTGTTTCCTGCACAGACACACCACGAGAAATGCTGCTGTCCTCAAAACTTAAATTCCTAGAGCACTTTAATCCCACAATGCAAGGCCTGGACTTTTGGGAAGGGGTTAGGCTTTGGGCCTGCCATGGACTCAGGCAGGCACAGACAACACTGTATCTTTAAAGCCACTTCAGTGCAGATGTTTCCATGGCAACTAGTGGACCAAATACATTAGTGTTTCTAATAATAAACCAAACCTTCATCTCGGGAAACCTGCCTTCCCCAGTGCCCCCTCTCCTCCCCTCGCCCCCATCTCTCCTCACTACCTTTTAGATTCTCCCCTCCCTCTCCCGCGATGAGCCGCTTTTCACAAAGTGAGGGAGGAGGAAGGAGAGAGCGGCCCAACGGGCCTCGCAAGACCTGAAGCTCAAGATGATGGCCACCGAGAGCATCGTGGGATTGGTCCTCGATGGGAGCAGTTCACCTAGGGACCCGGAACAGGGTGAAAGTCAACTGAAAGACTGCAAAAAGGGGTTTGGACCTGAGAGAAAACAAATCAAATAAAGGCATCTTTCCTTGTTTTCCTCTTTTACAAAGTCCTAGCAAAACTCATAAGCGCCAATAATTCATGCCCTGACCAGGCGGTCCTCCTCCACGACAGCCTAGCTTTGATAACAAAGAAGCCACCATCTACCTTCTCCCTCTTTACTTGTGCAAGAGCATGCGAGGCAAATCCTTTGACAAGCGCCAATACACCCTTTTGACCCCATTTTGAGGCGCTGCTAAGAAGGCATCAAAGTAACTGGAGACAAAGCTGCCGTGACGCTCCGAAATCACAAAAGAATGTCCCCGAGAGGCGTCCCGGAGGGTTTGAGGAGCCGGTGAAAGAGCAAAAGGTGCCAGGAAGATTCCTGAAAAGGATCGACCAACAATACTATATGAATCCGTAGTGGAAGGCCTGAGATTCAGAAGCATCCAAAGTCACAGATCTCCTCGCTCCACATCTCATCCACTCACTCTCTCACCAAACCTCTCCCATCTCTCTCTAACAGTCCAGGCAACCGGCCGAAAACTGCAGGTGACATAAGTGGGGAAAGGGGTCAGTTAGGGGTACCCAGTAGCCAGCACTGATGGAGGGGGGGAAAGGAAGAAGGATGTTTTCAGGCAGCGAAAGACGATGGTGACATTTCAATGCTGCAATGATCTTGAACCAGATATTTTATTGTTGTTATTTAGGTCACAGATTCTCAAAGACACATGTCAGTCGCTTTCTGACAACGGTGATGCTTATTGCAATGTGCGCGCACACACACACATATGCACAAGCAAACACACATGCAATATCCTTGCCATGCACACCCAGACGGAGACTCACACGCGAGTGCGCACACCCAGCCTTGCACGGCACTGCTTGTCACACTGAAATGTCATCCGCTGGACCATTTCCTTTGCTTCTCTCTCTTTCTCTCTCTCTCTCTCCCCGCCTCCTTCTCGGCACACACACACACACACACACACACACACACACACAAATGCCAAGACTTCATTCCTTTGGATGCCGCACAGCCGGTGAGGCACACTTACCATTTCGGCACTCAGCTGGGCTAAGATGGCGAAGGTGGAGATTCTGTCACACAGGCATTTAGTTCGGAAAGGATCGACCGGGACTGTTCGGCAGCCACGCCAGGACCAGGCGCCAAGCTGAGACGAAGAGGAGGAGGAGGAGGAGGAGGGTCTGTGAAGGGAGGGGGAGGGGAGCCCAGTGCAGAGGGAGAGAGCAAGAGAGAGGCAGAGAGGGAGGGAGAGAAAGACATGCACACACACAGAGGGAGAGAGAGGGAGAGACAGGAGGGAGAAAAAGAAAAACAGGCATCACTAACAAATTGCCAGAGGGAGAGAGAGAGAGAGAGATAAAAAAAAAAAAAAAACAGGACAGCAGCAGCAGCCAACCCCCACGTGGCCCTCCCCACCATATGACACCCCCTCCAGTGACACATACCCAGTGCCTTCCCACACACCTGGGACATCACTCGTGGCAGCCTTCATCAGCGCAACCCCATGTGCTAAACTTCCCCCCTGCTGAGGCATGGCTCGTGATCCCCCCCTCCTTTGAAAGATGCACCCGCCCACTCCCAAATAGCCTCTGATCCATAATGCTCTCCCTATATGGCCCGCTGTGGCTGAACCTGCCCCAATGGGCTCAGAACTTCCTCTTCTTTGCGATGACTGCCCCATTGCTCACACGGAGTGGACGTCACAGCAGATGGACCACAATCTCCCCACATGCTCATCAGTGATACACATGGACAGCCCTTGCATGCGCCCATAGCATCACCCCCTGGCACGCTCGAATTTCACTTTATTTCCCCCAATGGGATGGTGTGCTTCCTTACCAAACTCAATCCAGCTGAAGACCTTCACTAGAGTCCATACACCTGCCTTCCAGCTGACCAGGACACCTCTCACGTTCTGCGCCACCAGCAACAACACCACCATGCTGCACTTTCACGAAGACTCTTGGTGTCAAAACAACCTGAAACTCAGCGCCGAGCAGACGGCTGCTCTCTCTCCCACTACCCCGAGCCAGCACACGCCGGCACACACATGGCCTTCCCATGCTCACACACCCTCAGCCACAGCTGTCCACACACCCACAGCTATTCTACATTGAAAAGATGCTGCAGGGAGAGAAAAAATGGCAAGGTGCGCAGTGGGGAAATGGACTTTGCTGCTCAGTGCACTCCTTTGGAATTTGCAGCCAACCCTGCTTTTCGGCTAAGCAGGAGATGTGCTCGCCTTGAAAATACCTGTTGGACTTATTCGCACATTGCATTTGTGGATGCACATTTCAAATTCACATCATGCATTTGAAGCTTTGAACTGTCACGGCGTGTCCCCAACAAAAGACTCCTGTGAGCTGTAGATTCTTAAAGGGCGCTGGTGATTTTTAGGAGATCCCTATTCCCCTCCAAGATCTACAATTCCCAGAGCGGTTTAACAGTCAATGCCACTTGACAGGGAACTCTGGGAATTGTAGTTCTGTGAGGGGGACAGGGCATCTCTTCACAGCTCTTGCCACCTTAACGAACGGCAGTTCCCAGAATACTTTGGGGGATGCCAGGACTCTTCACAGTGTCTCAAATGCAGGGTGAGAATGTGGTTCAACAGCACATCTAATAATTGGACTGTGTGACGTGACCTTCACCCTTAAATAACCCTAACCCTTCCCTAAGGGGTTAATTTCTTGGGGGGGAAGGGAAGGGGGTTCTCCACCCCCATCGTTCTACCCAGACACTGAGGTCCAGAGCCGAGGGCCTTCTGGCAGTTCCCTCGCTGCGAGAAGCCAAGTTACAGGGAACCAGGCAGGGGGCCTTCTCAGTGGTGGCACCCACCCTGTGGAATGCCCTCCCACCAGATGTCAAAGAAAACAACAACTACCAGACTTTTAGAAGACATCTGAAGGCAGCCCTGTTTAGGGAAGCTTTTGATGTTTGATGCATTACTGTATTTTAATATTTTGTTAGAAGCCGCCCAGAGTGGCAGGGGAAGCCCAGCCAGATGGGTGGGGTATAAATAATAAATTATTATTATTATTATTATTAGACATCCTGAATCTCAAGAAATGTACACCAAAGAATAACTTCTTTATATGGGACTCTTAACTTCATCACCATCATGCATAGCTTGCCATGCAGAATGTTCCTTCCAAGACATAGTGCCAAACTTTCTCTCGATGCTTCCAATGGAAGACTTCCAAAGTCCTACAGAGTCTTCCCCACATGGCATGTTCTGGTCTGCATAGCTCTCATATGGATGCAGATGCAGAAAGCCTCCTTCATTTCCCCCAGAGTTTTGCTTTTCCGCCTCTGCTGTCACAGAACTGCATTTCCATGATGTATAGCGCCAGCTTTCACACTTCCTACTTTCAGGGAACCAGGGCTGAGCTGAAATCTATCAGAAGACATTCATTCTCCCGACCTTTTCTTTTTCCTCCCTTCATTTATTTTGTGATGGACCTAACTTTCTTCTTATGTTGCTAGACTCGGTGGAGGATGAAGAATGGTGGCCAGAGTGCCATTCAAAACATGTTTAGGAAAAAAAGGAAATGAGCTATGGAAACTATGGAATTTGGTCCCACAGGGGACAGTAATGGTCACCAACTTAGATGGCTTTAGAAGAGGATTAGGCAGATTTATGGAGGAGAGGGCTAGTGATGGCTCCTTGCCATGATGGCAATGTTCTGTCTCTACAGTTGGTCTCTAAGGTGATTCTGAATACTAGTTGCTGGAAACCACAGGAGGGAAGACGGCTCTTGTGTTCGAATCCTGCTTGTGGGATTCCCATTGGGGCAACTGGTTGGCCAATGTGAGAACGGCAGACTAGATGGACGGTGGCCTGATCCAGCAGCCTCTTCTTATGCTCTTAAGTTCTTAAGATGTGCTCCTGCCACTTTAATGATGAGCTCCACCATCGTGAAATTGATGGAGGGTTATCCTCCCTCTAGGAGGAAAAAAAAAAGCTTTCTCCCAATTTCTCTCCCTGCAAATATGCTGGAAAATTTCCACAGGCTGTTTGCACAACAGAGAAACTTTTCCTAATTCCACGTGGTCTGCTGAGCACTAAGGCACCCCGAAGCACCTGCCATGCTATCCTGTATCGGAAGCTGTCAGAACATTGGTCCACTTAGCTCATTACTGCCCACACTGATTGGCAGAGGATCTCCAGGATTTTAGGCAGGGGGCATCATCTGGAGAAGGTGGGGATTGAACCTGGCACCTTCTGGATGCAAAGCAGGTGCAAAGTTACAAGAAAGGAGATTCCAACTAAACATTCGGAAAGACTTTCTGACAGTCAGAGCTGTTCAGCAGTAGAACAGGCTCCCATGAGAGGTGGTGGACTCTTCTTCCTTGCTGTTGTTGTTGTTGTTTAGTCGTTTAGTCGTGTCCGACTCTTCGTGACTCCCTGGACCAGAGCACGCCAGGCACTCCTGTCTTCCACTGCCTCCCGCAGTTTGGTCAAACTCATGCTGGTAGCTTCAAGAAACACTCTCCCACCATCTCGTCCTCTGTCGTCCCCTTCTCCTTGGGCCCTCCATCTTTCCCAACATCAGGGTCTTTTCCAGGGAGTCTTCTCTTCTCATGGGGTGGCCAAAGTCTTGGAGCCTAAGCTTCAGGATCTGTCCTTCCAGTGAGCACTCAGGGCTGATTTCCTTAAGAATGGAGAGGTTTGATCTTCTTGCATTCCATGGGACTCTCAAGAGTCTCCTCCAGCACCAGAATTCAAAAACATCAATTCTTCGGCGATCAGCCTTCTTTATGGTCTTCTTCCTTAGAGGTTTTTAAATAGTGGTTGAATGGCCATCTGTTATGGATGCTTTAGCTGAGATTCCTGCATTGCAGGGGGTTGGACCAGATCACCCTTTGATCTGGTCTGTCAACTTTCCCCCTTTTTAAAGGGAAATTCCCTTATTCCAAATAGGATTCCTTGCAAGAAAAGGGAAAAGTTGACAGCTATGCTTTGGGTCCCTTCCAGCTCTAAGATTCTATGATTCTACCAGTGAGCTCTGCACATTGCAGAGGATTGTGGGGCAAATTTTGGATGTTCAGCTACTCTCTAAAGTCTCACAGGTTCCCCGTGTGACTTAGGTCCTCATCAGTTGAGCTGACAGGAGACCCATGAGTTCATCTTTGGTGGGTTTTGTGAAAAACTGCTCCCCCTCCCCAACAATTTGAAGGAGGCCCATGACACAGACTTGCCATGTTTCTGTCCTGAATTTTCCATCCCTTGCTGCTGTTTGCCTAAGCAGCCTCAGAACCCGGCCTTAATCCACCACCTCAGATGCCTTCATAAGAGGAACAGACACATTTGTCATGGAAGATGGGGCTATCACTGACTACATGAGACTATGGCTATTCTCTGCCTCCACTGCTAGAGATAGGCAGGAAGAGTGATGATATGCTCACATCCTTATTATGAGTTTTCCATGGGGAAATCTGGTTGACCAGGATGCTCAATTAGATTGACCTTTGCCCTGACCCAGCATCTGGGATTTTTCATTTCCTTATGATCCCACCCAGGGGCATTTTGCCTTTGAGATAAACCCCACAATTGTGGAACCCCTGCAGTCTGCTCTAGTTTGGCTTCAGAAGAGACCCCCAGACACATTCCACAGTTCTGCACATTGGTAGAGATGTCTAATGGAGATGCAATTGAGGGAAGCTTGCCCTCTGTGACTGAACTTCTGATTTCCGGTTCCCCAATAGGCTTCTCGGGAACCAGAGCATTTCCCAGAAAACATTTCACGAACACCAGCATGTGCAAAGATTACGAGAACCAGCCTAGGCAAAGACTACCCCTGTCCCTGTTCCCCTCACAGAGCTGTTTAGCAAACAATCCCTCACCCAGCATGGGCCCTTCCAGCTGAAGGGCAGAGATTTAGAAGACAAAGCTTCCAAAAAGAAGGACAGGGCCCTATAAACAGACAGTGAAATATATGTTTGTGCAGTTGTGTTGATATTATGCAATATAAGGTGCATTGAATCTAACTTGAGCAGGGAGAAGGTCAGGTCCTTTCCCCCCAGAAAGCTTAAGGTTTAATAGAGATCTGGATCCGCACGATACATTTAAAGCAGTAGCCTACCACTTTAAGCAGTCCTAGCTTCCCCCAAAGAATCCTGGGAAATGTAGTTTGTTAAGGGCGCCAAAAGCTGTTAGGAGACCTGAAATATACTCGGAATCGAGTGTGGATTTCATGCTCTTTATTCAGCTCATAGTGGTGAGGAATGGAAGTTCCCCCAAAATGTCTGCTTTATATACATTATTTATATAATGGGCCCCATGTGATTGGCTAATTATGGGATTCTCCTGTAGGCCAGTCAGGGTTTTGATTCACTTCCACCTGGAGTTGGATGGGGTGGCTCCTGCGGACCAATCAGACTGCTGCATTCTGGATCCTATTGTTCTAGGGCCAATCAGACTGCTGCATTCTGAATCCTATTGTTCTAGGACCAATCAGACTGCTGCCCTTTGGATTCTATTCAACTCAGTACATAACAAGATCCCTGATCCCCTCGCAGAGTTACCGGTACATTTCTCACAGTTCCCTGGGGAAAGGGATTGGCAAGTCAAAGTGTTTTGGGAATTGCGGCTCTGTGGGGGAAATGGAGCCTCCTGACAACTTTCAGCGCCCTTAACATACTACAGCTCCCAGAATCCTTTGAGGGAAGCCACGGCCAGTGCATATCATAGTGCTTTAAGTGTGCAGTGCATATTCATTTATGGGCTTTGGGAATCTATTGTAGGTACATGAGTGTAAGAGAGAGAGAGATTATTATAGTGGGTAGGGTGGCTAATACATTGATAGATGACCTCCTTGGAGGGATCTGATCACATCAGCTAGCTGTGGAGAGCAGGTGAGTCCTAATCATATTCAGCACAGAACATCTACCTGCAGGGTGATGTGGAGGCCTAAGGAGGGACGTGGATAATGAGGTGTGAGAGACCCAGCTCAGTCCATGGTTCAAGAGCTCACGGGGAGGGAGGGGAGTAGTTGAAGCTAATCCTTCAAGCCTTGACATGAGGCCTCATCACCTTTGTAATGTTGTAGAGAGGCCAGGCTAGGAGGGAACACAGCGGTAGTTGAAAGCACGAGGTACCTGCTACAGAACCACAAAAACGTAGACTCGAAAGGTACCCCAAGAACCACCTCCCCATTACCCCTGCAATGCAGATATGGCAGCAAATCAAAATAATAAGGGAGACGTGAACTGAATGAGGAGGTGAAGTGGGCAGGAATGTCAAAGGATAGGAGGGAAAGGATTGCCCCCTGTATCCTTTCAGAAGAGGCAAGTTTGGATGAAACATAGAAGCTGCAGGCGGGATGGTCATTGGAGACCACAGCCCACATGGCTTTCTCATCACAGCCTCTGTAACGGCATTGTGATGTCAGATGTCACACTATGATGTCATCATAGAACTGCGTTGGGGTTGGGTGCTCCTGTGCTCAAGTCCTGCTTGTGGGTTTCCGACAGGCATCTATCTGGTTGGCCACAGTGAGAACAGGACGCTGCACCTAACCTGACGACTCACTCAGTAGAGCATGAGACTCTTACTCTCAGAGTTATGGGTTTGAGCCCCACACTGGGTGAAAGATTCCTATGCTGCAGAGGGTTGGACTAGATGACCCTCGGGTCCCTTCCAACTCCACAGTTCTATGATGACTAATAATAATAATATTTTTTATTATTTATATCCCGCCCTCCCCAGCTGAAGCCAGGCTCAGAGCGGCTAACAACAGTAAAATAACACATAAAATCACAATCAATCAATTGAAATACATTCTAAAATCAATACATTCTAAATCAATTCAAAATCAAATTAATGGCAACCATTGGGCTAGAGTTCTGTGAGGAGGGGGTCAGGCTGTGCCCTGGACAAAGGCCTGGTAGAACAGCTCTGTCTTGCAGGCCCTGTGGAAAGATGTCAAGTCCCGCAGGGCCCTAGTCTCTTGGGACAGAGCGTTCCACCAGATCGGGGCCACAGCCAAAAAAGCCCTGGCTCTGGTTGAGGCCAGCCTAACCTCCCTGTGGCCCAGGATCTCCAATATGTTTTTATTTGAAGACCGTAAGGTCCTCCGTGGGACATACCAGGAGAGGCGGTCCCGTAGGTACAAGGGTCCTAGGCCATATAGGGCTTTAAAGGTTAAAACCAGCACCTTAAACTAGATGTGCCATTGGCTTGATCTAGCAGGGCTCTTCTTTATTTGTCTTTAGATTTTCATGGATTGCCAGCTCTCCCTGCCCCATAGCCAAAATGGCCCCCCTTGCCACATTTCTGTGCTAATCTGCAGTCTCAAAACAACAACAGAAAAACCCTACATGAAAGTTCACATGTAAATATGGTGATTGGTGGTGCCCACAAGCCCCCTTTCAGCTCAAACCTGTCTTTACCTGCCATATCTGATGTCAAGGGTAAGGCTAAATGAACGTGGCTTGTAGAAGACTACCTCATGGACCACACAGGGAGTCCTGGTGGGCCAATTTAGACCCACAGGCAGAGGTCCCCCCACTGCTGCAAAATATATGTATTACTTATTCATAGTGAAAAGCGAAATTTGTAGTTTCAGTCCTGTGGATAAGCAAGTCGAAATCTGTGCATTAGTCTGGAATGTTATGTTGGAATTTTCAACGATCAAGTTCTCAGAGTGTCCTTCTACCACAAAATGCCTCCTCTGCAACTGTTGCTGGTGTGACTTCCTTCAGAAGCAACTTCTGGGTCAACTTCTCAGTAAGAAACAGCACTGCTTGGGCCCTGGGAATAGAGTGAATTAAGGACTCCTCTCCACTCAAGAGGAAGTGGAGCAGCCACAGCTCAGCAGCTCAGCAGCTCTGTTCTACTGGGGTCTTTTTCTGGCCTGCTCTGAGGTCGGAATCTGGCTAGGATCCATCTGCCAGGTTGATTACTAATTCAGAGAGCAGGAGACGGAGTCAAAGTTAATTCTCCTCCTAAAAACCCCCCAAAGCAATTTTCATTTGCAGCCTCGGCAGTTTCAAGCATCCTTTCGCACCCCAAGGACAAGCAAGCTGCCCAGTTAGATTGAGGAGCATGGGCTTGCATGGACCACTGAAAGGATTTGCAATTTGAGGCTCAGGCGTGCGGCAACTGCACACCTCTCAGAGGTTGCTAAGTGTTCAGGACAGGCCTAGAGACTTTGGCATTTAAGCCATCTGGTGCTCTCTTTCAATCTCGGACACAGTGGTGCCTGGTGCCCTTTGGGTCTGGTCGGGTGGAAGGCAGGGAGACCGACGGGGAACCAGAGAAAATGATAGGCAAAGCCACTTCCTGGATATGTAAGAAGGTAGGGATGCAGGTGGCACTGTGGTCCAAACCATTGAGCCTCTAGGGCTTGCCGATCAGAAGGTCGGCGGTTCAAATCCCCGCGACGGAGTGAGCTCCTATTGCTCGGTCCCTGCTCCTGCCAACCTAGCAGTTCGAAAGCACGTCAAAGTTCAAGTAGATAAATAGGTACCACTCCGGCGGGAAGGTAAACGCCGTTTCCTTGCACTGCTCTGGTTTCGCCAGAAGCTGCTTAGTCCTGCTGGCCACATGACCCGGAAAAACTGTCTGCGGACAAACGTTGGCTCCCTCGGCCAGTAAAGTGAGATGAGTGCCGCAACCCCAGAGTCATTCGTGACTGGACTTAACTGTAGGGGGTCCTTTACCTTTACCTTTTTAGGCCAACTGAGATTGGTGGGCAGTTTCCCTTTCATACATCTCTATTTTGCCCTTGGGATTCTCCCCTGGCAGCAGCCGATCCCAGAGGCCACAACTCCTTGGGTTCTTTCTTGTGCGGTTAGAATGTGCCACTGAATTGTGATCATTCTTTTTTGCTTGCCTGGAAGAAAGATAGGGCTGTGTGCGAGCCCTTAAATCTAGTGCCCAGATCAAGCGAAGTAGCAGTACCACTCTATTCTGCCTTGGTCAGACCACACTTGGACTCCTGTGTCCAATTCTGGGCACCACAATTTAAGAAGGATGTTGGCAAGCTGGAAGGTGTGCAGAGGAGGGCGACCAAGACGATCAAGAGTCTGGAAACCAAGCCCTATGAGGAACGGTTGAAGCAGCTGGCTATGCTTAGCCTGGGAAAGAGGAGGCTGTGAGGAGAGATGATGGCCATCTTCAAATATCTCAAGAGCTGTCACATGGAAGAGGGAACAAACTTGTTTTCTGCTGTGCGGAAGATAGGACTCAAATCAATGGTTTCAAGTTACAAGAAAGGGGATTCTGACTAAACATCAAGAAAAACTTTCTGATAGTAAGAGCTGTGTAAA
This sequence comes from Podarcis muralis, assembly GCF_964188315.1. Taxonomy (NCBI): domain Eukaryota; kingdom Metazoa; phylum Chordata; class Lepidosauria; order Squamata; family Lacertidae; genus Podarcis; species Podarcis muralis. The sequence goes on from NC_135662.1 coordinate 4,434,054, forward strand.
GATTTGAACTCAGGTCCTCCAGCCCCAGCATTCCAGACCAATGGATCCTGCAGCATGAAAGGGGGTTGAAGCCTAAGAAAAATGCAATGGGAGATAAGTAAACAAACGCTGTGCTTTGTTTGTTTCCCCTGATGTTCTTGGAAGGCCAGGAAGGTGGGAGAGAATCTGCAATCTGATTAGCAGCTATTACTCAATTATCTCTTTAAAAACCAACGAGATGACTATTGATCCAGTTATCCCGGGCATGGAAACAAATGGAGACTGGCAGAGAGAATCGTCCACGGAGGGACTTCTCGATTTCAAAGCATCCTGTTTTCACAATCACACCAAAAGGAACTCCTGACCTGTGCAGAGAACATCATGAGAATTGGTTGATTTGAAAGCAAAAATTGTGTTAGCAAAGAGCTGGAGGAGAGGGAGCGTTGGCAGAGGCAGACCAGGCCTTCTCCCATCTGTGTTTCCAAAGCTAATGGCTTCTAACTGAACCAAAGCTTTGCTAGGAGGACAAGATTAGTGAACCATCCGCCAATTAGCCACTGGGCGGGGGGGTGGGGGGGAGAGAAAGCTCATATTACAGCTTTCAGTCTGAAGCCTTAATTAACAACAAAAGCATTCCATGGCACCTAGAAATCCATATCACCATCAAAATAAAACATATGGCTCACTAAACACCCAGAAGATTATCTGGGGTGAGAGAGAGAGGGGAGATTACCAGTCCCAGACATAATAACTACAGCTGCCGCTGGATTCCCCTATATACTCTGTGGGAATCTGGCGACACGTTCTAGCAGGGCATTTGACCTGACAGGTAAATGTGTGTGCCCTGTCCAAATCCAGAGGGAGACCCCCTCTGTCCTTGACTACTGCTTCTTGTTGAAAAGTGCTCACACAGAACTGGATGGTGGTTAGCGGTTCATCATCACTGCAGAACGTTTCCTGCAGATCCCAGTACTGCTTTTTTGAGCTGGTGTGCCACCGTGGCTAATGGAGGATGGGGAATCTGAGGTTCAGCTACCGTTTGGGTGGGCATTTCAAATTTGCCCAGCTTGAGAAAGTCCCATAGAGCTTGATTCCAGCCCTACTGCTTGCCGTCTCCTCCAGAACCCCCTTAGTTTTGAGAAGGGAGAGTTGTAAAGTCCTTTCTGGAGCAGGGATGGAAGGATCTGTGGATTTCAGTTATCTGAGCTTTTCGCTTTTCCAGTTCTCCAAATTTTGCAGCAATTTTCTGTGAAAAAGAAGTTGACCGGAAAGAGCATTGCATTGGCCTTGAGTTTGTTGCATCTGGGATTTCAGTGAACAAACGATGTTGCGTTATGCTGACCTAGTTTAGGGTAGTTTGACCAGTTGTAGCTATCCAAGGTTTCACATAAAACAGAAGAATCGATTTTGGGTCCTCACAGTTTCTGATTTCCCCCCCCCCCAACTTAAATGCAATACATCCCATTTTTGAATCAGTTTGCAAACATTCCCCCCCCCCCATAGAATCATAGGACTGTAAAGTTGGAAGGAAACCCGAAGGTCATTTAGTCCAACCCCATACAATGCATGAATCTCAACTAGATCATACATGACAGATGACCCAATCTCTGCTTAAAAAGCTCCCATGAAGGAAAGCCCACCACTTTCCAAGGGAAACCATCCGACTGTCGAACAGCTCTTACTCAAAAAATAAAATAAAAAATATTCCTGGTTTTCAGTTGGAATCCCCTTTCTTGTAAATAAATCCATTGTATGCATGCTTTCTCATAAGATTCCCCCCCCTTTCACATTATTGTGGTTGTGGAACTGCATCTTAAAATTTGGAGAATTTAAAATATTTCAAAGGATAGTTGTGTTTTGGTTCATGTATTAAATGTGATTTAGGTAAGGTAAAGGTAAAAGGACCCCTGACCATTAGGTCCAGTCGTGGCCGACTCTGGGGTTGCAGTGCTCATCTCGCTTTATTGGCCGAGGGAGCCGGCGTACAGCTTCCGGGTCATGTGGCCAGCATGACTAAGCTGCTTCTGGCGAACCAGAGCAGCGCACAGAAATGCCATTTACCTTCCCGCCAGAGCAGTACCTATTTATCTACTTGCACTTTGACATGCTTTCAAACTGCTAGGTTGGCAGGAGCAGGGACTGAGCAACAGGAGCTCACCCCACTGTGGGGATTCGAACTGCCGACCTTCTGATCAGCAAGTCCTAGGCTCTGTGGTTTAACCCACAGCGCCACCCGCATCCCCGTGATTTAGGTAGGTTCACACGAAAATGGAACCAGACAAATTGCCCAGTTGGTTAGAGCATGCTGCTGATAACTCAAGGTTGCAGGTTCAATCCCTGTTAGGGACAGCTGCATGGTCTGGGACTAGATTATGCTCAGGGTCCCTTCCAACTCTATGATTCTATCTAATCCTGATCATTCTTATTCCCACATTCTTCTATTTGATATCCTTTTGGCTGGAGATGTCAAGGACTGGAACCTGGAACCTTCCTCGTGCAAATTATTATCATCATTATTTATTTATTAATTTTGTATACCTCCCTATACCTGCAGATCTCCCACTGGGCAATGGGTTCTCTCCAAAGGGGGAGGATATTTAGGTTAGATGATGTGAATTCCCAAATAGAGAAAATTTCCTGTTTTTATGGGAATGCAGATAATTGGACAGGACAAAGAGGCAAGTACAATCACCAATGCGAGTTGCCTGGATGAGACAATGAACGCAACAGCCTCCGACCCACTTCAAAGCCATCACCATCTGCCCCCCAAAAAGAGGACACTGGATTAAGGATTAACTGGTGCTAAGACGGAGGAAGCTGTTGTTACACATTCAGCAAAAGCAGCAAAAATCACCCCCCCCAAAAAAAAAATAATAGTCAAGAATTTGTAGATGCCAATGCATCTGGATTCCCAGAGCATCTCCTATTGTGCACAATCCCCTCTCTCCCTGGTTGAGCGAGAAAGACTTAAAAGTGGAATAAGGGAGCTTGTCATTAAGAGAAATGCTTTGACGGCTGATCTGTGCAGTCAGCTGAGAGGGAAGGAGATACTGAGGGAACAAGAAATGGGCCGCTCGTGTGTGGTCTTCCCTGGGGGGAAACGACGGTAGTCTTTCAATTGCTCATTAGGACCGAACCTGAGAGCAGAGGAGAAAACCCAGGATGCAGGAGCAAAAAAATTGTCTCCGGCATCAGATATGTAGTAGGCGATCTAAATTCTAGCTGATCATTAAAAAACAACAGTAACGCAGCACCTTTGTGCTATATATCTGTGCCTTTTCTGCATGATGGATTCACACTTGTTTGTTTTCGTGCGCACAGAGGAATTGGCGGGTGTTGTTTTGTTCCACCCCACTGAGTCACTCGAGAAAAGAGATTTGTTTGCACACTGTGTATAAATATCTTATAAATATCAGGGATGAATGTTAAGAAGACAGCAAGGGGCTGGCTGGTGGAGTGGACGAAGGGACCATCTGGTCCAGCGTTCTGTCCCCATGTCAGCCAACCCAAAGTTCCAAGGGATAAACCCACAAGCACTGCACAATAGCCATCCGGTGGCCAGTCTGGTGTGATGAATCAGGAGGGGGCTTGCAAAGGGATGGAAAATATCATTAAATGTGGAACAAGCTCTTTGAAAAATAATAATTTTTATTTTTTGCTCCTGTCTCCAATCAGAGACAGGGCTGGTCCAATTCTTTGTCCTGCCTCAAGTAAAGGATGAGATGACCTTGTCCCATCCATGCTGAAAACATTCAGCACTAGGGACCGGACAGCTCCTTCCACCAAATCTATGGACAGTAGACTACTTTCGAGAGTACAAACCATCTCTCTCTTCTCCTCCATCTTTCTTGCTCCTCCACCGGAAGCCAACTCATTGCCTACAAATGCTGCAATGCAGCAGCTGAATGCTTCATGAGAGCAGAATGACACACCCACCCCTATGAGGACTGCTGGAGTGGAAGGCCTGGGCTGCCTGCCTCTCTGCTCGATCACTCAGTACAGGGCCTTTCCCCCAGTGGAGTGTTGGGAGTAGGCAACCAGGCAAGATGGGTTGATAGTTCAGGGCTGCAACAAGCGAGCATCAGTGGGTGTACACTGAGTAGAACGTAGTGGAAGGAAGTGATCAATACTCACTGGGCACAGAAATGCACTTTGCACATGCTCTAGTGGCATCATTAGATACAGCCAGGGAGGCGGCTCATGAGAAATGTAGTGGGGGCTGCTGCTGCTGCCCAAGGTGGGTGTCTCATTCTGCCTAGTGGTGGGGCTGGCCTTGGGCAGGGATCTACATGGAAAGAGTCTTGTCCCCAGCATGCTAAAGTGGATAGTTGCAACCTTAGCTTCCCACTTAGCTTCATTCACTTGTACTCCCTGGGGGGGGGGGGGGTGGAAGATGAAGGACAGAGGATTTAAAGGCATGGACTCTCCTTTTACTCAGTGGATTGAAGCTACTGAAGTGCATACTTTACATGGGCCTGGGACCTTTAAGTCCTCTCCCGGTTCCATTTCTACATGAAGTAATGGAAAAGAGGATATTGGTCATGGTGCTGAATTATTATTATTATTATTATTATTATTATTATTATTATTATTATTATTATTATTATTTATTATTTGTACCCCGCCCATCTGGCTGGGTTTCCCCAGCCACTCTGGGCAGCTTTCAACAAAGACCAAAAATACACTAAAATGTCACACATTAAAAACTTCCCTGAACAGGGCTGCCTTCGGATGTCTTTTAAATGTCAGGTAGTTGTTTATCTCTTTGACATCTGGTGGGAGGGCATTCCACAGGGCGGGTGCCACCACCGAGAAGGCCCTCTGCCTGGTTCCCTGTAGCTTTGCTTCTTGCAATGAGGGAACCGCCAGAAGGCCCTCGGCGCTGGACCTCAGCGTCCAGGCAGAATGATGGGGGGTGGAGACACTTCTTCAGGTGTTCTGAATGGAATATCTGTACTTGGAGGCAGTGCACGTCTCAACAATAGATGATAGAGACATGCCAGAGGGTGGTACACAGCTGATATGAAGCACCACATCTTACTTCCAAACTCCCAGACACATCAGGCATAATAGCATAAGAAGATCTTGCTGGGTCAGCCCAATAACCCATCTAGTCCAGCGTACTGTTCTCACAGTAGCCTCCCAGATGCCTGTGGGAAACCAGCAAGCAGGATTCGGCCACAAGAGCCCTTTCCCCTTCTGCGGTTTCGAGCAACTGGGATTCAAAAGCGTTGCGGCCTCCAGCCGTGGAGGCCCAGCCACCAAGTCTAGTAGCCATCGATGGCTTTCTCCTCCATTAATTTCTATAATCCTTTTTTAAAGCTATCTAGGTTGGTAGCCATCACCGAAGCCTTTTCAGATCAAGTTACTGTAATTTATCGTCCTTATCTATGCCACGTCAATCGTGCGCTTGGGCACATCTGTTTAATTCCTGGAAGACAACACACACATACAAACCAGTCTGTATTCCACTGTTGCAAACGCATCTCCCCACCCCCTCTGTTGGACTTTTGCTCCTGGATCTGTGAAGGAAGCTCCTGTGACAGCTGGATGGTTCGGCCTAAATATCCCCCTCCCACAATGAACCTACATTTGACTCAAGCTGTCTTGTCCTATTTGCAGCTCCGGGAAGAGTGGCTGCCCTGTCCTGATCCCAGCTGAGAAAATGCTGAATCGCTTCTTGCTCTCATCATTATGCTGCATTCGCTGCACTTGCCCTCGATGCATGACACTTCGCATTAGGGCTGTGAAGTCTGGGGAAGGGCCCCTAGCTCAGTGGTGGAGCATCTGCTTCGCATGCAGAAGGTCCTAGGTTCAGTTCCCGGCATCTTCAGGTAGATGATGCCCTGGAGAGACACTGCCGGTCTGTGCATATAACACTGAGCTAGAGGAACCAATGTTGTGACACTGCAGAAGGTAGCTTCCTATATCTCTAAGTTATGGGGGTTGGGGGTGAGAATAGTAAAATGAGATACAGTACTATATATGCCTTCCATGCTAAGAATAATTCTACCATACCTCTGTGTTTTACAAAAGCCATGGTTTTCCCAGTAGTGATGTATGGAAGTGAGAGCTGGACCATAAAGAAGGCTGATCGCCGAAGAACTGATGCTTTTGAATTATGGTGCTGGAGGAGACTCTTGAGAGTCCCATGGACTGCAAGAAGATCCAACCTCTCCATTCTGAAGGAAATCAGCCCTGAGTGCTCACTGGAAGGACAGATCCTGAAGCTGAGGCTCCAAGACTTTGGCCACCTCAGGAGAAGAGAAGACTCCCTGGAAAAGACCCTGATGTTGGGAAAGATGGAGGGCACAAGGAGAAGGGGACGACAGAGGACGAGATGGTGGGACAGTGTTCTCGAAGCTACCAGCATGAGTTTGACCAAACTGCGGGAGGCCGTGGAAGACAGGAGTGCCTGGTGTGCTCTGGTCCAGGGGGTCACAAAGAGTCGGACATGACTAAACGACTAAACAACAACAACATTTGCCTGCCAGCAGCACAAGGAGCAAGGTCTATGAGTGTAACTGGGGGTTTTCTACATTTTTTCTCCAAGTAGAGAAGCAATTTCAATTTCATTTGCGGCACTATACATCTCAAGACTTACTCCTTATATACCCAGTAGATCTGATCCCTTGCTGGTGAGGCTTGCTGACCTCCCAGAAAAGCAAAAAAAAAAGACCTTTTCCTGTTAGGCAAAGACCATAAGACGATCTAGATTGTCGCCAGATTTGGTGTACAGATCTGTAGGTGCAGACCATCCCCCAAACTAGTTCGTGAAGAAAATCCCCAAACTCAGTTCCATGGGTGACGCTGGGTCATATCTATGCGGTAGCTTATCTTAAAGTTTTAATTGTCTATACACTTATCGCATTTATAAATTTAAAATTTATTGTTGTACATTGTTTAAACTGTTTCTTTTCTTTCTGGGATTGTACCCCCAAGTGTGTTTTATAAGATGGTCTCCAACCGTAATAAATTATCTATCTACCCAGTAGATCTCTGCAGTGTTCAGGAAAGTGTCTACCGCAAGCTTCAAAATTCTTAGTCCTCAGAGCAGGGCTTTTAGTGTGGCTGCTCCTCTCTCATACCCTCCAATATTTCTCTGATGAAAATAGGGGCGTCCAGTTCCATAATGATAATTTCACTATATATATCCCACACCTCTTACTGGGTTGTCCCAGCTGCTCTGGGAAGCTTCCAACATGTATAAAAACATAATAAAACATTAAATGTTGTTTTTTAAAAAAAAGACTTCCCTATACAGGATTGCCTTCAGACTGCTCCGGGTTGGATAACTCCATACCCTCCAACATTTCTGCAATGAAAATAGGGACATCCTAAGGAAAAGTGAGACATTACTGGATTAAATCAGAAACCGGGACGAGTTCTTTGAATCAGGGAAGTCCTTGGAAAATTGGTGCACTTGGAGGGTCTACAGCAGCTCTGCTGAGATACAACAGGAACTCACTAGCTACTCTAATTGAACACATTTTTGTCCCAATAGGCTTTTCCAGATGTATAAATGGTTCTTTGATGCGAACGCCCATTTCTTAGGGTTTTAGTCTTGTTTTAAAAAGCATTTGTTGGCTTTGCATTTTTAACTGCTTTTAATAATCGCATGTGTCAGTCGCCTTGAGATGGCTCTTTAGAAGGCAATTAATAAATCATCATCAGCATTAATGCTGATGCACATGGATTACCAAAGCACATTAAGGCTCTGTGCAAAAAGGACATGTCGATATGGGCACCCGTTCACAGGAGGATTCCTTCTTCAGCTATGATTTAATCAATGCACTTTTATGCACTGCTGATGTGTAAATTAAAAAAGAATCAGACAAAGAAACACAGCACATCGTGCACTTCTAAGCCCAGAACACATACCAGAAATAGAAGCATGGTGGATAATAATAATAATAATAATAATAATAATAATAATAATAATAATAATAATATATTATTTATACCCCACCCATCTGGCTGGGTTTCCCCAGCTACTCTGGGTGGCCTCCAACGAAATATTAAAATACAGTGGTCTGTTAAACATTAAAAGCTTCCCTAAACAAGGCTGCCTTCAGATGTCTTCTAAAAGTCTGGTAGTTGTTTTTCTCTTTGACATCTGGTGGGAGGGCATTCCACAGGGAGGGCACCACTACTGAGAAGGCCCTCTGCCTGGTTCTCTGTAACTTGAGTTCTCGCAGCGAGGGAACTGCCAGAACATAGCTGTCAACTTTTCCCTTTTCTTGCGAGGAATCCTATTCGGAATAAGGGAATTTCCCTTAAAAAATGGGAAATGTTGACAGCTATGCACCAGAAGGCCCTCGACGCTGGACCTCAGTGTCTGGGCTGAACGATGGGGGTGGAGATGCTCTTTTAGGTATACTGGACCGAGGCTGTTTAGGGCTTTAAATATCAGCACCAACACTTTGAATTGTGCTTGGAAACGTACTGGGAGCCAATGTAGATCTTTCAAGATCGTTGTTATGTGGTCTCGGCAGCCTCTCCCAGTCACCAGTCTAGCTGCCGCATTCTGGATTAGTTGTAGTTTCCAGGTCACCTTCAAAGGTAGCCCCACATAGAGCGCATTGCAGTAATCCAAGTGAAAGATAACTAGAGCATGCACCACTCTGGTGAGAGAGTCTGCGGGCAGGTAGGGTCTCAGCCTGCATACTGGATGGAGCTGGTAAACAGCTCCCTGGACACAGAATTGACCTGCGCCTCCATGGACAGCTGTGAGTCCAAAATGACTCCCAGGTTGCGCACCTTGTCCTTCAAGGGCACAGTTACCCCATTCAGGGCCAGGGAGTCCTCCACACCTGCCCACCTCCTGTCCCCTAAAAACAGTACTTCTGTCTTGTCAGGATTCAACCTCAATCTGTTAGCCACCCTTCCATCCTCCAGCCGCCTCCAGACACTCACACAGGACCTTCACTGCCTTCACTGGTTCTGATTTGAAAGAGAGGTAGAGCTGGGTATCATCTGCATACTGATGAACACCCAGTCCAAACCCCCAATGATCGCTCCCAGCGGCTTCACATAGATGTTAAATAGCATGGGGGAGAGGACAGAACCCTGAGGCACCCCACAAGTGAGAGCCCAGGGGTCTGAACTCTCATCCCCCCCCCCACTTTCTGAACACGGCCCAGGAGGAAGGAGCGGAACCACTGTATAACAGTGCCCTCAGCTCCCAGCCCCTCTAGACGGTCCAGAAGGATGTTACGGTTGATAGTATCTAAAGCCGCTGAGGGATCTAGCATTGCTAATGCATTGGTTCTGCTACAAAAACAAGATTAGGCAATGCAAGATCTCAGCATCAGTGGAGTATTTGGATGGAGAGAATGTTGTAAGCACTTCCAGCTGCCAGTTAGAGGTGAGTATATAACAAGAGGACGTGGAGGGCGGGGGGAATAATTTCTTCTGTTCACATTTTAATGCAATCCCACCCAATCCACTCTTCCTGAACCAATTCGCAAGCCAATTTTCACAGGACTGTTTCCAAATCACACTTCTAATTTTGCAATGCAGTTCCCCAGCTCAGAATGAATACAACACACACACACACACACACACACACACACACACACACACGGCATGGCCATCCCTTCTAGACAGACTGACACTTTAGAAACCAGACTTGCCATATTCCCATGTTCTACCTACGGGACTGCCTCTCCTGGTATGCTCCACGGAGGACCTTAAGGTCCACAAATGACAACATTTTGGAGGTCCCTAGTCACAAGGTGGTTAGATTGGTCACAACTAGGGCCAGGGCCTTTTCAGTACTGGCCCCGACTTGGTGGAACACTCTGTCACAAGAGACTAGGGCCCTGTGGGACTTGACATCTTTCTGCAGGGCCTGCAAGACAGAGCTGTTCCGCCTGGCCTTCGGTTCGGACTCAGTCTGACCCTTATGGTTCCCTCCCCTTATGGTTTTGATGAGGCTGCATTTTAAATTGCATTTTAACCTGTATTTTAAATTGGTTCCCCCCACCCCACTATGTTTTTACTGTAATTTTACTGTTGTTAGCTGCCCTGAGCCCGGCTCTGACTGGGGAGGGTGGGATATAAATAAAATTTATTATTATTGCTATTACTTACAAGTAATAAAGCACCATACTGCCCATTCTGTATCGTGCATTATCTTAATACTACAGTGATACTATAATAAATAGTGTATGTTGATACTAATATGCAAGAGTCTGTGAGTGCAGGCAGATTATATTAAATTCTCCTATTTTAAAATTGTATTTCATGTCATTCTCAATTCTCTAAGAAGAAACAAACAAAAAAAAAAAGAGGTGCCAAACACATTTTCTTCACCTTTTCCATGAGCATCGCCTAGGGTCTAGGATTTATTGAAATCCCCATCATGTTCTGCCCTCCACAATATTTCACCACAGGATCTTGAGGCCATGGACTGATTCAGCAGGCAGGGCAAAATGGCATTTCCCATCATGTTCTGCCTTTGCACGCAAAATGCCAAATATTTTAAGGCAATTAAAACATAGAGGAGGTAGAGCAAAAAAAAATAAAAATCTAACTAATATTGGGAGAGGGTTGGATCAATAACTTAGGGAGCAAAAATAGAGTCCATAATCATGTGTTTGCTCCATATCATTCAAATGGGGGGGGGGGGGTTTGCAGAGGAGAGTCAACAGGAAGAAAGAGGTGCGGTCTAGGACCCACGTACCTATGGGACCGCCTCTCCTGGTATGCCACGAGGAGGACCTTAAGGTCCACAAATGACAACACTTTGGAGGTCCCAAGTCACAAGGTGGTTAGATTGGTCTCAACTAGGATCAGGGCCTTTTCAGTACTGGCCCCGACTTAGTGGAACGTTCTGTCACAAGAGACCAGGGTCCTGCGGGACTTGACATCTTTCTGCAGGGCCTGCAAGACAGAACTGTTCCGCCTGGCCTTTGGTTTGGACTCAGTCTGACCCTTATGTTTCCCTCCCCTTATGGTCTTGATCTATGGGCTACTTTTAAAATGAGGCTGCATTTTAAATTGCATTTTAATCTGTATTTTAAATTGGTTTTTTTTCTCCCCTATTGTGCTTCTACTGTAATTTTACTGATATTAGTTGCCCTGAGCCCGGCTCTGGCCAGGGAGGGCGGAGTATAAATAAATTATTATTATTATTATTATTATTATTATTATTATTATTATTATTATTATTATTATTTCCCCATCAGGTTGCTTTTCCCCATCTCCCCAACTAGGATCTGAGTTCCAAAGAAAGCCCAAATTGCAAGAGAGGGAATAGGAGCACATCAGCTGGGAGAATTAGCAGGGAAGATGCTCTTGCCACCTGATTGGCCTAGACCTGTGTCTTCTGACTGCAGATGCTTTGGACTACAACTCCCATCAGGCTGTGCTGGCTGAGGACAATGGATGTTGTAGTACAAAACATAAAGGTAAAGGGACCCCTGGTCCAGTCACGGACGACTCTGGGGTTGATGCGCTCATCTCACTTTATTGGCCGAGGGAGCTGGCGTACAGCTTTCAGGTCATGTGGCCAGCATGACTAAGCCGCTTCTGACGAATCAGAGCAGCGCACAGAAACACCATTTACCTTCCCGCTGGAGCAGTACCTATTTATCTACTTGCACTTTGATGTGCTTTCGAACTGCTAGGTTGGCAGGAGCAGGGACCGAGCAACGGGAGCTCACCCCGTCGTGGGGATTCGAACCGCCGACCTTCTGATCGGCAAGCCCTAGGCTCTGTGGTTTAGACCACAGTGCCACCCGCGTCAGTACAAAACATGCAGGAAGCCAAAAGTTGAGAAACACTCTGCTATACTAATGTCCCTGCCCTTTCATTTCCATTACCTCTCCAAAGGCAGTTTTCGGAACACACTTCTCTTGAAGTAGCATGGAGTTCCTCCCCTGTGCTTTCTGAAATGCTCTCCCTATTAATAATGAGCAAGGCAAACTTGTTAGTGCGGCTGACCCTTCTATTCTTCTGCTCTAGAATAAAGAGGAAGATTGGGAATCTATTCAGTGGGGAATATTTAGAACCCAGCATCTGCTAGACAACTGTTCTGTAAAAGAGAAGCAAAAGCAAATTCTAACTGCATTCCTTATTTGGCAATTGTGTTTGTGTGTGTGTGTGTGTGTGTGTGTGATTTGTGGGGGATCAAAGGCTGCTTATTTAGACAGGAATGTGGCTATTTTGTACTTTCCTTTTTTTATACACCCATCTTTTTCTCCACCCACCTAGGTTTATTTTCTCGAAAGAAAGAAAGAAAGAAAGAAAGAAAGAAAGAAAGAAAGAAAACATTTTACGTCATTATCCCCACCACCAATCCACTTGCTCCAAACTGGGACAGATGTCAAAACATCTGTGTGAAACAGTCATCCGCTTTTCACACTGTTGTTAATCTCAGCTCTAGGGACAAAGCAAGAAGGATTGAGAAGAGTTTCCCCTAAGGGGAGATTCCTTCTGTTCTCTGGTGTGAGGACAGGGAGGGTGTGTGATTTTGCTAATTAAATACCTGCTAATGTGGAGGCAGCTGAAAGAGGGAGGCTTCTAATTAAAAAGGGGAAGAGGGTGGTGGGTGGTGGAAATCAATCTGTTTGCCAAGGGCTCAGCTGGGGACAATCTCTCTCTCTCTCTCTCTCTCTCTCTCTCTCTCTCTCTCTCTCTCTCTCTCTCTCTCTCTCCGCCATAGCTCCCTGGATGGACCACACACAAGCAAATCTCAACTCTGCAGGGTCTGGTAACATGTAAGGCTTCCACCACAGATTGCTCGATTCAATCAGATCAGAAATTTGCCCTACAAGGGCTGGCAAGCTAAAAGGGTTGCTAGCAGATTGCTAGTCACTCACACCATCAACTTTCTCAAGCACACTTGATGTTAGAAAAGTCCCAGTTAATTGGGTGCCATTTTCAAGTCTATCTCCCCCACCCCCATCTTTCCTGGGACTTCCCCTGCCCCTTTCCTCTTCCTGGGGTTGGGTTCATTAGGTATATAAGAGAGCTAGTGATTACAGTGCTGGACTGGAACCTGGGAGACCCAGGTTGAAATCCTCACTCCGCCATGAAACTCACTGGGTTGGGAAAGACCTGTGTGTGAATCCCAGGAAAGCTATTGCCATTGAGAGAAAACAGTGCTGTAAAGCACTGGGGTGTCCTGGGGTAAGCTCAAATGCCACCATTCCCTGTGCCAGTGACACCTCGAGAGGAATGCTTATCAGAAGAGTCCTGCTGGATCAGGCCAATGGCTTATATAGTCGGGCATCCTGTTCTCACTGTGAGCTACTTCAGAGGCACCGAATTCTGCCCAACACTGGGAATGGGGGCTCCATCACACGGGCCTCCAGCCTGGCCACTCAAGGGGGGGGAGGGATGGAGGTTCACCCCCATCCCAACAGATTTTGAAGTGAAAGCACCTCAACCCTATAGTGTTGGCGCCTATGGATTACTTGAAGAAGAACTTTCTTTTTTTCTGTCCTGATCTTTCCAGCATTCAATTCCATTGGCTGTCCGTGAGTTCTAATGTTAGGAGAGAGGGAGATTAAGTTTTCCCAATCTGTTTTCTTCAGGCCATGCATTACAGCGGTACCTCTGGTTGCGAATGGAATCCATTCCAGAGGCCCGTTTGCAACATGAAAAGAGCGCAACCCGCAGCGGGTTGCGATTTGGTGCTTCTGTGCATGCGCGTGATGTCATTTTGCGCTTCTGCGCATGCACAAGCAGCGAAACCCGGAAGTAACCTTTTCCAGTACCTCCGGGTCGCCGCGAGACATAACCTGAAAGAACGTAACATGAAGCAAACGTAACATGAGGTATGACTGTACTTAAAAAACTTATTTCATGTCAACCACTGCTATTTTGTTTTTAGAAAAAGAGGTGGCAGAACTCACCATGAACAACTCCCTCATTCTCTTAGGAATGGCATTGGTGTCCGCCTGAGAGGTGCCAGAACTGACTTCCAGTAATAATAATAATAATAATAATAATAATAATAATAATAATAATAATGATGATGATTGTTGTTAGCCGCCCTGAGCCCAGCTTCGGCTGGGGAGGGCGGGATATAAATAAAAGTTAATAATAATAATAATAATAATAATAATAATAATAATAATATATTTATACCCCACCCATCTGGCTGGGTTTCCCCAGCCCCTCTGAGCGGCTTCCAACAAAAGATTAAAAATACATTCAAATATCAGTCATTAAAAACTTCCCTAAACAGGGCTGTGAGTTCCAGCTTAAGAAAAAGCCTTGAGGTCATCTCTTATTCACCATATCTCTAAACAAAAAAAATCCCCATCCTCCTAAAAACAAACAAACAAACAAACAAACAAAACAGAAAACCTCTGACTTAGTGGCAACAGTTATTTGCCTGCTTTCACCATCTGACCTCAGATCAAATCAAATTCTAATAAATCCTTTCCTGGGGGAAAAATAATAACCCTGCACATTTGGAGCTGTCCGTTCAGCACCACAGAAGCAACCCTCTGCATTCCTAGGCCTCTTCCATCTGCAGCTCAGCGCCACCTACTGCAATACAGCCTGACACACTATGCATCACAATTCCTCAGCAGTAGGTCAGCTGCATGACAAGTTTACCCCCCTACCCCCACCCGGCTTGCAGTCCCAAGAAGCTGCCAGGGCTAAGTATCGACCCAGCTGTCAGCTGCGCCTCACGTGTGTCGCTGTGCACTAATCCACTTTGCCAGCTAGCTAAGAAGCCAACGCTTCTTAGGGAGTCAAACTACTGAGAACTGCAGGGAGCGTGATGTGTTGGGATATGCCATGGTTCTAGGGCAGGGGCTGCCAACGCCATGCCCATCAGTAAATCTAGCCAAAGAGGCCTTTTGTGGCACCCACGGGGTCTCCACCCTCCCCAGTGAAATTAGTCCTGAAAGAAGCATCGTGTTGCTGCTAATAGATTAGTTTGGGAGGGAAAGGCAAAATTCATGGTAGGGGTCATTAGGAATGGAACTGAAAATGAAACTGCCAATATATCTTAATGCAACCACATTTGGAATACAGTGGTACCTCGGGTTAAGAACTAATAAATAATAATAATAATAATAATAATAATAATAATTTATTTATACCCAACCCATCTGGCTTGTTGGAAGCTTCCAACAAAATATTAAAATACACTAATGCATCAAACATTAAAAGCTTCCCTAAACAGGGCTGCCTTCAGATGTCTTCTAAAAGTCTGGTAGTTGTTGTTCTCTTTGACATCTGGTGGGAGGGCTTTCCACAGGGTGGGTGCCACTACTTAAATTGTTCCAGAGGTCCATTCTTAACCTGAAACTGTTCTTAACCTGAGGCACCACTTTTTAGCTAATGGGACCTCCCGCTGCTGCTGTGCCGCCGCCGTGCAATTTCTGTTCTCATCCTGAAGCAAAGTTCTTAACCCGAGGTACTATTTCTGGGTTAGCAGAGTCTGTAACCTGAAGCGTCTGTAACCCGAGGTACCACTGTACTATTTCAGTTCTGGTCATCTCAAGTCAAAAAGGTTTACTGTAGAGGTTCAGAAAATGGCAACCAAAATGATGAAGAGGATGAAGTGATTCCCCTATATAGAAAGGTTGGATCGTTTGGGAATTCTGAGCTTATAGAAAAGGCAAATAAGAGGTGTCAGGATGGAATTTTACAAAACAATGCCTGGCATGGTAAGAGGAACGTTGTTTTTTCCTCACTCTCTCATAACAACAGAACTCATGGAAATCCAAGAAAGCTGAAAGTTGGAAAATTAAGGACAGATAAAATAAAGTGCTTTTTCATGCAGTGCACAGTTAAACAATAGGCAATGATGGCTAGCAACTTGGATGTCTTTAAAAGAGGATTGGGGGAAGAAATAATGGCAGTTCAAAAAGCCATAGATTTTTTAACTAATCCAGAATGCGGCAGCTAGACTGGTGACTGGGAGCGGCCACCAAGACCACATAACACCAGTCTTGAAAGACCTACACTGGCTCCCAGTATGTTTCCAAGCACAATTCAAAGTGTTGGTGCTGACCTTTAAAGCCCTAAACGACCTTGGCCCAGTATACCTGAAGGAGCGTCACCACCTCCATCATTCTGCCTGGACACTGAGGTCCAGCGCCTAGGGCCTTCTGGAGGTTTCCTCCCTGCAAGAAGTGAGGTTACAAGGAACCAGGCAGAGGGTCTTCTCAGTAGTGGTTCCCACTCTGTGGAATGCCCTCCCATCAGATGTCAAGGAAATAAACAACTATATGACTTTTAGAAGACATCTGAAGGCAGCCCTGTTTAGGGAAGCTTTTACTGTTTAATAGGCTATTGTATTTTAATATTCTGTTGGAAGCCGCCCAGAGTGGCTGGGGAAATCCAGCCAGATGGGCGGGGTAAAAATAATAATAATAATAATAATAATAATAATAATAATAATAATAATAATAATTAGACAAAGGCCTGGAAGAAGACAAATGTTTTTTGCCTGATGCCTAAACAAAGGTGCCAGGTGAATCCCTCTGGGGAATTTCCTTTCTTGTAATCTGAATCCATTGGTTCAAGTCCTGTCCTCTGGAGTATCAGGAAACCAGCTTGCTCCATTTTTTGAAATCTGCAACTGCTATCATTTTACCTCTCAGTCTTCTTGATGGTTCCTGTGTCGCAGGTGGGTTTTCTGTGGGGAGGGGGTCATGGGTCACTGCATAGTCCCTAGATACCAGCTACATTATCACATATCTGCTTTGTGTGTGTGTGTTAAGGGGATACAGAATGACTTCAATCCATCACACTTACACACACTACCCTGGGCATGCTGTTATTGCTTTCCCTTACACTAATCTATTTCTCATTCCAACACTTTATGATGCATAAGAAGAAAATCAATTCTAAAAGAAATCCAAGGACTGACTCGGGGTTTTTTTAATGTCACAGTTGCTACAACTTTGGTGTGCATGAGTGAGTGATGCCTCCCCCTAGTGGCAGGTCTTGAGAGAGAGAGCACAGCTACCAATTCACCTACAAATCTGTTTTCTAGAGGGATTTATCGCCGGGTGGAAAACACAGAAAGTGTTCCATCTGTGCAAAAAAGGGGATGGGGCTTGGTTTGTACAAAGATTTCAATCGCATAATAATTGGCCTGCAGGATCAGAGCCAGGGCCAGCTAGCCAATCATTCTGTTTCCATCAGTGTCCAATCAGATGTCAGCGGGAACTTATAAGAAAGTTATTGGCATTCCAGTTTGATGCTGGTGGCTGACATTCAGAGATATACTCCTTCCAAACACATAGTCTCAATTTGTCTTTACTATACGAAGAACATAAGAAGTGTCTGCTGGATCAGGCCATTCTGGTCCAACATCCTGTTCTCACAGCAGTGACCAGATATCTGTGTGAAACCCGCAAACAGGATTTGAGCACAACAGCCTTCTCCCCACCTGCAGTTTACAGCAACTGCTGCCTCCATCATAGTTAATGTCTAGGTGACACGATGACCATGTACATACGCAATAGACAATCTTTATAGAATTCCTTCAAACCATAACAAGTGACTACATTATTACATGAGCACTGTTCCACAGCATTTGATATTTTCTTTTACACACATTCATTCAAAATAAGATGCGTTTATGAAGCAATTCTATATCCTCCCACCACGCTGACGAAGAATTCTACAAAACAGTAGTCAATATGCGGAATCACTGTTCAGTGTTGGACATCATATTTGCCGAACACACAAAGCTTCACAGCTTGTCTTTCATCGTACAAAGTCTGGTACCTCGCTTCATTTAAAGATTTTCAGAGACTTTGAGTCTAAAGATTTCATTTTGTACTTGTTATGGTTTGAAGGAATTCAATAAAGATTGTCTATTGTGTATGTACATAGTCATCGTGTTGCCTAGACATTGCTGACGTTCTCTTTGCAACACAGGGGTTTGTTTGGTTACTTATCCATCATAATTAATAGCTGCCAGTGGATTTATGGAATCATTTAAGGCAGGCTTTGCCATCCTGTGGCCTCCAGCTGTTTTGGATCACAACTCCCAGTTGCCCAGCAACTATGGGCTGGCCACACCTGATGGGAGTTGGCAAAGACTGGCCTTAAGCCTAGTAGGCATACTAATCATTTCTTGTATCGGTGAGTTCCACATGTTAAGATTTTTGATGGAAACTGTTCGGAGGCGAAAGAAGGATAGCGCTTGCCTTCAGACACAAAAACTTACGTGTTGAAAGCAGTTCCTTCTACATGCCACTTCTGGGATCTACTAAATGATGACAGTGAGATGATTGCAGAAGCATACATCAATTATTTTCAGCAAGGAAATTATATATATATATATATATATATATATATATATATATGTTTTGGTGTCCTCGGGTATCTTCCCGTGTAAAAGTTGGGGTGTCTAGGCGACGTTTCAACGAGGTCTCACTCGTCATCTTCAGGCTGGTGCTTTCGGCTTCTTGTTACTGGAACCAACACGTACTTCATCCACAATGGACAAAGATACAAACAGATAGAAGGAGCACCTATGGGATCACCCCTCTCACCGGTCATCGCAAACCTGTACATGGAACACTTTGAAACCAATGCTTTAGACAAGTCAGAACACAAACCCAAACTTTGGCTCAGATATGTTGACGACACCTTTGTAATTTGGCCACACGGGAAGGAAAAACTGGACAGCTTCCTCACACATCTCAACAGCCTACACCCCAAAATACAATTCACTAAGATGACGAGTGAGACCTCGTCGAAACGTCGCCTAGACACCCCAACTTTTACACGGGAAGATACCCGAGGACACCAAAACCTGCATTCCTGTACCCGTGAAAATCTACGAAAGCATATATATATATATATATATGCAGGTTTTGGTGTCCTCGGGTGTCTTCCCGTGTAAAAGTTGGGGTGTCTAGGCGACACCCGAGGACACCAAAACCTGCATTCCTGTACCCGTGAAAATCTACGAAAGCATATATATATATATATATATATATATATATATATATATATATATATATATGAGGGCTGTGTTAGACTACCACTTGCACCCCTTGTTAGAGGCAATGGAAAAATTTTCAAGGAACTTGGAGAGCCCACCTAAAAGGAGTGGTGAGATTTTAGAACCCCATAATTCTTCTCCAGCTTGGGTGGTTGCTTAGAATCCACTGCTGCCACCTAGGAAGATGCCTATACAAAGCTAGATCATCAGTCCATCCAGCTTGATATAAAAAGGTAAAAAAGGTAAAGGACCCCTGGATGATTAAGTCCAGTCAAAGGCGACTATGGGGTTGTGGCGCTCATCTCGCTTTCAGGCCAAGGGAGCTTGCATTTGTCCACAGACAGCTTTCCGGGTCATGTGGCCAGCAGAACTAAACTGCTTCTGGTGCAACGGGACACCGTGATGGAAACCAGAGCACACAGAAACTCTGTTTATCTTCCTGCCACAGCAGTACCTATTTATCTCCTTGCGCTGGTGTGATTTCAAACTGCTAGGTTGGCAGAAGCTGGGACAGAGAAATGGGAGCTCACTCTGTCATGGGGACTCGAACCGCCATCGGCAAGCCTAAGAGGCTCGGTGGTTTAGACCACAGTGCCACCCGCATCCCAAGCTCCTTTACCTTTAGCTTGATAAAGTCTATGCCGAATGGAAGTGGACCTCAGAGACTTCAGGCAGGGGTCTTTCCCCAGCCCTACCTGGAAATGTGATGGATTGAACCACTGAGCCATGGTCCTTTCATTGAAACTCTCAAGGGAATAGTCATTCCCATGGGAAAGGAAGCAAGGAAATGGCCAAGTATTGTTGCTCCAGTTGCAGCTGGTGTGGTGGTGAAGCTGCCCTTCCAATACTGGCATGACTATATCTCACTTTGATGGGACGGGGCAAAACAGTGGCAAGGGCAGGGTTGAATGGAGGACCCTGCAGGGCTCCAGAGGTGCATCTACCCAGATGAAAATGATGTATAGGTGGTATATCACCCTGGTAAAATTAGCTAAAATGTATAAAATAAGTAACAAATGTTGGAAATGTAAAGATAAGGAAGGAACTTTTTATCACATGTGGTGGTAAAAAAGTGAAAAGCTTTTGGGAAATGATATATAATGAGATGAAAAAGATGTTGAAATATACATTTATTAAGAAACCAGAAGCATTTTAACTTGTCATTGTAGGAGATGGTATTAATAGACAGGATTGTAAGTTGTTTTTTATATGCAACGACTGCAGCAAGAATATTATTGTCACAAAAATGGAAGCAAGAAGAACTACCGACGAAAGAAGAATGGAGGATGAAGTTGATGGACTATGCAGAATTAGATAAATTAACAGGAAGGATTCGAAACCTGAGGGATCAGAGATTCTTAGAAGACTAGAGTAAATATATGAACCATTTGAAAAGTAATTGTTTACGCTAGTAGGATTGCAAGAAGTTTTGTAAGGTGGATTGAAATACTGCAAGAAAGACTATGAAGAGAATTATTAGTTAAGAATAATTAAATGGAATATAGAAATTAAGAAATGCAGAATAAGTGATAAAGAACGGAAAATCATCAGAGGTGTTGACGAAAGTCTAAAATATTGTATAAGATGAGAAGATATGTTGTATGACTGCTGGAACTGATATGTTAAAAAAATCTATATCTATCTAAAGGTAAAGGTACCATACAACCCTGCCCTTGCCACTTCTTTGCCCCCACCCCATCAAAGTGAGATATAGTCATGCCAGTATTGGAAGGGCAGCTTCACCACCACACCAGCTGCAACTGGAGCAACAATACTTTGCCATTTCCTTGCTTCCTTTCCCATGGGAATGGTCATTTCCTTGAGAGTTTCAATGAAAGGACCATGGCTCAGTGGTTCAATCCATCACATTCCCAGGTAGGGCTGGGGAAAGACCCCTGTCCCTGAGATCCACTTCCATTCAGCATAGACTTTATCAAGATATATAAAACGTAAAGGTACCCCTGCCCGTACGGGCCAGTCTTGACAGACTCTAGGGTTGTGCGCCCATCTCACTCAAGAGGCCGGGGGCCAGCGCTGTCCGGAGACACTTCCGGGTCACGTGGCCAGTGTGACATCGCTGCTCTGGCGAGCCAGAGCCGCACACGGAAACGCCGTTTACCTTCCCGCTAGTAAGCGGTCCCTATTTATCTACTTGCACACGGAGGTGCTTTCAAACTGCTAGGTTGGCAGGCGCTGGGACCAAACAACGGGAGCTCACCCCGCCACGGGGATTCGAACCGCCGACCTTTCAATCGGCAAGCCCTAGGCGCTGAGGCTTTTACCCACAGCGCCACCCGCGTCCCCTATATCTATCTATCTATCTATCTATCTATCTATCTATCTATCTATCTATCTATCTATCTATCTCTAAAGAGATGCATCTACACAGCCCTGACCTTTGATCCAGCTCAGCAGCATCAAAAGTCAGGAGGACGGCTCCATAGCAGTGGCACCAGTGGCCAGAGGCTGGCTCTGTGGCTCTGCCCCACAACACAACCTGCTTCTGCACTCCTCTCTTCTTCCCATCTGGTCCCACTGTTGCTACCACCATCGCAGGAATTTGCCAGATGAGAAAAGTGAAGGCTGGCGGCAAACACTTTTGGCCACATTCTGGTTCACCTTCGGCATTAGCCCTACTCAGAGCAGATCCAGATGGGCGCGGCTAACTTAGCTTCATCCATTTCAGTGGGTCTATTCTGCTCAAAACAACACTGAATACAACCTTCTGAGCCTCAACTTTTTGTACTTCTTTGCAGAGGAAAAATAACTGGTCAATTAATCTGAGGTGTGCATGGGAAAGCTCACAAAGTCTCCTGCTATACCCAAAGGTCTCAATGTAGTGAAGTGAAGAAGATTGGTTGATGATTAACTCGTTGCTGGATCCAAAAACTTACTTTCTGGATTTGAAACCCTCAGGGTCAGTGTCCGGAAGGTAATAAGAGCAACCTGGAGTGAATTACAGAAGCCATTCTAGAATCTGCTATCCATTCCAGGGTTTTGGTGGAGCTGAATAAAATCATTCGGCACTTTGCTGGAACTGATTGGATAAGGCACTGCCCATCTTTAGTTCATTGTGTGTTTTATGGTGCATTGTAAACTGCCCTGAATGCTCTTTGTGGGCGTGAGACAGAATATAAATCCCATTTTTTAAAGAAAAGATAAGGGGGGAAGCGAAAGGGCATATATAAGGCAACCCGCTGACTCTTCCATGCCAGTTCGAAAAACGAGAAAACCACACACTTTACAATTGCCAAAGGAGAGATGACAACCTCGCAGTAAATTCAGAGGCCAACACATGCTCCCTTCTTGAAATTTCAAAAGGAGAGATTGCAACCTCACAATAAATTCAATGTGCACTCGGGATCTCTGGATTTGAAATGCCTGTTGGCTGACTCCTGTTTCAGCCAACCCCTGTAAGTTAAGCCATTCAAGAGTCTGGGCAGAGCATTTGACCGCGGCTGTTTCCGTCTGCTGGGTCAAGTAAGTAACGCTGAGAAGAACTCCCAATGCATTAGCAATTCTTGGCACATTCTTAGCAAGCTGCACAAGCAACAATGAATTCAAGAGTTATATGGGGAGCGGTGTGTGCACTCTGCTACAGGGCCACCCTGTCCCAGACTCATGGAGCAGAAAACAATAATCTCTGTGTGCAAGGGGGTGGGGATTCTACCATGTGTCTACGGAGCAAAGCAAATTTACCTCCTCCAGCGGGAACATGAGACCATGGGGAGCTGGCTCCGAAATAGTCAGTTAGAAATACTTGTGGTCTGTATTTATACAATATCCATGATGGGGGAGGAGCCTCAGGCAAAAAGCCTTAGTTACCTATCCACAAGTACACCACACACAAGGTATACATGCACACATTTGCAAAAAGCAGAGACATCACCTTGCCAACAAAGGTCCGCATAGTTAAAGCTATGGTTTTCACAGTAGTGATGTATGGAAGTGAGAGCTGGACCATAAAGAAGACTGATCGCCAAAGAATTGATGCTTTTGAATTCTGGTGCTGGAGGAGAATCTTGAGAGTCCCATGGACTGCAAGAAGTTCAAACCTATCCATTCTGAAGGAAATCAGCCCTGAGTGCTCACTGGAAGGACAGATCCTGAAGCTGAGGCTCCAAGACTTTGGCCAGCTCATGAGAAGAGAAGACTCCCTGGAAAAGACCCTGATGTTGGGAAAGATGGAGGGCACAAGGAGAAGGGGACGACAGAGGAGGAGATGGCTGGACAGTGTTCTCGAAGCTACAAACATGAGTCTGACCAAACTGTGGGAGGCAGTGGAAGACAGGAGTGCCTGGCGTGCTCTGGTCCGTGGGGTCACGAAGAGTCGGACACGACTAAACAACTAAACAACAACAGATACATTCTGCATATTCACTGCTGTGGGGTGACCATAGATATTAGAAAACCTGAAATCACCAGAGCTCCATTTATTAACATAAGAAGAGCATGTTGGCTCAGGTCAACGACCCATCTAGTCCAGGATCCTCTTCTCATAGAAGCCAACCAGATGCCTCTACTGGGAAACCTGCAAGCTGGACTGGAGCACGAGACCTCTCTCCTCCTGTGGTTTCCAGAAACTGGCATTCAGAAGGATTGCTACCTCCAACCCTGGAGGCAAACCATAGCCATCATCGTGAATCCTCCATGAATTGGTCTGATCGTTTTTCAAAGTTGGTTGCTACCACTATCTCCTCTGGCAGTGAGTTCCACAGTTCCATAAGCACAAAAGAACAACCTCCTGGATCAGGCCAAAGCCCCATCTAGACCAACGTCCTCTTCTCACAGTGGCCAACCAGATCCCTTTGGGAAGCCTACAAGCAGGAGTTGATCACAAGAGCCCTCTCTTGGGGAGCAGCTAGTTTTCAGAAGCATTGCTGTCTCTGATGGGAGGCAGAGTAGAGCCATCGTGCCTAGTAGCCGTCAAGAGCTCTCCCATCCATAAGGTAAAGGTAAAGGGACCCCTGACCATTAGGTCCAGTCGTGGCCAACTCTGGGGTTGCGGTGCTCATCTCGCTTTATTGGCCGAGGGAGCTGACGTACAGCTTCTGGGTCATGTGGCCAGCATGACTAAGCGGCTTCTGGCGAACCAGAGCAGCGCACGGAAACGCCATTTACATTCCCGCCAGAGCGGTACCTATTTATCTACTTGCATTGGTGTGCTTTCGAACTGCTAAGTTGGCAGGAGCAGGGACCGAGCGACGGGAGCTCACCCCGTCACGGGGATTCGAACCGCCGACCTTCTGATCGGCAAGTCCTAGGCTCTGTGGTTTAACCCACAGCGCCACCCGCGTCCCATCCATAAATTTGTCTAAACCATGAATTTGTCTAATTTACAACACAACTGTCTCTCTCTCTCTGTTACCACCTCTGCAAACCCTCCAGCATAACTCTGCCCAAATCCAGGACAATGCCTGTGAGGTTCTCTTCTCCTTGTGCACAGCCACCACCCCAGCTGTGGGTCAAGTGGCGCTGGGCTCGCAAATCCCTAGTACATGCACTCTGCTCTCTCCAGCAGTTCTGGGGCTCTGAGAGGAGAAGCGGAGGGTTGTCCTCACTTCAACCCATCACATCGACATTGCTCCACTCCCCAACGCACATTCTGATTGGAGGAGAGCCGGGCTTCTCCCAGCAGCCACCGTGGCTACCTTCTTTCCCCACTAAATTTAAAAGACACCGAGAAGAGGAGGAAGTTGTGCTCCTCAGCATCAGAAGCCCAAGGGCGGATGCATGGATCCCAGGACATTCCAGTATCCAATCAGATGGCATCTTTAAATCCGTGATGTCCCGGTCAAAACGGGACAATTGTGCGGTATGCATACGGATCAATTGCAGAGAAAGACACATTTTTGCCGCTGTGTGTGTGCTCAAGAAGGACACACATTCAAGCCTGATGCCCAGAAAACTCTGCCAGTCTGGTCAACAATGGCTCTTAGCCATCGTGTCTCCACTCGCCACCCCGGTCCCCAGGGGAAAAGAGAGGTAACTAATAATACTAATTATACTCTACTAATAACACTAATTATACTCTACTAATAATACTGTACCAGCAGTTTTCAGCTGAGGCCTGGTTCAGGGTGGCTGCAAATCTCCTCCTCGCTCCTTTGCACCCTCCCTCGATGAGGATATTTTCTCCGGCTTTCGGGATCCGTGGCCTCTTCCAGTTAAATTGCCAGAGCTAATTTATTCCCTCCCGCAGACTGCCGTGGGCGCCTCCCTGCCTCTCTCTCTCTCTCTCTCTCTCTCTCTCTCTCTCTCTCTCTCTCCACAACTCAGTCCCATCCCATTCCTGCACCCCCCCACCTCCAAGGCCAGTAAAGCTGACAAACTCACAGGCCTGAGCATTTCAGAGATGCCATGTGACTCGTAAGCATGGAAACACAGAATGAGGCCCCCACATCGCTGGTGCACAACAGGAGGCAGCCAGGAGCCTGAAAACTGGACACTTCCCAAGGAGGTTGGTAGAAGAGTGGGGAGGGGGTAGTCTCCTCCCCCCTGCCAGATCCTTGAAAAGGGAAAGGGGGAGCAGGAAAGTGAGCATAAAGTGGGAGTCAGGAAGATAAACACCCACAACCAACGCAGAGATGAGGGGAGCAAAAGAGAACCGACAACAGCATCTTCACCCTGAATTGAGTGTCCTGGCATTAAGGAACCTGTTTCATCAACATGTAGGGCATGTTGGTGCACTGAATGCCACAGGCCAGCCAGCTAACCCTGGGCATTGTTGGGTATTCAGAGGAGGGAGAGCACAGAAAAGGGATGTTTTCCTTTTCTCAAGTGTTTGGAAAGGAGGGGAAATTGGGACATGCCGATCTGAACTTAATTCAGAGGGGAGGGAGGGAGACAGAATCGCCAGACCTCTGTTTCCATGGCGCGCTTACACTCTTTACATCAGAAATTTTGCACCTTGCCATAGCTGGACTCTTTTAAGGGGGACGTATGGGAAGAGAATAAATGGAGTGGGGGCATCGTTGTCCCTCACGCAATGAGGAGGGGAGGGAGATGCCTGAATAGTTCTCTTTTCGTTCATTTCCATCGGATCTTTCACACGAGAAAATTTCCCAGAAAATCATACAGTGGTAACTCGGGTTACATACGCTTCAGGTTGCAGACTCCACTAACCCAGAAATAGTGCTTCAGGTTAAGAACTTTGCTTCAGGATGAGAACAGAAATCATGCTCCTGCAGTGCGGCGGCAGCAGGAGGCCCCATTAGCTAAAGTGGTGCTTCAGGTTAAGAACAGTTTCAGGTTAAGTATGGACCTCTGGAACGAATTAAGTACTTAACCTGAGGTACCACTGTAATAATAACAATAATTTAGTATTTATGCCCCGCCCATCTAGCTGGGTTTCTCCAGCCACTCTGGGCGGCTTCCAACAGAATGTTAAAATACAATAACCCATTAAACATCAAAAGCTTCCCTAAACAGGGCTGCCTTCAGATGTCTTCTAAAAGTCTGGTAGTTGTTGTTCTCTTTGACATTTGGTGGGAGGGCATTCCACAGGGCGGGTGTCACTACCGAGAAGGCCCTCTGCCTGGTTCCCTGTAACCTCCCTTCTCGCAATGAGGGAACTGCCAGAAGGCCCTCGGTGCTGGACCTCAGTGTCCGGGCTGAGGGATGGGGGTGGAGACGCTCCTTCAGGTATACAAGACCGAGGCTGTTTAGGGCTTTAAAGGTCAGCACCAACACTTTGAATTGTGCTTGGAAACGTACTGGGAGCCAATGAAGATCTTTCAAGACCGGTGATATATGGTCTGCTTGTCAGGTGGATGAACTCTGTGGACAACATTTGGGGTGGTCAACCTACGGGTTGAAGGCTGAATGTGGGGCTCGGCCTCATTGGGAAAGCCCTCGGCAAGTGGTCAGACCTCTTGGAAGAGCCACCTGTGGTTCCCCTTCTAGCCTGATGGGTAGCGATGAAGAAGAGAGAATTGGGTGTCAGAGAAAGAGAGAGAGAGAGAGAGAGAAAGTCAAAGAGAAAGAGGGGGAAAGAAGAGTGTCAGAAAGAAAGTGAATGGGGTGTGCGGCCTAGGACCCACGTACCTATAGGACCACCTCTCCTGGTATGCCCCATGGAGGACCTTAATGTCCACAAATAACAACACTTTGGAGGTCCCAAGCCTCAAGGAGGTTAGATTGGTTTAAACTAGGGCCAGGGCCTTTTCAGCCTTTTCAGTCTCTCACAAGAGACTAGGGCCCTGCGGGACTTGACATCTTTCCGCAGGGCCTGCAAGACAGAGCTGTTCCGCCTGGCCTTTGGTTTGGACTCGGTCTCACCCTTATGTTTCCCTCCCCTTATGGTGTTGATTTATCGGCTACTTTAAAATGAGGCTGCAATTTAAATTGCATTTTAACCTGTATTTTAATTTGGGTCCCCCCCCTTCTCTTTCCCCCCTATTATGTTTTTACTGTGATTTTATTGGTGTTAGCTGCCCTGAGCCCGCCTCTGGCTGGGGAGGGCAGGGTATAAATAAAATTTATTATTCTTATTAAATAGAGAATGGGAGAGGAAGAAAAAGGAGTGTCAGAGACGGACAGACTTGGCTATTTCAGGTCTTTCCCTGTACACGTTTTGCTGCTGCTTCAACCACTGTTATGTGTGTGGCCCCCGGCCAATTATCCCCAAGGGAATAAGGCACTTAACAGAAAAAGAGGCTTCACATCCATCCCCCAATCTTCACCTGATGTTCTGAGAATCAAGATATTTAAGGTGTACATTTGCATCAGGCGCTGCCTCCAGAGAATTCACTTCTCACACACAATACTCCCATATTTCTGCCTGGACTATGAGGTCCAGCGCTGAGGGCCTGCTGGCTGTTCCCTCACTGCAAGATGCCAAGTTACAGGGAACCAGGGCGGGTGCCACTAATAATAATAATAATAAATTTTATTTTTATCCCGCCCTCCCCAGCCGAAGCTGGGCTCAGGGCGGCTAACAACAATCAAAATAATCCGACATTCTAAAACATTCATTATAAAATTAATTAAATCAAATTAAATTAAAATCAAATTAATGGCAACCATCAAGCCAAATTCTGTGCAGATTGCCGATTGCCAGAGGAGGGGGTCAGGCTGTGCCCTGACCAAAGGCCTGGTGGAACAGCTCTGTCTTGCAGGCCCTGTGAAAGGATGTCAGGTCCTGCAGGGCCCTAGTCTCTTGTGACAAAGTGTTCCACCAGATTGGAGCCGCGACCGAGAAGGCCCTGGCTCTAGTTGAGGCCAGCCTAACCTCTTTGTGGCCTGGGATCTTTAGGATGTTTTTATTTGCAGACCGTAGATTTCTCTGTGGGACATACCAGGAGGCCCTCTGCAGTTTCTTAGAAGGATGACCATGGGGATGTGAGAATTTCCCCTGTGGCCCACCCTTCCAGTTCCTCCTCTTTGAACTGCAAATCCCAACACTTCCCCACCAGCCTAGAATAATAGAATTGAGGCTAAGAGACCTAACACCCTGCAATACAGGAATCACAGCTAAAGAAGACCCAGCAGGTGGCCACCCAACCTCTACTTAAGACCTCCAGTGAAGGAAAGTCCACAACCTTAGGAGGTGGGTCATTCCATTGTTGAACAACTCTTACCTTCAGAATATTCTTCCTAAGTTTTAGTCAGAATCTCCTTTCTTGTAACTTGAATCTGTTAGGTCTGTTCCTACCCTCTGGAACAGTGGAAAACAAACTCGCTCGGTCTTCCATGTGACAGCCTTTCAGATATCTGAAGATGGCTACCATATCACATCTCCTCTTTTCCAGGCTAAACATACCTAACTCCTTCAACTGCTCCTCATCAGGCTTGGTTTCCAGACCTTTGACCATCATGGTCACCCTCCTCTGCACACCTTCCAGTTTATCAATATCCTCCTTAAGCTGTGGTGCCCAGAACTGGACACAGAACCCCAGGTGTGGTCTGACCAAGGCAGAATAGAGCAATGATACTATTACTCTCTTCATCCTGGACAAGCCCTGATCCTTCTCCACACTGAGAAGGCTGCATGCCCATCCTTACAAGCCACCACAAAGGAAGCCTTCCCAGAGTTTTACTCCAGAGGAGATTTGGCAGCCTTTCAAGGCAATGGGGGGAGGCGTTTGCCGAGACATCCACTCAAACTGTGCCGCTAAGCAGTTAATAATTACTTCCTATGAACACCCCTGGAAACACACAGCGGCGTAACCCAGAATCGTTCCATGCTCGCAGCTTTCAATTCTGCCAGCTTCTGCAAAGCTCATTAATCACACGCGCTATTCTAAACACAAACAAGCGCTGGCTCCCCCAGCTTGTCCAATTCAAATATAAAAGGCGGGGCATGGAGGAGGAGGAAGGGGAGGGCTGGCTCACCAGAGCGACATGCAGTCACCCAAGCAGGCTGGATTTATTAAATCAAAGAGCCATTATTAACAATGCAGCTTAAATATCTATCTAAATGCAAATGAGCGCATGATGGATTGTAGGATTCCTCCCCCCCCCCCCGCCATGTCCCTTCTTGTTTTTTTTTTTAAAAAGGATTCAGACACTTCATGTTAGGATTTCTTTTTTTGAGAAAGAGGGACACAAACCTGCTAATAAAGCCAGGTGTTTCAGGAACTGGAGCTTTAAAGGACAACCCGTCTTGATCTGTGTATTTAAACAACCCTTACAGGAGTTATTAAAATGGACCAGGCTTAATACTATGCTAACTATGTGGATGAACCTGTTCCCAAAGGTAAAAGGTAAAGGGACCCCTGACCATAAGGTCCAGTCGTGACCGACTCTGGGGTTGCGGCGCTCATCTCGCTCTATTGGCCGAGGGAGCCGGCGTACAGCTTCCGGGTCATGTGGCCAGCATGACTAAGCCGCTTCTGGCGAACCAGAGCAGCGCACGGAAACACCGTTTACTTTCCCGCCGGAGCGGTACCTATTTATCTACTTGCACTTTGACATGCCTTCAAACTGCTAGGTTGGCAGGAGCAGGGACCGAGCAACGGGAGCTCACCCCATCGCGGGGATTCGAACCGCCAACCTTCTGATCGGGAAGCCCTAGGCTCTGTGGTTTAACCACAGCACCACCTGCATCCCATATACTAACTATGTGGCCGTACCTGCTGCCAAAGGTATCAGTGCCCTTCCAGACAAATGTGTTATGTGTCTCAGGATCTCATGTCCTGCAAGTGGAGAGGTAGTCCACCCTGGACTGGGTTGTACCCTCCTGGAAAGAGCAGGTTGGCAGTTTGTGGGGTGCTTCTCATTTTGACATTCTCACTGGAGGCCCAGTGGCCTTTTCCCAGATCAGGTTGATTTGCCAGCTATGACCCCCTTGTGGTGGTAACTTCTTAGTGGAACATGTTCTATATGGGGCTGCCTTTGAAGTCTGAAGACCTCAAGGCCATGACCATAAACACTCCATTTTAAGGCTGATTCCCTCGCTCTTTGACTCCTGATCACCTGTCTTTGCCTCTGATCTGATGGTGTTTGGTTTCTATAAAGGTTTTCCCCAACGAACTACCTGGCAATCGTGTGAGCCTCCAGATTCTGGCTCCCGTCACACAACCCCCCACCCCCAGCCATATTGCATCACAGGACAGTCTGGACTGCAAAGAGCTGCACATGGCCACACAAATGAACCAGCTGACCTTTCTGCAGAATGCCAAAGGAAACAAAGGACTCCTTTGCATCTTGCAAGAGAGCAGATGCATGTTGAGCACTGAGTCAGTGGCCACAAGCAAGGAGCAATCATCAATCCCACTTCCTCAGCATGGGAAGATGTGCTATGCAAGGCACATGAGCTAGAATCTTATGCGCAGTCATAAAACCTTTTATATGTCCAAATTAAAGTTTTAATTTATGAAACATCCATAAGAAAGGGGAGAGCTGCTATCCCTCAGCCAGTTGCGTTCCTTGGGCTGGTGCTTCCTCTGTGTTCCGCTCTCCCTTCCTTATGGTTTAATTTTGAGAATCTCAATAATTGATTTTGCAATGGGCACATGGGCTGTTTGATGAACTTACAGTATGCAATTGATTACAAATATTGTGTAACTTACATTGCCATTATGTCGCTCTGCCACATTGATTTCAGTGTAAAGGAAACACAGTACAGTGGTACCTCGGGTTACAGACGCTTCGGGTTACAAACTCCGCTAACCAGGAAGTGGTTGCTCCAGGTTAAGCACTTTGCCCCAGGATAAGAATGAAAATCGCGTGACAGCAGCACAGC
This sequence comes from Podarcis muralis, assembly GCF_964188315.1. Classification (NCBI taxonomy): domain Eukaryota; kingdom Metazoa; phylum Chordata; class Lepidosauria; order Squamata; family Lacertidae; genus Podarcis; species Podarcis muralis. Next base: position 4,465,163 of record NC_135662.1, read on the forward strand.
GGCAGCGGGAGGCCCCATTAGCGAAAGCACGCCTCAGGTTAAGAACTGTTTCAGGTTAAGAATGGACCTCTGGAACGAATTAAGTTCTTAACCTGAGGTACCACTGTACAAATGGAAGGGGAAGGGAATGAGAACCATTACAAATCATTTGCAAACTGCAATCACAAGGGTGAATACTCATTGCATTCGATGGGTTGATGTTTGTTCTGGGCATGGGATGAAAAAGCGAACACGAGCCATTTCCAGTCCTGTTTTAAGTTTTTGTTGAAATTCCCTGACATCTCTGCTTTCTACACCATAAGATGGACACAGATCAGAGTGGGGATGAATTGGAAGGACTATCCAATCGCATGAGTTAAGAAACAAAGGGTGTCCGACCATTCCTTCTGTGCTGCAAATACACTCTACAATGGCAACCTTCCCCCACCCAATGAATAAACAATTCTTTTTCTTGATCCAACAGCGAGAAAAACAACCCACTGAACTTACACATCAGTTTCCTCCCATAGGATGCAGGTCTGGTTGGTAGTTCCCTGCCAGGATGAGAAAAGAGGAAAGGAGAAAAGAGATGGTGTTGAATAGTTGACTGAGAGATCTGCTTAAATACAGCATAACATGTACATGAATTATTATCCAGGTGAAGCAAAACTAGTCCCATGGAAACTTTAGTTCGCCCCATTTCCACCTCCCTCTCCTGCCTCAGAGGCCTTTAGGGCATCCTAGGTAGGAAGTGTAGTCCAGCCACACTTCCTGTTGCTGCATATGGGTGAACTCTCAAACTCAACTTCCTCTAAACCACAGCTGGGGAACCAATGACTCTCCCAGTGTTGTTGGCTTCCAGCTCCCATCTGCCCTTGCCAGCAGAGCCAATGTTCAGGAACTGATGGGATCTGTCACCCAGCAACATCTAGAGTAGAGGTCTTCATCGTTCAGTGTCCCCAGATGTAAATAGAATCATAGAATTGTAGAGTTGGATGAGATCCAAAGGGTCATCTAGTCCAATACCCTGAAATGCAGGAACTACAGCTGAAGAATCCCTGACAGATGTCCATCCAACCTCCATGCAAAGACCTCCAATGAAGGAGAGCCCAACACCTTCCACGGGTGTCCATTCCACTGTTGAATAGCTCCCACTGTCAGAAAGTTCTTCCTAAGGTTTAGTCAGAATCTCCTTTCTTGTAATTTGAATCCATTGGTTTGGGTCTGACCCTCTGGAGCAGCAGAAAATGGGCTTGCTCCATCTTCCACGTGGAAGCCCTTCAGATGTTAATTCAGATGCTGTTGTCAAACTCCAAGTCCCATCAGTCGCAGCTGAGCCAAAGATCAAGTTGATGGAAGTTGTAGTCCTACAACATGTGGAGACCCAGCCTTGGAGACAACTGATCTAGAAGACCATAGGGGATCTAGATGATCCCAACCTTTCTATATGCCTTTACCATTTAAAAACAAAGCAACCCATACATTTCTCTTTTCAGGTTTACCCACCTCCCCCCAAAAACACCCAACCTCTCAAAATACAGTGTTTCTTCCTAGGCTCAGATGTCATAGGGTTTTGGGGTGGGGGCAGCTATATTGAACTTCATTCATATCAGCGACATTTTCCTTTTTAGTGAAGTAGGTGCTTACATTGTACAAATGGGAGAACTCAATTTCCATTGGGGTGAGCAGTGAGCGGGGAGCTGGTTTCACAGTCACAGAGATGACTCTGGAATTCAGAACTGTAGTATTTCTAGGGAGAAAACACAGCATGTCAAAAGGCAGCGAAGGGGCAGAATGGGGAGAAGTCACAGCAATGGGGAGAAACTCCCCTGACGTTATTCATTTTCAAGTGTTGTGATTCCACCTTTGCACAAAATCTGCCTAAGGCAGTTTGCGATCAGCATGGCACGCTTTAAAACTGATGGATTAAACAGCAATGTTGGAACAATGAAATAAATACAAGGAGACAAAAGGCCAGCAGCGAAAATCACGATATTGTTACCCAGAAACTTAAGAGAACAAAGCAACCAGGTGACTAAATGAGAAACATATAACAATAAAAGCTCATAGGCAGATAAGAACATAGCAAAGAGCAGGATCAGGTTAAAGGTTCATCTCTATTAGCATCCTGTTCTCACAGTGGCCAACCAGATGACTCTGTAAGAAGCCCACAAGGAGAATATTAGCGCAAAGCCACTTCCAACCTGCAGAGGAGGTGGGATTGCGGGTGTCATGGCCCCTCCATGCGCGCGGAGGCTGGAGCCCAGCCCCCCACACGATTAGGGGAATCCCCGGCCATGTCACCCCCTGGCCAGCCAATCGGCTGGCTTGGGGGTGTGGCCTGCCCGATGTAAACGCAGGTGCGGCCAGGGATCTCCCTATTTTCCCACATACCAGCTGTTCCTGTTTCCCACTCTCCCACCCTATAAGGTTTTCTTCCCTTGACCTTGTTATGGACCTTGGTTGGTCGCCGTTGAGGGGCCTGGTAGGAATTTTTCCACTTGGCAAATTGGCACCAGCCACTTGGTTTTCACCTACCTCGTAGCAAATCATTACAACTTTCTTAGCATTGGCGGTTAGGCATTGGTACTGGTATTGTTTTGTAGATGGAAGAGGGGAGGAAACGCCATCACCTGCCCCGCATATTTAAGGGTAGTCCGATAAAGGATTCCGGGGGGTGTGGCCCTGTCCGAAGCCTGGGGAGGTGAGGGTCTAAGGCACGCCCCCTAGCGGTGACCCCAGGGGAATTCCTAGTTGATGTGCATCAGCAGGACTCGCCTTACTGGTGATTAACCCTTCCCAGACTTCAAGCTGAAGCCGGATAGTCTGTTAGCACCAATGCCTAAGCCAATACCGCTCATCACCTGTAACCAATAAAGTTGTGGCCTTATTTAGCCCATTAACCTTGAATAATTGTGTCATGTGTCTTTATTTCCACTGGGGTGGACAGGAACGTGCCACGCAACAGCCTTCTCCCTACTTCTGATTCCCAACAATCAGTATACAGAAGCTTTACTGCCTCTGATCATAGCCATCATAGCAAGTAGCCATTGACAGCCTCATCCCCCATGAATCTGTCTAATTTTCTTCTGAAGTTGATGGCCATCACTACCTCTTGTGAAGGCGAATGCCACAATTTAAGCTGCTGTGAAGATATTGCCAAGGAGTTTGTACAATCCACACAAGAGGTTGTTGCAGTTCCACGGAATCCTTTCACAGAGTCTAAGACAAGTATTACTATGCTATAAGATCCACTGTCCTGTGATCTCATATACAGTATGAGTTTGTACTACTAATGAAGCCTAGGATGGCGAAACAAGGCTAATGTTCCAGAAATCCTTGTCTTAGACTCTGTGAAAGGATTCTGTGGAACTGCAACAACCTTTCGTGTGGATTGTTGGACTCTATGAACAGACAGGTGAAATAGACACTTTCATGTATGTGGACCTTATCCATAAATTGATCAGAGAATGAACTGATCCACTGGGTCTTCTACTTTTTTTGTTGAACTTTATGAACTACTTCTGTTGAAATCTACAATTCAATACAATGAATAGTATATATTATTTTTTTCAAACATACAGCCGGTTAAGTCTTGTGTGTTTATTGAACGCGTTTGTACAGGCAACCCCTGATTTGTGTAGGGGTTGTGCTCTGGGTCAATGCATGCTTGCATGAAATAGGATGCAATCAAAACACCTCGGTCCGCCCTGTTCCATTCCCGCTCTGCCCTGCCCTTTTAGTGATATCTTTTATGACATTCTCGGTCACTTCCGGAGCTATGTGTGTGTATATGATCCCACATATCTTGGTCATGCCTAAAACAGGGATTGCCTGTACTACAAATGGGGTCCCACCACAGAGAAAACTATCTGCCTAATCTCTGGAGACTGGACTACTCAGGGCAGGGAATTGGTGTTTGGACTTAAGGGCGCCTTTAATGAATGGGTAGGCTCGTATGGGAAAAGGAGGTGCTAGATTTATTTTATTTATGTATTTGTGAAATTGATTCCCTGCCCTTCAACCTAGACAGATCGCAAGCTGTACGCCACATTAAAACAACTGCAAAATATTAAAACAGCTGAGCTTTGGAATCCCAGCTTTGTATGCAGCATCCTTCTATCTGCTCCTCTCAATACAAGGTCCATACTTGAAAACAGAGTTGGTACCAAACTTCATCTTCTTTGCAGCAGCAGCACTGCCTGCCTCTTCTCCTGCCCTGCCTCTGCCTGGCTGTAGGGGGTGGGCAGCAGGTCAGACTGGTGAGGGGCACTTCTGAGCCCTGGGACCCTCATCAAGTGCCCAACCTAGAAAATCACTGGCTCCAGATCAGCTCAAAATCCCAAAGGCCTGGCAGAGGTGCTTGCAATTGCCAGCAAACTCAGCTAATCTCTGGCACTGGAGGACTGCTAACCACACGTCTTTCTGAGATGATAAGATGCTGGAAATCCGCAACTACTTTGTAGGTTGTGTCACTGTCAACATTTGACAGATGGGGATAGGTTTGTGTGGCCACTGACTTCCCAAAGGACACCTACTGAGTTCATGGTTGTGGCAGGATTGGAACCAGGCGTCTGTCCAGCTCACAACCTCACCTGCGACACTGCACAGTTATCAAAGACGTGCAATCACTTTTTAACACCGCATTTGTTTATGGCTTGCTGCATTTAATTCACATCTCCACCCGGGGATTGACCTCCCAAGCGAATCCCACAGAGGGGACATCAGAGAGTATAGACTATTTGCTCACTAATCTGCTCACAAGTCCCAAGCCTAGATGCAGCTTCAAATCTGCAGGTACCTTCAATGATAACCAGCCGGGAGCAAAGGCCTGGAATTTACAGGAAACGCTCTCATGCTAATCAGTGCAGAACGAATCTTGAAGGTGCCAGAGGGAGGCTTAATTTGCTGCCTCAGTACCTGCCTCGGCCTCAGAGAGAAGACGGAGAGGCAGGGAAAGTGAGATGTAGAACAGAGAGATCTCTCTGTTACCATCAGAGATTGCAGAGACTCACAAGCCCCAAGGCAGCACAGAGGAAGTCGGAAGCACACAGCAGGATGGCTGTGCAAGAGCACTCCCAAAGCATCACAAAAAATACCTCCAGAGAGCACATGAGACACTCTTCAAGAGGAACCCCACAGAGAGGGAACTTGGAAGAATCCTCTGCCCTAGGGAGTATGCACAAAGACACCCCTTTTTTTGTAAATATCCCTGCCTTCCCACCTGATCATTTTCAGGACACTTGTCCATCAAAGCAGGCAGCTGATTCTCAAAGAGCAGTTCCGAATCCTTGTTCCACATCCCACATGCATTGCTGCTTGCAATTACACATCACATTCACCACTTAAATGCACAGATCCAAACCGCCGTTGTCTGCCCTGTGTGCAGTTGGCTGGGTAGAGCTTCTGCCTTTGCCTTCAAAAGCCCAGACAGATGTCTAAATGGGTGCAGATCCAAAGTATGTTCATCTACAATTGTTGGACTAGACCGTTGGGGGGTACCTTCCAACTCTACAATTCTATGATTCTAAGTCAATGTTTTCATTGAGACCTATAAGGGCACAACATCATGTCATCATGTTTCAGCTCTGTGCAATATGGTATGGTGGCCTTTAAGGACCAAACCGCACATTCAGCAGGTCTGAGATCCCAAGTTGCTGATGAGCAGCTGAAACGGAGCAGTAGGGAGGGGTGGTCTGGTTAGCAGTGGAGAAACAGCTGGTGGGAAAGAATGCTTAAGCCTTCTCTTGCTTTCCTCCTGACACTTCCTTCCTGAGCTGATGGTTCATCTGATGTGGCAAAAATGCACCCAGAGCCTCAGCTGGAGAGAACAATTCTGGGATAAGGGAGTCCCAGGAGATCATTGGTAGGGTAAGGGTTAAGCAACATCCCTCTTGTCGGCTGCTAGAAATCACTCCCTTATCTTAATATGTGGATTAAGGTTACCAGATTTCTTTCAAAGAATCCGGGGACACTTTTTTTAAAGAAGGAGGGAGAAAAGTTATTTTTTAAAAAATATATTAAGAAGTAATATCTTCTCTTCTGCGGTCTCCTCTGTCACGCGGCCTTCCTCTGGGCCCCGGCCTGCTCTCTTGGAGTGCTAGCCACCATGGAGTAGGTTCGGGTCAGGCCTGGGCTTGGCCACATGTCCTTGCCCTCCCAGTGTTCTCCTACCTCTCCTCCTCAGCTTGGCAAGGTCGGGGCTCCCCTCTTTTTTCCTCCTTCCTCTTTCTCTCTCTTCCTTCTCCTTCTCCTCTCCTACTTCTCCCTGCATCGGCTCCGGGGTTTTCCTGGCCCCGGAGCTCCACTTGGCAGTCAGCCAGTTGGCCAGACGCTCTCACACCCAGCCTGATTTGGGTCACAGGGTTGTGTGTCAGTGGTTTCCCCAGTTGATGCACCAGGCGTCCCCGGTTCCCCCTTGGTAGTGGCAGTCTCAGCAGCCCGGAGCCAGCCTGGTAGCACAGTTGGCTCTGGCTGGCTTCAGGAGCTGCTTGCTGCCATGGCGCCTGCCATTTTGCCTTGCCGGAACACCCGATATGATGTGTCTTGTGCCGTTGAACCAATCACGCAACATTCATTCCCTACTAATAAATCTACAACACTTAAAATATAAATCCGGGGACATTAAATGAAATCCAGGGACATTCCGGGGACGGAATTTGTCCAGGGACAGATTTGTAAATCCGGGGGCTGGGAAACGGGGACACCTGGTAACCATAACTTAGATACTCTTTGACCACATTCCTGATCCTTAGATCCAGATCTGCTGGTGAATAAGTGGACTGACCCCCTCACTCACTTCTACTTGCTTATCAACCATATGCAACTCTGGGAGTCCAACTGTGTAAGGTTGGTCAGGGAATTATTTGTCACCTCTGTTCTAAGATGCCCATGACCGACCAATGGACTACCCACTTCCAACTCATTTCACAAACACGTGCATCAGCCTTACCTCTGAAGGGAGAGGATCCCACCCAGGTTTCGGTACAGTACTGTCCCCACCACGAAGACAGCGGAGTCATCTGTCTCTGTGAAGAAACAACAGGGCAAAAACAAGCAACAGAATAAGTAGAGAGGGAGAGGAACTGGCTCAAGGTGGCATTGAGAGCTGATGGGCAGGAACAAGGCATGAGCGAGCAAGAAAGAGAGAGGTGGGCATCAGTCAGAGAGAATGTCTAGCATGGCAAGATGGAGTGAAAGAAAGTAACTCGTGTCATTCCAGACCAGTCCTTTTTTTCTCTGGTGATTACCGGCACCTATTTTTCTAGGGGGGAAAGCACTGTTCCAGACCATTGGCTATGGTGGGTTGGGGCTGATGGGAGTTGTAGTTCAAAGCAGCCAAATCACAAATGCATGATTGCTAGACAGCCTCAAACAGGGGCAATGGCACCATGGAGTTTCAGAACCTGCATAGAGGGGACTCTATGATGTCATACCCCCAAACCTAGTGTATGTGTGGGGGGGAAGACCATGGGTTAATCCCTACCTCTTCCTTCCTGTCACTACGCACTCCTTTTCCTGCCTGCGATGGGAGAAGACGTATCTTTGCTCTCCTCTGGAAAGCAATTTCCATTTTGAACTGGATGGTGGATATTTGTAACGTTTAAGGATTAAACCAGCCTGCCTGGTTTTCATCAGTGCACCTGTTGAACCATGGCAAGGCTTTGATAAGTGGGTAAACCCTGCAGTTTTTTCTTGTTTACTTAAGAGTGAATTATTTGCTAAGAAACACAGAACAAGGAGAAGATAATCCAAGTCTGAATAAAGTATCCTTGGATATCATATGCCTATATCTATCTATATCTATAGCTACTCTCCATATCTCTACCTATCTGTATCGTATCTATATTGATCAGAATACAAAGGCAAAATAAACACACACTGCTCTTCCGCTATGACATGCTTCTGTCTGCAGCCTGCGCCAAGAGGAAAAATCTCACCTGCAGTCGTCCCACTCCCCTTACCTGAAACCCCCGTGGACAGGATGCTTTTGGACACAGTGACCTTGTCCTCTGCACTGCGGGCCCAATCCACCATGCCCCGCCAGCCTTTCATAGGGAAGCTAATGTCTTTGGCTGCGTTGGCAGGGAGCTTCTGGATGCTGAGGACTTGAGAGGAGAGAAAGAGAAAGAGAGAGAGGAGGAAATCAAGCCAACTCCCATCTGCCCAGTGAGTTTCGCACGCACAGGAGTAACAACGGACATTTAGAGCAGGAGAACAACTTGGCAGCTTGGTTGTGGGCGTACGGAAGAGGAATATGGAGTGAAATCAGGGGCCTGGAACTTCACATCTGAGGGGTCAAATGTGGCCCTCCAGGTCTCTGTATCTGGCCCTTTGAGGCTTCTCTAGCCTGCACCCTTCACTAGTCCTGGTTCTCTCTCCCCCGCCACCTCCCTGATCATTTCTGCTTCGCCAGAATGGGTCTTTGCTCATCTGGAGGGAGGATAGAGAAGGGTGTGTGTACCTACTGTCCAAAGGTAAATTTTGAACTTGTTGGTCTGCCCAATTTCTGCTTCTGGCCCTGCCAGCCACTGAGTGTGGTCTTCAGAAGGTTGCCCCAAAGGGAACGCATACTTTGGGCTGAAAATGTTTCCCCTCCCTGAGTTAAATTCATTCAACTGTTCCATATAAAGAACTTTCAATGACAGTCTCAATTACAGAGCACATTTTTCACATCTGTTTCTCCTGGTTGTTGGCAGGGCAGACAGATAAGCTTTGATATAATGCACTCATCATGCGTTCAAGCCTTTTGGAGTAGAGCTTTGGAGACTCTAATGGAAATTGTTGGAGTGAGGAACCTATCGGGACTCACAACTGAGATATCAGGTTCCTATTTGTTAGCGCCTTCTAGGGATATTGGATAGGTACAGGAGCTCCATCTATCAGGCAGCAGGAAATGGTATTAAAATGTTTGTAACTGACAAGGTAGGGATGCGGGTGGTGCTGTGGGTTAAACCACAGAGCCTAGGACTTGCCGATCAGTAGGTCAGCGGTTCGAATCCCCGCTATGGGGTGAGCTCCCGTTGCTTGGTTCCTGCTCCTGCCAACCTAGCAGTTCGAAAGCACCTCAAAGTGCAAGTAGATAAATAGGTACAGCTCCGCCGGGAAGGTAAACGGTGTTTCTGTGCTCTGCTCTGGTTCGCCAGAAGTGGCTTAGTCATGCTGGCCACATGACCCGGAAGCTGTACGCTGGCTCACTCGGCCAATAAAGTGAGATGAGTGCTGCAACCCCAGAGTCGGCCACGACTGGACCTAATGGTCAGGGGTCTCTTTACCTTTACCTTACTAACTGATAAGGTTATAAGAAAGGAACAACGAAGTATGTAGAATCTGTGGAGTTTGCAATATTCAATATCAATATTAGGCAGAGACTCTTGGTAGGGTCTTTTTGGTGGTGGCTCCTCAATTATGAAATTCCCTCCGATTGGAATTACTCTCATCCCCCTTCAGCAACTTATTTTCATTACCTACTGATAAACACAGGTCTGCAACATATGATGGCTAATAAGACGATTGCATCCTTCACTGTTTAGCGGCCACTACTGTGTTGACGACCGTTCTTCTTATGCTACTGAGGTTTTGTCATTTTATTGCTGACCTTTCATTTTCTGCTTTATTGCCAAGTGTTCCGAGGTAGATGTAAGTGGTGCAGCAAATTAATGTGATGTAATGAAGTTTGTCTTAGTTGCGCCTATTGTTATACACGGCTTGTCTGAACAAATTAACTCCGCACGACAGAAACGTACGATGCCGAGTTAAGCTGAGTCAGGCAATTGGTACATCTAGCCCTGGACAGCTTAATCTGACTGGCAGCATCTCCCCAGGGGTCTCAGGCAGAGAATGTCTGAAGCATCTGCTTCCTTATCCTTTCACCTGAAGATGCCAAGGATTGAACCTGAAACAGGGAAGTTCTGCTTGCAAGATGAGTGCAGATTTGGTGGCCAGGTTGCTCACCTGGGCGAGATGGTTTGCACATATAATTACACTGATCCTGGTCTGACTGCATCAGCTACCAGTTAGTTTCCAGACCCAATTCAAAGTGCTGGTTTTGACCTATAAAGCCTTAAATGTCTCAGTACTGCAGTACTTCAAGGACCACCTCTTTCCGTATGAACCTGCCCAGACCCTAATATCATCTTCTGAGGCTCTTCTTTGGGTGCCTCCTCCTCGAGAGGTCCAGAGAGCCACAACACGAAAACGGGGCCTTCTCTGCAGTGGCTCCCCATCTGTGGAATTCTCTCCCCAGGGAGGTTTGGCTTGCACCTTCATTAGATACATTTAAAGGTAAAGGGAGCCCTGACCATTAGGTCAAGTCATGACCGACTCTGGGGTTGCGGAGCTCATCTCAATTTATTGGCCGAGGGAGCTGGCGTTTGTCCGCGGACAGCTTCCGGGTTATGTGGCCAGCATGACTAAGCCACTTCTGGCGAACCAGAGCAGTGCACGGAAACGCTGTTTACCTTCCTGCCGGAGCGGTACCTATTTATCTACTTGCACTTTGATGTGCTTTCAAACTGCTAGGTTGGCAGGACCAAGCAACGGGAGCTCACCCCATCATGGGGATTCCAACCGCCAACCTTCTGATCGGCAAGTCCTAGGCTCTGTGGTTTAATCCACAGTGCCACCCGCATCCCTTTAGATACCTTTAGGCACCAGGCAATGACGTTCCTCTGCAACCAGGCCTTTGGTTGATTGATATCCCATGCCCCTCCAAAATGTGCTGGGGAGGGGGAGTTATTGTGCTGTTTTTGCTTTATTACGCATTATGTGTTTTTATATTGTGATTTTATGTTGTAACTGCCCTGAGACCTGAGGGTATAGGGCTGTATTTTGCTAATAAATAAAACAAAATGTCCCAAGGGCCAAACTACACATTACACGCAAATGTATCCTAAAGAAACCAGCAGTTGGAGCTAGTTCAGTGTCTCTTTCCCTAGAAGAAGGAATTGGATAAACGCCTCCCCACTGATACCCCCCATCAATTAAGCCAAACTGCAGAAAAAGAATAAATGCTATTAATGTTTTGAACTGATCAGCTGGCTAAAGGCATTCAGGAATGGGGTGATCCAACCTACTCACCCAGGTTTTCAGTCACTTGATAGGAATCCTGGAAGTCCTTCATACGAAATCCTATGACGTCAATGAAGTCCTCCACCAGCCTAAAAAGTTCCTTGACATTCGGTCCCATCTGCAAAGGCATGCATTTATTATTATTATTATTAATAATAATAATAATAATAATAATAATAATAATAATAATAATAATAATAATAGACCTGCAGGACCATAATTGCTGATAACCCAAGACTAAGTTCAAATTGGGGTCCTCCTTCCCCCTCTCTCACATACAAACAAGCACACACAGCACTTCCTCAAGTAAGACCAGGATAACATTCACAATAGATCCTGAAAATTTTATACTGCCAATTTTGTGCAATGTATTCATCTTTTTGGATGATGGTGCTGAGTTTTTCTAGACTGGCCTTCACCTGACCATTGCAGAAGTCTCTCAGCCTCACTCACCTCACAGTTTGTTATGGGGCAGGAAGGGAAAAGGAGATTGTTAGCCGCTTTGAGACTCCTTCGGGGAGCGATAAAGAGGGATATCAAATCCAAACTCCTCTTCTTCCTGCATTTGCAGAGGATGGATTTGAAAATCCGCTAGCAGGATTTGGAGGTGCAACACTTTCAGCACAAAACAGCAGCTTTCAGGGATGCCTGAATTGCTTCGCCAAAGTTTACCCCCTTTCCCCCTAGCGTTAGTTCATAGCTGTTTGCATCCTAATCGACTGCAGCTGTAGTACCACTTCTTTTTTTAAAAAAAATTAATAATAATAGCCTGCCTTCTCCCTTAATAACAGTGATATTGTCATGCAGCCAATTGGATCCATCCGCAAGATGGCACCTCTGAAGGAAAATAAGGCTAGTTTAAAGCGAGGATGTGCCTATGGTGATGTCATGCAGACAAATCCGATTGGCTGCATCCTAAGATGACATCGGTTGTCATCAGATATTGTCATCCAGATGAAACAACGGGGCTGAGGACACAGTGGAATGCGGGTGTGATTTGTTGTGTAAGCGGAGTATTGTTGCCACAGTCTGGATTTCAGGTATGGTTCAGTAGTGGAATTTGGTACTATGGCTTTTGGAGCGAGGCCAAAATTTGGCGTACCCTGCACACCGCAGCCCTCACATTGTGCTGGATTTTGAGGGTCCTAGAGCCCTCCCAACGCCTTCCCAAAGCTGGCCAAGCAATAACTAGGCTTTGGAAAGGAGTAGGGAGGACTCTAGGACCTGCGACTGCTTTCAGGCCTCCTTCCCATAGCTGGGCAACTGCTTACTGGTGCCCAGTGTGGGGAACTAGTCCCCTTTTATCCCTCCTAAAATGAATAAAGACACAACAGTCTTCTTTTAAAAGTATGACAAGTTTACTCACACTCAGTTCACAGTTGGATCCCTGAAGGCAGGCTTTAGCTTGTAGTTACAGATGCCATGTGGCTTACATCCTTGTAAGGATGGGCCCATGTGCTGCTGGCAGAGAGCCAGCAGTGCAGTCCAAGAGAGGAAATGGCACCAAATGAGGAAGATTGCTGCGTGACTTGACCTTTTGTTAGGTCTGCAAGAGTCACGCCCACCTAACTGGTCACATGCAAGGGGAGTATGCTCCAGACCAGGTGTAACAGGAAATTCTACCTTGGCTGGAGTAACACCCCCTGTCTGTGTCCACTCTAGGGAAACAAGGAATGTTGCATTTGACTGCTCCAGTGGATTCCATCCCACAGATCTATGGAGGCCCACATTCAAATCCCAGGGCAGAGGTTCCCCACTCCTGCTCTAGGTTGCCTTGCCAAGCATTCCCCATCAGCTCTTCCAATCTGCAGTGTGGTGAATTGGTTAGAGTGTTGGAACAGGACCTGAGAGATAGTGTCTGTCAGGTGCTTTGAAGAAACCAAGGGGGAAAGGGCTAGATAAATATTGAAATGTTCACACTGACTCACAGCCTTGTTAAAACCCCTGAGAGACAGACACTCGCACTTGTACACATACAAAACTCCCAAAGCTGATGATGCCCATTTGAAGGACAAGGTTCTCATACCAGCTGAGCCTCTTCCCACTTGTCTCGGTTATCTTCTGTCAGGATGTTGCTAATTATCTGGACAAAGTTCTAGGACACAAAGACAAAACAAAGAAGCAAAAGCTGTGATCCGAGGAAGGGTTTGGTTTCATCCATGACACATCAGGTCTCGCCCAAAGCAAAGGCTCATCCCTAGAAGGGCTATAGCTCAGTGAAAGGGCATCTGCCTTGCATTCAGAAGGTCCCGGGTTCAGTCCCCGGCAACTCCAGGTAGAGTTGGGAGAGACACCTCTGTCTGAATTCATGGAGAGCTGCTACCAGTCAGTGCAGACAATACTGAGCTAGGTGGACTAATGGGCCTATGTAGTAGAAGGAAACTTGTTTGCTTTGTTCCTAGAATTTGCTCCACTGCTCTCGGTCAACCCATTTTGCTGCTCTGGAAAAGGAAACGGCCCTGCAGTTGTCTGAAAGTCATGCTACACATCTCCATCCATTTCTGAGCTGACCCAGAAGAGCCCAGAAAAAACTGTGTGCTTCATGACAGCAAACCCTGGATCTAGGGATGTCAGAGAATTTCATTGGAGATGGAAACAGGAATGGAAATGACCAACGTTTGCTTATTCGTCCCATGTCCAGAGCAGAAATTAAGCCAGACCGCCTGGCCAGAATTCACTGTTCTCATTGCTTTGGGTCCACAAATGACATGCAATTGACTACCTTTCCCCTCCCCATTTGTGTTGTATTTCCTTTGCACTGAAGTGAATGGGGTGGAATAAAGTGAGGGCAATGCAATTTGTGCATTTCGCCACAGCGGGCAGTGAGATGAACTGACTGCAGCAGAAGGGGTGCTGCCTGCAAGAATTGCAAGGGAGGAAAGGAAAACGCTGCCTTCTTTCATCCCTACCTGAATCCCACCTCCATGAAATGTATCCCAGATGGTGTCAGGGACTGGGCAGGGGAGGAACGGTGGAGACCACCTCCCCATCCTGGCCCTTCAAGGGAGAAGGAAGAGGAAGACAGTATAGATTTACAACAGGGGTTTGAGGGAGGTCTCAGCTCAGAGGCAGATGAGGGGGAAAGCTGGGAAATCATGGGAGACCCAGAACAACACCTTGCTGACACATTGTCATTAGAAAGCATTCCAGGCTCTCCATCTCCCAGAACCCGGCGAGCCTTAAAAGTAGGAGAGCAAAGAGCTCAAAGACAGAGGACAGGTAGCAGCACCTGTAGAAGTGATGAATGAGGAAGTGGGAGAGACGGGTGGTGGTGAAGATTCACTCGGGACAATGTCATTATCCAGGACAAGAGGCTGGGTTCTATAGCCTCTCTCTGTAATATTGAAATAAAAAAGGACGGTAAGAAACTTTCCCTTTTCTTTATGCTTTCCTGGGCAACCAGCTGGGAGCCTATGACAGCATCCTGACAACAGATGGTAAGATAAGGTTACCAGATTTTTTTCAAAGAATCCGGGGATACTTTTTTTAAAGAAAGAGGGAGAAAAGGTTATTTTAAAAAATTAAGAAGTAATATTTTCTCTTCTGCGGTCTCTGTCACGCGGCCTTCCTCTGGGCCCCGGCCTGCTCTCTTGGAACGCTAGCCACCATGGAGTAGGCTCGGGTCGGGCCTGGGCTCGGCCACATGTCCTTGCCCTCCCAATGCTCTCCTACCTCTCCTCCTCAGCTTGGCAAGGTCAGGGCTCCCCTCTTTTTTCCTCCTTCCTCTTTCTCTCTCTTCCTTCTCCTTCTCCTCTCCTCCTTCTCTCTGCGTCAGCTCCAGGATTTTCCTGGCCCCAGAGCTCCGCTTGGCAGTCAGCCAGGTGGCTGGGTGCTCTCGCACCCAGCTCAATTTGGGTCACGGGGTGTGTGTGTCAGCGGTTCCCCCCATTGACGCACTGGGTGTCCCCAGTTTCCCCTGGGCAGTGGCAGTGGCAGTCTCAGCAGCCTGGAGCCAGCCTGGTAGTGCAGCCGTCTCTGGGTGGCTTCAGGAGCTGCCCGCTGCCATGGCGCCCGCCATTTTGCTTTGCCGGAAGTCCCCATATGATGTGTCTTGTGCCGTTGATCCAATCACTCAACATTTATTCCCTATTAATAAATCTACAACACTTAGACTATAAATCTGGGGACATTAAATGAAATCCGGGGACATTCCGGGGACGGATTTTTGTTCGGGGACAGATTTGTAAATCCGGGGACTGGCCCCGGGAAACGGGGACATCTGGTAACCATATGGTAAGATGCTTAGATACCACCACCGCCCTCTCCCAACTCTACCTGGAGGACACAGGCAACAAAAATGGCTCTACAAAAATGACTCTGTTTCTCCTGTGCCCTGTGCTCATGGGCTTCATAAAGGCTTCTGGTTGGCTATTGTGGGGAAGTGGAAGCTGGACTGCATGCACCTTCTGTGGGATCCAGCAGGGTTCTCCTTTTTTCCCTATGTGTTGCTGGTTGAGGCCACTGGGCCTGGTGGAGCGGCAGGCAGGGAGCCCAACAGTAGGGGGCGCCCGTGACAATGACAAGCAGAGGCAATGAATTCTAGCTTTCATAGAATCTTAGAATTGTAGAATCGGAAGGGACCACGAGTGTCATCTAGTCCAACCCCCTGCAATGCAGGGATATTTGGTCCACCGTGAGGCTCAAACCCACAACCCTGAGATTAAGGGTCTCATGGTCTATTGACTGAACTACTCTGTCATTCCACGAGGACAACGCTGAGACAATGGAGGAAGAAGCCACAAGGCAGCATCACTTTCTGGACTGAGTTGAAAATAAAAAGGCAGGCAGACTGAAATTGGTGCCGCCACGCCCCATTAATCCCAATGACCCTGCCTCAACTGTTCCTAGACTCCTAACACCTGGTCTGCTGCTATTTACATTTCCCCAGAGCGTCCGTCCGGTCCAGCTCATCCCTGAGAGTTCAGGAAGGAGGTGGGAAAGGAGGAGGTCTTTATTTCAAAGCCATTGATTTCCTTTCCAATTACTGTAGATAATTAGCAACGACGCCATGCGGGAAAGCAATCCAAGAGGATATATTTAACATTTTAAAGGCATGTGACCGTGACCTTCCCCCCAAGGACAGTCCCATAGCTGCTCTGCACAGACAACTGCTGAATGATGATTCCAATCTCCTGGTTCTTCCATGGGGACACTGATCCCTTTCCCCCGTTTCCCACTGACCACTGCGGCTCTGTCCATAGATGGCACAGAAACCAATTCATTCTGGCCCAGGGAAATTTCATTTCAAAAATGAAACTTTGCTTTCCAAAGTTGCATTCTAGCCACTGGGGAGAAGCAGGAGGGAAGAGTAATTTTGGAGATGCCAGAAAAAAGCAGGAACAATTTCATTTTCTCCCCACTGCACCAGGAGTAGAGCTGGCACTTTACTGCTGCTGTCCCTGATGGAGAAAACCATGATGGCTGGAGAGGACTGGGACAATACATACTTTAATTATGACAGATAAGGCTATCAATAGCTACTAGTTCTTCCCTCCCTTTTGCACCTTCCACTAAGCCTCTGAATATAATAATAATAATAATAATAATAATAATAATAATAATAATAATAATAATATATTATTTATACCCCGCCCATCTGGCTGGGCTTCCCCAGCCACTCTGGGCGGCTTCCAACAGAACACTAAAATACAATAACCTATTACACATTAAACACTTCCCTAAACAGAGCTGCCTTCAGATGTCTTCTAAAAGTTTGGTAGTTATTTTTCTCTTTGACATCTGGTGGGAGGGTGTTTCACAGGGTGGGTGCCACTACCGAGAAGGCCCTCTGTCTGGTTCCCTGTAGCTTGGCTCATTGCCGCAAGGGAACCACCAGAAGGCCCTCGGAGCTGGCCCTCAGTGTCTGGGCAGAACGATGGGGATGGAGACGCTCCTCCAGGTATACTGGACCAAGGCCGTTTAGAGCTTTCAAGGTCAGCACCAACACTTTGAATTTTGCTCGGAAACGTACTGGGAGCCAGTGTAGGGCTTTCAAGACTGGTGTTATATGATTTTGGCAGCCACTCCCAGTCACCAGTCTAGCTGCCGCATTCTGGATTGGTTGTAGTTTCCGGGTCACCTTCAAAGGTAGCCCCATGTAGAGCGCAGTGCAGTAGTCCAAGCGGGAGATAACTAGAGCATGCACCACTCTGGCAAGACAGTCTGTGGGCCTGTTGCTAGGGGTCAGAAGTGGAGAGAATTGCTGTTGCTGAAGGCTTCCCATGGGCATCTGGTTGACCCCTGGGAGAGGAAGAAGCTGAGCTGGATGGGGTTAATCAAGCAAGGCTTTTCTTCAGTGACTGTTAAAAAGGGATTGGAGTAGATAAATTAAGGAAGGTTATGTAGATCTATTAGCCATGATACCTAAATTGAAACTCAGTGTTCAGAGCCAATTATGTTCAGAGCAGTTCCAGGAGGATTAAAACAAAGGGGGCGGGGAATGTGTGAAATTATCTAGCCCTCATGTCAGTACTTTAGCTGTGACTCCTGCATTGCACAGGGTTAGACTAGACGTCCCATTGGGTCCCTTCCAACTCTACAGTCCTATGATTCTGGTTTTGGATTTCCTGGGTGCATCTGCTGGACCACCGTATACAACCGGATGCTGAAATAGATGGACCCAAGTCTACAAATCATGAACGCAGCCATATGGGTCCAACAGTCTCATCACGGATTCTTGTGACATTGTTCCACCAACGTACGCATGGACTTTGGGAAAGTAGAAGGTGCGGATGAAATGAAGATCAAGACTGAGAAAACTGCACATTTAAAAAATGTACAGAGCAGAACCACAGAGGCCTCCTAGCATGTTGGACACATTTGCCAGGTAATTCAGAGCTCCAAACTCCAGGGAGAAGACTTTTGGAATCATCTCTCCTTGCTCAAGCTGTTGGATCTCTAACCTGCCGGCTCACCTGTATGTCACCAGTAGTGGGGCTGTAATAAGCTCTTCGGAAGATCTCGGTCATATTCCTGAGTACGTCGATGGTCGAGAGCAGATCCCCACTGTAGCTGGTCCCATCCTGAGAAATCTCCACCAGGTTTTGCAACACACCCGACACTCCTTCCCCTATCAAACCCCGCTGGGCTTTTGAAAGATGATCTCTTGTCTGGGGAGACAGAAATTGACATGTGTTAACTTAAAACAGGGGTGGTGAACCTTTTTCAGCAACATGCTTACCTTTGTACACTGGGCTGTATCCTAGTCCTATAAAAGCTAGAAATGTATTTCTCTCCACCTACCTTTCTCTCTCCACAATTTATCCAGTTTAAGCCAAGAGACAAACTATTTAAGGCTTTGGGCTAGCCTGGTGAGCTACCAGTGTAGCCTTATTTGAGTTCACCGATTGGGTCTGCGTTGCTCTGGGACAGGAGGAAGGAAGTCAAATGACACCGAGGTTGGTTCAAATAAAGAGTTTATTCTGCTCTCCGGATGGCAGAAGGCACTTGTGTGATGAAGTCCACAGCAAGTCCAAAGAAATGACAAGTTTCATGCAGTATATATATATCCTCCAGGCACCCTCTCCCTCCTTCCCATATAAATCCAACCACGTCAGCCTATGTACATAGGTTGACATCACATATGTTCTTGCTCTGGTATTCTTAACCATAAAATGGAATTCCTTCCTGTACTTCTGACCATAAAAGGATCTTCCTCTTCCTACTGTTAACCTGGAGGAAGAGGTCATAATCTCCGAGAACACGCTTTGGCATTGTTCCGGACTTAGGTCTGTGCATCTTTTGTGGTCAGCACATAAGATAAGGTACAAATGTGTCTTCTCTGTTCTGCTAGTGCAGTCAGGGTCATCCCTGCCGTCACAAACTGATAAAGGAGAGGGCTCTGAGCACGGCCGGGTTGTTGTTTATACATTGACTCAGAGCTCAAGTTAATGGATTTTAGCTAAGGAAAAATAGGGATTTTGGTGCAGTTTCAAACTGCCTGCACAGTCAGTTTTGGGTTTGGGAAACCCATTCCTTCACCAGGACTTGGTTGCTCTATCAGTCACAGAAAAGGAAACCTGGCCATGTAACATCAGCTTCTGTGATTGGAAGGCAGTATGAAGTCTCTGGATTGGATGGGTCTGAGATATAAATACTAGAAACCTTGAATTCTCTCCATGATTGGTCAACAGAGCAGCACCTCCTGCTTGCTATACTTCTCCAGAGCATCCTCAACTCCATCCACTGAGTTAGGGGACTCTGAGTTGGAGAATGCACATTCCAGGCCTGGATTAAGGGTCCCAAGGTCCTGGCCCAGCCTTGACACTCACCATCATCTGGATGTTCCTGTAGTCGATGGAAACACACTTGACATATGTTGGAAGTGTCCAATAGGCAATGCCGTCTTCATCCAGCATGCACCGGCGTAGGATCAGCCCTGAAGGAGAGCAGAAAGGGGACAGTCAAGAACATTGCTTGGTGAACCTACAAAGACTACCCACAACAGCATTGATCCTTATCAGTCCAAGGAAGGAAGTTGGTCAACATGAGAAAATGAAGTCATTGTAAACCGAGATAGCTGCTACTGGAGATGATTGCTGCGTGGTTGCAGAAAGGAGTAGAATGTGTGTGAAATAGGAAGATTCTGCCTTCAGGGAACAGTGGCCATTTAGTTCCAAAGTGAAACCTGCCCTCTAGTTTCTTAAAAATTGTTCTCTCCCCATGACAGAAGCTTCTGTTTTTTTCTGCCTCATTTGCAACGTATCTCATCTCACTATGCATGTGGTTGAGCTTACCTATGGCAGTAAGAAGACCAATGGTGCTGTCCATTTTTTCTTTCCAATACACATCCTTCCTGCACTCTGCAGCCTCCATGGCTGCCCCAAGTGCTTCCTGCTTTGAAAAAAAGTCCCATGAGAGGACCTATGCCATGACTTCCCCTGGGACTTAACTGAGGTCCCAGAAACCATGGAGGTTGACTACTGAATGCCTGAGTTGGACACACTCACTGATTTTAGTTCTAAGTGAAGTCGTTCCTTTCATCTTAAGAAAATCTTCCACACTTTTAGCAATCACATCACAATTTCTTTTTTTAAAAAATCTGTACTTTTAAAAAAATGCACAATAAAAGTAATAAAAGCTGTCAGGCCCACATTAGGCAGCCTCCCTACTTTCCTGTATCCACAGTAAAGCCCAGGTCACCAGGAAGGCTGCAAAGTGCATACCATAAGAATTGTAGAATGAAAGAATGGACACCCACAAACACCCCAGGTCACCTACACTGTAAGGTAAGCATGCACACACGAGCAAACACAAAACACTCTGCAGCCCACCCAAGGAATTTCACCAACATTGACATAAGTGCATAAAGAGAGCCTGCAGGATCAGGGCACTAGCCCATCTTGGTCAGCAACCTGTCTTCATAGTGGCCAGCCAGATGCCCCTAACGGAAACCGGCGAGCAGGATCTGAGCGCAAGAGTAATACAGTAATAATAATTTTTTTTTAATTTATACCCCGCCACTCTGGGCAGCTTCCAACAGAATATTAAAATACAGTAGTCTATTAAACATTAAAAGCTTCCCTAAACAGGGCTGCCTTCAGATGTCTTCTAAAAGCCTGGTAGTTGTTCTTCCATAGGGCATTCCATAGGGCGGGTGCCACTACCGAGAAGGTCCTCTGCCTGGTTCCATGAAACGTGGCTTCTTGCAGTGAGGGAACCACCAGGAGGCCCTCAGAGCTGAACCTCAGTGTCTGGGCAGAACAATGGGGGTGGAGACGCTCCTTCAGGTATACTGGACCGAGGCCGTTTAGGGCTTTCAAGGTCAGCACCAACCCTCTGAAATGTGCTCAGAAACGTACTGGGAGCCAGTGTAGGTCTTTCAAGACCAGTTTTATGAGGTCTCAGTGGCTGCTCCCAGTCATCAGTCTAGCTGCTGCATTCTGGATTAGTTGTAGTTTCCGGGTCACCTTCAAAGGTAGCCCCACATAGAGCACATTGCAGTAGTCCAAACAAGCGATAACTAGAGCATGCACCACTCTGGTGAGCCAGTCTGCAACTCTCCCCTCCTGTGGTTTTCAGCAACTGCTGTTCAGAAGCATCTCTGCCTCCACCCATAGAGGAAAAGCACAGCCATGGTGGCTAGAAGCCAACAATAGCCCTCGCCTTCCATGCATTGGTCTCTCTCTTAAAGCCACCCTAATTTGGTGGTCCTCTAAGTTGGTGGTTTCCTTCTCCCCTTTGATCATTTCCGAATGCTGTTTCTTTCCTCGCTGATTGATGGAGAAGAGTTGGGCAGCGGAGGGAGGAACACAGGAGAAATTTTTGGCTCAACAGCAAGCGCAGCCCATACAGCTGGACACACATCATTGCTTGCTCAAGAACCACATGGGAGAACCTATAGTCAGGAAATAAATATTCAGCAGCAACAACATCTTTGGGAACCAACAGGCAGTTATTCATCATCCTGGCAAGAGCTAATGTCCACTGCCTTCCATTACTCTTGTCTCTCCTAATTTAGAGTGATCCTCTTGTTTGGCAGTTCCTCACCTTTGGGACTCACAAGCTAAAGTGGTGGGGTCGGATCGAACAAATGAGGCCACCTTAGCTGACCCCTTCCTTGCCATGGACGTGGACACACACTCTCCCCTTCAAGAGCCCCCAAAGGGAGACGTTTTCACCAATGCCACAGCAGGGCATCTCTTTCGGAACCATTCAGCAATTCATCTTCGGACACGGTTCCGAAACGCCAGCTGCTATCCTGGCACATCTTCCGGGTTAGATGTCCAGAGAAAGCAGCTTTGGCACAACTAAGTCAGAAGATTGTGGCCAGAGCTTCTGCTCCACAGCCACAGCAGCCAGAAAGATGCATCTCAGTTGTTGCAAGAACAAAGTGTCTACTTCCAGTCCCAGGGCAAGTTCACATTGAAAAATCCCTCTGCGTGTTCTCCCCTGGTGCCCAGTGTTCTGAATCCTGTTTGCTTCAGACAATTAAGGTTTGCTTCAGACACGCTGCACTGAAAGAATACTGAGAACTGTAGTTTAAGGATACCCTGTGAGGGATAAACTACAGCTCCCAGGATTATTTTCTTTTTTGAGGTGGTATGATGTGCAGCGCGGGTGGCACTGTGGATTAAACCACAGAGCCTAGGACTTGCCGATCAGAAGGTTGGCGGTTCAAATCCCCACGACAGGGTGAGCTCCCTTTGCTCTGTCCCTGCTCCTGCCAACCTAGCAGTTCGAAAGCACGTCAAAGTGCAAGTAGATAAATAGGTACCACTGCGGCGGGAAGGTAAACAGCGTTTCTGTGCACTTTTCTGGTTTGCCAGAAGCGGCTCAGTCATGCTGGCCACATGACCCGGAAGCTGTACGCCGGCTTCCTCGGCCAATAAAGCAAGATGAGCGCCGCAACCCCAGAGTCGGTCACGACTGGACCTAATGGTCAGGGGTCCCTTTACCTTTTATGATGTGCACACAGCCCAAGAAACAAACTTTGAGAAGAATCTCTGCTGCTACAGAGGCAGCTGTTTCTTGGCTCATGTCTCACTTTTGCCATTGCAAGGAGTGACTTAAAGAGTATCTGTTCATTTGCGACTTTAATTAGATCAAGTTTCAGATCTTTTTTCTTTTTTTTGCAGTATTTGGCCACTAAACTTCCATTTATAATTCAGGGAGTGTGTGCAGATGAACTGAGGGGACCGTGGACTGAATTGTCCATGCATTTAATTGGCTGGTGAAGGGGCTCTATGCATTCAAGTGAGTAGATCTCTAATTGACAGCAGATTCGGCCAAACTGGGTCCTCCTTGCATTGAGGACATACATTGGCACCCGCACAAAGGCCAAATGCAGAGATAGTGGAGGCCAATTAATCCGTTGTGCCACCACAATGATTTTTAGCTGTGCATGTAACTCCCCCTTCCCCTTAATCTGCTCCAGAGTTGGGGGAACCCCTGGCACAAATTTAAGGGGTGCACATTGGGCTTGCAGGGAGAGGAGAGCACGGCAATGTTACATTGCATAACTAAGAGTCATTGCGCTAGTGTAATTGTTTAGCAGGATGTGACTGCCAGCCACTGCATGAGTCAGGAGTGGGAGATGGGACTAATAATAATAATAATAATAATAATAATAATAATAATAATAATTTATTATTTATACCCCGCCCATCTGACTGGGTTTCCCCAGCCACTCTGGGTGGCTTCCAATAAAATATTAAAAATGCAATAAAACAACAACACTGTCCAATCTCTTGGTCTCCCTTCCCATTCTCTCTCCAGGGAAGTTCGGCTGGTGCCTTCATGGTGCACCTTCAGGTGCCAGATGAAAACTTTCCTCTTTAACCAGGGCTTGGGCTGATTGACATCTGTGGCCTTTTAAAATGTGGAAGGCGGGGTTATCGGGTTGCCATTGTTTTCGTTTTTTATTACCTATTTTGTGTTTTTTATATTGTAATTTTATGCTGTGAACCTCCCTGATGTCTATGGGTATAGAGCATTATATAAATCGTTTCTCAGTTTGGTCCTTTTACATGTTTTTGTATGTTTGTGGCATTTAATGCCTTGTGACTTGCTATTATTTTTATTGATTATAGTTTAGCATTTCCTTGTTGTAATTGTTAAGTGCAAACTGTTTAATTATTATTTGCTTATGTTTAAATTTACTGTTTACTACAGTTTACCATTATATTTATTCATTCATTCATATATATATATATACACACACACACACACACACACACACACACACAGTGGACACTCGGGTTGCGAACGTGATCCGTGCAGTCTGGGCAGCTGTAGTAGGTTTACTATTATATTCTAATGGATTATTGAATATTGCTTTATTTGATAGAAGTTGTTTATTTTAAAGTTATTTTGACTTTTTTTTTTTGCATTGCATCAGATTGTTTGATCTCTGCTATCTATTTTGTTGTTTCTTCAGCATGTAAAATGCCTTGTGCGTAGCAATATAGAAAGGCGGTATCCAAATTAAAAGTGAAATGAACGTGAAATAATAAAAATAATAAACATTCTTAAAATGTGTGCGTGTTGGGGAACTCTGTACCCACCCACAGATAAACAGAAATTCAAGAGAAGTGGAAGAGAGAACATAGGATCCACAAAGACGCAGTTTCATAGTATCTGAGAAACTTGTAGGGAATGGACTGGGTCCCACGGCTATACAGTCATGTGGAAGGGAGCTTACTATGATGAACTTGAATCCAGAACCAGGGTGCCACGAACCACTTCTCTGACAGTTACTGAAGTCTGCACCCTAATGTCCTATGTGACCTTGCAAGAGATCCAGGGCTACAGCCATTTGAGGTGTCAAGACGTCATCTGTCGCCATAGAGGAGAGAAGGACCACGTCAGGCCACCACTACTTACCTGTGGCGTTCCGGGGACATCGAACGGCTGCAGATTCTCCTCCTGGAGTCTCCTTCCAAATCACAGAAGCAAAGTTATCTTCGTCACAGATTTCATGGGGCTCTGGAAAGGAAGAAAGGATGTGGCTGAATTTAGTACGTCTGCTGAGACAGGAAGGAAGGGAGGAAGGAAGGAAGGGAGGAAGGAAGGAAGGAAGGAAACTGAAAAGGGGAAGATGGGTGAGGGGAAAAGAAAATGTGGGTTGACAGTGGTGAATGAGAACAGCCATCTGTTATATCAAGGAATCTCAGAATTAAGAACTGCTTAAGTGGAATATGGGGACGCGGGTGGCGCTGTGGGTTAAACCACAGAGCCTAGGACTTGCTGATCAGAAGGTCGGTGGTTCAAATCCCCACCACGGGGTGAGCTCCCGTTGCTTGGTCCTTGCTCCTGCAAACCTAGCAGTTTGAAAGCATGAAAAAGGGCAAGTAGATAAATAGGTACCACTGCAGCGGGAAGGTAAACAGTGTTTCCGTGAGCTCTGGCTTCCATCGTGTGCCAGAAGCGGTTTAGTCCTGCTGGCCACATGACCCAGAAAGCTGTCTGTGGACAAACACTGGCTCACTCGGCCTGAAAGCGAGATGAACGCCACAACCCTGTAGTAGCCTTTGACTGGACTTAACTGTCCATTACCTATGACAGCTAAATGAAACTACCGTATTTTTTGCTCTATAAGACTCACTTTTTCCCTCCTAAAAAGTAAGGGGAAATGTGTGCGCGTCTTATGGAGCGAATGCAGGCTGCGCAGCTATCCCAGAAGCCAGAACAGCAAGAGGGATTGCTGCTTTCACTGTGCAGCGATCCCTCTTGCTGTTCTGGCTTCTGAGATTCAGAATATTTTTTTTCTTGTTTTCCTCCTCCAAAAACTAGGTGTGTCTTGTGGTATGGTGCGTCTTATATAGCAAAAAATACAGTATCTTGGTCAAAAGCTTGGAATACCAGATGTGTGTGTGTGTGCGTGCGCATGTGTGTGCATGCAGGTGTGCATTCACACACATCCACAGACAAGTTTCATGTCCTGCTTGCAAGCTGTCCATAAGCCAGTTCCATAGACCTGCTGCTTTGCAGGTGTTTCTGGACTATAACTCCCATCATCCTTGATCATTGGCCATGCTGGCTAGCCAGGGTCTGATGGGAGTCAGGATCCAACCACACCCAGAGACCACCAGGCTCCACAGCACCTCTCCCATTGGAATCTGGTTGTCACTGTGGGAAACAGAATGCTGATCGAGATGGATCTTTGGTCTGATCTTCAGCGCACTTCCTCCATCCACACCCCTAAAAAAACCTGTGAAAATACACTCATGGAAATGCCTGGAGGCGATTCTCTCATTCCGAATCTGGGAGAAAGCTTTGAGCACACACAAAGGAACCCGACTCCCGGCCTGAGTAGCACAACCCTTTATGTGGAAAAGTTATTTATGGGACATAAAGCAGTGAAAGCTGTCATTGGGGTGTTAAAGTCATTTCTCACCACTAAGCACAGGGAGGAGGGGGACATATATTTCACAGCTTTCAATTACATTTTCTATTTTATTGGGCATGTAAAGCAACTTGTAAACAGGGGGGGAGCATACATAGCCTGGGTGGAAATGGAAGAGAAAGAGCAAAGGGAATGACAGGCATGGATAAGCCCCAGCAGCTTCTTATGGAAGTCCCCATCTCCTAGAATTTGACACTGGGCCGCAGCAGGATTCCACCATGCCAGGAACGACGTGCCAAAGAGATGGGCACCTAAATGGCGCAGGAGCAGCTGTTGGTGGGTTGGAATCAATGATCCTGATCGTCGCTGCAATTTGTCAGTGTCTAGCCAGCAAGGTTGACTTCGGAAGGTCGCAGAGCACTGTTTCAGTGTGTGGGTTGCTGCTATCCAAGACAATTAGTCAAGGCCGAGCACCCAGCCTTGGTGGGTAATGGACTCGACATCGGCGCTTGAACTAGAAATACGCTCTGCTCAAGACTTGGGATGCAACATGATGAGCTGTGCCATGGTTTCCACCCACCTGCCTTCTTGGCTGCATTTGGAATTGGGGGTGCAATCTTTCAACGTTACCATGAAACTGACCGGCATAGGGAACGAGGGCATCTTCACACATTAGTCTCAAGGCAATAGATATACAGTGGTACCTCTGGTTACAGACACTTCAGGTTACAGATGCTTCAGGTTACAGACTCCGCTAACCCAGCAATAGTACTTCGGGTTAAGAAATTTGCTTCAGGATGAGAACAGAAATCATGCTCCGGTGGCGCGGTGGCAGTGGGAGGCCCCATTAGCTAAAGTGGCGCTTCAGGTTAAGAACCGTTTCAGGTTAAGAATGGACCTCCAGAACGAATTAAGTACGTAATCAGAGATACCACTGTATAACCTCCACTGTCAAACAGCTCTTGCCATCAGCAAGTTTGTCCTGATAGTTGGGAGTCTGATTTGTTGTCATTTGAATCTATTGGTTTTGGGTCCTACCCACTGGAACACCAGAAAAAACAAGCTCCCATTTTGTACCGTTTGCCCCAGTTCCACCATGGCTGAGCTTTGACTCTGACTTGACTGACCAAACCTGACTGGAGTCAAGGCGCTCCTCAAAGTGTTGCTGCTTGCTTGGTTTCTATGTCTGTGGCAGAATGCCTTCCTCTCTGCAGTGGAAGCAGTGGAGCAGGAGAGCATGAAGAGTGACGCCTCTTGCGCTTCTGCCACCTGAAGCGGCTGCATCACCCTGCCTCATGTGTGGGCCGGCTCTGGCTGGCTCCATTTTCCATGTGGCAACCCTTCAGATATTTGAAGATGGCTACCATACCATATCACCTCTCGGTTTTTCTCTCCTTCAGGCTAAACATACCCAACTCCCCAACTCCTTCCACCAAGAGATAGCTAGGTAGCTAGATAGAGAAAATATGTAGAAGCAGTAGGAAGTTTGAGAAATGTGGTTTTAAAAAATGCATGTTTTGATACAGCTCAAGTTTTCCTTTTGGAAAAAGAAAGGAAGAATGTGTTTGTTTTGGAAGCAGGACAAAAGGGAACAAAGAATTAAAAGCATTCACAACTGAGCGGAAGGCAAGGTGGCCAATCTGTCTGTAAAGGTAAAGGACCCCCGGATGGTTTAGTCTAGTCCTTAACTAGCTCAATACAGTGGTACCTCGGGTTACAGATGCTTCAGGTTACAGATGCTGCTAACCCAGAAATACTACAGTGGTATCTCGGGTTAAGAAGTTAATTCGTTCTGGAGGTACGTTCTTAACCTGAAACTGTTCTTAACCTGAAGCACCACTTTAGCTAATGGGGCCTCCTGCTGCCACCGTGCTGCTACTGCACGATTTCTGTTCTCATCCTGAAGCAAAGTACTATTTCTGGGTTAGCGGAATCTGTAACCTGAAGCGTCTGTAACCTAAAGTGTCTGTAACCCAAGGTACCTCGGGTTAAGAATTTTGCTTCAGGATGAGAACAGAAATCGTGCTCCGGTGGCGTGGCGGCAGCAGGAGGCCCCATTAGCTAAAGTGGTACCTCAGGTTAAGAACAGTTTCAGGTTAAGAATGGACCTCCAGAACGAATTAAGTTCTTAACCCGAGGTACCACTGTATTAGCTGTGGTGCTGGGCTAAGAAGGAGATGAGCTCTGCAACCCTCTTTCCACATTCCGCTTGCAACTGACATGCAGGAACCAACCACCAGAGGCTTGTCCTCGATTTCACCCTTTCAACTTTCCCTCCTGTGCTCAAGTGCGTTCCTGGGAAACAAGGCATGACACTCTGTATTAGGGACGCTCATTAGAAATGCATTCCGCCACCTTGTCTGAGAGTGTGGGAGTGCTCCATTTCTCAGGAGGGGATAACACGATCCCTGTAATTTTTAATATCCCTTTGTAACAAAAGCCATTTTACAAAAGGAAGCACGCAGCACTGGGAGAATTTAACATCTAACCCAATTACGCTCAATGGCTTTCCTCCTTTTTTAAAACCAATTCATGTTGATATTTGATGTTCTTCCTCCTCCCCTTCTCTCTAGGGCAAAATAAGAATGCAATTGTTTTTAGACATTGATCTGATCGCTACAGGATCTGAATGCCCATACTTGTCAGGCGAAAGGCTGCCCAGGAATCTTGGAGGCAATCAAAGGCCAACAATAGCCAGATTAATTCTTGGGCTGCATTTTATTTGTCTGCGAACCACCTTGAGGCTCCTTCTTTCAATCATCATTGTCATCGTTTAGCCACATGTTGGATGAAGGCCATCAGCTTGATACCCCGGGAATCACACACACCCTCCCCAGGAAGAAAATAAGCCATACTTAGAGCGGTGAGAGTCCCATGGACTGCAAGAAGCTGAAACCTATCAATTCTGAAGGAAATCAGCCCTGAGTGCTCACTGGAAGGACAGATCCTGAAGCTGAGGCTCCAAGACTTTGGCCACCTCATGAAAAGAGAAGACTCCCTGGAAAAGACCCTGATGTTGGGAAAGATGGAGGGCACAAGGAGAAGGGGACGACAGAGGATGAGATGGTTGGACAGTGTTGTTGAAGCTACCAGCATGAGTTTGAGCAAACTGCAGGAGGCAGTGGAAGACAGGAGTGCCTGGCGTGCTCTGGTCCATGGGGTCATGAAGAGTCGGACACAACTAAACGACTAAACAACAACAGAGCATTTTGAATTCCTAGTGGGACCAGATAGACACTCTGGCATCAGTGTACTTCACAAAACAAGAGGTGTTCTACCTACCTGTGAGTTTCCTGCCCAGAAGCACTTGACCCTTCTGATCAGCAGGCCTAAGTGTGTAGGCAGCTGAGGGGCAGAATTTGCCACTCGCAGGGAAATATGCAGGTTTTTTTACTCCAATCCCCTGCAGTGCAGGAACCACAGCTAATGCACAGTTTTAATTAGGATGTAAGAAGTGTCTGCTTGATCAGGCCAATGGCCCATCTAGACCCTCATCCCCTGCAGAAATCTCTTACCTGGACATCTCTTCTCGTTGCATTGCTTGTACTCCTCTTTGGGTCCTTGACATGCGTCTCCTCCATAGAAAGGGCCGTAGCAGACACGGTCGCGTTTCTGCGTTCCACCTCCACAAGTGGCGGTACAACTCCCCCACGGACCCCACACTTGCCACTTCCCATCCACTGGAAGAGAAAGGGAGAAAAGGGAGAAATTGTAATGTAGGGTTCCTTCAGGGGAGGGTGGAGATCTGGGGTTGTGGGCATGCACAATGCACTCTATGTAGGGCTACCCTTGGATCTGGTCTGGAGAAGAAGAAGAATTGGGTTTGATATCCCGCTTTATCACTACCCGAAGGAGTCTCAAAGTGGCTAACATTCTCCTTTCCCTTCCTCCCCCACAACAAACACTCTGTGAGGTGAGTGGGGCTGAGAGACTTCAGAGAAGTGTGACTAGCCCAAGGTCACCCAGCAGCTGCATGTGGAGGAGCGGGGAATCAAACCCGATTCACCAGATTACGAGTCTACCACTCTTAACCACTACACCGCACTGGCTGCCAGCTCCAGCTGGTGCAAAATGCTGCGATTGGACTATTGATGGGGCAAATTATTGCCAGCACATAACTCAAAAGCTTGCACTGGTTGCTCAGACATGGCAGAGCCAGGTTCAAGGTCTCTCCTTTTAAAAAATAATAATATTGAAGTAAATCAAACATATTGATACAATAAACATAACAGGCACAAAAAACCAGCACAATGTATCTGGGAAAGACTTAATATTAGGTTGGTAGAATATTTAAGACCATTAAGAAAACCAAATTTCATGTTGTACTAGGGAGAGGGAGTCCTGTGTTGCTGCATTTGTTGAAAACAAGATAGAATCCCACCAAACTGCATATAATTTTTCCTGGGTTCTCCAAGCCTTTGGCATGTGATATTTTTCAGCTATTGCTAAACTCCACATATTTTTCTACCAAATCTAAAAATTGCAAGTCCTGTAAGGTTTTCCACTTGGGGGGCCATTGAGGTTCTCAAATTGGTTCTCAACCAGGGGTGTAGCTAGCTGCTCCGGCACCCGGAGCTGCGGGGGCGCGACAAGCCTCCCACAGGGGCACCACGGCGATCCACCCAGGGGGGCGGTGCAGCGAGCTGCCAACAGAGTCCACCTGGTGGACACAAGCCCCACACTGCCATTTCAGGCAGTGTGGGGCCCCAAGCCACTGCGTCACTCCTAGGATAGATGTTTGGCTCAGGCGTGCTGCACTCCAGGCCCCAAGGTAAGTGCCGCCCCCCCAAGGTGTTCCATTTTGTCAACCCGCTCAAGGATGACACCCGGGTTGGATCTCACCTCACCTTCCTGCGCCCCTGCTACCAACAACTTGGGCCCAGGACACCTTAAGGTATCCTGTCTGAGGTCTACAAAGGAGTAACTGTTTGTGGTCCTACATGGCTTGGATGAATGGCTCATATCCAACAGGAGGCATATGTTTAGTATTCTGGACCCAGTTTTATTGGACTCCCTCCAGTGGAGCTCAGACACATCTCCTCCCTGTTGAGCTTCCAGTGCCTACTGGAAATGACTTCTTCTTCTTCTTCTTCTTCTCAGTTAAGTAGTATCAAAATTGCTTAAATAAATAATACTAGGAAGCAGCTTATGCATAGGAATATGTGTTCCAAATTGTTTCAGCTCCATTATGTGGCTCAGCAGAGATGTACACAGAAAATGTTGCTACTGAAAGACTTGCTGTATAGTAGCTTTCCCCATAAAGAAGGCTGATCGCCGAAGAATTGATGCTTTTGAATTATGGTGCTGGACTGCAAGAAGATCAAACGCATCCATTCTTAAGGAAATCAGACCTGAGTGCTCACTGGAAGGACAGATCCTGAAGCTGAGGCTCCAATACTTTGGCCAAGATTCCCTGGGAAAGACCCTGATGTTGGGAAAGATGGAGGGCACAAGGAGAAGGGGACGACAGAGGATGAGATGGTTGGATAGTGTTCTCGAAGCTACAAACATGAGCCTGACCAAACTGCGGGAGCCGGTGGAAGACAGGAGTGCCTGGCGTGCTCTGGTCCATGGGGTCACGAAGAGTCGGACACGACTAAACGACTAAACAACAACAAAGCTTTCCCCAAATGAGCATGTTCCAGATGTTTTGAACTACAAATCCCATCTTTAGTACTTCAGCTCTAAGCACCTGGATGGCAATAGGTTGGGGACAGCTGCACTGAAGTTTATTTCTGTTGGCAAACTAGTGCTCCTTACAGGGCAAAAGACAAGCATCAAACACCTTGTAAGAAACTCTTGAGGATGGGGGCTATCAGTATCTCAGCTGTGCCAGCTGTGGCTGATGGGATTTGTAGTCCATAACATCTGAATGGCACCCATGATATCACAGATCTTTCAGTAGCAACTTCTCCCATGTGTATCTGTACTGAGCCACTTACGATGATCATAGAATCTTAAAGTTGGAAGGGATGCCAAGGGTCATCTAATCTTCTTTTTCTTCTTTGGTAATCACTCTTAGATGAGTAAGATTGTCTTCCATAAACACAGTTTTAACAGTGAGTCTGTAAGTGACTGTGGAGGCCAATTCTGGATCCACACATTCTTCCACAGTGGGGACATAGGTTTCCGGGCGGGAGTTGATCATGGTGAGGGTTTGCTAAGGGAGCCTTCCTCTTAGCACGTTTCTCTCTTGCGTCCTGAGTTCGAGTGTCTTCAAAACCCATGACACCTTTGGTAAAGGCTGTTGCTTCTTGATTCATAGTCTCCCTTCCAATTTGAAACCATACCAGACCCTGCTTAGCTTTGCAAAGGTCCGAGCAGTTTTACTGACATACTGGAGGTTGTTTTGCAGGTCAGCCATGCATTGGTTGACTCCCAAAGGGGCAGAGGGTGACCCACACGCTACTACTGACCTGGGCACTGTCTTAGGAAGCAGTCACGGCTCTCCACCCAGTGTCCTTGGCATTCGGCTCCCCCGTACGACGGCCCATTGCACTCTCTCGTCCGCTGCTGGGTCCCGTTGGAGCAGCTGGTGGAACAGGAGCTCCAGCTCGACCATTCATTCCAGTTGCCGTCCACTGAGTGACCCAAAGAAGGAAAGAAGGGAAGGCAGAATGTGAAAACCGCTTTTGCACGGAGATATAGCTTTATAAAAATAGTTGTGTGTCTTTGTTTCTCAGTTTGATCCTTTTACATGGCTTTGTATTCATTGTGGTATTTTAATGCATTTTCATTTGCAGTTACTTTTATTTGAATTAATTTTGGGATGCATTTTAATCGATTGATTGCTTGTTTTTATGCATATTGTATTATTTATATGATATTAGCCAGTCAGAGCCCGGCTCTGGGCGGGTAGGGCAGGGTACAAATAAAAAATTATCATTATCATTATCATTGATCATAGTTTAGTAATCGTTCATTGCAATTGTTAGGAGTGAAGGCTGTTATTATTATTTTCTGATGTTTTGAGAGTCAATTTTTATTTTATTTTATATATGTTATATCATTAGTTCTTCAGTTTCCCAATTAATTCTCTCTTTAAAATAAAATAAAATATGATTTTCAGGTTTATACATTTCAATAATTTTACAATCAACTTAACATTTCAAAACTCGCCTTCCTTCCCCCTTTTTCTGTGGTTCCTTAATTTTATTTATTATATTTTCTGCATATTCCAAATTAACTCATTTATTCATCTTCTTTAAATATATACTCTTATAAAACTGCAGGTTATTACAATAATCCAGTTTTGTGAGTTAATTTTATTGTGTACTATTATATTCTAATAAATTGTTGAATATTGCTTTATTTGATATAAGTCGTTCCATTTTAAAGTTCTGTTTTATTATGGTTTTTTGTATTGGGTCAGATTATTATAAGGTGTATGTTCTTTGTTGTATATTTTGTTGCCGTAATATTTTGTTGTGTATTTTGTTGTTTCTATAGTAACACAGAAAGGCAGTCGATGCCAATGACTCATCTAGTCTGGAATCCCATTCTCACAGTGGCCAATCAAATGCCTATGGCGAACCCACAAGCAGGATCTGAGCACAAGCCCTTTATCTCCTGTGGTTTCCAGCAGCTGGTTTTCAGAAGCATTGGTGCCTCCAGCTGTGGAGGGCAGAACCTAGCCATTGAGGCTAGCAGCCATCCACAGCTCTCTCCTCCGTGAATTTGTCCAGTCCTCTTTTAAAACCATCCAAACTGGTGGCCATCACCAGGGCCGGATAATAATAATAATAGTAATTTATTATTTATACCCCGCCCATCTGGCTGGGCTTCCCCAGCCACTCTGGGAGGCTTCCAACGAAATATTAAAATACCATAATACATCAAACATTAAAAGCTTCCCGAAACAGGGCTGCCTTCAGATGTCTTCTAAATGTCTGGTAGTTGTTTTTTTCTTTGATATCTGGTGGGAGGGCGTTCCACAGGGTGGGCGCTACTACCGAGAAGGCCCTCTGCCTGGTTCCCTGTAGCCTCACTTCTCGCAGTGAGGGAACCGCCAGAAGGCCCTTGGTGCTGGACCTCAGTGTCCAGGCAGAATGATGGGGGTGGAGACGCTCCTTCAGGTATACTGGACCAAGGCCGTTTAGGGCTTTGAAGGTCAGCAGCAACACTTTGAATTGTGCTCGGAAAAGTACTGGGAGCCAATGTAGGTCTTTCAAGACCGGTGTTATATGGTCTCGGTGGCTGCTCCCAGTCACCAGTCTAGCTGCCACATTCTGGATTAGTTGTAGTTTCTGGGTCACCTTCAAAGGTAGCCCCACATAGAGCGCATTGCAGTAATCTAAGCGAGAGATAACTAGAGCATGCACCACTCTGGTGAGACAGTCTGTGGGCAGAGAGGGTCTCATCCTGCATACCAGATGGAGCTGGTAGACAGCTGCCCTGCACACAGAATTGACCTGCGCCTCCATGGACAGCTGCGAGTCCAAAATGATTCCCAGGCTGCGCACTTGGTCCTTCAGGGGCACAGTTGCCCCGTTCAATACCAGGGAGTTTCAGGAGGTTTGATGAGGCCCTAAGCTACTGAAGGTAATGGGGCCCTTTATATGTCCAGCTGTCCTTTGTCAACAACAAATTGTCTCTGCTTTTTGTGTTGAATATATGCTATATGGTAATTGATGGACCTAACAGGTATCTCAAGCCATTTGCGCATGTTGCCATGCAACCAGTCCATGCAGAATGTAGGCACCCTGTTTATAGAAAGGAGCAAACCAGTGATATTTTAGGGAGCAGGCTAGCAGGCGGGGCCCATGACTTACATCATAGGAGCCTACACAAGCTATAGCTTGTTTAGCTTATACGTAAATCCGGCACTGGCCATCACTATCTCCTGTGGCGGTGAGTTCCACAGTTTAACTACACACTGCCTGAAGACGTGCTAGTTGTGCAGGATGAACGGGCTTTCTTCAATTGATGTCTTTCAGAAATTGCTGGACTCACAGCTCCCATCATCTCTGACCACATGCCATCCTGACCGGAGCTGATGGCCAACTGTAGAGTCCCAAGTTGGGATCAGGAGGGTGACAGATAAGGCAAGCTTTCATGCCAGATGCAGGCAAGAGGGGGAAGCCTGTTCACAGGGAAGCAATTTACTGAATCCTCAGGGCTGGTGTGCATGTTTGTGTGTTTAACTGTCAAAACTGCTTCCATTTTGACAAGACGGTTTTCTCCCTGACATTTCAGCCCCATCTACTTCTGTAATCTGCAGATAAGTCATGGGTGATTGGCACTGCCAGGGCTAAAATAATAATACCGTCAGGTTTTCATTGGGTGGTCGGAAAATGGAAAACCAAGACATGTCTATTTTAAGCACCAAGTTTCTCACCTTTAAGGCCCCCCACGT
Organism: Podarcis muralis; assembly: GCF_964188315.1. Classification (NCBI taxonomy): domain Eukaryota; kingdom Metazoa; phylum Chordata; class Lepidosauria; order Squamata; family Lacertidae; genus Podarcis; species Podarcis muralis. The sequence continues at coordinate 4,500,352 of NC_135662.1, forward strand.
GCCCCGGTGCAAACTTCGGAACCCGCTAGATAACGTACCACTTCAAAGAAGCCAGCCAACTCCAGCCTAACTCAGAACGCACAATTACTTCCATCACTTAATTAACGCGAATAGGCGAAGGAGTTCTCCAGTCTGAAATATCAGCCGTAATTTATCATTCAGCTGGAAAAAGCCCCCTTATGCCAAGTGCAGGTTAGGAATGAAATATGAATACTTTTATTAGAGATATATATCTTGAAATATTTCCTTACATGACAGACCCACTCTAATTATTTCTGGAAGGCTTCAGCTCATTAGCAGAGGGCTCATTATCTCTCTAGCAGGAGGAAGTCCGAGTGTCAATTCCTAACAAATTGTAAGGCTGGAAGGATCCGGGAGGTCATCCAGCCAACCCAAAGAAGGATTTTCTAGGTATGCAACCACTGCAGATCCGTCCAGAAAACCCAGCTTGAGCATTCTTGAGGAAGTGAGTCAAGCCAGAAATGTAGAAAAGTTGCCAGCAGGGCAGTTCTGCTTTTTCCTTCCCCTTATGGCCAATCAGATGTCTCCAGAAGTCCCCAGGCAGGGCAAGAAGTCATGAGATTTTTTCCCCCAGGAGCTGACATCAATGGCATATTAAAAACATTAAAAGAGCCTGGTGGATCAGGTCCATGGCCCATCTAGTTCTATATCCTGTTCTCACAGTGGCCAACCAGATTTCCTAGCAGAATTCAAGCAAGGACAGAGCTTGGGGAAGGGAGAGAGATTTTCTCAACATCTACTTAAAAAATAAATGAATCAGCTATCAGATCCTAATCTCTCATTCATTCAATCAATCAATCAATCAATCAATCACATTCTACCATAGAATCACAGAATTGTAGGGTTAGAAGGGACTGCGAGACTCATCTGATCCAACCCCCTGTGCAATGCAGGAATCTTTTGCCCAACAAGGGGTTCAAACCTATAACCCTAAGATTAGGAGTCTCATGCTCTACCATCTGGGCTATCCCATCACTCAGCTCAGTTTCCCATGGGGCCAGCTCAGTTTCCCGTGGTTCCCATCGGGTGTCATGGGAAGAACGAAAACAGGCTCTGGAATGAGACACTTGCCCCAGACATTGATGTTGGTCACTAGGGATGCAGAAGAGCTTCAACACCCCCCAAGTTCACTTGTTTTGTGAGGGACGATGAAAATGGCTAACAGTCATTTCTACGAAAGGGTGGAAGCCACAAATGTTGCAGAGACAGCAGAAGGTGCTCACCCTAAGCCTCGGTCCTGTATACCTGAAGGAGCGTCTCCACCCCCATCGTTCTACCCGGACACTGAGGTCCAGCGCCGAGGGCCTTATGGCGGTTCCATCCCTGCGAGATGCCAAGTTACAGGGAACCAGGCAGAGGGCCTTCTTGGTAGTGGCACCTGCCCTGTGGAACGCCCTCCCACAAGATGTCAAAGAGAACAACAACTGCCAGATTTTTGGAAGACATCTGAAGGCAGCCCTGTTTAGGGAAGCTTTTAATGTTTGACGCACTATTGTATTTTAATATTTTGTTGGAAGCCACCGAGAGTGGCTGGGGAAACCCAGACAGATGGGCAGGGTATAAATAAGTTGTTGTTGTTGTTGTTGTTGTTGTTGTTGTTGTTGTTGTTGTTGTTGTTGTTGACTTAGCTATGTCAGTCATGAGCCCTAAGGAGGATGAAATGTGTTTGTAGATCCTTACAAATAATGAAGCTCTCCTCCATCCTCTCTCCACATTGGATATCATAGGGAAGCGAGTGATAAAATAGTCGGATAAGAAACCCAAGCATCCGATCATTTGTCCAAGTGCTTCCTTCTGAAAGCCCAGCACTTCATTTACCCGAGTCTCACTGCACCAAATCAAACAGCAATCAGCCAGCCAGAGCTTCTGCTGCAATTAGGCACTTTGTCCCCTCTGACTTCCCATTCCTCTCCCTTCTCTCCTCCAGCGAGTGGCTCATTCTCCAAGAGTCCCTGCCGCACGCCAAACAACTGCATTGTGCCCGCAACGGTGAGTTGTCATTGTTTGCCGTTATAAATCCCCGGAACAATAACCGATGCAGCCGGCGAGGCTCTAAAGCACTGAATTGCTCTCATTGTCCCTTTCTGACTGCCTCCCCGATTTGGTGCCCGTTTGGCGTTTGATTACCATTGTGCTCACCAGTAGACATTAATCAGACTGGATGGGGTTGCAGAGAGCTGCTTCCCTGTAGATTGCTCTTTCATTTGCTGCAGTGGTTTAAGATAAGTCACATACACACACACACACACACACACACACAAACTACCCATGGCTGCCTCACTTTTTTTTAAAGAGACTGTATCTGTCTGGGAAGTCTGTTTGGAGAGCCAATGTAGCACAGTAGTTAGAGTGTTGGACAAGGACCTGAGAGGCCAGGGTTCGAAAGCCCGCTCGGCCATGCAAATCACTGGGTGACTTTGGGCCAGTTATGGTCTTCTCTCAGCCAAACCTACCTTTCAGGGTTGTTGCTGGGGATTAAAAGAGGAGGGAAAGAAACGTGCATGCCACCTTGAATTCCTTGGAGAAAAAGGTGGGGTATAAATGGAATAGATTTTGGGGGGGGCAGGAGGCGGATGGGTGTGGGGGACTCGCTGGTCCTGAATGGGGTAACTGTGCCCCTGAAGGACCAGGTGCGCAGCCTGGGAGTCATTCTGGACTCACAGCTGTCCATGGAGGCGCAGGTCAATTCTGTGTCCAGGGCAGCTATCTACCAGGTCCATCTGGTACGCAGGATGAGATCCTCCCTGCCCGCAGACTGTCTTGCCAGAGTGGTGCATCCAAGTGGTTATCTCTCACTTGGACTACTGCAATGCGCTCTGTGTGGGGCTACGTTTGAAGGTGGCGCAGAAACTACAACTAATCCAGAATGCGGCAGCTAGACTGGTGACTGGGAGCGGCCACAGAGACCATATAACCCCGGTCCTGAAAGACCTACACTGGCTCCCAGTACGTTTGCAGGCACAATTCCAAGTGTTGGTGCTGACCTTCAAAGCCCTAAACGGCCTCGGTCCAGTATATCTGAAGGAGCATCTCCACCCCCATTGTTCTGCCCAGACACTGAGGTCCAGCACCGAGGGCCTTCTGGCGGTTCCCTCACTGCGAGAAGCCGAGGCTACAGGGAACCAGGCAGAGGGCCTTCTCGGTGGTGGCACCCACCCTGTGGAACACCATCCCACCAGATGTCAAAGAGAAAAATAACTACCAAACTTTTAGAAGACATCTGAAGGCAGCCCTGTTTAGGGATTGCCTTCAGACAGCTCGGGGATTGGATGACTGCGTACCCTCCACCATTTCTCCAATAAAAATAGGGACATCCTAAGGAAAAGTGGGACATTACGGGACCAAATCAGGAACTGGGATGGCTTCTCTAAATCAAGAATGTCCCTGGAAAATAGGGACACTTATTGGGGGTGGGGGTGTCTGGCTTCAGACTGCTAGATTTTCATCGTTTTCAGGCACTTTTTCTCCATTGCACTTCCTCTTTGACTGTCCAGTACACACTCGGATGTCGACAATGTTGGGTATAAACAACCTTGCATGCCCCCAGCCAGAAGAGGGCAGGGTTGAGACTATTAGGATATAGTTCCGTTCCACCTTAAAAGGGAACAGGCATGACTGTTATGTGTCACGTGCCTGTTTACTTCCAGCACAGACTTGCTGGGAACTTCCGGTTGTATATAGCTTTTGCATTATCACTGTTTTGTTGGACACGAAGGGAAGCAGACATATTTTTCCCTTTGTTCCTGAACTATGCTGAATAAACACCTGTAAATAATGCTTACACATGTCACTGTCCACCACTTCCGTTGTGAGAAGTTATTCACTCTGCTGATAAGAGCATGCCGAGTCTCTAAATGTATCTGAGGCTCATGTCGCTGATTGATGCTGTACCGGAGATCGCCCAGCTGCCGGCCTGTGGCTGGAGCCAGCTGGGGGCCTGCCAAATGCCCCCATCTCCCCAGCAGTGTCCCAACACAGACTAACAGAAAGTCAGGGGCAAATACACTTTGTGGTTTCTCACTAAACCCCAAGCTCCACCCTTTACTCTCCCTCTCACCTCTTCCCTGCATGAGGCAGCCATGAAAAAAACTTCCACAATGTACACTTAGAGTCCAAAGCCAACCTTGTAAATATGAATAAACTATTTTAAAAAACCACACCCTTCTTTTATCTTTGCAATTTTCAAATTTCTGTCCATACCATGTTATTTCAATGGGCTCATGGTGTGTGTGTGTGTGTGTGTGTGTGTGTGTGTGTGTGAGGAAGGTAGACACTAATGAAGTGAAAATTGTGTCAAACTGCATTTGCACAAAATTTGGAAATATGAGATTGAGAACCCTTCATCCACCCTCTCTCCATTTGGTGCCTTCCAGATGTTGCTGGCTGAGGCTGGTGGGAGTTGCAATCCAAACATCTGGAAGGCCCCAGTTTGCAAAGGCCTGCTGCAATGCATGGGTTCCTCTCACCTAGAAAACAAGGGGAGGCAATTTGGAACTCTCAGATATAAGGAGAAAGTATGGTATGGAGCCTCCAAGTTTCCTAATTCATCAGTGCCCCTTTGAGCCCAAAACCTCACCTGCTGAAGAGCAAGTGGGAAAGTTTCTTTGCCAACTTACCGGGGCAAAGTGCGATGTTGCAGAACTTGGTTTGCTTTTCGGGTCCTTCGCAAGGGTTGCCGCCAAACTGAGGAGGTTTGCAGGTCCGTGTGCGATCCCTGTACCCTCGGCCACAGGTCGATGAGCAAAGGCTCCACGGAGACCACTCGTCCCATGTCCCATGGACTGAAATGAAAGCAGAGGAGGTCAACCAAGGAGCTGTCAGCTTGGTTATTGCTCGTCTTAAGCATAAGAAACTTGCATGCCTCTAGTCAGCAGAGGGAAGCGTTGAGACTAGAAGAGAGGGGGAAATGTACTTTGTGGTCTCCTGCCAAACTCCCAAGCTCCACCCCATCTCTCTCCTGCATGAAGCAACCGTAAGAAACTAGCTCCCATCATGTAGACTTAGAAGCCAAAGCCATCCTTGTAAACATGAAGAAATTGTGTTTGATTTACTCTTTTAAGTAATGCTAGTGACGTGTGAATGAAACAGAGGAGGTTTCAATGAGGTTTATTCCTGGGGGATAGTACCCATCTTCCCATTAGTATCCAAAAGGTGCTGTGGGTTAAACCACAGAGCCTAGAACTTGCTGATCAGAAGGTCAGCAGTTCAAATCCCTGTGATGGGGCGAGCTCCCGTTGCTCGGTCCCTGTTCCTGCCAACCTAGCAGTTCAAAAGCACGTCAAAGTGCAAGTAGATAAATACCGTAGGTACCACTCCGGCAGGAAGGTAAACAGCATTTCCGTGCACTGCTCTGGTTTGCCAGAAGCGGCTTAGTCATGCTGGCCACATGGCCTGGAAGCTGTACGCTGGCTCCCTCGGCCAATAAAGCAAGATGAGCGGAGCAACCCCAGAGTCGTCCACGACTGGACCTAATGGTCAGGGGTCCCTTTACCTTTATATTACTCATCTTTCAATTAGTATCCAAAAGTAAATAATAAATAAATAATCAGGTCATTTTTTATGGGAAGCTACACAGACAGAATGAATCCCTCCAACACCCTGACCTCAATAATAACCTTGCTTGCTTGTTGATTTTTTTAAAAAAAGAAACCGCTCAAGTTGGCAGCATTTTTGCGGCCAGAGTGAAGTCAGTGGATTTGTGAATGTCTTGCAAGATGCAAAGCAAGTTTCTATCTCTTTAAAGAGCATGGGTGAAATGTCAGAATGATGGGGGTAGCTGAATACAATCCATTTTCCTTGGGCTGCTGGCTTTAGCACCCAGTGTTGGTAAATAGAGTATGCATACTAATTGCAGAAATTTGCTTAGGGGGTGGGAGGTAATCAACTCAGGTTGCAGAATTCCGCTTCCTTTGTTGCAGAAGTCACGTGACCTTTGCGCAGAGCCTTTTAGCATGCAGATGCGGTTGGGGAGGTAGCGGCAGGGAGAATTATATGCGCGGTGTGGAAGGTCATCACCTGGACAGACGGCCGAGTTGTTGCATTGCCGCTGCTCCCGGAGGGGCCCGCTGCATTGCGTGCTGTAGGAATACGACACACAGAACCTCGTCCTAGTCTGCCAGCCCTCCCCGCAGGTGGTCGAACACACGCTCCATGGGGACCACTCCTCAGCAGCTGGATCACCTGTCGGGGTGCAGAACATGTGAACATCTGGCCCAGTGTTGTCTGCTCCAACCTGGCGGGGGGGGGCTCTCCAAAATGCTGAGCAGGTACCATTTCTGGCCCTCCTACCTGGCAGTGGCCTGGGACAACATTGCATGTTAAGTGGGAAGTATCCAGCATGGTGCAAAACCAAAGATCCCATCATCTCCCATCATCTTCCCCCCATTGCCATGGTGGCTGGTATTGATGGGAGAAGCATTCAGAGTTGGCATAATAATAATAATAATAATAATAATAATAATAATAATAATAATAATAATAATAATAATTATTATTATTATTATTATTATTATTATTATTATTTATACCCCGGCCTCCCCAGCCCTCCCCAGCTTGGCTCAGGGCGGCTAACAAGCAATAATAAAAGCAAGTTGAATGAATACAACTTAAAAATAGGATTAAAATACAACATTAAAATATTGAAACATTAAAATATTAGAATGCAGCCTCATCACAGGAGGAGAAAGGAAAAATAAAAGAGAAAGAGGGGGAGGGAATCAAACTGGCTCCAAGCCAAAGGCCAGGTGGAACAACTCTGTCTTACAGGCCCCGCGGAAAGAAATCAGATCCCTCAGGGCCCTGGTCTCATGAGGCAGAGCGTTCCACCAGGCTGGGGCCAGTGTTGAAAAGGCCCTGGCTCTGACTGAAGCTAATCTAACTTCCTTAGGGCCTGGGACCACTAGGGTGTTGCTATTTATGGACCTTGAGGCTCTCCGTGAGGCATACCAGGAGAGGCGGTCCTGTAGGTACGAGGGTCCTAGGCCAGAGGCACAAGACATTTTTGTATGGCTAGGCAGTAAATCTCCAAGTGTGGAGACTCCAGAGGAATAGTCGGAGGTGGAGCTGATATTTCTGATGCTGCCTAGTGGAGGTGCTGTTCCTGGTTATAGTCTAATGGTGTTTGGAGAGCGCCACGTTGGCTACTCCCACTGTAAGGCCTTTGCTTTGCTACTGAGCCGAGGCCCCTTCTGTGATGCAGTTGGCGAACAGAAGTATCAACTGCAGGGACTGAAAAAACCGCTTTGCCTTTTCTGTGACTGGTTCCCGCATTTTCGCAGGCCCCTCTGTCCTTGAATCGCACATTCAAATGAGGGTGCTCTCGCCTCCTCCAAGTCAGAATTAATTCCGTCTCCTATAGTCAAAATTATGCACCATTTAAACATCAAATACCCAAGGATTAGCAGAAGTGGTGTTAGCCTCCAGAAAAATTAGAGCTGGAATGTATTAAATTGTTAGGGCTGTGATCCAATGACTGCATAGATTAGTTTACTAAATTCTGCATATGTCTCATTTCATGATGCACGATCCACACTGGGAATCTGTGTCGGCTGCGCATGCCCTGCCACATCCCAGCACTTTTAAATCCCATCGGTTTTAATGGGAAAGTTAAACATGTGCAAATCTGTGCTCTGTGGAAACTAACTGGACTTAAAATGTGCTTAACTCTGGCTGGGTCATACAGGAATTGTGTGAAGCCACTGTGTATCAATTTCCTTTCTCTCTTTTTTTAAAAAAATATAATTTTTATTATTATCCAATACAAAAAAGAAAATACAATTGTACCAAATTTTCACAGATTTTCACACATTTGTTACTTTTTGGACTTCCTTCGGATTCTCTGACAATCATCCATATTTACTTCTCAGTTTACGCATTTCTCTGTATATATTGCCATTCAGCTTCCCTCCCACTCCTGTTTGTGTTTTTAACAATATATCTCTGTTTTCACAGTGCTTCTTGAAACCCCACCAGTGTTGTTTGCACATCACATGTTCTTTTCAGATATTCAACAAATTTCCCCCAGTCCTCGATGAACTTTTTGATACCAAAAGTATCAATTTCCTTTCTCAGATACCTTATACACTGGTAAACATAACTGAGTCAATGATTTCCTCCTTCTCCTTTCAGTTGTGTTAATGACTTACCTATTTGAGGCGCAGGGTACCCATACTGTTGCATGTCGTCGACATCATCTCTCTTCCGGTTATCTGTGGACCTCAGTGACTGGCTTCGGGAATTGTAGTGTCCATTGGCTAGGATTAAAAAGGGGGTCCAGAGTAAATCAACCACCCACCAATTATGCAAAGCCTTTCCCCCCACCATGAAATTTCATTTCAATGCAAAGCAAAGCACATGTCGAAACATTTGGCAATCAAAGCATTTGTTGCATTGGTACTTAGAGTCATGCTGACCATTTGCCTGTAGAAACACCAAACTACAAAGCCCCCGTTGAACATCTGCCTTGCGGCTATTAAAAACATAGGAGTATTTTTAGAAGCTGTGACACCATCAATGCTTTTTAAACCCCACCAACCTCTTCCTCGTTCCCATAGCATTCCAAGCATAAAGGTATGGTTTAGCTTAGAAGTGATGGGTATCCACGAAGAAGCACAGTAATAATAATAATAATAATAATAATAATAATAATAATAATAATAATAATAGTTTCCCCAGTCACTCTGGGCGGCTCCCAATAGAATATCAAAAACACGGTAAAACATCAAACATTAAAAACTTCCCTAAACAGGGCTGCCTTCAGATGTCTTCTAAAAGTCAGATAGTTGCTTATTTCATTGACATCTGATGGGAGGGTGCCACCACTGAGAAGCCCTCTGCCTGGTTCCTTGTAACCTCACTTCTCGCAGGGAGGGAACCGCCAGAAGGCCCTCGGTGCTGGACCTCACTGTCCGGGCTGAACAATGGGGGTGGAGACACTCCTTCAGGTATACTGGGCCGAGGCCATTTAGGGCTTTCAAGGTCAGCACCAACACTTTGAATGGTGCTCCGAAACGTACTGGGAGCCAATGTAGGTCTTTCAGAAGGGTGAAATATTGACAGACAGGTATCAAGGACGAGTTGGGAAGGATAGAATTCTGACAGGCTTTGACCAAGTTCATTTTGGCACTACAGCACCTAACAGGGAGCAGGGGAAGTTCCTCCTTTGATTTCCTACACATCATAACCTTGTCAACCAAGTGCTTGGTGAAGAAGAATGTTAATAACAATTTCATTATTTGTACCCCGCCCATCTAACTGGGTTGCCTCGGCCACTCTGGGAGGCTTCCAGCATATATAAAAACAGAATAAAACATTAAACATTGAAAACTTCCCTAAACGGGGCTGCCTTCAGATGCCTTCTAAAAGTTGTGTAGTTACTCATCTCCTTGACAGCTGATGGGAGGGTGTTCCACAGGATTGGTGCCACTACCAAGAAGGCCCTGTGCCTGGTTCCCTGCAACCTCACTTCTCACAGTGAGGGAACCGCCAGAAGGTCCTTGAAGCCGGACCTCAGTGACCAGGCCAAGAGATGGAGGCTCTGCTCTGTCCTGCCTCCATGGTTGGAGACTACCAATTGCTGGAAACCACAGGAGGAGAAAAGGCTCTTGCATTTGAATCCTGCTTGCTGGTTTCCCACAGGTTGGCCAGTCTGAGAACAGGATGCTGGACTAGGTTATTATTATTCCTGTGGAACACCCTCCCACCAGATGTCAGAGAGATAAATAATGATACGACCTTCTGTAGACATCTGAAGGCAGCCCTATATCAGGATGCTTTTAATGTGTGATATTCTTCATTGTTGGGGTTGTTATTGTTGTTGTGTTTTTGCATATCCTATTGGAAGCTGCCCAGAGTGGATGGGGCAACCTAGTCAGATGGGCAGAGGAAGAAGAAGAGGAAGAAGAAGAAGAAGAAGAAGAAGAAGAAGAAGAAGAAGAAGAAGAATCATCGGTGACCAGATCCAGCAAGCTGTTCTCGTGTTCTTACATTAACCAAGCTGCATAGCTGTGGGCACTTCAAGGAAAATTCCCAACCCTACAATATGCAGAGTGCATCTCTTCTCTTTGGGAACAGCAGCAGTGAGCAGTCCTGCTATTAGAGACCAAGGCTAATCTTCTGTGTGTCTGCAAGTATAACACACATGCTCAGCAATATTTGGGTGGCAAGTGGAAAGACGAAGACAACAAGTTTAATTTCAGTACGGCTTTTGACAAAGTAGCCCCTGATATTCTTGCAGAGAAGATGGTAAAGTGTGGGCTGGACGAGGTAACTGTTAGGTTAAGGAAGCTTTTCGAAATTTGATAATGTCGATATATATATATTCTCCTTTTGTTAACAGAACTTCTGTGCTTTCCAGCAGGGTTCCTGCTGGTGGCGAGGAGGAAGACAAATTCTCTGGCAGGATCCAGCAAGTTTGTTCAGCGGGAGATAATCCCATCGGCCTTTCTCCTGCTCGGCACCCGGGTTCCACCTGATGAACCGCTCCTAATGACTGATCTCGCTTGCTAATGAGTTGTGTGATTGCTTTCTGCTCCCCTGCTGCCATGCCTGGTCTCAGCTGCTGTGCCTGTTGCTAATTAAAGCTGATGGGGCAAAAGGCCTGAATTTTAAGAAGGTCTCTTTCTTGCGAGAACAAAAACAAAAGCCCCCATTGAGGCCACCTGACAACCTGCCCCAAAATCAGAGTCCATTCCTCAGCATCTGGTCTTGAGCTGAACTGGGAGCCTTCGAGGGTCTATGGGTCACCAGAAGTTCCACAACAACAAAGGTACTTCTAGCCTTGTTGTTGTTGTTTAGTCGTTTAGTCGTGTCCGACTCTTTGTGACCCCATAGACCAGAGCACTCCCACAGTTTGGTCAAACTCATGCTGGTAGCTTCGAGAACACTGTCCAACCATCTCATCCTCTGTCGTTCCCTTCTCCTTGTGCCCTCCATCTTTCCCAACATCAGGGTCTTTTCCAGGGAGTCTTCTCTTCTCATGAGGTGGCCAAAGTCTTAGAGCCTCAGCTTCAGGATCTGTCCTTCCAGTGAGCACTCAGGGCTGATTTCCTGAAGAATGGAGAGGTTTGATCTTCTTACAGTCCATGGGACTCTTGTCCTCTTGTTCTCCAGCACCAGAATTCAAAAGCATCCATTCTTCTAGCCTTAGGTTTCGAATTAAGCAAGAAGGAGGTCCTGGGCCTTCAGTGGCTCTATAAGAGCAGGGTGGACATGTGCCCTCCTTTACAGAGGACAATCCTCTCTCTGAAAGATCTTGGGCAGCCAACTATGTGGAACCATGGAACTCACCCCTGCAGGAGTCAGTAATGACCAGCAACTTGGGTGGTTCTAAAAGTGAATCGTTCAAATTCATGGGCAAAGTAACTGTTGTATCTGAAATTATGGTAGGGGAGATACTCAGAAATGTGCTTCTCGTAGAATCCTACAGTTGGTAGTGTGCTGCCAAATACAGTAGTTCTTTCCAAGGATATAAGGACAAAAGGAATGAGTAGGTGGAAGGGGGACCAAAACAGTTTTATTAACAAATAAACAGCAGGTATACAAAGCATAACATAAAACATACCCGACAGGGACTACCCAACCTCCCCTTCAGCTGCCCGGAACACTAGGTAGTGCAGCAGGAGAAAGACCCCGACCATCAGTCTCCCAGCATCAGGTCCTTTGATCTGGGCAGAAGCTCTCTGAGCCCCTCCCACCTATGGCTTTTATAGCCTGCCTTGATGTAATCAAGTGCACCTGGCATTACTCATGATTAGCCCAGGACTCTGAGATAGAACTAATACAGAGCGGCTGAGAGTCTCCCACTACCTGCAGCCAGCATCCAGCCACTACTTGCAACACAGAAGAACCCAAGAAACTCCCGACAGGTGTGAGAAACACAAGAATCAAACTGGGGATGTTAAAGGGAAAGGGACATGCCACCTAACTCCTCAACATACAATTGTCTTCTGCATTTCCACTACAGGTAGGAACCCTGAGGATCATCTAGTCCAACCCCTCTGCAATGCAGGAATATGTAGCTGCTCCTTACAGGGATTGAACCTGCAACCTTGGCATTGTCAGCAGCATGCTCTAGCCATGATAGCTGTGCTCTGCCACCATAGTCAAAGGCGGCAAAGCTTCTGAATGCCAGTTGCTTGAAACCACAGGAAGGGAGAGGGCTGTTGTGCTTGAGTCCTCCATCCAGATTTCCCAGGAGTATCTGGTTGGCCACTGTGAGAACAGAAAGCTGCACTAGATCTTGGCTTGATCAAGCAGGCTCTTCTTATTTTCTTATGCTCTTAGGTATAAATTGTGTGGTATGTATCAAGAATTATGCTCCTTTGGTCTGTCAATTAGATTCACAGTTCTAATTTGGCATGGGCAAAACTGTCAATTTCAGTTTCTCATTCCTCCTCCTCCTCCTCCTCCTTTGTATAACCCATTTCGCCTGAAGATCACAGGGTGGTTTACAACATACAAATGCAAAATGAGGACACGAAATGCATAATAATAACAAGAACCCCCTTCACACAAACACATTTAAAGGGCCCTGGAAGGTTAAGCAGCCAAAGGCCTGGTTAAAGAGAAACATTTTCACCTGGTGCCTATTTTTCTCTCCCTGGGGAGAGCATTCCACGAACAAGGAGCCACTGCAGAAAAGGCCCTGTTCTCATGTTGCCACCTTTTGGGCGTCTCGTGGAGGAGGCACAGGGCCTCGGATGAGTCAGAATCTTCTATTCTCCACGTTTCAAAATCAGTCGCTGTTTTTACGTCCTCGTCAAAATTCGCCGCCAGGTTTCTCCTATCCTACACATATTGGTATCTACTTTTGTCCAGCAGGCGCATTTTCCGCAAGCTCTTTTCAATAATATACGCCTTTCATCATTCAATAATATACACCCTTTACCATTTCTGTGTGAGATATTTGACTGACCAACTCCTTTGCAAAATTCAGGGAAGCGAGGGTTTTGGTGGATCGGTTGTGTTTCGCTTTGTGCATTGTTTTGGGAAGTGTGAATCAGGTAGATTCTCCTTTCAATGTGAACTGCATCAGATTTCTCTCCGCCCACCCACCCCAGTCCTAGTTCTATCATGATGAGAGAGGCTGGGGGGAGAGAGTTCCCTCTATCTGCTTTTCCCACCCCATGCCTAGAAACATTCCATCGTGCCTCTCCTTAGCTGCCTTCCCTCCCAGCTAAATAATGCAAAATGCTGTAGGCTTTCTTCGTGGGAAAGGTGCTTCACTCCGCCGATGACTGTCAGGTGCGTCAATGTGCCATGTCAGTGCCAAGACTCATTATTCATGTCGCGCAACCTGTGGCAGAAGCCTGATCTGCCACAGCAATCCTTGTGGGGTTTTAAAATATTTTTTTATGATGTAGATCTTGTAAAAGGTCATCTCTCAGTGAAGGAGTATTAAGGCATTACTGACTGACAGCAGGCTTATCCCACGCATAGCACGTCAAGGAACCATTTACAAGCCCAGCTGATGCAGAAGAACTCTTCCGTCACCCTGAGAGCATGAGGGAGACGCTTCATGTTATCTCACAAGGGGTGATATTTTGGGGCATTTGAGGGGTGGGTGGCAGCCAGCAGCAAGCCCATGATCGGGAACCCTTTGAATGTCAGGGAAAAAATACGGATTCCCAAGTTGTTTCTGAAAGAAGCGTGTTGAGCGAGCCATCCCTTGGATGTGCATCAGTTTCGACAGCTGCCTGGCGTGGTGGTGGAGGTGGAGAACAAGGAGTGGGAAGCCTCTGCCACGCCTGATCTGCATATATATTCTGAAATGTCAGATGCTGCTGCCTGCCAGATGGCAGTGTGCACCCAATTCAACTGGCTCCCTCACTGCTATCGTTTTCAGAGAGTAAACAGGAGCTGCTGGTGATGTTCTCAGCCTGGTCTGTGGCACCGTCTCATGAAACCCACAGGCGTTGGCACTTTGCGACGACGTGCCAGGGAACGTGTTGACATACTGTTGCTTCAGCTTGGATTTATTTATTAATTGGCTGGGTAGGTGACGGTGAAGGGAATTCACCCTGCTCAAGCACCAATTCAAAGCAGCTTGAAATCATGGTGACACCACGTCTTCGCTCCTCAACCTGCGAAAGTCTAACCACTGGTTGAGCTCAACTCCAAGTTCCCTCTTTGGGGGTAAGCATACGATCTGCTGAAGAATTGATGCTTTTGAATTATGGTGCTGGAGGAGACTTTTGAGAGTCCCACGGACTGCAAGAAGATCAAACCTATCCATTCTGAAGGAAATCAGCCCTGAGTGCTCACTGGAAGGGCAGATCCTGAAGCTGAGGCTCCAATACTTTGGCCACCTCATGGGAAGAGAAGACTCCCTGGAAAAGACCCTGATGTTGGGAAAGATGGAGGGCACAAGGAGAAGGGGATGACAGAGGACGAGATGGCTGGACAGTGTTCTTGAAGCTACCAGTATGAGTTTCAAATAGACCGTAAATTTACTCCAATCTTGTGAGACTCCTTGGTCCCTCAGGTTTTGAATTCTTCCTGTTATACAGATGGACTAATTTTGCATAGTTCATCAGTTTCAGGGCAGGCATGTCCAACAGGTAGATCGTGATCTACCAGTAGATCACTGGACATCTGTGGTAGATCACTGGTAGATCACTGGCTCCTCTCAAAGAAGTTCAACAAGTTTGGCTCCCTTAAAAAAAGCTCAACATATTTACCCTGCACCCCCCAAAAAACAATGCTTTCCTCACCCCTAAAAGAAGCTCACCAACTTTGACCTGAACCCCCAAAAAGGGGGTAGATCACTGCCAGAGTTTTTAACTCTGTGAGTAGATCGCAGTCTCATGGGAGTTGGTCACCCCTGCTCTAGGGCATTGACTGGCAGACGCTCTCCAGTGTTTCTGACAAAAAATATCCCCAGCCCTCCCTGGGATTCCCAGGGATCAAACCTGAGACCTTCTACATGCAAAGCAGGTGTCCTATCACTGAATATACCTACAGTATCATGAGTCGTACTGATCTTTCGGAGGGAGGCACATTGCTGTTCTATGTAGCTAGAGTCTGCCTAGGACACACACCCTTCCTATTTTCTGAACTTTCTGTGTATTTTGGGTGTGAAGGTTTAATTATGACAAAAAGAAAAATACTGTTTTAGCATCACATACTGTGAGGAGGCTGTTTGGAAATGTATATTCTGAATTGAAGCAGGGGTGGGTGGAAACTGCTAGTTCTGCTGCATAACTATTTTAAAAAAGCACTTCTCCGCTGTTAATTTAGACTCCAGTGTGAAGTCTGAATTAATTAGAAATGTCTTCCGGAACACTGATTATTTCGCCAACACATGAAGGCTTGAGGCAAGTGTCTGCCCACTTTTTCAGTTGTAATTCTAATGCATTTAAAGCCCACCTCCTCTCCAAGAAGCTTAACAGGGCTTTCTCACCTCCATTTCCCCCCTCACAACAACCCTGTGAGGTGCGTTATGCTAAGAGAGCATGAGTGACTCAAGGTTGTGGGATGTGAAACACAAGAGCAGTCAAGTACAGTGGTGCCCCGCAAGACGAATGCCTCGCAAGACGAAAAACTCGCTAGACGAAAGGGTTTTCCGTTTTTTGAGTCGTTCCGCAAGATGAATTTTCCTATGGGCTTGCTTCGCAAGACAAAACGTCTTGTGAGTTCTTGCGAGTTTGTTTCCTTTTTCTTAAAACCGCTAAGCCGTTAATAGCCGCTAAGCCGCTAATAGCCGCTAAGCCGCTAATAGCCGTGCTTCACAAGACGAAAAAACCGCAAGACGAAGAGACTCGCGGAACGGATTAATTTTGTCTTGCGAGGCACCACTGTACAACATTTCTAGAGTGGACATGTTTACACATGGGGAGGGATGTTTGTCCAGCCGGCAGGTAAACTTCCTGTTTTCTTCTGGGCTGGGACAGACTTCCTCTGCATGTGACTAGAGGTGGGTGTGGCCTCACCTGTGCAGGTAACGACAAAAGCACAGGGCAGGGCAGCCATCTCTCTCTCTTTGACTGCATGCATCAAAGAAGCAACATCTGCTTAGCCAAAGATGCTCTCTAGGCTTCCAGCCAAGAGAGGACAAAGTGACTGTCTCCTTATGAGATAGTTTCCAGGTGTATGTTACTTTTCTAAGCTAAGTCTGCCTTCAGGGATCTGATTGTGAACAGAATGTGAGTAAACTCTTTTTTATACTTTTATAGAAGACTGTGTCATGTCTTATCTTTTATGAGGGAATAAGAGGGAAATACCAGAACAGTTATTATAGAGGCTTTAGCGAGCCTGAGCAAATGCATCCGCTGTGAGTTTGAAAGGGGAATGTTACTCTGCTAAATTGTGAACTTGTTTACACAAGTAGGAAAGGCTATAATCAAACAATATATCCTCTCCTGCATCCCTGAACATTCCCACAAAGGTCTCCTAAGAAGCAACAAGGTTCAGCCCTGTCCAACCCTAAACAACTGTGCTGTGACAGCTGGGGAGGTTGAGAGGCTCTGGCTATCAACCGTTTGGACACCTGATTGCTCCAAGGCCCTCTTGATCACATGGGAACTTCCCATCATGCCAAGGGCATGGACAAGACCTGTAGCATCCCAGGCCTAAAGGAGCACACAACTGGTAGACTCTTATTCAGGCTTTGGCTTTGGAAGAATTTATAGTTTTGGTGCACAACAGTAGGGAGGGAGAAATCCAGTTCGCTTTGCATTTTAATGTAAAGCTCACTAACTGGTGCTTATGGAAACATTACACAAACAGAAACACGGCTGTACTTAAGGAGGAAATGCTCATGAAATGCATAAACTAGTGAAAATATCATTAAACAAATGCATCCTATTAGGAAAAATGTGCCTATCCAGAGAAAATTTGCTAAAATACTTGGTTTTTAAAAAATTAAATCACAAACGAATGCAGAATTGTGGAGAACAGAATTAAGGACTGGAGAAATGGGAAACTGATAATAATGGAAGTTGACCAATTTCTCCATCAGTTCATACCTGTGACATCATCAAGGTGTGCCCACTCTCAGGTGCTAACAAGCAGCTGTAGACCATGGTCAGATTTGCTTTAGACCACTGTCAGCTGGTGAAATGGCTCTGAAGGGCCCCTAACACCAAATTTGATGCTAAACTCCAGTAAATGCAGATTTTAGAGCAGCCCTTTTATGGGAATACCTGTGATTCCTGCATTGCGGGGTGTTAGACTTGATAGTTCTTTGGGTGCCTTCCGTATCTATGGTTTTCTAATTCGGTTAATATTCTATGAATTCTTTGGGAGGGCCTGCTCTCAGATCCCAGATGAGAACTTGCCATATTTATTCCTTGCTTTCCACCAAACCATGCCTTCCTTGTCCACTAGACAAAGTACACCTCTTCCCCCCCCCCCCCCACATATTGGGCAGATGATGCTAGTTGCTGGCTGCTGAGATGTGTTTGGCCTGTGAAACCGCTACCTTGGTCCACGTCCAATAGATGGCAGAGTCTCAGTGTCTGAATTAGCAAGGAAGGGATCGCTGGGTTCTTTGCCTCGAGCAAGCAATAAACAGAAATTACTACAAACTCTGGATGCTGTCCTACAGACTGGCTTTTCTCCCCCCCCCCCCCAAAAAAAAAAAAAAAAACAACAACACACAACAACAGCACCAAACTGGCTGGACGGAAAGAAAAGACACCAGCTGGGGGAAAGGAAAATGGCTGTTGTTAAACCTGAAGTAATTCTGTTTTCAATCTGCAATAAACAGTAATTCTCACCAAGACCCTGGGGGCGTCAGACTTTTGCCTACAAAGACACTCGGAAGCCTGAATTTATATGCAAAAGCTAACGCCACCTATGAAATGCTAGTGCCCTTTATTGCTTTTTTTGGGTTGGAATCTGAGGCTGCGGAAGGTGTTGGCTGGTCTTTGTTTATTTTTTTCCTCCCTTGTGGATGCCACCAGCTAGTAACTTTCTCAGGGCAGAGACCTGACAGCATGGCACATTGGCTTAAATTCTGGGTGGGCAGTGTGCCCAATACATGTTTGCAGCCTGGGGCAAATTACAGTGTCCTATGCCAGTCCCTCAATCCCACACAGAGAGGGTGGCTGGAACAGGAACCAAATCTCAGTTCAGCACTGCAGAAAGGACAGCAACCTTCCCTGCATCCGAAAACACAGGGCAGGAGAGGGCAATTGATGGTCCTAATGGCTGCGTTCTGCCTCCATAATTGGAAATGGAGGCAGTGAGAGATTTTACTTTCTTGGGCTCAATGATCACTGCAGATGGTGACAGCAGTCATGAAATTAAAAGACGCCTGCTTCTTGGGAGGAAAGCAACAACAAACCTAGACAGCATCTTAAAAAGCAGAGACATCACCTTGCTGACAAAGGTCCGCATAGTTAAAGCTATGGTTTTCCCAGTAGTGATGTATGGAAGTGAGAGCTGGACCATAAAGAAGGCTGGTCACCGAAGAATGGATGCTTTTGAATTATGGTGCTGGAGGAGACTCTTGAGAGTCCCATGGACTGCAAGAAGATCAAACGCATCCATTCTTAAGGAAATCAGCCCTGAGTGCTCACTGGAAGGACAGATCCTGAAGCTGAGGCTCCAAGACTTTGGCCACCTCAGGAGAAGAGAAAACTCCCTGGAAAAGACCCTGATGTTGGGAAAGATGGAGGGCACAAGGAGAAGGGGAAGACAGAGGATGAGATGATGGGACAGTGTTCTCAAAGCTACCAGCATGAGTTTGACCAAACTGTGGGAGGCAGTGGAAGACAGGAGGGCCTGGCGTGCTCTGGTCCAGGGGGTCACAAAGAGTCGGACACGACTAAATGACTAAACAACAACAGAGGGAGAGGGAACTGCTTGAAAGACTCTGTTTAAAGTACAAAGGCTGGGATGCCACCATTCCTCTGGGAAATTGAACTGGATTTGGAAAGGGAGCAATTGATTGCTGCTCTGATGCTACAGAAAACCAGTGCCTTAACTATTTTGTATTATGACACAAGTAGATGAGGTTCTCCTTTAAACAAACAAGCAAACAAAATAGAAAAGGGAAGAGGAAGAGGACCACCCCACCCCACCCCGCCCCATCCTGGAGCTGCTGAAAGAATTGGAAATGGACCCAGGAGAAAATATCAAATCTCCCTCCTTCTGCATTTACAGGTGCATTTGATTCATTTTTTAAAAAAAAATAGGATAAAAACCTGCATGAGATCCAGATCACAAACCTCCCGCCGTCTCATCTAATCCTGGCCCTCAGTCCCACGCCTATTTGGAGAGCTGATAGAGCACAGATAGAGGCGAGTCAACAAGGGGAAACTTTGGCAAGGATCCTTCTGCCCGTCTAGACAAATTAGTCAAAGGGAATGAAAAGATGAAAGCCTAATGCAGTGGAAAGTTTTCATTTAAAGATTCCAGCTACAATATGATTTAACTTTATGGAAATGCCAAACAACGTGTGAAATCATTCTAGTCCTTCCAGGGCTCAACTTTTTCTGAGCAAGGGCTGTTGCATCCCTGACTCTGCTAAGGAAAAAATAAAATAAAATAAAATAAAACAATTCCTTCCAGTAGCACCTTAGAGACCAACTAAGTTTGTTATTGGTGTGAGCTTTCGTGTGCATGCACACTTCTTCAGATATGAAAGCTCATACAGTGGTACCTTGGGTTAAGTACTTAATTCGTTCTGGAGGTCCGTACTTAACCTGAAACTGTTCTTAACCTGAAGACCACTTTGGCTAATGGGGCCTCCTGTTGCTGCGGTGCTGCCGGAGCACGATTTCTGTTCTCATCCTGAAGCAAAGTTCTTAACCTGAAGCACTATTTCTGGGTTAGCAGAGTCTGTAACCTAAAGCGTATGTAACCTGAAGCGTATGCAACCCAAGGTACCACTGTACCAATAACAAACTTAGTTGGTCTCTAAGGTGCTACTGGAAGGATTTTTTTTATTTTGTTTCGACTACGGCAGACCAACATGGCTACCTACCTGTAACTCTGCTAAGGAAGTCTACTTTTCCTTTCCTTTTGAAGAAAGTTATAATTTCCTTTTAAAAATAAATAAATAGACACACCAACAACTTTTGTGTGCCTTCCCCAACATGGTGCTCTCCAGAGGTTTTGAACTTGCCAAGTAGATAAGCTTTTCTCCCTCCGTCATAACACTAGAATTCATAGGTGTCCCACAAAGCTGAACATTGGAAGGTTCAGGGCAGATAAAAGAAAAGGACTTGTTCATGTAGCATATGGTTTAACTGTGGAACTCACTGCCACAGGATGGTCACCAACTTGGATAGCTTTAAAAGGAAACTAGACAAATTCACGGCCTCTAGCCTCTGCAGTTGGAAGCAACAATGCTTCTGAATAGCAGTTGCTAGAAACCACAGGAGGAGAGAGTGGTCTTGTGTTCGAATCCTGCTTGAGGCATCCGGCTGACCACTGTGAGAACAGGATGCTGGAGCCTATGGGTCATGGGCCTGAGCCAGCAGGCTCTTAATTTACCATGACAATTTATCATCGCCACTATTTCCACAGGTCTATGGACAGCCTTATCCTCTGGCAAGCTGTTAGGTTGCTTGCAAAACCAACATTCAGTCAATTGGACAGAGATGCAATTTCCACAAAGCTCTGTTATCAATCTGATCAGCCAGCAATATTCACACCATGACCATTAATTAATGCAACTTTCAGGTGGACATTTAAAGGCTGTAATTCCCTTCATCTCTTGTACATGTTTTTAAAGATGAAGCATCTTCGTTTTGTGCTTCTAGGGAAAGCTGGAAGCCACAGGAAGGGGCAGTGGTCTTGTGCTCACATCCCGCTCACAGGTTTCCCACAGGTCAGCCACTGTGAACACGGGATGCTGGACTAGATGGGCTGCTGGCCTGATCCAGCGAGCTATTCTTGTGCTCTTTATGTTCCCGTTGCCTCTGGAGCTGATGGGAGTTGTAGTTCAAAATATCTGGAAGGCACCGGGCTGCAGGGGAATGGACTGGTCGGAAGGTCTAATCAAATGTATTTCACTGAAAACCACAGAAAAAGTTGGAGATAAAGGTATAATTATAATCAGCAAGGCTTGCTCACATTAGCCTGCCCGTAGTAGACGCGGGTGGCGCTGTGGGTAAAACCTCAGTGCCTAGGACTTGCTGATCATATGGCTGGCGGTTCGAATCCCCGTGGCGGGGTGAGCTCCCGTCGTTCGGTCCCAGCTCCTGCCAACCTAGCAGTTCGAAAGCACTCTTAAGTGCAAGTAGATAAATAGGGACCGCTTTATAGCAGGAAGGTAAACGGCGTTCCCGTGTGCTGCGCTGGTGCTGGCTCGCCAGCGGCAGCTTCGTCACGCTGGCCACGTGACCCGGAAGTGTCTTCGGACGGCGCTGGCTCACGGCCTCTAGAGCGAGATGAGCACGCAACCCTAGAGTCGGACACGACTGGCCCGCACGGGCATGGGTACCTTTACCTTTACCTTTAGTAGTTACTGTAATTTGTGGGAAATGCTGGCAATGAGCGAGGCAGTGCCCACATACCATTTCTCCAGGCCTGGTACAAACTTGTAAGATGTCCCTCCTTACCATTCCACCATGATCTCTTGCTTGTTTCAATAAACGGGGGGATTAATTGGCCTCATTTAGCTCTCATTTCTGGCTGCTTGATTTGCATTTATAGGCAGACATAGCAGTACAGCACAACGCAGAAATGTCAGGATGCACAAAAGGCAAACGCTCTTTGGACTAGGACTGTGGAACCTGTTGCTCTACAGACATTGCTGATCAACAACTCCCATCGAACCTTACCATTGGGCATGCTGGCTGGGGCAGGTTGGAGCTGGATTGCAAAGAGGAGAGGCAGTTTTGTGTGATTCTCCCTTCCCATTGTGTCCCCTGCATCTGTTCCAGAGCATGAGAACCACTGGGTAGAACAAACCACAGTAGTGTGTCCTATTCACCAGAATCTGATCGTTTTTAAATAATGATTTTCATCTGAGGAATGTTGGAGATTATGTATAAGGGTAAAATGCAAATTCTCTGTTGGTTCCTGTTGATAACAGGAGCTCTCCTGATGTCATAGAACCGTAATACTACTACTACTACTACTACTACTACTACTACTACTACTACTACTAATTATATTTATACCCCGCCCATCTGGCTGAGTTTCCCCAGCCACTCTGGGTGGCTCCCAATCGAGTATTAAACACAATACAGCATTAAATATTAAAAACATAGGGTTGGAAGGGACCAAGAGTCATCTAGTCCAACCCCAGAAAAACTTTCTGACAGTAAGAGCTGTTTGGCGATGGAATAGACTCCCACAAGAGGCGGTGGACTCTCCTTCCTTGGAGGTCTCTAAACAGAGGTTGGATGACCATCTGTCATGGATGCTTTTGCCGTGATTCCTGCATTGTGGGGGGTTGGACTAGATGACCCTGGGTCCCTTCCAGCTCTTAAGATTCTATTATCCTCCTCCTCCTCCTCCTCCCAACACCCCCCCAAAAAAAAATCAGTTCCAGGGGTTCCTATCATCCTCTGCAGCAAATTTGGGGGAAGGGTGCACAAGGAGATGAAAGGGAAGGGAAACTTATGTTGTGCAAGCAGAAGTCTTTGTGACAATGTGAAGAAGAAGAAGAAGAAGAAGAAGAAGAAGAAGAAGAAGAAGAAGAAGAGGAGGAGGAGGAGTAGTTTGGATTTGATATCCCGCCTTTCACTCCCCTTCAGGAGTCTCAAAGCGGCTAACAATCTCCTTTCCCTTCCTCCCCCACAACAAACACTCTGTGAGGTGAGTGGGGCTGAGAGACTTCAAAGAAATGTGACTGGCCCAAGGTCACCCAGCAGCTGCATGTGGAGGAGCGGAGACGCGAACCCGGTTCACCAGATTACGAGTCTATCGCTCTTAACCACTACACCACACTGGCTCTCAAGCCATTTCATTGGACGCAACCCACAGTCCGGTGCAAACCTTAATGGGGCCTGAATGTGAGCAACGGTTCTGCACAGATGTCAGGATCATGAAGGTGGTGAGCTGGAAACACAAGCCACTTACGGTTACAAGCTTTCCTGTTGCACAGCCGGCCTTCTTCTAAGACTCCCTCGCAGATGATGCCATCGTCCGGAAGGGGCTGGCAGGTCCGGGTGCGAGTCTGCAGGCCTCCTCCGCAGTCCCGGGTGCATTCTCCCCACAGTGACCATGGGTTCCATCCACCTGAGGACCAGCCAGGGAGAAAGAAAAAGAAAAGCCTCAGCTGCCATGCTTTGAACTTTAATAATAATAATAATAATAATAATAATAATAATAATAATAATAACAACAACAACAACAACAACAACAACAACAACAACAACAACAACAATTTATACCCCGTCCTCCCCAGCCAGAGCCGGGCTCATGGTGGCTAGTACCAATAAAATCACAGTAAAAACATAGTGGGGGGGGAGAGAGGGGGGGAACCAATTTAAAATACAGTGGTACCTCGCAAGACGAATGCCTCGCAAGATGGAAAACTCGCAAGACGAAAGGTATTTTTGTTTTTTGAGCTGCTTCGCAAGACGATTTTCCCTATGGGCTTGCTTCGCAAGATGGAAACGTCTTGCAAGTTTGTTTCCTTTTTCTTAACACCGTTAATACAGTTGTGACTTGACTTCGAAGAGCAACTCATAGCACGCGGTGTGGTAGCCTTTTTTGAGGTTTTTAAAGACTTTGGTGATTTTTGAAGCTTTTCCAAAACTTTTCCGACACCATGCTTCGCAAGACGAAAAAAATCGCAAGACGACAAAACTCGCGGAACGAATTAATTTCGTCTTGCGAGGCACCACTGTACAGGTTAAAATGCAATTTAAAATCCAGCCTCATTTTAAAGTAGCTGATAAATCAAGACCGTAAGGGGAGGGCAACATAAGGGTCAGACTGAGTCCAAACCAAAGGCCAGGCGGAACAGCTCTGTCTTGCAGGCCCTGGGGAAAGATGTCAAGTCTCACAGGGCCCTAGTTTCTTGTAACAGATTGGGTCCAGTGCTGAAAAGGCCCTGGCCCTAGTTGAGACCAATCTAACCTCCCTGAGGCTTGGGAAACTTCAAGACACAGCCACCGCTACCCCCTCCATGTTTGTTTGCTTCACATATGCACCAGTGTCATTCAGAAATGGACCCTCCTTTTCCAGACGCTATACATCATTGGTGGGTAATGTCTAATCCTCATCCTAGCTGAACTAGCGAAGCACCGTGGTTATTCATTGCAAATGAAACAGTTCTCTGCAGATGCTCAGGGGAGCTCTCTTCGCTCTCATTTCACCATGCGCTCCAGGGCTGAGTACAGCCCATCATATTTCTGTGACTACCAAGTGATGAGGAAAATGATGATGATGAACCTCTAAATCTATTCTGAATTTCAATCCAAGTGGAATCCAGTGACACAGCCTTGCTGTGGTTTCCTTATGACCCAGCAACAGCTGACGACAACAAGAAGGGAAGAGTCTGAAAGTCGCATTTGCTGCCTTCATGAATAGCTGAAATCGACAAACTCCCGGGATTCATTCAGAATCCTTGCAATCAAAGATGGGAAGTTATTATTGTGGAAACCAACATTTGTTTTCCTAAGAGGAGGCGAAATCAGAAGACCAAATGACCGCCTCCCCAGATGCACATGCAAACACTTCTCATTCAGAGCATTTCCTCCCAGCTGCTGGCTCAGAATTCTCCCCAATTTTCTCTTCTTTTCTTTTGGCCTTAAATGGGGCTGGGTAGGGATGGGAGCGAGGGGAGGGGGAGATATGCCAACTGCCTGGCTGCATTATTCAGCACTCTAGACGACGGGTGAAAATCCAGTGCTGCCGTCCTGCTCAAGGAATAGCTTTTAAGTCAGCATCTGTGTCCATCAATATAAGAGAAGGAGAGGCAGTTTTGTGTGATTCTCCCTTCCCATTGTGTCCCCTGCATCTGTTCCAGAGCATCAGAACCACTGGGTACAACAGTGGGAATACCTGGGGTTGGGGAGTGGGAGATAAAAGTGGGCAGTATCAGTGGGTCGAGTTCATTAATTTTGTTGAATTAATTAAGCTAAATGGTTTTAATTGGATTTAGAATAGGTGTGCAATTAATCGTGACGCTTTCGAATTTAATTGTGTTGTTATCTTTCTTGGTGGGTTGCAAAATCTGCTCTTCTGAATAATGCTCTCACTCTCTCTCTCTACACACACACACACACACACACACACACACACACACACACACACAATTTAAATTTTCTGTTTTTCACTTTAGAATATTTGTTTAGACAACCTTAAAATGTCAGTGACTTCCCTTCTTCTCTTTCCATGGTTCGTTTTGCATATCATAAATCCCTGCATATTTTACATAAATTAAACCATTCAGTATTCCATTATTAGGTAAAGATAAAGGGACCCCTGACCATTAGGTCCAGTCATGGCCGACTCTGGGGCTGCGGCGCTCATCTCGCTTTATTGGTCGAGGGAGCCAGCGTTTGTCCGCAGACAGCTTCCAGGTCATGTGGCCAGCATGACTTATCCGCTTCTGTTTTTTTTTTTTTTAATAAAATTTTTATTAAGGTTTTTACATTACAAAATAGAAAAAGAAAAAATACAAAATACAAAATAAAAATAGTTAAAAACAATCAATCCTTTCATCACATTATTTTTCATTTACTTGTTTCCCGGACCTCCTCGTACCTCCCTTTTTTGTATTCCAGTTCAATTTATTAGCTCAGCAATTTCTTTCCCTATGACTTACCCGCTTCTGGCAAACCAGAGCAGCGCGTGGAAATGCCGTTTACCTTCCCACCAGAGTGATACCTATTTATCTACTTGCACTTTGATGTGCTTTCAAACTGGTAGGTTGGCAGGAGCAGGGACCGAGCAACGGGATTCGAACCGCCGACCTTCTGATTGGCAAGTCCTAGGCTCTGTGGTTTAACCCACAGCGCCACCCGTGTCCCATATTCCATTATTACATCCAACAAAAAACATTGTTTACGCTGTTGAATTTATCTTAATGCTGCCAGCATTTTTCAAATGTACACAATTTCCTCCCATATATTCAATAAACATTTCCCAATCTTCTTTTAAATGTATGTTCTTCTTGTTCTCTTATTCTATACGTTAGATCCACAAGCTGTGCATATTCCATCAGTTTAAGTTGCCATTCTTCTCTAGTTGGGACCTCGCTCGTTTTCAGTTTTTTGAGCTAACAAAACACAGGCCACCAATGAAAAATGTTTTCTATAGGGTAGGGTCAGGGGCTCTGGAGATGAGTTTATGGGACCAACTGGGTGGCTGCCCAAAAGAGTTCAGGAATCATTGGTTTAGATGGTGGCACCAGGGGAGGCAGAACTGCAGAAAAATGCCTCCCCTAGGTAGTGCCCATCTGTTGCTTTTGAACCACCACTCATTAGCCCCAAACAGCATGGCCAATTATCAAGGATGATGTTGAGTTGTAGTCTATCAACATCTTGAGGGCACCAAATTGACTTCTCTTTCATTAGCAGATGCCACTGCAAGATCAAAAGCTATTCTCGGATCAGAACATTGGACTTCACCCTACACAGGTCCAAACATCCATTCCTTGATTGGAAACAGTCACTCATTTATACTAGGACTGCAACTTTTAACCTATAGGCGGTGGCTAACCTTTTCCCACCCACCCCCAGTTGTGGCTGGACTACAACTCCCATCATCCTTGACTATTGACCATGTTTGTTGGATGATGAAAGATGGTCCAACAACCTGCAGATGGCAGTCACCATCTTAAAACAGGCATTCCTTGTTCACTCTGAAACAGGAGAGTTCATAAGGAGAGGTTAAACCTAATAAGGATGCTTATAGCAGAATCAGCAAAGTTACTTTTGAGGTTCCTTCCAACTTTATGATTCTGTTCTTTCAGGAGGGCTTGACCCATCTAGGACAGCGTTTGCTGCAGGGTATGCATCTATCATCAAAAAACAAATGATTTCCCCCACGCTGCAAACTATAGTTTTAGAAAAGTGAAAAAGTATGTAAATTCCATTGACTGCATCAATCATCTACAATTTGTTTAATCAGGCAACAACCCTAATTTTGACTAGAGACTGAAGCGTCTTGCCTCCCAAATGTTTTGGACCAGGCTTCCTCAACCTGGGCCCTCTAGATGTTTTGAGACTACAATTCCCAGCATCCATGATCACTGGTCCTCCTAGCTAGGGATCATGGGAGTTATAGGCCAAAAACATCTGGAGGGCCGAAGTTGAGGAAACCTGTTTTAGACAGATGCCCTCCACAACACCTACCAATTTGACACCTCTGTGGGCCAGCTGACCCTGTGCTGAATCTCCACTACATCAGCTACCTACAGGATTTTACCACATAGTTATACCTAGGAGAAATGGAGGAGGCATTTGTTCAGACTGCTTTTCACGATGGATGGACCTGATCCCATGTTCCCAAACTTGCTTGCAGATTAGAATCAGATTGCAACCTTTGCTGGATTTTGCAAGGCAGTTTCAGTGTGCAAAGAACGCACGTGCACAAAATCACATTTTACATTTAAAAACCCCATATTTTATGGGGAAACACAATGTGGAAACTGAACTTTTATGTAAAAAGTGTGCATAGAATTCATACAAAGGCATTCAGTTTGAATGGCCAATTTCTGTGCATTCTTTCTAAAAAGTGGGATGGAGCGGGCTTCGGACTGAGTGGTGGAATTAGGCCCTTCATCCCATAACTACTTATAATACCCATATCCTTGCTTGCCCCTTGCTGTGAATGGGAGAAGGGGTGGGAGATAAAGGAAAAGGTCTGACTTCTGAACCTGTCGGGAGCCTGGAACTGGATATCTGGGGGAAAGCCATCTGCTCAGCAGGTCCCAGGTTCATTCAGCTCTCAGGATATCCAGGTAGGACCAGGAGAAACCCATATCTCATGCCCAGGAGAGTTTCTGCCAGGCATTGTAGACAAAACTGAACTAGATGGGCCAGAACATCCACAGCTTTCTACATTCAACCAAAGCAGCTTTAGGCTATATCCAAAACTGGCATTGCTCCTCATGTACAGGAGAAGAGTTGACCTTCAAGAAATGTGAAGGTCTATTTTTCACTCCTTGAAGGTTGGTTTTTCCCCCCTGCTTGAACAAAGACTTCTCTAATGGCACGCACAAGCCTTGTCTCTCCTACTTCCCGACAGGAGATGGATTGTGTTTCAAGGCCATCAACGTCTATTGACATAATGGCATCCCCTTAATGTCTCACTCAGCCAGATCGATAGCATATCCGTAACCAGACACGCCGGACTAGGTGAGGGCTAATAAACTCTTCACTCCATGCTATTAAAAGTCCTCTCTGTCCTCCTCCAGTGGGTGAGCTGGGGAGGGATGGGGAGCAGGAGGCGGCTCCAGGCCCCACACAGCCATTTCGATAAGCGGATGACTTATCTGTCTAAGCCCCCCTTTTGACTGGTGCTTAAGCAAAACGCTTAATTGCTATGATGCATTAAAAGGCAATTTCATACTGCAGCATTAAGCAAAACGCATTTCTGCCATTGGAGCTGACTGCCAATCAGAGAAGGGCCCGTCTGCTTAATGATGGGTTATTTAAACAGCCCCATGTTTTACGACGCAATCCATTACGATATCATTAAAAACCATAAAGAGAGGTTTGGTTAGGTGCTCCGACTTGCTCTGAATGAATTAATAGATCTCCTAGAGTTGTGGGCTGGGTGAGCAAGACCTGGCACAGATTCCTTCCAGTTGCCTCCTCTTCCTAATGCCTCAGGTTTCCGCCTACCTTCTAGGGACAATCAGGTTGGTTCTTTTAAACATCTCATAAACTTGAAGACTGTGACATGGGTTACTGGTAGGAAGAATGTGAAACTCAGCATAGTTGCCCAGCTGGATGGAAGCCCAATTCACAGATAAGAACGCCAGAAAGCACTGCTGGATCAGACCAATGGCCCATCCAGTTCTCACAATGGCTGACCAGATCCCTGTAGGAAACACACAAACAACAGCACTCTCCTCTCCTGTGGTTTCCAACCTCTGAATGCAGAGATAGAACGGTCACTGACTGTCAGGCTTCGTGGAATCCGACCCCCCTTCCTCGCAGCTGGCAGCCAGAAATGGAAAACAAGAAGTTCTTACCAAGGTTTTTATTTCAATATTCACAGAGATAGATGTATGATGCCGCCTCTTAGATAATGGTGCTGTTCCGAGTAAAGTCCGACCCCCTCTGTCTCTCCTATCATACGTCATCCCTGTGCCGGCTGATCTGTGTTTTCTGCCTTTGAGCTTTCTGTTCTCCTACTTTCAATGCTCGCTGGAAACTGGGGGGGGGGGGGGCGGCATGCTTTTTAAGACACTGAGTCTGTCAGCTGTCTGCCTCCTCCTTCTCCTCCTCCTCCATCATCTTCCTCTTTTTCTTCTTCCTGCTCCTCTCCCAATATTTCCCAGCTTCTCCCATCTGCAGCCTCTGGACTTGGACCTTCTGCAAACCACTGTTCTAAATCTATACTGTCTCCCTCTTCTTTGAGAGGTAGAGAAGGAGGGAGCAGCAGTCTCTACCATTCCTCCTCAGTACAGTCCCTTTACACACACATAAATGCCTGCCACCACCTTTTTGCTTCTTCAGTGTTACCACACTGCTTGCTGCCTGGCGAGGCACTCTTGCACAACAAAAGCAAGACCAAAACACAAACAAACCCGACTTGGAACACTTGCAGTGTGAAACATTACAGGATTTCAGCAGGAGGTTATAGAATATGCACCAATTGCAAATAAAGGAGCATGTCTGACCCCAAACCTTTGCAGATGCAAACAGTTGTGAAAGTTTGATCTCGTGGAGCTGCTCCAATGTCATCATGAGCAGAAATCATCATGAATGTACTATGAAAAGGACATCTGGGGGGTATAGCCTTGGATACTTCTACCCATCAAGCCAACTTTAGGTAAAGGTAAAGGACCCCTGGATGGTTAAGTCCAGTCAAAGGCAACTATGGGGTTGCGGCGCTCATCTCACTTTCAGGCCAAGGGAGCCGGTGTTTGTCTACAGACAGCTTTCTGGGTCATGTGGCCAGCAGGACTAAACTGCTTCTGGCGCAACAGAGCACCATGATGGAAACCAGAGTGCACAGAAACACCATCTACCTTCCCACCGCAGTGGTACCTATTTATCTACTTGCACTGGTGTGCTTTTGAACTGCTAGGTTGGCAAGAGCTGGGACAGAGCAATGGGAGCTCACCCCATCATGGAGATTCGAACCAACGACCTTCTGATTGGAAAGTCCAAGAGGCTCAGTGGTTTAGACCACAGCGCCACCCACACCCCTAAGTCAACTTTACCCAACAAGAACACAAAATGAGCCTTGCTGGATCAGCCAGTGGCCCATCTAGTTAAGCATCCTGTTCCCAGAGGGGCCAAACTGTTGCCTGTCAGAAACCCACGAGTTGGATTCGAGCACAAGAGCGCTCTTCCTTCCTCTGGTTTCCAGCAACTGGTACTCAAAAGCATTGCTGCCTCCAACTGTGGGGATGCAGAATATGGCTCCATGAATTTAAGGCCATCTTTGTTGATGGCTGTAACTGCCTCCTGCAGGAGCTAGTTCCAAAGTTGAACTATGTGTTGCATGAAGAAGTTCTTTCTTCTGTTTTCCCTGAATCTTCCAGGATCACCCTTCCTTTCATCATGTCATGCACAGATTGTCTCTCCTCACTTATCATCTCCCGCACCCCAGCTCAGACTTTGGAAGCATTTATTTCTCAGGTGGTCTCACACAGAGCACAGCCTACATTAGCATTATGCATGCCTGACTGGCTTTCAAATGAGGAAAATAAATATCGCTCCTTAAAAAATAAATAAATCCTTGCTTCCTTTATCCCAATGGCTGCTTGCAGAGGAACGACCGCTGATCTATTAACACAGCAGAATAGCAGTTGTAGTAATGAACCCATTGGGGGATATAGCGGATCAGAAGGCTCTGGAGGCAAGTGGGTTTTTTTCAGTTTGCAAGGCTTTTTACATTATTACTCTGCTCTGTGACCTTGGTTCCATGAATTGTCTTGAGAGCAAAGGCGCAGAAGGAGATAGTGAAGTGTCAGGATGGGAAGAGGATCATGTGATCCCATTTAATTGGGTCTGTGGGATTCTGAAGGGCATTCCAAGGTTGCTGCACAATACGTTGGTGGGCTGGCAAGAACCCTGGAAGTCACACGGAGATCACTTGTCAGAGTCAGATTTGGCTTAGAGTCAGAAATCTTACCTCCCAACCCTTCCCATTCCACACCCATCCCTTACACTAGAGAGAATGCAGGGTGGAGGTGTCTGCGGAACTAGCAGACAGCATTCAGAGAGAGACTCTCAAAGCATCCTTTGTAGCAATCAGACAACAGAGCAGCAAACTCATGCAATTATTTCCATTACACTCTGTAGAGCCTCCACCTGCCTAAAGTGCTACCTCCTGGTGATGGGAACCCTGTAGCAGCTGGTATTTCAGGGCCTATGTAAAGGTTAGAGCCAGAAGAAAAGATTTCTCTGAATTAGCATGGAATCCTAGAGTTGGGGCCACCTCAAAGGCCATCTAGCCAAACCCCTGGCTGATGATACAGGAAACACCTCTGGTAGTTGGCTGTCCGGCCTCTGCTTAAACACCTCTAATGAAGGAGAGTCCACCATCTTCCAAAGCAGGCTGCTATTCCCATCTAAAAGCTCTAATAATTGAGTGTCTTCTGTTTCCTGTGGCAATCTGTTCCGCTGGTGAAAGGCTTGCACCATCAGCTACTTCTTCTCGGCGCTTAGTCTAAATTAACAGCATGCCAAAATCTGGCCTGCATTTTCATGAGTCCATTCTCACTCTGAAAATGCAAGCCATTTTCCTGCTACTTTTGCCCCAATGGCTTTGTTGTTCCTCCCCTTCTTTGCCTGCTTAAAGAAAGCTCAAATCAGTATGTGGGAAATGTTAAGAAGCACACCCAAATATATATCACATTATTTGCATAAGAGTCAAGTTGCACACAGTACTCTAGTTCTGCAGGATATAAATATTACTGCAACAAATAACAAAGTCCACGACTCTTGCACACACACTTTAAGAGCTAATGGCCTTGCTATGCATTGGACTTACTGTCAAGTAAATAAGTGTTTATTTAGGCTACTGCGGGCTCTCACTGACCTCTGCTGGACAGAATCAGATCTGCTAAATTCTGTTAACTGTCGCTAGAACAAAAGCCTCTTCCACTCAGTGTGTAAGGGGGAAGTCAGCAACTCCTATTGATGTTCTATATGGTGCCCGCAGGTTTAAGGGCACAGTCCATCTTAGAGAAGCAACATGAGCTCTTTGGCTCCTGTATTGAACAAGAAAGTCCACTGAACGCAAGGACTAAAGCAAGCTCAGGAGTCTCAAGCAACCTCTCCTAATTGTACCAAAGGGAAAAGGCTTATCTTGCGAGTCAATTCTAAGCAGACCATTGGTCCATTTTGCCCAGTGATGTCCACTCTGGCTGGCAGAAGCTCACAATAGAGAAGGATTCCTACTCAAAAAACCATGGATATGCATTGACCTCAAAGTCAAAATTGGAACTGAGCACACATTTGTCCCTATTTAAATCAAATTGGGGAAAATATTACAGTTGAGTGGAACTGCAGGCAGGACTGTAAATATAAGCAAAGGAATCAGAATGATAAAGGAATGCAGTGTGGGATATATGTTGCAGAAATAAGTATTACCTTTAAGGCAGTAGATAAAAGGGTTTGATCAGAAGCATCATGGAAGTAAGTAAGAATGGGAACTCAAAATGCTAAGGGTGTATTTGTTAAATTATATGAAAAATCAATTTTATAAAATTAAGGAAAAAAAACTTATTTAAATCAAATTGTCCGTGGGTTAATTTGCATGTGTGGAACACAAGCACTTCAAGAGCCATACGCAAAGATAACAAGATTGGAGATGCATGGAAACGTTTTTGCTATTGGGATGCATAAATTCAACAAGGATGTCACAGAAGTCAGAGTCTGATCATTCCTGGAACATAGGAGTAGCAAAGCTAGGTCTGGCAAAAGGGTTGTTTGGATCAGAGCTTTGTTCCCACTCTTGGCCAGCCAGATCCCTCTGGGGAGATCACAAAGCGAACATGAAGGCAACAGCCCACCCATTATGTTGTTGTCCCCCCCCCCCCATTTGCATCAGGAATTCAGGGATATAATGCTTCTGAACAGGGAGGTTCTACCGTGCTGCCATTTTTAGCTTTGGGGTACCTGTGCCATTAGGGACACAGGCGGTGCTGTGGGTTTGGATTTGATATCCCGCTTTATCACTACCCGAAGGAGTCTCAAAGCCGCTAACATTCTCCTTTCCCTTCTTCCCCCACAACAAACACTCTGTGAGGTGAGTGGGGCTGAGAGACTTCAGAGAAGTGTGACTGGCCCAAGGTCACCCAGTAGCTGCATGTGGAGGAGAGGGGAAGCGAACCCAGTTCCCCAGATTACAAGTCTACCGCTCTTAACCACTACACCACACTGGTTAAACCACAGTGCAAGTAGATAAATAGGCACCGCTCCGGCGGGAAGGTAAACGGCGTTTCCGTACGCTGCTCTGGTTTGCCAGAAGTGGCTTAGTCCTGCTGGCCACATGACCCGGAAGCTGTACGCCGGCTCCCTCGGCCAGTAAAGCAAGATGAGCACCGCAACCCCAGAGTCGGTCACGACTGGACCTAATGGTCCGGGGTCCCTTTACTTTACCTGTGCCATTGGTATTGGTCCACCCACAACCTCCATTGTTAAAAACAGATGGAAGTAGAAAGGGTTAAAGTGCGAAGGGCATGTTAAGTAAGGCTGGATAAAACTGTCAAGTTCAGTTTCTGATTTTTTCAATTGTAAGTTTGGTTATTCACATTCCTTCATCATGCCAATGTCCTACCACCACCACAACCACCAAAGGTATTCTTGAAAATTCATCATCATTTTAGTGCAGATTTTGCATACACATTTGCCTAATATACACATTTTTATTTTCACTAATACATTTTTGTGCACACTATACTGAAGTATATTCATTCTTGCACACTTTACTTGGCTGGAAAACTGCACTGCGAAATTCGGAGAAGTGCAAATTTCAAAGGATGGTTTGCATATATTTTCAGAAAGTGCTAATCAGTCAGATTTGCCTTTCACTGTGAACTGAATCAAGGTTCTCCCCCTTCCTTCATGTTGTTGTTGTTTAGTCATTTAGTCGTGTCCGACTCTTCGTGACCCCATGGACCAGAGCATGCCAGGCACTCCTGCCTTCCACTGCCTCCCGCACTTTGGTCAAACTCATGCTGGTAGCTTCGAGAACACTGTCCCACCATCTCATCCTCTGTCGTCCCCTTCTCCCTGTGTCCTCCATCTTTCCCAACATCAGGGTCTTTTCCAGTGAGTCTTCTCTTCTCATGAGGTGGCCAAAGTCTTGGAGCCTCAGCTTCAGGATCTGTCCTTCCAGTGAGCACTCAGGATGCACCCTTCCTTCATAGCAAGTACCAATTCCCCTCTCCATGCCTTCAAGTCTCAAGCAGCTGGGAGAGGCAGTGCATTTTAGCTGCTCCTACACAAACACACATGCACACACAACTAGTGGGAAGGTTGTGCAAAAGTGGTGCAAAGTACAGATTTCCTAAGTGAAGAAGAACTGGCGGGGGGCGCAGTGGGAAACCAGGCAAAGAGCCAAACCAAAAGACGCATAACAGTGTGTGATCTAATTAGATCACTGCCACAGAATATGCATAATTCAGAATCACATGAGGATTAGAAAAGTACAGACCTAAAAGCCAAATTTGGTGTGGGGTGGTTGTTGTTTTTGGGATGAGAAATGACGAGCACATTGTGACCACACCAGATCCCAATTTTAGTCCATTGTGTTTACAGTTACAAATGTATTTCTCATGCTCAGATGGGTACATCTTTGCAGAAATGCAACAGCAACTGATGTCTCTCCCCCCCCCCCACTCTCTTTAGGAACTAACAAGCGCAAAGAGTTCCCGGAAGCACAAGGCAAACAGCGATTTTGTTTTTCAGTGCCACTCTAAAGGAAGAAGCTGCTGTGTGGGGTCACCATAAGGGATTATAATGACCCTTGGGCATCTGATAATTAAAATGCAGTGAGGCAATGTCACTAGATACCTGCATCGCTCCTCTGCCACCATCAGCCCCTTGTGGCCATCCTCATATTGTCCCACAGACCCGGTAGATGCCTGAATTCTCTGGAAGTTATAGTATAGAACATAACTACAAGAAAGAAGATTCCACCTAAACATTAGGAAGAACTTCCTGACAGTAAGAGCTGTTCGACAGTGGAATTTGCTGCCAAGGAGTGTGGTGGAGTCTCCTTCTTTGGAGGTCTTTAAGCAGAGGCTTGACAACCATATGTCAGGAGTGCTCTGATGGTGTTTCCTGCTTGGCAGGGGGTTGGACTCGATGGCCCTTGTGGTCTCTTCCAACTCTATGATTCTATGATTCATAAGGAGAGCCTGGTGGAATGCTCTGTCCCATGAGACCAGGGCCCTGCAGGATTTAACCTCCTTCCGTTGGGCCTGTAAGACAGAGCTATTCCACCTGGCCTTTAATCTGAATTCAGCCTGATCTTTTATTTCCCTTCTCTTCCCTCCTCCTCCCCTTTTATGAAGATTACCCGCTCTGAGACCCCACAGCTAGTTCTCCCCTGGCCTCCTCGCTGGCCCAAGTAGGACTAACTCAGCCAGCTAGCCCTGGTGATTATCTAATGCTTATTAGATGGATTTCCCCTAAACTGATTTCTGAACTTTGAATTTTATTGTTATTCATGGTTTTATACTGCATTTTATGCTGCTTTTACAATTAAGTGTTTTAAATTTGTTGTTAGCTGCCCTGAGCCCAGTTTTTGAACTGGGAAGGGCAGGGTATAAATAAATTATTATTATTATTATTATTATTATTATTATTATTATTATGCTCTTAACGTCTCCTAATGTTTAGCCCAAAAACTGCTTCCTTGAAATTTCCACCCACAGTTTTCTAGTCCATTGGAACAAGAAAGAACAAGTTTGCTCCATCTTCTGTGCAACATTGCTCCCATGCAAAAGAGCTTCTGTGTGAGACTGGCAGTGATGATGGGTGGCACCATGAAACTCACTAGGTGGCCTTGGGGCAGTCACAGCCTCTCTGCTTAACACACCTCGCAGGGTTGTTGTGAGGATGAAATGAGGAGAGAACCACATATGCCACCTTGAGCTCCACTACTACTACTACTACTACTACTACTACTATTACTACTACTACTATTATACCTGCCCATGCCCAGGGGTCTCAGGGTGGTTCACAGAATAAAATCAAGATATAAAACCACAAAATATATAATAAAAATAAAAAACGACAACCCAATAACCCCCTCCCAACACATTTTAAAAGGACATAGGATGTGAATGAAATCAACCAAAGGCCTGGTTAAAAAGGAATGTTTTTGCCTGGCACCTAAAGGTGCCAGGCAAACTTCCCTGGAGAGAGCATTCCACAGATGGGGAGCCACTGCAGAGAAGGCCCTGCTCTCATGTTGCCACCCTCCAGACCTCTCGAGGAGGAGGCACACGAGGAAGGGCCTTAGAAGATGATCTCAGGGTCCAGGTAGGTTATTATGGAAAGAGGCGGTCCTTGAGGTATTGCGGTCCTGAGCTGTCTAAGGCTTTATAGGTCAAAACCAGCACTTTGAATTGGGCCCGGAAACTAATTGGTAGCCATTGCAGTCAGACCAGGATTGGTGTAGTATGTTCAAACCATCTTGTCTGTCCGGTGAGCAACCTGGCCACTGAATTCTGCACCAACTGAAGTTTCCAAACCGTCTTCAGAGGCAGCCCTACGTATGACGCATTGCAATAATTCCTTGTAGGAAAGGGTGTGTGTGTATCAATTTAATAATGCCATATCTATAATATGAGTGAAGCAAATGTGATCAAGAGGCGATCTGATTAATCGTCTAGAGATTCTGCCATCAGTTGTGTGCTAAATTCCAGAAAACTTTCCCCTCTTTCTGAGAATGCCGTGCAAGAGGCATTTGAGCATTGCTGCAGTCCTGGTTATTGAATAAAATCCTTACTGACATTTCTGCACGTGAGGCCGAACCTGCTCCATGCAGGGGAGGATGGAACAAAGCACTTTGCCTGCGAGGGGGACTGCGGAGTTTGAAAGGCACATGAAAGCGCTCTCTCCCCTTTCACGTCAGAAGACCAAGTGGGCTGTCAGCCATTATCCCTCCTCTCGCTGCTTCCCGCCTCCCAGACCTGTCAGCTACATATCATGCCAGGCTCGGTTACTAATCATGACCACTTTGCAGAGCGGAAGGGGAGCTGGAATGCCTGTGTGTTTTAAGTGGTAGACCTGAAATGGAGAATCAAAGGGGAGATCACATTCAATAAAGTGCACAAACTCAGAATGTCTCAACTGAGAAAACCCTCTCACCAAATTGAGCCGCAAATCTGCAAACTATAAAATTCCACAGTTTGGATATTAAACATTTGTCACAAGGACAGCCCTGTTGGATCAGGCCAAAGATGTGTCAAGCAACTGGTTTCATGCCATTTTTTCATCTCAATGGGACTTATTCATAGGTTACATGCCATGACACCCCATTACGACCCCTTTTAATGTAAAATAGGGGCTTGCCAATCAGAGCTCCCGTTGCTCGGTCCCTGCTCCTGCCAATCTAGCAGTTCAAAAGCACATCAAAGTGCAAGTAGATAAATAGGTACCACTCCGGTGGGAAGGTAAACAGCGTTTCTGTGCACTGCTCTGGTTCGCCAGAAGCGGCTTAGTCATGCTGGCCACATGACCCGGAAGCTGTACGCCGGCTCCCTCAGCCAATAAAGCGAGATGAGTGCTGCAACCCCAGAGTCGGCCACGACTGGACCTAATGGTCAGGGGTCCCTTTACCTTTACCTTTATCATGGCACCTCTCAGTCTTCTCTTCTCCAAGCTAAGCATACCCAACTCCCTCAATCATTCCTTAGAACAAACACGTCCAACTCTCAAGAGCCTGCGATCTACTCACAGTATATGGAATAAAATATAGTAGAGGAAAGTCTATTGTCCTAATGTAGTTCACACACAAAGCTGCCTTCACATGTCACACTATGCACACATGTCAACAGCCTTCAAACTCCACGTATCAAGGATTGAACCTGGGACCTTCTGCATCAAAACACTTATTCCATCACTAAGTTATTGCCCAAAGGGATGCGGGTGGCACTGTGGGTTAAACCAGAGAGCCTAGGACTTGCCGATCAGACGGTTGTCGGTTTGAATCCCCGCAACGGGGTAAGCTCCCATTGCTCGGTCCCTGCTCCTGCCAATCTAGCAGTTCGAAAGCACATCAAAGTGCAAGTAGATAAATAGGTACCGCTCCAGTGGGAAGGTAAACGGCATTTCCGTGCGCTGCTCTGGTTCACCAGAAGGGGCTTAGTCACGCTGGCCACATGTCCCTTTACCTTTACCTAGGGGCTTTTCAATGCATTCCCCAGCAAAATATACATTTTGTGTGCATCTTTTACAGAACATACTATCCATACTCCCACCCCCTGCTTATGTCTAAGCAGGGTCTCTTACTTATAATAGATATTTAGCCTTGGGAATAGAATGTAGAGGTGGTCTGATAGCTATCTCAAATATCTAGAAGTCTGTCACATGGAAGATGGAGTTGGTTTGTTTTCTGCTGTTCCAGAGTAGAGGACCTGAACTAATGGATTCAAATCTCAAGAAAGGAGATTCCAGCTGAAGCTTAGGAAGGACTTTTTGACTGTCTGAGCTGTTTTACAGTGGAACAAGCTCCCTTGGGTTCTCCTTCATTGGAAGTTTTAAAGCAGAGATTGGATGGCCATCTATCATGGATGCTTTAGCTGAGATTCCTGCATTGCAGAGGGTTGGACTAGATGATGATGATGATGATGATGATAGATGACCCACTGGGGTCTCTTCCAACTCTACAATTCTATGATTCTGAAATTTTATTCAGGCAAGTAACAGTGCATGTGGGACATGGGTGGTGCTGTGGGTTAAACCGCAGAGCCTAGGACTTGCCGATCAGAAGGTCGGCGGTTTGAATCCCCACGACGGGGTGAGCTCCCGTTGCTCGGTCCCTGCTCCTGCCAACCTAGCAGTTCGAAAGCACGTCAAACTGCAAGTAGATAAATAGGTACCGCTCTGGCAGGAAGGTAAACGGTGTTTCCGTGCGCTGCTCTGGTTCGCCAGAAGTGGCTTAGTCATGCTGGCCACATGACCCGGAAGCTGTACGCCGGCTCCCTCGGCCAATAAAGCAAGATAAGCACCGCAACCCCAGAGTCGGTCACGACTGCACCTAATGGTCAGGGGTCCCTTTACCTTTACCTTTACCTTTACCAGTGCATGTGTAGCAGCAGACACAGGGCTCAGAAGCCATTGTTCAGGAGTTCCAGAGCTAGTCTGCAAATAGCTTGACCCTATGGAAATGCGTTTCATGGGTTACGTATCCAATGCGTGGGAAAAGTTCCTCTCTCCAGTCTTGGTCCTTCTCTGTTTCACAAGACGACAGGGAAGTCTTACACCGTGAAAGACATTTAACATTTCCCTATTTTTATCTATCCATTCCCTCCAGGATCTTATACATCTCCACCAATACATCTCCCTTTCCTTGGGCTTCCTTTTCTTCTAAGCTTAAAACCCCTGGCAACTTTCCTCGCAGAAGGAAACGGAGGCAAGCAAAGGGTTAAGTTCTTTTTGGGCTGCTGTTCTTTAACCAGCTGTAAGATTATGTCCTGCTCTCCCTCCCGAGGCCTGTCACAATCTGAATGACAGCACCGCCAGGAAACTGATAGATGGCATTTGCTCCTAGCAGTGAGCGGGAGGTAGTTCGAATGAATGAGAAAGCAGGCTGCAGAACTGTGATATCAGCCAAGGAGAGAGAGCAAAATGCTCTCTGTCTAACAGAGAGAGGTTATAGGGGTCCAGCCAATTCCTTGCGATGGGTTCTGCAGTTTGTTAAACAAGCAACCAGTGGACTGTTTTGCAAAGGGTGTACAAGCATCCTTTGATCCCCAGACAAGATCAGGAATCCAAATCTTCAGGAGGAACTGAAAAGGATGGAGGTTTGAGGATAAGGGTCTATGCAAGGCATGAAAAACCTTTCGTCTTCCAGATGTTCTGAACTACAACTCCTACCAACCCCAGCAGCCAAGACCAGGGCTGATGGGAGTTGTAGTTCGGCAGCGCCTACGGGGCCAAATATTCCTCACACATGGTCTCCACTTTTCATTGGTCTCCTAAATGTTGAGGCGATGACTCATTATGATTCTGGCATCTTATGTCCATAAATGACGATGTTACATACATATAGAATTTTACTCGTATGCCGCCTTTCCATGGTTCAAACCATACCTGAAGGAGCGTCTCCACCCCCATTGTTCTGCCTGGACACTGAGGTCCAGCGCCGAGGGCCTTCTAGCAATTCCCTCATTGCAAGAAGCAAAGCTATAGGGAACCAGGCAGAGGGCCTCCTCGGTAGTGGCACCTGGCTTGTGGAACGCCCTCCATCAGATGTCAAGGAGATAAACAACTACCTGACATTTAGAAGACATCTGAAGACAGCCCTGTTCAGGGAAGTTTTTAATGTGTGACATTTTAATGTATTTTTAATCTTTGTTGGAAGCCGCCCAGAGTGGCTAGGGAAACCCAGCCAGATGGGCAGGGTACAAATAAATTATTATTATTATTATTATTATTATTATTATTATTATTATTATTATTATTATTATCATCATTCAAGGTGGCTTACAATATTTTTTTAAAAAACCCTATGATATAACAAAAGTAGTCATGAATAATAAATTCAGCATTAAAAAACAACCAAGCTGAACAATTTCCACATAAGTCACAAGTTCTAAAATAAAGATACAAAAAAACCACCACCACAACAACAACAACAACCATAAAATGCTGAACAACACCCCACTCCAAGTTTCTGTTCAGCAGTTGGGTAGGTCAACACAGAATGTTGATGTATGTTCTAATCTGTTGGTTTTATTTTTTGAATGCTACAAATAATTGTTTTAGCTGTTTTTATTGATAATTAGTTTTTTCCTGTTTTATTCCTGCAAACTACTTTGAGGTTCGTTTGCTGTTTACAGTCATACCTAATCCACACTTCCCAAAATGATAAATGAAGTGAAAGACAGCCAGCCTTTGAAATCCACATTTCTCTTTCTGAATTTTGCAAGTCTGTTCCCCAGCCAGCCAGTGTGTGCAAAAATGCACATATTAGTGAAAATGGTATGTAAAAATGCATTATATTTTGGAAAATATAGGTGCAAAAGTGTGGCGGTTAGGCAAAACTGCATGTGTATATTAGGATAAAGTTACTCTATGATGCTGGTGAATTTTCATGAGGGCTGAGGAGGAAATGCGGAAAACTGAAAAGTGACAGAGTTGCCCATCTAGTTTGGACTGTACCACTTCTGAGTGCAAGGGACATGGGTGGCACTGTGGGTTAAACCACAGCCTAGGGCTTGCCGATCAGAAGGTCGGTGGTTCGAATCCCTGCAATGGGGTGAGCTCCCGTTGTTGTCCCTGCTGTGGGTGCCCCAGTCTCTCTTCACCCTTCCCAACCCCAGCTCCATGATGAGAGCTCTAAAACCCCAAAGCACTGCAGATAGCGGAGGCAAGGGTGAGTTAACATCTTAATTGCATCAATTTCCGAAATGGACTCAGCTTTTGCCAACAAGGTTGCTGCGTTTGATTTGCTATGGCAGGAGACAGAGTTGATTTGGGCAGTTCGGCAAAGCCAGGAGGGGTCCATTTGTGCCAAGTTATTCATCTTCTGTCAGCAACTCCCAGCTGTGCTGAATCAATAGCAGCTCTTATTTCTCCATCCTCCTAATTAACGGGCTCCCAGGGGCACCTGAAGATGAACTCTTGTGTGTTCCAGACCATGAACACAACTTTATGTTTTCATGGCTTGCTGAGGAAACTTGACATGAGCCAACAATGTGACGCGGCAGCTAAAAAAGCCAATGCAATTCTGGGCCTCATCAATAGGAGTATAGCATCTAGATCAAGGGAAGTAATAGTGCCACTGTATTCTGCTCTGGTCAGACCTCACCTGGAGTACTGTGTCCAGTTCTGGGCACCACAGTTCAAGAAGGACACTGACAAACTCGAACGTGTCCAGAGGAGGGCAACCAAAATGGTCAAAGGCCTGGAAACGATGCCTTATGAGGAACGGCTAAGGGAGCTGGGCATGTTTAGCCTGGAGAAGAGGAGGTTACGGGGTGATATGATAGCCATGTACAAATATATAAAAGGATGTCACATAGAGGAGGGAGAAAGGCTGTTTTCTGCTGCTCCAGAGAAGCGGACACGGAGCAATGGATCCAAACTACAAGAAAGAAGATTCCACCTAAACATTAGGAAGAACTTCCTGACAGTAAGAGCTGTTCGACAGTGGAATTTGCTGCCAAGGAGTGTGGTGGAGTCTCCTTCTTTGGAGGTCTTTAAGCAGAGGCTTGACAACCATATGTCAGGAGTGCTCTGATGGTGTTTCCTGCTTGGCAGGGGGTTGGACTCGATGGCCCCTGTGGTCTCTTCCAACTCTATGATTCTATGATTCTATGATTCTATGAGGAGAGTGTCACCTGCTCCCATATTGTGCCAGCATTATATTACACAACAGCAGCTTGCATTGACCACTATATCTGGAAGTCATCCTGCCTCAGTCCAAGATGCCAGATTCATCCCAGAGTCCATTTGAGTCTTCTTCATCCCCCTTGCGCTTATTGTTGTTGTTTAGTCGTTTAGTCATGTCTGACTCTTCATGACCCAATGGACCAGAGCATGCCAGGCACTCCTGTCTTCCACTGCCTCCTGCAGTTTGGTCAACCTCATGCTGGTAGCTCCGAGAACACTGTCCTACCACATCGTCCTCTGTCGTCCCCTTCTCCTTGTGACCTCCATCTTTCCCAACATCAGGGTCTTTCCCACGGAGTCTTGTCTTTTCATGAGGTGGCCAAAGTCTTGGAGCCTCAGCTTCAGGATCTGTCCTTCCAGTGAGCATTCAGGGCTGATTTCCTTCCGAATGGATAGGTTTGATCTTCTTGCAGTCCATGGGACTCTCAAGAGTTTCCTCCAGCACCATAAGTCAAAAGCATCCATTCTTTGGCGATCAGCCTTCTTTATGGTCCAGCTCTCACTTCCATACATCACTACTGGGAAAACCATAGCTTATAGAATCATAGAATTATAGGGTTGAATCATCTAATCCAGGGGTTGTCTAATCCAAACCCCTGCAATGCAGGAATCTCAGCTATAGCATCCCTGACAGATGGCCATCCAACCTCTGCTTAAAAACCTCCAAAGAAGGAGAGTCCACAACTTTCCGAGGGAGTCTGTTGCACTGCCAAAGAAGCTCTTGTCCTCAGAAAGTTCCTGGTGTTTAGTCAGAATCCCCTTTCTTGTGACTTGAATCCATTGGTTTGAGTCCTACATTCTGGAGCGGTAGAAAACAAGCTTCTCCAACCTTTTATATGTTTGAATATGGCTATCACATCACCTCTCAGTCTTCTCTTTTGGGGGCAAACATACCCAAATTCAGTACAGCCACTCCACTACCTCAGAAGTTGAACAGAATCCATTCCAGAAGTCCGTTCGACTTCCGAAAAGTTGGGAAACAAAGGTGCGGCTTCCGATTGGTTTCTGATTGTACAGGAGCGTCGGAAACAATAG
The DNA here is from genome assembly GCF_964188315.1 of Podarcis muralis. Lineage (NCBI taxonomy): Eukaryota > Metazoa > Chordata > Lepidosauria > Squamata > Lacertidae > Podarcis > Podarcis muralis. The sequence continues at coordinate 4,544,025 of NC_135662.1, forward strand.
CGGAAGCTGCGCCGGACATTCGGCTTCCCAAAAAAGTTTGAAAACCGGAACACTCACTTCCAGTTTTTGATTGTTTGGGAGCTGGAACGTTTGACTCCCAAGGCATTTGGGAGCTGAGGTACGAAGGGTTTGTATTTGATAATCCGCTTTATCACTACCTGAAGGAGTCTCAAGGGGGCTAACATTCCATTTCCCTTCCTCCCCCACAACAAACACTCTGTGAGGTGAGTGGGGCTGAGAGACTTCACAGAAGTGTGACTAGCCCAAGGTCACCCAGCAGCTGCATGTGGAGGAGCGGGGAAGCGAACCCAGTTCACCAGATTACGAGTCTATCGCTCTTAACCACTACACCACACTGGCTGTACTTCCCAAGGGTCCCTTCAGTATGAGTACTTTTTTTTTAAGGGTGCTAGTTGAGGTAGACTGAGGTTGATGGAGAAGTGCCCCATCTGCCCAAATAGGCCAGCTTCAACTGCAGCCCATGCCCCACCTAAACATTACACACCAACAAGGGTGGTGCGGGTAGCCCTGGCAGATCGGGTAAAGAGACAGGCACCATCTGACTCTAAGCTGAAGATAACTTTCCAGAGCATAGCTTTTGATATGCATGCAGGGTGCCATTCTTCTGTTTTTAATTATTTCACACTGGGGTGCGGAGTCTTCTGGGAGCGCGAGATTACATCGCCACATTTCTCCACTCAATCATTTCCACCTCCACCACCCCTCCACCAAAGGAGCAGAGAAAGGCTGCTCCATTTATTTATTTATATTCCATCTGAAAGGAATCTTTATCTCCAGTGCCCGCGACTCAGCTGAAGACGTCCTCGGCTTGCAGCAGAAGATCCATTTAAATGCAAATGTTGACTTTTCGCCTGCCTCTGGAGGGGGAGACGATGTCTAATAACGTCGCATATAATCCCTTTCGAAAAGAACAAACAAACCAAAGGAAGGTACCCGAGTGAGGCAAGTAGGGGTATTCCCAGAAATCCAGCCCCAAGTCAAGATTTAATTGGACGGCAGCGGTCACAAGGGGGATCTCAGAGAAACCTGTGGGGTTGGGTGGAAAGAGAAAATGGAACAAACGAAGGTTCTTTGTTGTCAGGATGATTCTGATGGTGATTTTCCATGTCAATTCTCAGGAAAATACAACACAGTCTTTGCCTACCACACCAAAGATCCATCCCTGTCCTTTTTATTATGCATCTGCAATTATTTACATTGATGGTACTGCATAAATTATGATATGATTCCCCTTTCCATACTGTTTGCAATGTAGAAGTTCCAGGGCTTTGTTTTCCAATCAGGGAACATAAAGCTGCATATGCAGGAGGTTGGAAGAGATAGATCATCCTCAGGGTTCCTTCCAACACTGATTCTATAAGAACATAAGAAGAGATCTACTGGATCAGGCCATCTAAACCAGCATTCTGCTCTCACAGTGGCCCAACGAGATGCCTGTGAGAAACCAATAAACATGATTCCAGCAAAGAGTCCTTTCCTCTCTGGTGGTTCCCAGGAACTGGGATTCAAGAAGCATTGCTGCTTCCAATTGTGGAGGTAGAGCATAGTGTTAGAATATTCCGTTCCACCTTAAGGGACAGGCATGAGACTGTTGTGTGTCACATGTCTGTTTACATTCTAGGACAGTTTGCTGGGAAATTCCGTTTGCTTTCGCTTTTGGCTTCTTGCTTTGGACATGAAGGGGATCAGACATGTTTTCCTTTTGTCCTGATGTATGCTGAATAAGGATGCGGGTGGCACTGTGAGTTAAACCACAGAGCCTAGGACTTGCCGATCAGAAGGTCGGCGGTTAGAATCCCCATGACGGGGTGAGCTCCCGTTGCTCGGTCTTTGCTCCTGCCAACCTAGCAGTTCGAAAGAACGTCAAGAGCAAGTAGATAAATAGGTACCACTCCGGTGGGAAGGTAAACGGCTTTTCCGTGCGCTGCTCTGGTTCGCCAGAAGCGGCTTAGTCATGCTGGCCACATAACCCAGAAGCTGTACGCCAGCTCCCTCGGCCAATAAAGCGAGATATGCGCCGCAACCCCAGAGTCGGCCACGACTGGACCTAATGGTCAGGGGTCCCTTTACCTTTACCTTTATGCTAAATAAACTGCTTGTAAATATGCTCACACAACCTCTCCTGCCGCTTCTGTTTGCACGCTATCTCTGCTGAGTTGCGTGCCTCAGCTTTTGAAGCTGTGGGTCACAGATGCTGCAACAAGGACTGAAGTTTGCCCGGCACACCAGCTGGTGGGCTGGAGCCAGCTGGGGGCCTGCCAATTGCCCCCGCTTCCTTGGGTATCTGAATCTATGGTGTCTATAGCGAGGTTTGGATGGAAATTCCTCATGTTTGGCTAAGTGAATTTTGGCATAATGAACATTTGGATAGCGGGACCTCCATGTATATTGCAAACCAGCAAGAGGTCCTATCCATAGACTGGAAGAAGAAGAAGAAGAAGAAGAAGAAGAAGAAGAAGAAGAAGAAGAAGAGGAGGAGTAGGAGGAGTTTGGATTTGATATCCCGCCTTTCACTCCCTTTAAGGAGTCTCAAAGCGGCTAACATTCTCCTTTCCCTTCCTCCCCCACAACAAACACCCTGTGAGGTGAGTGGGGCTGAGAGACTTCAAAGAAGTGTGACTGGCCCAAGGTCACCCAGCAGCTGCATGTGGAGGAGCGGAGACGCAAACCCGGTTTCCCAGATTACGAGACTACCGCTCTGAACCACTACACCACACTGGCTCCATGTATATTTTATGTGTATTTTATGGGGAAACACAATGTGGAAACTGAACTTTTATGTAAGAAGTGTGCACAGAATTCGTACAATTATTCAGTTTGAATGGCCAATTTCTGTGCATTCTTTCTAAAAAGAAAGCCATAGAAATGTACAGCTGGATAGGACTCCAAGGGTCATCTTGCCCAATCCCTGCAATGCCGGAATCTTTTGCCCAACGTGAGACTTGAACCCACAACTCTGAGATTAAGAGTCTCTTGCTCTACCGACTGAGCTATCTATCAACCAACTCCTCCTTCTCTTCTCTCCACAGCAGTGGAGCATGCTCACTATCTTTCTGTTCTGGGAAAGTTCCGGAAATCCGTCTGGAAGAGGAGGCAGCGAGAATGGCTGCTCTACTGGAGTTTGAAGGCAGCGTGGATGTTGGTTTAAGCCTGCTTTCAATAATTAAAGATTTATCCAGGTTCTTGGCTTACCACCAGATATCATTGTGGGATGCGGCAGAGAAGGCCTGCAGGGAACTGTGAGTTTTATCCTGGTCAGAACATGTCCTTGGATCACTGAAATCTCTCAAAGTATTACATCTTCAAACTGCTTTCTCTCTCTTTTTTTTCCAGTGCCACCCTCAGGTTGCTGAAGATGCTGTACAACCCTACATGATGCAAAATCATTGAGTCACAATTCTATATTTTTATACACACGGGTCTTGCTTTCTGAACTCTTGCTATGTGAAAACTCACCTGTCCAAACAGGAGAAATGAGAACCAAAACCTTGCTATACAGATATCCAATCAGTTTGCCCACTTCCTTCCTTGCTTTCTTAGCTGGTCTATGGCAGCCATTTTCAGGCAGAAATCATGCAGAGAGGAAGGAAGCGAGATCAAACAAATCGGGGAGCAGGAGAAATTGGACAAATCAGTTTTTCCTTTGTCTCTCTTTTTCTGGTTGGCTGGAGCCATTTCAAGAAGAAACCATGGAGGAACAGGGGAGCGGAATTGGACAAATTATGAATTAGAAATGTTCCCATAGGAAATAATAGAAATCATCAGCTCGTTATGTGAATGCTAGAAGGTTATGTATGGAAGTGAGAGCTGGACCATAAAGAACGCTGATCGCCAAAGAATTGATGCTTTTGAATTATGGTGCTGGAGGAGACTCTTGAGAGTCCCATGGACTGCAAGAAGAACAAACCTCTCCATTCTGAAGGAAATCAGCCTTGAGTGCTCACTGGAAGGACAGATCCTGAAGCTGAGGCTCCAATATTCTGGCCACCGCATGAGAAGAGAAGTCTCCCTGGAAAAGACCCTGATGTTGGGAAAGATGGAGGGCACAAGGAGAAGGGGACGACATAGGACGAGATGGCTGGACAGTGTTCTCGAAGCTATGAACATGAGTTTGACTAAATTGCAGGAGGCAGTAGAAGACAGGAGTGCCTGGCAGCGTGCTCTGGTCCATGGGGTCACGAAGAGTCAGACATGGCTAAACGACTAAGCAACAACATGTCTTCTTCATTGGGTGGGTTAGTGCAACCCTGGATGGGAGATGCACTATTCAAATCAGAATAAAGCTGCCTACTGTTGGTGAATACAAAATACTGGTGTTTACAGAATAACTAAATCTGTTATACCTCTTATGCCTGTTTAATAGACTCTGATTGGCCTGAGGATCTTGCCTGGCTTTGAATCTGATCCATACTTCACACAATTTAGGCCTGCATTTTGATCCATTGTCAGAAAATGAAGTTCCCTGTTTTTAGGGGGAGGGTGCACCAATCACAAGATTCAGTTTAGACGCCAAATTGGCTGTTTGATAACTTCACTTGACTGCCCAGGTCCGAATCCAAATAAGGCATTTTCTTTCTACAGCAAGGTTGAGGAGAAATGCTGCAAATTTGGCACACACAGTCTGCAAGGTCCCACCCACTTCTTCCATATCTTCAAAACGTCCGCGAGCCTCTGATTCAGTCGGGGATGATTCAGAGGGAGCCCACGTCGGCTTGGACATAGGCCAATGCTCTTCTAATCAGTCTGATGCAGCTCAGATTTGGGACACTTCCAAATCTAATGAACACCCCTACCTGTTCCAGTCTTCTGTTGACTGCTCTTCAGAATGTACTCATGCTTAAAATATCACACTTCTGCACCAAGATATTCCAAACCATGTAATATGGGTAAATTACACAAAACTGCCATAAATTGCCCAATTTCTTCTTTTCTTTTCTGCAGAATTGACCTGATTTTGGTATTCACAGTAAAAGAGAGGAACCTTATGCAGGACACTTATCTAAACCACCAAAGTTTGGGAATGGTACTCAGACCCCACCCCCCCATTTTTTAAGACTCCACAGATTCCTGTACTGCAGGGGATTTTACTAGATGACCATTGGGATTCCTTCCAACTCTACAATTTTAACCTTTAAAGCCCTATATGGCCTAGGACCCTTGTACCTACGGGACCGCCTCTCCTAGTGTGTCCCACAGAGGACCTTACGGTCTTCAAACAAAAACATCTTGGAGGTCCCGGGCCACACGGAGGTTAGGCTGGCCTCAACCGGAGCCAGGGCTTTTCCGGCTGTGGCCCCGATCTGGTGGAACGCTCTGTCACAAGAGACCAGGGCCCTATGGGACTTGACATCTTTCCGCAGGGCCTGCAAGACGGAGCTGTTCCACCAGGCCTTTGGCCAAGGCACAGACTGACCCCCTCCTTCGGTAATCCTCATAGAACTCCAGCCCAATGGTTGCCATTAATTTGATTCCGAACTGATTTTAGAATGAATTGATATTAGAATGTATTTCAATTAATCAATTGTGATTTTACGTAAACTGTGTTATTTTTACTGTTGTTAGCCGCTCTGAGCCTGGCTTCAGCTGGGGAGGACGGGATATAAATAATAAATCATTTATTATTTATTATTATTATTATTTTTATTCCACTTTTTTTTTTACACACACACACACACACACACACACACACACACACACACCAACAACTTTTTGTAGAATTAAAGGCTAGAAACTGGTTTTACTATGTTGAGATTCTCAGGGATGCTGAATTCTTCCCCTGGGACTTTCTGCGTTTGCAAGTTTCAGGGGGAAAGTAGCTAGAACTGTGCTCCAATGTCCCAGCTGCCAGCTCCCCCAAATGTTGTGAGACCATTCTCATTCAAGTTACAGACATGTTTGGTCGCATTCCAGATGCCAACCCAACCAGGGTTGAGTTGAAATATGTGAGTACCCAACATGAGGAGAGGATGCTTCTGCTATGGTAGGTCACCTGTCAACTTGTGGAGGATGAATGGGGACGTGATGGAAGGGACAGGCAAGTGTAAACGAGGCCCTCCCACCCTGCCCCATCCATCATGTTTCTGTTCATCGTCCATGAGTAGCAAGATGAACTTCTGTAATAGGGAGACATCTCTGTCCATGTAGACTTCCCATTATGGATGATTGTCCTCCTACTCATGGGTGGATGAATGGGAACATGACAGAGGGTGGCAGTGTGCGTGTGGAGGAAGAAACACCTGAGTAGGCAGAATTTATGTACGCAGGTATGTTTAATTGGGAGAAGAGAAGACAGAGAGGTGGACTAATGGCTATCTTCAAATATCTGAAGGGCTAACACATAGAAGATGAAGCAGGCTTGTTTTGCTGCTCGAGAGAGAGTAGGCCCTGATCCAAAGGACTCAAAGAAAGCAGAATTCAGATAAAATTAGGAAGCACTTTCTGACAGTTACGGCTGTTCGACAGTGGGACAGACTCCCTCAGAAGGTGATGGACTCTCCTTCCTTGAAGGTTTTTTAGCAGAGGTTGAATGATCATGTGCTGAGATTCTTTAGCAGTAATTCCTGCACTGCAGGGAGCTGGACTAGATTACAGTGGTACCTCGGGTTACAGACGCTTCAGGTTACAGACGCTTCAGGTTACAGACTCTGCTAACCCAGAAATAGTACCTCAGGTTAAGAACTTTGCTTCAGGATAAGAACAGAAATCGTGCTCCGGCGGCGCGGTGGCAGCAGGAGGCCCCGTTAGCTAAAGTGGTTCCTCAGGTTAAGAACAGTTTCAGGCTAAGAACAGACCTCCAGAACAAATTAAGTTCTTAACCTGAGGTACCACTGTACTGTTGGGGGTCTCTTCCATCTCCACAGTTCTATGATTCTATCTTAGCCTCAGAGAAAGTCCTACACTATGGAAAACAGAGGTGCTGTCTTCCTGAATATCCCTGGCAATTATGCCCAGTATGCTCTGTTTTTAATCTTAGTTCATGTGAACGTAGTCATTGGCTTCCATGATGGAATACAGTGACATAGGCATAAACAAAGCTCTCCTTCTCCTATTAAGGAATGCCCAGAAAAATGCATTCTATTTCATCAAAGTCCCATCATTTTTTATCTCCCATCTCTGCATCTCCAAGGAAGCCGCTGTCTGCCTCGGTTCCTTCACTAGCCTCTCTCTGCCAGTTTTAACTGGGCTTCTTGCCTGTTTTAAACAATTTTTGTTACCATGGTGACAATGACTTTGTGGAGGTGGAGCTTATGGGCATTCATAAAATAAAATAAATCAATCCTCTGAGCCCACGCAGCAATCAAAATCTGACTATTGGCATCTTGCAAGATTTCTTCTCCTGAAAAGGAAACTTGTGCTAATTACCACTACATTGGAATGATGGAATGATTTTTTAATATATATATATATATGGTTTGGGCCACCTTTCCATCAATGCACATTCAAATTAAAACAATTTTAAACTGTGTTTATGATAAATCTCATGAAGCTATGACAACGAGAATCAGCAACATGAAAGCCACTGAAATAGCAAACCAGGCAGTTATCCTAGGAGTAACATTTCTGACGTCTTTAAAGTCTCCATCAAAATGAGCTATTTCACAATGACCCAGGCCCCTTGTCTAGACCGAACCTCAAAACAAGTCACAATTTCAGACCCCCAGTAATAAAACACATGCTCTGCTCACTGTTCTGCCCAGACACTGAGGTCCAGCTCCGAGGGCCTTCTGGCAGTTCCCTCGCTGCGAGAAGCCAAGTTACAGGGAACCAGGCAGAGGGCCTTCTCGGTAGTGGCACCCGCCCTGTGGAACGCCCTCCCACCAGATGTCAAAGAGAAAAACAACTACCAGACTTTTAGAAGACATCCCTGTTTAGGGAAGCTTTTAATGTTTAATAGGTTGTTGTATTTTAGTGTTTTTTTGGAACCCAGCCAGATGGGCGGGATATAAATAAATAAATTATTATTATTATTATTATTATTATTATTATTATTATTATTATTATGCACCAGCCCTTTGCTCTTGCATCAGAACAGGCAGTTCGACAGGGTGGGTGCCACTACCGAGAAGGCCCTCTGCCTAGTTCCCTGTAACTTGGCTTCTCGCAGTGAGGGAACTGCCAGAAGGCCCTCGGAGCTGGACCTCAGTGTCTGGGCAGAACAGTGAGCAGAGCATGTGTTTTATTACTGGGGGTCTGAAATTGTGACTTGTTGGAGAAGAACTGGAGAAGAATGCTTTCTGGCCCAGGAAGAATAGGAGCACAGGAAGCATAGGAAGCTGGCTTATACTAAATCAGACCACCCATTTGTTCAGTTTAGTGCTGTCTACACTAAATGGCCGGGACACGGGTGGCGCTGTGAGTTAAACCACAGAGCCTAGAGCTTGCCGATCAGAAGGTCGGCGATTCGAATCCCCGCGATGGTGTGAGCTCCCATTGCTCGGTCCCTCCTCCTACCAACCTAGCAGTTTGAAAGCACGTCAAAGTGCAAGTAGATAAATAGGTACCACTCCAGCGGGAAGGTAAACAGCGTTTCTGTGCGCTGCTCTGGTTTGCCAGAAGTGGCTTAGTCATGCTGGCCACATGACCCGGAAGCTGTACGCCGGCTCCCTCGGCCAGTAAAGCGAGATGAGCGCCACAACCCCAGAGTCGGGCACGACTGGACCTAATGGCCAGGGGTCCCTTTACCTTACACTAAATGGCAGCAGCTCTCAGAAAGAGAACATTCCCAGGCCTATCTGCAGGTGCCAGGGATCAGTAGTAGACCTTGGAGTCTCAAATGTCAGCAGCGCTCTCTGCAACACCAAAATTGGGTGCCCCCCCTTCTCGCCTTCCATTCTACACCATAGCTGTGGTGTCCCCTTTGGTTCCCCTGAGGTTCTGCGCCCAGTGCAGCGGAAGCAGACATGCTGCCCTAAATCCGATTCTACAGGGATTAAACCTGGAACCTTCCACATGTAAAGCACTGAGCTAGGGCCCGAAACAATTCATTGGGGATCAAGAGATGTGTAGTTTTCTTTGCGCAGTAGTATAGTGGCAAATTCAGAATCTCAGGGTCCCTTCATGATAGGCACAGCCATGCCTCCTTCTAAGATTATACAACATTCTAAGGTCATGCAAGAGGGACGCAGGTGGTGAGAGGGATGTGGGTGGCGAGAGGGATGTGGGTGGCGAGAGGGACGTGGGTGGCACTGTGGGTTAAATCACAGAGCCTAGGACTTGCCAATCAGAAGGTCGGTGGTTCGAATCCCCGCGACGGGGTGAGCTCCCATTGCTCGGTCCCTGCTCCTGCCAACCTAGCAGTTCGAAAGCACGTCAAAGTGCAAGTAGATAAATAGGTACCTCTCTGGTGGGAAGGTAAATGGCATTTTCCGTGTGCTGCTCTGCAAACCCAGAGTCGGTCACGACTGGACCTAATGGTCAGGGGTCCCTTTACCTTTACGGTCATGCAATAATAACAATTAGGGATACATTGAAATGATCAATACTGTTCTTTCGTCTAGATCAGGGTCTCCCAATCAGGGCCGTGTTAAACATATCCGGCACCATGGTGCAAAGCTCCCTCTGGCATCTCTCTCCCCCCCCCCCCCCGTTTCCCAGAGTTTTTTAGAGAGAACGGTGATGCCGGTGGGGCTGGAGGAGGTGGGCAGCAGCTGGGGGGCAGTTCCTTCGGCGGGGAAGAGGTGGAGGCTGGCCGTGGCACCTCCCGGCTCAGCTGGCTGCTTCATGCCATGGTGGCCAAGGCAGACAGAGGGTCCAGGTGTGGTGCTGCTTTGGAGCGGCATGGCAGAGGCAGGCTAGGGTGGCAGGCTGATGCCGGGAGGCACCACAGCCAGCCTCCGCCTCTTCCCTGGCGCCCTCCAGAACTTGGCGCCCTGGAGCCCCACGCCACTTGTCTCTATGGGTAATATGCCCCTGCTACCAAACTTGGGTCTCCAGCTGTTTTGGGACTGCAACTCCCTTCATCCCTAGCTAGCAGGACCAGTGGTCGTCGATGATGGGAACTGTAGTTCAAAAAGAGCTAGAGACTGAAGTTTGGGAAACCCTGGTCTAGATCTAGAATTCTCTCTGCATATACATGGGCCAATGTTTTGTACTGCTCCAGTATCTTCTTTCAGAGCGACCAGTTGTGTTTCCCTTGCAGCAGAACTTGCACACCATTCTCTTGATGCTGAAGCACCTTGTATGGTCAGTGGTCCTAAATGCTTAGCTTTGAAGCATACAGAATGATGACTCCTCGGCGTTCTTCCTATGCACCTTCTCTAGAGTGACCCTAGGAGCCAATCCTCAGTAGCTCACTCCTTTCCTTTTACTCTGATTGGCTCCAAGCAACACAAAGGGTGAGGAAACATCTCAGTGGCCAGAAAAGCTCCTGGCTGATTGGGCGGCACTAGGATGCTGAAGATAAGACCCCTGCTGCACAAACCTTCAACCTCCACAACCCTGGTCCATGATGCTTTGGCCCTTGACAGGAACCTGTGTCTCTGAGCATGCTCAGAAACTTCATTCCAACTGCTAGAGTTGGCCAGGCCATGTGGCCTGCCTGCCTGCAGTGAACCAGGATCCCGTCTGCCGCCAATGGTAAATAAGGGAGGTAGCTTGCTGAGACAGGGAGAGGGAGGAAGGGTCTGCCATCTGGGCTTTGCTAGAATTCCTTGTGAGCGCTTGCAGAAACCTTCAAGGTTTTTTGAGGCTTTGCAAAGCCCAGATGGCTCTCGAGGTGAACAGAGGGATGCTTAGCCATCCTGAGCTGTTGCTAGAAACTTTATACAAAATTACACCACGGGAAACCGAAGAGCGGAACCAATGAACTTTACTTAACTCCGCACAACTGTTCTTGCAACCGATCCTGCTGCCCTAGATTCTAGCTCTCTGCTGGTGTTCCCTGAGACGCCTTCCTTTGATGCAACCTCTCGTGGAACGCTTTTGCCTTTACAACCGTTACAGTGATGAGGTACGTCTTTCACGGTCCATGTTCATACCTAAAATCAAGATCGATTCAAATGGGTTTTTCCTCATCTGAGCCACAGGGGAGGTGGGTGTCCGCTCCTGCAGCCTTTGCCTTAAAAGTGCCACTATCTAAGATCTGGAAATATGTTAGTGATAGAGTTTATGAGATTTGGCATGATACAGGAGCAGGTTTCAAATTCTGCAGGTGCTTCTTTATCCAGAGGCTCAGGCAGCCTTAATAATAATAATAATAATAATAATAATAATAATAATAATAATAATTTATTTATACCTCACCCATCTGGCTGGGTTTCCCCAGCCACTCTGGGTGGCTTCCAACTGAATATTAAAAACAATACAGCATCAGACATTAAAAATTTCCTAAGCAGGGCCGTCTTCAGTTGTCTTTTAAAAGTAAAATAGCTGTTTATTGCCTTGACATCTGCTGAGAGAGTGTTCCACAGGGCAGGCGCCACTACCGAGAAGGCCCTGTGCCTTAGTGGCTAGAAGCGCCTTTTTTACCAACTGCAGTATCAGGAGTCCAGGTTCCCAGCTTGATAGCACAGTAAGCGCAGGTAATTAAAAAGGAGGATTTATTGCAAAAATGAACAGATAGCTCTGGACAGCTCTGACAAAGCCTCCAGCATCATTATTCAAGTTGACCTTTCTGAAGACTCCTTCCTGCGTTGACAGTAGATATTGAACTTACGACCTTTACGTCTCTTGTTTTGCTTCCTATCTAGCAGCCCTCACATTCACTGACTCTTCAGACTTAGTGGATCAGCTCCAACCCCTTCCTGATTTGAGAGGCTGAGTCTATTCATGTCTATTTGTGCTTCCTGCGAGATTTGGCTGTGTTGACGCCTGCTCTCAGCTACTGCCTTATCAGCCTGCCTGTCAAGGTCAGGAAGAGCTGAAGTCTGCAGCTGCCGGCTCTCCCCTGCCTAACATCTGAGCCTCTCTGTCTCTGGCTGCTTTCTGCAGTTGGCTGCAAATCTTCGCTTGGAGCTGGCTCATTCCTGACATGCAGTTGGTTCAACAGCTATGGCCATTTCTGGACGAGGAAAGCCTGGACACAGTAGTTCATAAATTGGTTACTTCAGGGCTAGATTACTGCAAGGTGCTTTATGTGGGGCTTCCCTTGTGCTTGATCTGGAGGTTGCAATTAGTGCAGAATGCTGCAGTGTGATTGCTGAGAGGATGGATGCCTTATCAGCATATAAAACCTGTGCTCAGAGATCTGTGCTGGCCACCTTTTTGCTTCTGGATCATGTCCAAGGTGTTACTATTAGCATACAAAGCCCTTAACAGCTTGGGACCAGTTTACGTGTGAGATCACCTTACCCCATACATGCCTTTTTAGCTGGGTAAAAAGGAGATATGATAGCCATCTTCAAATATCTAAAGAGCTGCCATGTGGAGGGTGGGCCAAGCTTTCTTTTCTCCTACTCCAGAGGCTAAGACTCGATCCCATGGCCTCAAGTTACAAGCAGATTCTGACTAGTGTGGCGTAGTGGTTAAGAGTGGTAGACTCGTAATCTGGTGAACCGAGTTCGATTCCCCGCTCCTCCACATGCAGCTGCTGGGTGACCTTGGGCCAGTCACACTTCTCTGAAGTCTCTCAGTCCCACTCACCTCACAGAGTGTTTGTCGTGGGGGAGGAAGGGAAAGGAGAATGTTAGCCGCTTTGAGACTCCTTCGGGTAGTAATAAAGTGGGATATCAAATCCAAACTCTTCTAAACAACAGGAATAACTTTCTGATGGTAAGAGCTGCTTGACAATGGAACAGACAGTGGAACAGTAGAACACACAATGGAACAAACTCTCTCGAGTGGTGGTGGCCTCTCCTTCCTTGAACCTTTTAAGCAGAGGTTGGGTAGCCATCTGTCATGTAGGATCTAGCAGAGATTTCAGCACTGCAGTGGGTTGCAGTAGATGACCCACCAGGTCCCTCCCAGCTCTAGAATAATAGAATCTTAGAGTTGGAAGGGCCATCTAGTCCAACCCCCTGCAATTCAGGAATCTCAGCTAAAGCATCCATGACAGATGGCCACCCAACCTCTGCTTATAAACCTTCAAGGAAGGAGAGTCCACAACCTCCCGAGGAAGACCGTTCCACTGTCGAACAGCTCTTACTGTCAGAAAGTTCTTCCTGACATTGAGTCGGAATCTCCTTTGTTGTAACTTGAAGCCATGGGTTCGAGTCCTGCCCTCCACAGCAGGAGAAAACAAGCTTGTTCCCTCCTCCATGGGACAGCCCTTGAGATATTTGAAAATGGCTATCATATGTCCACTCAGTCTCCTCTTTTCCAGGCTAAACATACCCAGCTGCTTCAAGCGCTGCTCATAAGGCTTGGTTTCCAGACCCTTCTAAATTCTATGATTCAACTGCTTCGATCTGCAGAACTGGCACTGTTACAGTTGCCAACAAAAATCTCCATTCTGTATTCGTAATAACTCCATATTTTAGGGTGGCACCACTTACACATTGGAACTTGATGCCTGTTGATATCTGCCAGGTACCTTCACAGTTAAGGCCACTGACTTTTTCAGAACCTGTTTTTTTCTTTTCTCCTTTTAAGACAAGCCTCTGAATTCTTAAGAAAGTTGGTGGGAGTTTTAATCCGTTTTTAGTCTATTGCTATTTTAATGTTTCAAAGGTCTTAACTAGTTATTGTCCTATTGATCATTTTATTATTTTGTCTTTTTTGTGAACTGCTTTGAGGGTTTGAATAGGTGTATAAAATGGATGAAATTAATAAAATAAACCAATAAATAATATTCCCTAGGATGTGTGTGTGGGGGGAGGTATGGGAGCTGTAAACCCACCTTCCTGGAGGTGTAGTTATGATTTCCAAGGTGGCCACATTTATCACTGAATCAGCCCTTTTCTTACTTACTATTTATGGTGCTCTTATCATATCTGTGTGTATTTGTCACTTTCCACACAGTACCAAATTCTTGGTCTGTACCTTTAAAACTCCTGACCTCAACTGTGGTCCTTATAGCTGTTATCAAACTACATCTGATATCTCCACTTATTTTCGCCCATCACCTGGAGCCGATATCTCCACCATCAGCTTGAACATTAATGGGATGTTTGTACTGTCTGACAGCTGAGAAATCTGAGTTATCAAGCAGTTGAAAGCCGTCACTAGCCCCAGGGACCTTTGTGGTATCAGAGATTAAGTCCATCACTCATTTCTTTCCACACTTCAACTTGCCAAATATAGCAAACACTGGGAAGGGGGGGACCCCACTCATCCACAGCCCTCCCTGAAGGCTGTGGTGGGGGGAGATGGACTGGCTCACTCACAAAGGAAAAAGTAATTGGGGTTACGCCAACAGACAAGAGAACACTTGGTGCCATCGTTCCACTGAGACCCTCAAGCTGGCGTGTGGGAGCCCGTCAAGCGCAGCTGACAGGGGGTCTCCCCTCTCTTACGATGAAAGCTGTAAGCAGAATCCTAAATAGACAATATGCAGAAGAAGAGCAGGAGGTCACTGATGAGCTTCACAGCCCGCGGAGGGGCTTGAACCAAATTGCTTGGCACCAAAGATAAAATAATAATAATTGCATTTTGAAGGACATAGAGTTGGCAAATGTTTGTGCTGTAGATATCTGGCTAGTCACTCATTCTCTAAGAACATAAGGAGAAACCGGTGGAACAGGCCATTGGTCCTTCTCATTCGTCATCCTGTTCTCACGGTGGCCAACCAGATGTTTGTGGGAAACAGAGCCCTCTTCCCTCTTGTGGTTTCCAGCAACAGGTATTCAAAAGCATTGCTGCCTCCAAAGTGATCTGGAATAGTCAGGCTCCCGCAGATTAAATGAACAAGGCCAATAGTGACTCCAACAGTCAAAAAGGCAGTTTCTGCATATGGTGTAGAGCAAAGTGAGGGACAAACGAGGCTCATCTACCCTTGAAGGTTGCCCATCTAGGAGAAGGAAAACTCTGGTCCTAAACCTCTGCTACCTTGCGGGATATCTTCAGGAGAGAGAGAAAACGCTAAGGAGTAAACCCTACACAAATCTGGGGTGAAGTCCCTAAGACAGTTGGATAGTGCATTGTACGCTTCCTTCTGGCAATCTGGTCCCAATATACTGCTCTGCTTTCCTTTGGACCACATCAGTGAGGCTGAGAGAGGGTCTTGTCATCTGGACAAACCAGGACCTCCATACACAATGCCCAGATTTGCGCCCCTGGGAGGTCACTTGGGTGCTGATATTGCAGCACTTTAACTTCACCCCCTGAAGCGGACTCCATTGTCTCATGAGACAGACAGATGCCAACAAAATCCTGGCATGAAATCCTGATTCCCCCCCTCCCCCAATTCCTCGAAATTAAGAAGTATCTTGTCTCTGTGCATGAAGCATATGACTCATAATGGATAGCTAAATGAAAGTGTTGGTCCAGTGTGTAGCATCTGTGAAAAAGGGGAATGCCATGCTAGGGATCATTAGGAAAGGAACGGAAAACAAAACTGCCAATATCATAGAGTCGTTATGGTGTGACCGCATTTGAGATAATGTGTACCATTCTGGTCACCTCACCTCAAGGAGGCAATTGTAGAGCTGGAAAATGTTCAGAAAAGGGGAAACAGTTGACGGGAAGAACTTATGAGGAAAGGTTACAATATTTGGGCACTTCTAATTTATAGCAGCATCTTAAAAAGCAGAGACATCACCTTGCCAACAAATTGAGAGCTGGACCATAAAGAAGGCTGATCGCCAAAGAATTGATGCTTTTGAGTTCTGCTGCTGGAGGAGACTCTTGAGAGTCCCATGGACTGCAAGAAGATCAAACCTATCCATTCTGAAGGAAATCAGCACTGAGTGCTCACTGGAAGGACAGATCCTGAAGCTGAGGCTCCAATACTTTGGCCACCTCATGAGAAGACAAGACTCCCTGGAAAAGACCCTGATGTTGGGAAAGATGGAACGCACAAGGAGAAGGGGACGACAGAGGATGAGATGGTTGGACAGTGTCCTCAAAGCTACCAGCATGAGTTTGACCAAACTGCGGTAGGCAGTAGAAGACAGGAGTGCCTGGTGTGCTCTGGTCCATGGGGTCACAAAGAGTCGGACATGACTAAGCGAGTAAACAACAACAACAATTTATAGAAAGGGACGTGGGTGGCGCTGTGGTTTAAACCACAGAGCCTAGGACCTGCCGATCAAAGGTTGGTGGTTCGAATCCCCGTGACGGGGTGAGCTCCCGTTGCTCGGTCCCTGCTCCTGCCAACCTAGCAGTTCGAAAACATGTCAAAGTGCAACTAGATAAATAGGTACCGTTCTGGCGGGAAGGTAAACGGCGGTTCCGTGCTCTGCTCCGGTTCGCCAGAAGCAGCTTAGTCCTGCTGGCCACGTGACCCGGAAGCTATACGCCGGCTCCCTCAGCCAGTAAAGCGAGATGAGCATCGCAACCCCAGAGTCGGCCACGACTGGACCTAATGGTCAGGGGTCCCTTTACCTAATTTATAGAAGAGGCAAGCAAGAGGAGACATAGGGGTTCATAAAATGATGCCTGATATGCAGAAAGCAGATTTTTTCTCCCTCTCTCATAATACTTCAACTGATAGACTTTCAACAAAGCTGAATGTTGGAAGAGTCAAGACTTTCTGACTCCTGGCTTCTAGACTCCTGTTCCTGCTCCCACCCCGCCATCTTGCCTCTGGTCCCCAAGTCCCCAGCCGGGACTTTGATCGCCCGTGAACCGGACTGTGACAGCAGCCCTGATGCCGGTTGGTGACCACTTCCACAAGAATTGGGCCTCTATGTAACTGGAGGAAAATGGCACGACTGGGTTCAGGTCAAGGAGAAAACTGGATGATGAGCAGAAGGGAAGGGAACCAGGCCTTACCATGAAGGTAACCTAGATGGCCTTTGTCAGCAGTCAACTTGAAAAGGCTGTGTCTAGAGCTTTGCCTTTCGAACTTCTCTTGGAAATGGAGCACCATCTGCTACACACAATGGGGGGTGGGAGGGAGGCAGGGAGAGGGAAGAAAGGTCAACTACTCCTCCTCCAGGCAGGAAGCCGAGAGACGACTCCGTTGCCACCACGGGTCCCTGCCATCTTTCGTTCTCCTGATTGTTTCTGTTTATAAATATTAGATGCTGCCACGCGAAGGAGAGAAAGCGCTTAGGGTTGGGCGCGGGGAGCCATTGAGCTGGAAGAGGAAGTCGGGATTAAGATGGAAAGAGAAAGCTCACCCAGGGCCAGAGACCTCTCCTAACCTTATCACACGAGGAATGCAAAATCCGGTTGGTCACTTTTGCCGCTTGCCACGGGCCTCACTGCAAAGTGTTGTGGCCAACGTGTCGATTCCGCGAACCTTTATTCTTTCTGACAATGGTGATGGCCTGGACAGGACACTTGACCATCACAGGACTCGGCCTGCTTTTGAACTCTCTGGGCAACACACTCATCAACAGCAGCAAGTTTGGGTTCTGAAAACACATTTTTCAAAATAATCCGGCTTTTTTCCTGTCACACCCAAGCAGCAAGTTCTGTAAATAGGTCTAAACTTCACTTCGAAAAACTAATGCACCAAAAATAAACAAGCAAGCCATCCGCTGTCACACGCAATGGTCTCCTTGACTTTTTTTTTTGAAAGAAAGATTTTAATTCTAGGGTAGGGGTGGATGAATAAGTAAGTTTCAATTTTTCTCAGTTTCTCATTTTTCCAATCTTAGAGTCCAGTTCCCCATATTTCTATATCATTGCACGTTTCTCGTAATGTACACATCTTTGCAAAGCAATTTGCCCTAATATAATATGTATTTTTGCATGTTATTCTCACGAGTATACTCATTTTTATGCACACTCTATTTTAGCACGGTAGAGTGTGCATAAAAATGAGTATACTATCTTAGCATGCTTTGAATTATGGTGCTGGAGGAGACTCTTGAGAGTCCCATGGACTGCAAGATGATCAAACCTCTCCATTCTGAAGGAAATCAGCCCTGACTGCTCACTGGAAGGACAGATTCATGAGAAGAGAAGACTCCCTGGAAAAGACCCTGATGTTGGGAAAGATGGAGGGCACAAGGAGAAGGGGACGGCAGAGGACGAGATGGTGGGACAATGTTCTTAAAGCTACCAGCATGAGTTTGACCAAACTGTGTGAGGCAGTGGAAGACAGGAGTGCCTGGCGTGCTCTGGTCCGTGGGGTCATGAAGAGTCAGACACGACTAAACGACTAAACACCACCACCACCACCTTAGTATGTGCATTTCTGTACACATTACCCACTGCTTGCAGAACCACGTTGCAAAAACTTGGATGCCCATGTTTTGTTTTGCATACTCCTTTGGAAAGTGTGAATTACATTTTAAGCACAAACTGAATCAAACTCTTAATCCAGGGGGCTCATCCAGGTAACGACCCTATAGGGACTCCTGAAGCATCCTGAATTATTTCACTGATGTCTGTGGAGCATTTTGCTTCACATTTAACCCAGGCCCAGAGTTCTCCTTGATCTCCAGGGTAGAAGATGCCAACCAGCTCTGAAGTCAGGTGAGGACTACTGTTTTTCAGCAGTGCTTGGTGAACCTCTGCATCCTCTTTCCATTAGCATTTAATTATCAGTCCAAAGACTCAGGCAATTAACGAGATATATAAGCAACACAAACAAACGGAATGCACCATCTCAGCTCACAACAAGGGCCAGGTCCCGAGGAAACCACATTTGCACCCGGTCCACATTAATGCATGTTTTTCTGGAGAGACAATTCTGTTTTTTGGTTAGGAGACATGTGGAGGTCTTCACCTACGCTTGCTAAAAGAAAGGTCACCACATGCATTTCCATATAAAAGCAAAGAAGAGCCTCAACTCTTGCAGGAAGATTGGCTGTTCGGAATAATTCCTTGAGGAGGAGGAGGAGGAGGAGGAGGAGGATGGCAATTCCGGTTGCTAAAGAGCGAAGGCTCCTTATCCTTAGCAGGGCTGACCTTTCTCCCCTAACATTGTTGGTGCAAACTGGTTCATTTCTTCAATTCTTATCCCACCCTTCCTCCCCAAAAGAGCCCAGGACCACAAACAAATTGTTGACAATGGCATCAAGAGACGGGCTTGTTTTGTTCACTGATCTGGGCTGCCGTTTCATTGTCCCCGGACTGCCCGAACATGGCCTTGTGGGTCTAAAATAAAAGATGGTCAGCCCCCTCACTGGCTATGCGCAAGCAGTCTGCAAAGGTCACCTTGCACCTGAAGACGTTTACCAAAGTCCATCCCATATGGTAAACTTTTGTAATATGGTTCCCTGTGCAAGGCCAAAATTTGGTGCCCCAAAATGGATCATCTCAGTTAAGGATCTTATTCATTTTGGACCTTCTTGGCTTGGCTTCCTGTGTAGGGTAACTGCCCAAACTGCCCTAAATCCAGTGCTGGGTGGATCATGAGACACTGCAAAAATATTAATAGAACTGCAGAGTTAGAAGGTATCCTAGGGATCATCTAGTCCAGCCCCTTGCCATGCAGGACTAATGTTCCTCTTTTTGCTGGACTGCAGAAGTTTTTTCAGCCTGAAGGCCACATCTGTTTCATGGAAACCCCCTGGGGCTTACATGGCAGCGGTGGGAAGGACCAGAAGCAGAAAGTGGGCAAAGCCTTATAAGGCTATATCACAGGTACGCTGGTCCCCAGTTGCTAAGGGCTTTATATACTAAGGTAAAAGTAAAGGACCCCTGCGTCAGGAGTGTGTGCAGGAGCTGGGCCCTGTGACCAGTAGGGCTTCACAGGACTGGGGCCTTCCTAAGTTTGTTCTGGAGAGGCAAGGCGCGGCCGCACAGGTGAGGCCACTTGGCAACTCACAACACCTGGTGGCAAGAGCCGGGAAGGGATATAAGGTCAGCATTTCCCTTTGGCTCTTTGACACAGCAACACGTTTCCTGCCTTGCTGCATTTGGCTTCTTGCTTCCTGGACCTTGGCTTCTTGATTCCTTGCTTCTCAACCCTCGGACCACTGACTTCGTGACTTCCTGATTCCTAGCCCTCGGACCCCTGGCTTCTGGACTCTCGTTCCTGCTCCCACCCTACCATCTTGCCCCCGGTCCCGATGTCCTCAGCTGGGACTTCGATCGCCCGTAGACCGGACCATGACACCCTGGATGGTTAAGTCCAGTCAAAGGCGACTATGGGGTTGCGAAGCTCATCTCACTTTCAGGCCGAGGGAGCTGGCGTTTGTCCACATACAGCTTTCCAGGTCATGTGGCCAGCAGGACTAAACCTCTTCTGGTGCAACAGAACACCATGATGGAAACCAGAGCGCACGGAAATGTCATTTACCTTCCCGCCACAGCAGTACCAATTTATCTACTTGCACTGGTATGCTTTCAAATTGCTAGGTTAGCAGGAGCTGGGACAAAGCAATGGGAGCTCACTCCATTGCGGGGCTTCGAACCGCCGACCTTCTGATCAGTAAGCCCAAGAGGCTCGGTGGTTTAGACACCTATATAATATAGTAGCACCTTGAGCCTAGCCTGGCAGCAAATCTGCAACCAGTGCTGATCTCTGAGCCACAGGTGTTAAATGCTGACAAGCTCCGCTCTGACAGCAATCGTACTGCTGCATTCTGCACCAACTCCAGCTTACGGATCAGGAGCAAGGGAAGCTCTGCAAGGAGCGCGTTGCCGTAATCCAGTCGCAGAGTAACCAGCGCGCAAACTGCCGTGCCCCCATTCCATCCATCTTGCAAATGTTGACTGAGGAAGCACATTAGCTCTTTCACTTCCCAGCTCCCTCCCCCCACACTTCCAAGAGCAAACACAAAATGTGCGGAGCCTCTGGCAAGTCCCTTTTATTGTCTAACACAGAGTTCATGCAATAAAGTCCGTTAATTAAAACATGAATATTTAAAATGGCTTTCAAGAGTGGCAGTCTTATCTCACCAGAGGGGGGGAGGGAAGTGAGGGTGGGTGTTAAAAAGGAGGCGAGGGAGAGGGAAATAAGACGACTGCAATACGCTGGGGAGGGGGCAAGCAGCAGGCTACTTCATTTTTGCAAGAAGATCATTCAATTATTTAATTGTGGAATGAGTGTGGGTTTTATTCTCTCTCTCCCTCCCTCCCCCCCCCCCCCCACTTTTTCCAAATGGCACTAGATGTTCCATTTGGGGGAGGGAGAGAGGCAGGGGCAGAGGAGGCAGCGATGGGAGCATGTGGAATTTTAATTAAAATATTTTTTATGGTGGCAGGATTACCATATTCAACCGAGTGGCACTTTCAACGCTGCATATGGGTCTACAGGACTGGTGTGCTCAGACAGCAGAGCTGGCATGGATTACGAACAGAGGCAACCACCACTTCTTCCACGTTGCTCAAGAAAGCATGCACAGAGTTGTCACTTTAGCCTCACAACAACCCTGAGAGGTAGGCTGAGTTGAGGGGAAAGCAGCTTGCCCAAATGAGCTGCGTAGCTGAGGAGGAATCTAAGCAAATCACTCGCTCTGATTAGAAGCTAGACCTGTTAGTAGGGGTGCGTGGAGAAATTTGATTCAGTTCACATGCAAAGGGGAACCTAGCTTATTTGCAATTATTTGCGCAATATGCAGATACAGGCACAACCACTTTTTCACTTCCCAGTATTTTGCAATGCCTATTGGCCAATCAAGAAATGAATACAGAAAATGCACATACTAGGATAAAAAGCCGAGACATCACCTTGCCAACAAAGGTCTGTATAGTTAAAGCTATGGTTTTCCCAGTAGTGATGTATGGAAGTGAGATCTGGACCATAAAGAAGGCTGATCGCCGAAGAATGGATGCTTTTGAACTATGGTGCTGGAGGAGACTCTTGAGAGTCCCATGGACTGCAAGAAGATCAAACCTCTCCATTCTGAAGGAAATCAGCCCTGAGTGCTGACAGGAAGGACAGATCCTGAAGCTGAGGCTCCAAGACTTTGGCGACTGGAACCCACCCCCGAAATCTCTCACTGCACAGAGATTGGGATGGTGTATAACTATACATTTGCATGGATCAGTTGGTTTGTGTGATATCTGAAGAAGGACCATACAGCTCAGTGGTAAAGTATCTACCTTGCCTGAAGAAAGTTCCAAGTTCAGTCCCTGGGAGAATCTCCAGGCAGGACTGGGCATGATCCTGACTAAAAATATCTCTGTGCACAAAGATGGTGATGACCAACGATGGAAGAACAGCTTTTAAAATTAACAGACTTAGCTGAGATGGCGAAATTGACATGTTTAATGAGAGAAAAGTCATTGTTAACGTTTGTTAAAGATTGGAAGCCTCTCATAGACTTTTTACATGAAAAAGAAAAAGAAATGATGATATTTGGATTTGAGTATTGAAGATAATGTTTATTTTTAGAAAGTGGCTTCGCTGGGTGTTATATTGGAGTGGATGAAATGAATATTGTTTATATATAGCGGACAAATGAAGAATTGGAAGTTATTTAATTTCTGAATTTTATTTTTCTCACTTTCTCTTTTAACTTCCTTTCTATTCTTTTTTCTTCCTTTTCCTTTTTCTACTCCTTTCTCCCCCCCCCCTTTTTTCCCTTTATATTTTATTGTATTTAGATCAAAGTTTTAGTTTGGATAAAAAAAAGAGAAAATATATTAAATTTTGTATTTTTCTCTATAAACCCTTATAAAACTTATTCAAAATAAAAACTAAAAACTATAGAGAGCCACTTATCGTCAGTGTAAACAATAATGGACTAGAATGGGCTAGATGGTCAGATCCAGCATATTTTAGTGTTCTATGATCCTGTATTGAATGCAGGCATAACTATTGGCCATTGTTGACTGCAGTGGACCCTCTAGTTATATACCGTTCTGGATATGTAACTTTCGGGTTACGAACGCAGCAAACCTGGAAGTGTATACTTCTGGGTTTCGTCACATGTGCATGCGCAGAAGTGCTCTGCGCACTTTGCACATGCGCAGAAGCACTCAATCTCACCGTGCATGTTACAGACGGACCCCCAGAACAAATTTAATTTGTATCCAGAGCTCCACTGTATAATAATTGTTTTATGAAGCAGCTGTTTTAAAGTTGCATATTCAGTAAATTTTTGATATTATAAACCTAGACGGTTTTTGCAAGCCCTGGGTCTAGCATGGCGAGGTTCTCCACCAGTTTGGAATTTCTGAGTAATCATTAAAAATAACTGTTCCTGTAAAGCAGAAGGAGAAATAACGAAATGGAAGGTGCATTTATCAGCACAACCCTATTACACATTTCTATTATAAAGCAATTCCTGTAATAAGCCTCTAGCCCAGGTTAGTGGGCATGCAATGGAAGGCTAGGATTTGCAGTGACAAAAGGAAGGATCTCTGATTCAATATCAGGAAGTGAGATAGCAAGGAAAGGTGATGGTCAGGGCCTCCTGCCAGCTGCGAGCATGCAAGAATTCTGACCGCACTGGCAGGCCCAGCTTTACTTTGTAAATTTGCCCAGGTCAAAGACCTGGCACTCAGCGCTGGTTTGGCCACCAGTTGCCCTGTCAGCTTCCAGCTTGTAAACAGCCAAAGCCCTGCAGATTATTTTGATGACAGCTAACTGGTGGTTCCCGGGGAAGAAGGATCGGAGTTCTGCGGATGCTATTCTATCCGAGCATTTATGGGAACGCTGTCGCTTGGAGCTGCCCAAGCACAAGAGCTCAAAGTGAGGATCTGCAGGACTGATCCTGGCTAGAGGGTAGAGGATGTTAGAATTCCTGCTCCATGATTGCAGTCATGGGATTTTCATCTATCACATGACGGTATATGTTCTGACTCCACAGAGTGGGAAGTGACGGAGACAGGATGTTTGTGTTACTGTGTTCCGTGAAGTGGGACTATTGTCCTTTGTTTTTTCTCTTTGCTGTCTGATGCTAGAGAGAGAGGGAGCCATATTGCAGTACTCCGTGTGTGTTTACAGTGGTACCTCTGGATACAAACAGGATCTGTTCCAGAGCCCCGTTCGCATCCTGAAGCGAATGCAACCTGTGTGTGCGGGTCGCAATTCGCCGCTTCCGCGTATGTGCGTGATGTCATTTTGACCATCTGTGCATGCGCGAGTGGCAAAACCCAGAAGTAATGTGTTCCGTTACTTCCAGGTCACCGCGGAGCGCAACCCAAAAGCATTCAACCTAAAGCAACTTCAACTCGAGGTATGACTGTATATGTAAATAAAGTAGATTAGCCAAAACGCTGAGTTGCTGAGGTCTGTTATGCATGATGTGCATACTCTGCGGATCCCTAAGTGTGCCAATGTCTGTTGGCATCGGCCGCTGTGATGTTCAGGCTGAAGATAGCTTATGAAGCTCCTGAACGATCGACCAGGAGGGAGAGAACATGCCAGTCGGGCATGTGTCTCTGCCAGGGTCCTACTCGAGTGTAGGACGAGCTCCTGACAGAGGAGGCCAGCCTGGAAGTCACAAGGAAGTGGGTGATTTCTAGATGGGTCATCGGCCACAGGGCAAAACTGAATTCTGAACCAAAGGAAGCAAACTCATTCACACCACTCTTGTTGCTTTGAGCAGGGGGTTAGGTTAGATGACCCTTTGGGTCCTTCCGACCCTACAATTCTATGATTCTATCACAATTCTATGATTACAATCACAAACATACAACACAGACCATAAAAACAAGATTCCACAGAATCTCCTGGACTTTCCTTCTTCCCTTTGTGGGTCCTATCATTAATCATTTCCTCCTGCATCTTTTATAATAATCCAGATCTTTTACATCTCTATTATATCCAAAATTCGCCTTTAAACTACAAGTGTTATTCCAATCCTACTAACAATTTTAACTGTTTACAACGGCTTTTCAGATAAATTATAAATTTCCCCCATTCCTTATTGAAATTTTGGTCTTCCTGACTTCTGATTCTTTTGGTCATTTTTGCCATTTCGTCATAATCCATCAACTTAATCTGCCATTCTTCTCTGGTCGGGACTTGGTCCTCTTTCCATCTCTGGTACAATTCTATGATTCCATCTTAACTCTGTTCACTGGCCTCTCATCTCACTCTTCATCCAGAAACCTCCTGCACACATGTGGTCGATGGGGGCGGGGAACATTTATTCAGCCCAAAGGCTGTATTGCCCTTTAGGCAACCTTAGGGGAGGGTGTCACATGACAGGGGTGGGAGGAGCCAGAGGCAGAACTGAGCAACCAATGAATGCTTATCAAAAGCCACCCAACTGTCTGGGTAAGGGAGTTGTGGGCTGGGGGGAGATATAAAGGGATCCCTGACCATTAGGTCCAGTCGTGACCAACTCTGGGGTTGCGCGCTCATCTTGCTCTGTAGGCCGAGGGAGCCGGTGTTTGTCCACAGACAGCTTCCAGTCATGTGGCCAGCATGACTAAGCCACTTCTGGCAAACCAGAGCAGCACACGGAAACGCCGTTTACCTTCCCGCCAGAGTGGTACCTATTTATCTACTTGCACTTTGACGTGCTTTCGAACTGCTAGGTTGGCAGGAGCTGGAACCGAACAACGGGAGCTCACCCCGTCTCGGGGATTTGAACCGCCGACCTTCTGATCGGCAAGTCCTAGGCTCTGTGGTTTAACCCACAGTGCCACCCGCGTCCAGGGGGAGGTATAGGTGAGCAAAAAGATGAAGAACCCACTAGATCAAGCCAAAATGCCATCTAATAATTCCATCATTCTGACCACTTTGATCTGCAGAACTGACACCTGTTCTGCATTTGTAAGAACTCAATCTTTCAGTATGGCAGCAATGAAACTTCGGAACTCCCTGCCTATTGATATCAGGCAGGCGCCCTCAGTGTGCTCTTTTTGGCAACCGCTAAAAACATTTCTGTTCAGGTGAGCCTACCCAGATGTTCAGAAAGTTTGTGGCAAGTTTTAATCTGTTTTTAGTGTCTTCCTAGCTTAGCGTTTTGTAATTAATTGTTATTAATTCTTTCTATTGGTAATTTTACTGGGTCCCCCCCCCCATTTTTGTAGACCACATTGAGGTTTTCTTTTACAACCAAGCAGTGTACAGTCATACCTCATGTTACGTCAGCTTCATTTTACGTTCTTTCAGGTTACGTCCCGTCGTGACCCGGAAGTACCGGAAAGGGTTACTTCCGGGTTTTGCTGCTTGCGCATGCGCAGAAGTGCAAAATGACGTCATGCACATGCGCAAAAGTGGTAAATTGCAACCCACGCAGGCGCAGGCTCAGGCGTGCCGCTGCGGGTTGCGCTCTTTTCATGTTGCGAACGGGCCTCCGGATCCCATTCACAACCAGAGGTACCACTGTATACATTTTACGAAATAAATCAGTACTTTCCCATCGATTTTTGTTCACTTAGCCATCCCTTCTCTCCCTCTAACTCTATTCTCCTAGGTCATGCCTTCTTTTTTAAGTTGGGGGGGGATACTTATGGAGAATTTCCCACTCCCGTCTTTCTGATGACGGTATATTGGTAAATTCCCAAGCACACCAGCTGAGCCAGATCAGGTTGCGTTATTGCTAACTTGGTAGCCATCCATACCCCAAGTCAGTAAGCATTCATTTAGCTGGATGGGTCATGCGGGGCCACAATGACTATCTTACTTAATGAAGTGTGCTACCATGCAGAATTGCTATGGCATGATTTTGAATTCTGAGCAAAACACAGAGGCTCGGCAACGTATATGTAATTGCGGCATGCAGCGTTTAGAGCATGTCCCATCCCATTAGGGCTGCATTAGGAAGCCATTAAGACTTAGAACGCTGATGAGAAGGATATGTAAATAGGTCGGGCCCGTGTCCTGCACATAATAACTAAAAATAAGATGTGTGGGCAGGCACAGAGGAGGTGGGGGGAAGTCCCTTTTGGATTAATAAATCAGAGCACTGTGGAGGCTCAATACAACATCACCTGGGTCAACGGAGACACCACAGTCCACCTGGATCAATTTCCCCCATGGCTAGCTGTGGAAGAGCATTTTAAGGAGAAGCTACCTGATATGCGCCTTTCGAGCTAATACGCAACCCAAAACAAAACTGTCCTTTGAAAGCCACACTTCTTCAGATTTTGTAATTCAGCTCTTCCAGCTAGTAACGCGCTCAAAAGTTCCAATATTAGGGGAAAGCTGTGCATGAGAATGTGTACATTAGTGAAAAGGATCTGCATAAATGCATCAAAATAAGGAAAATGCAAAAAATGTGCATATTGGGCAAAACAGCATACGCAAATGTGTGTATTAGGAGGAATTCACAAGAAGATGAATCTTCACAAGGGCTTTTTGAGAACATGGAAACTGATGTGGAAATGCGAGGAACTGAACTAAAAAGTGGAACAAATTAGAAACTGAGAGAAACTGAAAGATTTATCCATCCTGCAGTCTGAGCTGTACCACTTCATTGCGCAGGTGAGGTCTCACCTAATGAAATGCTCCATTGTGGAAAACCATTTCTACATACAGAAGACTAAAGATCAAGATGTTGGCTAGGCCTGGGCAAGTCTCCCTGCCATCTTGCATTATATATGGGTAAATTGCCTCTCAAAAATATATATGTGTATATTGATCAAAATGGTGTACTGTACACAAATTCCAAGTCCTGAAGGCCAGGTTGAGACATCTTAAGGATCGCATGTTTCCTGCAGGCCTGCAGGTCCTGACCCTTTACATCAGTAGAATATCTGGAAAGTTGCTCCTTTAAAATAATGGAAGTGGAAAATTCAGGGCAGGGGCCTCAGAAGATCATTTTGGGGTTGGTGGGTGAAGTTTCCCATCTACGGTCCCTTCCCTTCCCCCATGGTCGCAGCTCTGCTAGCATTTAACCACCGCTCTAAAGTATACCTGAAGGAGCGTCTCCACACCCATCGTTCTGCCCTGACACTAGGTCCAGCTCCGAGGGCCTTCTGGCAGTTCCCTCGCTGCAAGAAGCCAAGTTACAGGGAACCAGGCAGAGGGCCTTCTCGGTAGTGGCACCCGCCCTGTGGAACACCCTCCCACCAGATGTCAAAGAGAAGAACAACTACCAGACTTTTAGAAGACATCTGAAGGCAGCCCTGTTTAGGGAAGCTCTTAATGTTTAATAGACCATTGTATTTTAATATTCTGCTGGAAGCCACCCAGAGTGGCTGGGGAAACCCAGCCAGATGGGCGGGGTATAAATAATAAATTATTATTATTATTACTTTGCACTGATTTCTCTCCACTCTCCTTTCCACCCCTGTATTCTGCTGCAAAAGCACCTTGGAGGAATTGTCTCCATTGCCCGAGTCTGTGAGGGTGTTAAATAACACTGAACTTGGAAAGAATGACACCAAACTGAGCAGTTAAGCTGTTTGCCGTGGCGCTGCTCATTAAATTACACATAAAAGTCCCCTCAGCAATAATGGAAGTAGTTGCCTGTAAAACTCCCTTGCGAAACTGGATGTAAATTCCACCTCTCATCTCCGTGAAGCACCAATGGGACAGTCGGCAGGTAACTGCTGATATTTCCGCATTGTTATCATGTTCATAAGCTATTGAGCAGGGAACAGAAGCAAGGCCTTTCGTTTTCTACCTTCCTGCCTCCTCCTTTATATCATATAAAAAGGAAATAGGTTTTATTAAAATGCTAGAAAGGCAGCTCAGATTGGAAAAGCTTCTGCCTTCTCTCACTGTGAGGTGGTGCCCACGTTATCGTAATGCAATTATTTACTATGTATCCTCATTGTAGACCAGGCATGAGGAACCTGTGGTCTTCTCTGGGCTGGCCAAATTTTTCATTTTCATTTTCAGCTGCTCATTTTTCCAGTCTGAGTTCCCCACATTTCCACATCCGTTTCTGAGGGTTTTCCTTTTTTTAATCATACGCGTGAAAATTCATCAGATTTTTACTGCAAATTTCTCCCAATATACACATCTGTATGCAATTCTCCGTCATATACACATTTTTTGCGAAGCAAATCTCCCTAATAGGGCTTATTTTGTATGCTACTTTCACTCTTTTCATGTGTGGGTGTGGGTGCACACATCACCCCAGCCTATGTAGTTATGTCCACATTACTTGGCCAGAGCATTTGCTGCAAAAATTCAGAGAGGTGCAAATTTTGAAGGAGGGCTGTGCTTCAGTCCGTGTACCATTTAGTTGAGTTCACCTTTCAATGTGGACTGAATTGAAATCTTGTCTCTTCAAGAAGGGGATGAGTGAGCAAAATGAGGGCAGGTGGGCTGCTTGAGGTGGGCTGTGCCCCCAATTAGGTTCTCCACTCAACAAGTTAAGCAGCCCAAAATATGGGAATGTAAGAGGTTGACTTGTGCAAAGTCAGGTCATTGGCCTATCTAGTTGAGTGTTGTCTACACTGATTGAAAGTAGCTTTCCACTCTCTTCAAACAGGGTTCTTTCCTACCTGGAAATGGCAGGGACTGAGCTCAGGAGCTTCAGCTTGCAATGCATGTTCTCAACCACTGATTCCTCTAAAATAAAATAATAGTAATAATTTATTATTTATACCCCGCCCATCTGGCTGGGTTTCCCCAGCCACTCTGGGTGGCTCCCAACAGAACATTAAAAACACGATAAAAGATCAAACATTAAAAACTTCGCTAAACAGGGCTGCCTTCAGATGTCTTCTAAAAGTCAGATAGTTGTTTATTTCCTTGACATCTGATGGGAAGGCGTTCCACAGGGCAGGGGCCACTACCGAGGAGGCTCTCTGCCTGGTTCCCTGTAACCTCACTTCTCGCAGTGAGAAACCGCCAGAAGGCCCTCAGCGCTAGACCTCTGTGTCAGGGCAGAACGATGCAGGTAG
Organism: Podarcis muralis; assembly: GCF_964188315.1. Classification (NCBI taxonomy): domain Eukaryota; kingdom Metazoa; phylum Chordata; class Lepidosauria; order Squamata; family Lacertidae; genus Podarcis; species Podarcis muralis. Next base: position 4,573,689 of record NC_135662.1, read on the forward strand.
AGACACTCCTTCAGGTATACTGGTCAGAGGCTGTTCAGGGCTTTAAAGGTCAGCACCAACACTTCGAATTGTGCTTGGAAATGTACTAGGAACCAATGTAGGTCTTTCAGGACTGGTGTTATATGGTCTTGGCGGCCACTCCCAGTCACCAGTCTAGCTGCCGCATTCTGAATTAATTGTAGTTACTGGGTCACCTTCAGCTTGCAATGCATGTTCTCAACCACTGATTTCTCCAAAAATAAAATAAGATTCCAGTCAGTCCTCATGGAATCTTTTCCCTAGATTTTGTGATAGTGAATCCTATAATGTATGAATTGTGTGAAAAAGTATCTCATCTGTCCTGAAACCCCCACTATTTACCCTTTCTAGGGGGTTTGTGATTATAAACGTCTGTGGGGAGCTCCTCCTGATGGCTGGCAACCATTACAAGAGCTCCATGAAAGGCGGCAAGTTCCCTTCCCCCCCAAATTTCAGCCTAGTGTTAGAGCGCCCACCCTATTCCACCTGAAGCAGATGTTTGAGACTACTCGGCTGATTTCTGAAGGAATCAAAGAGTGCTTGGAAGAGTAGCATAATGCATTGGAATGCATTGGAGATCCACTCAGTCCTCATTCAGAGTCTAATGGTAGGATAGTTCCTCCAGAATAATTAAGATGGACTTCAACGTTGAGATACCCTGTGTACATAGGAAACCTAAGGAGATGTCATACATGAGTCAGGACATGGGTACATTCATTTCAGTGCTATCTACACTGACTGGCATTTATTCTCCAGAATCTCTCCCATCCCCACCAGGAGATGCTAGAGCAGGCATAGGCAAAACTCACTCTTTAATGCGGAATTGGAACAAACAGCAATCTGAGTTTCCTGCAGATTGCTGTTTTCTCCGATTTAGTGGTAAAGATGAGCTTATTGTGGGGAAAGTGCCCACGAAAAAGAAAGATGTTTTTGAGACTACAATTCCCATCATCCCTGAACCACTGATCCTGTTAGCTAGGGATGATGGGAGTTGTAGTCCCAAAACGTATGGAGGGCCGAGTTTGCCTATGCCTGTGGTAGAGACTGAAACTGGGACAGGAAGCAGAAGAAGGAGACGGGAACGGGAACAGAGATAGGAAACAGGAATCAGAAGTTCATCTCGCTCAAGATTATCCACAACGAAGCTCTCTGAGGTTTCTTCTCTAACCCTGGTGGTTGCCAGGGTTCAAATCTAGGACTTTCTGTGGGCACAGATGAGCACAGACACTCCGATCGCGTGCTCTGGTTGTAAAGGGAGCTTGGAAGTGCCTGCTAAGGTTTCAGAATGTCAAGGAAGAGCTAGCTAGAGAATAGGGGGATTTATCTTTCCCTCCCAATACTGGAAGGCTCACACCAACCCCATGCAAAATATATGAGAGCAGTTCTGGCATCTGGCAGGGCAGAGTCCCCTGGCTTCCAAGCCTTCTGCTGCATCTGCACTGTGCTCGGATAATGGCTTGTTTTACTGACACTCTGCGGAGAGCCCGGCCACCCCGCTCCCGACGCACCATCTGCTTTCAGATCCAGAGACGGGAGCCAAGGAAGGGGGCACATGGAAAAGAAAGCACAGCCCTCCCATCTTCCGTATTCACACCCCAGGGATTCCTTGATACAGATCCTTCTATATCCAGAGCTGTGTCGTTTGACATTCTTTTTCGGCTTGATCTATTTTAGTGGTTCCCAAACTTTTTGAGCTACCACCACTTTGGTTCTGTAAACTCATCCCCAGTGCTCCCAGCCCCATCCTCTTAAAAGCATCCTTCAGAACAGCAGCTTGCACAACAAAGTATGATAATGACACAATAAAATTCGAAAGAGCAACAATTAATTGCACGTATATTCAAAACCCAGTTAAAACTTTTTAGTTGAATTAATACACCAAAATTGATGAATTTGATCCAATGATGCCAGTTTTCAAAGTCTGATATTCACCTCCAGATTCCCCCTACCACCCCTTAATACCGTTAAGGTATTACACAACCCACTGTGTAATTCCAATGAATGATATACAGTGGTGCCTCGCAAGAGGAAATTAATTTGTTCCGCAAGTTTTGTCGTCTTGTGATTTTTTTGTCTTGCGAAGCATGGTGTCGGGAAAGTTTTGGAAAAGCTTCAAAAAGCTCAAAAAGCTTTAAAACCCTCAAAAAAAGGCTACCACACCGTGTGCTATGAGTTGCTCCTCGAAGTCAAGTCGCAACTGTATTAACGGTGTTAAGAAAAAGGAAACAAACTTGCAAGACGTTTCCGTCTTGCGAAGCAAGCCCATAGGGAAAATCGTCTTGCAAAGCAGCTCAAAAAACAAAAAGCCCTTTCGTCTAGCGAGTTTTTTGTCTTGCGAGGCATTTGTCTTGCGAGGTACCACTGTATATTGTGGATCCTTTGCCTTATGATACACTCACAAAAACACTTTCTGCTTTAATCTGTTTTAGCATTGTAACTTTTGTACGTTTTAAAGTAGGAAGAAGAAGAGTTTGGATTTGATATCCCACTTTATCACTACCCGAAGGAGTCTCAAAGTGGCTAACATTCTCCTTTCCCTTCCTCCCCCACAACAAACACTCTGTGAGGTGAGTGAGGCTGAGAGACTTCAGAGAAGTGTGACTGGCCCAAGGTCACCCAGCAGCTGCATGTGGAGGAGTGGGGACGTGAACCCGGTTCACCAGATTACGAGTCCACCGCTCCTAACCACTACACCACACTGGCGGCTGTGATTCTCCCCCAGCCCCCTCAATTTTACTGTTTTACCTTTTCATAAAATGCTTGGAGGTTTTCAACGATCAAGAGGTGCATAAATTTTACGGAACAAATAAATGAGGTAAACAAAGAGGGCCAGCAACTGCAGAAAAGAATCACCCAGGTGCGCACTTCCAAAAATGTACGTATGTGTAATAGCTTTCAATGCCAGTTCCTGGAAACCACAAGAGGGAAGAGTGTTCCTCTTGTGTTTGGGTTTCCCACAGGCATTTGGGTGGCCACTGAGAAGTAGATGATGAACTAGATGAACCATTGGGCCAGATCCAGGAGGTTCAGAAGGAGACACATAAGAAGCAGCTTTTCTGATGGCCTGGGATTCGGACTCAGAGGCTGAACCTGAGGAATCCCAGTCTGCACAGGAGTCCCCAACTCCAGAACCAGCTGAGCCGGGGCTGGGGCATGAGCCTGAAGGGTCCGCACCTGTGCTGGATCCTCAGGTGCAGGCACCAGCTGAGTCTGCTCTGGCTCCGGAGGTGATGGAGGACCCATTGCCTGCAGGTGCTCCACTCTCAGCCCCGTCAGGGGAAGCTGAGGTTGCCTCTGGGTCCGGTAATCCTCCAGCCTCTCCTGAGCTGCAGAGGATCAGGGCAGAGAGGCGGAGGGAACTAAGTTCCCGCAGGAGGAGTGCTTGCCTCCAGGCCAGGAGAGGCGAGTCACCTGTGGACCGGGGCCGCCCTATGCCTCGGGGGAGATAAAAGCCAGCCAGCCCCAATCCCAGGTTGCAGCAGCAACATTGTTAGTAGCCTGTTCCTGCCTGCACCCTGTCCTGCTCTTCTGCCAGAGTTCCTGACCTCACCCGACTCTCTGCCTTGGACCCCACATCAGCTTTGATGGACAGCCTCTATACCACACCCTCAACCTCAGACTGGACTCAGACCTCACCGCACGATTAACCCCCGGGACCAGCACAGCGGTGCAGGTTGGTCCATTGCAGAAAGAGGGGCACCACTCACCAACCTCAATCTGTCCACAGCCAGCCTCCACCTGTCTGTTTTCCTACTTTAAAAAACCAGTCTGGGGGTGGTACTGTCAATCAGCTGCCCTCTCCTTGGTCTCAGGGCTCATCCATACTCAGCTCTTGTGTAGCTCTTTCTTGGTCTGGGTTTCCCAAACTTGGGGTCGCCAGCTGTTTTTGGACTACAACTCCCATCATCCCTAGCTAGCAGGACCAGTGGTCAAGAATGATGGGAACTGTAGTCCCAAAACAGCTGGAGACCCAAGTTTGGGAAATACCGCTTTAAAGTGCTGTGTCTGAGCTTCCCCCTGCGAAAACTCACTCTTTAATGCGGAATTGGAACAAACAGCAATCTGAGTTTCCTGCAGATTGGTGTTTTCTCCGATCTAGTGGTAAAGATGAGGTTTTTTTGGGGAAAGTGCCCACGAAAAAGAAAAACGTCCCAGATACAGTGGACCTGTGCTTGGAAATGTGCCACAAAAGGAGGTCTGGATGAGTCTGGATGAGCTCTTTGTGTTGCACTTGTAGAAATCAGCAGGGAGGGGGGTGAACGTGAAGCTAGACTTTGCTGCCTCTCCCTGTCATTGCTCTCCACCAATTTTTGGCCTCCCTGCCTTCTGCCCTACATGTCCCAATAGGCATCAGCCCCCCATTGCCATACAGTTTTCCTGCATGGCTGCTAGTGGTACTTAAGTACAGAGAGAGTTTTGCCCGCCCTTCGCTCTGGCTGCACCTCTCATTGACTCTGGCGCCACCTAGTGATGGACTCCCTGCCCTCCACCCTATCAGCTCCATTGGGCCCCAGCCACTACTAAATTAAAGCTGCCATTTTCAGACAACAGATTTAATTGTTTTTAAGTCCTTAGGGCCCACCCAAAAGATAATGGGGAGGGCTGGGGACATGCTGGGGCAACTGAGAAGGAGGAAACCGCCTTAGGCGCAGACAAGGCAATTTCAGCTCCTCTTCCTGCTTCCAGCAGCTAAAACTTACATCCCATCAACTTGCTATTTCTGTGTTAATAACATGCTGTTGTGATGTCACTGCAAAAATCCACAAAGCCTTTTAAAGCATCTCAACAGATAATGGCCGGCCAAGCAGCTCTCCAGGCTACTGTTTATCTCTCAGATAAGCTGCATGTACAGCCAAAAGTCAACATCTCTGCTAACTGAGAGAGGCACACCAGGCCCCACCAGCTCCCGGAGCCAGCAGCAGCCTCCCTAAAGGGCCTTCTCATCCATTCAAACAAACACCACCTGCTGCTTTTGTGTACTGCAGGCACAAAAACATTTACCCCCAAAGCTGGCATCAAGTCCTGCCTTAAGCTCTGGAAGAGACCTGAGCCAGCACAGAGGCAGTCAGAACATCCTGTTAGAGAGATGCTACCGTGGAGCAGCAGCTAAAGTGAGATTAGGATGCTCAGGAAAAGACTCTGCTAGGAGGAGAGAGGGGGAGAGAGAGAGAGAGAGTTGTAGGGTTCTCTGTTGGAAGGAGATTCAGTCCAACAAGGAGGATAATGCAGAAAGTTTTGCTTTGGCTTCATTTTTGGAGTTTTTTTTTTAAAAAACTGTTTTTAATTATTTTAACTGTTTTTAATTTGTGTAGGGTTTTTTGTTGTTGATGGGAGATGTGTCTGGGAAGAGAGGAGCTGATGAGAGCAGAACAGGGTTAGGGCTAGGGCTAGGGCTAGGGCTAGGGCTAGGGCTAGGGCTAGGGCTAGGGCTAGGGCTAGGGCTAGGGCTAGGGCTAGGGCTAGGGCTAGGGCTAGGGCTAGGGCTAGGGTTAGGGTTGGGGTTGGGATTGGGGTTGGGGTTGGGGTTAGGGTTAGGGTTAGGGTTAGGGTTAGGGTTAGGGTTAGGGTTAGGGTTAGGGTTGGGGTTGGGGTTGGGGTTAGGGTTAGGGCCAGGGCCGGGGCCGGGGCCGGGGCCGGGGTTGGGGTTGGGGTTGGGGTTGGAGTTGGGGTTGGGGTTGGGGTTGGGGTTGGGGTTGGGGTTGGGGTTAGGGCTAGGGCTAGGGCTAGGGTTAGGGTTACAGTTAGGGTTGGGTTTAGGGTTGGGGTTAGGGTTAGGGTTAGGGTTGCGGTTGCGGTTGCGGTTGTGGTTGCGGTTGGGGTTGGGGTTGGGGTTGGGGCTGGGGCTGGGGTTGGGGTTGGGGTTGGGGTCAGGGTTAGGGCTAGGGCTAGGGCTAGGGCTAGAACAGTGGTTAAGGGTAGGAGGAGGTACAGTGGCAGAGGTGGGGCAGGCACACAACACAGGCAGTTGGTGACTGTGCCACATGCCAACTCCTCCTCCAAACTGGGGAATTTCAGTTGTCCTGTCAGCCAGTCCTCGGGTTTGCACCTGCTTTTGCTGAATGCCAGGTTGGCTCTGAGTAAGACCTCTCTCATCCATGATCCAGTTATGGAGGAGGAGGCTGATCTGGTCTATATCAATGAGACCAGGACAGTGGACCAGCCCCCGATGAAAAAGTTTGCTGACCCCTGATATAGAATAAGGTTATCAGATTTTTTTCAATGAATCCAGGGACACTTATTGTTCTCTAAGTACATGTGAATGCTGAGAAAGCTGTAAACCCGGGGACTGTCCCCAGGAAACGGGGGCGTCTGGTAACTTTAATATAGAAGAATGCATAAAATGTGGAAATCCTGCATGGAAGATGGGTATGGGAGGCAATACATGCTAAACTCAGTGGAAAAAAATAAAATGAATTCTGTATTTTTGGTTTTGGAATTTAAACCCTCCCCGTCACCATAGTAGTAGCAATAGCTTAAAATGTAAAGACTTCAGTGCTGAAACACCCAAATCTAGATCACCCACCAAGCAAGCTGCAAAGCTCATTCGGTGCATCTCCTGTGCAACTCCAGTCTTTCTTTCCAAAACATTAACACAGCTGGAGTAGGCTGTCATGGGATTGTGTTGCCCTATTCAGCTGCCTAATTGGCCTCTATGGTTTGGCCAGCCCTGAGACCATAGGCAAATGTATAGCAGCCATTTATAATGGCATGTCTGCAAAGCAGGAGTTAACCCATTTCGGAGATCTGATTTTCTGTAGGAGCTAAGACAGCTGTCGCCAACCAAGTGCCTTCCAGATGTTTGGGACTTCAACTTCTATCAGCCCCAGCCAGCATGTCTGGAGGACACATCTGGAGGACTGAGTTAGCAAAAGCTGAACCAACGGTTGTTCTTAGTAGTAGTAGTTATTAATTAATTGAATTTGTTACTTGCTTTTTCAGGCCAAGGCAACTCAAAGCGGCTTACGAAAACAAGCAAAACACCCGCATGCATACATTAAAACCAAGAAATGAATAGAAATAGTTTAAGGCATCCCTCCTACTCTAAAAGGCCACAGATAGTTAAAGGCCTGGTTAATGAGGAATGCTTTTGCTTGGCGACTAAAGATATATAACAACATTGCCAGGGGAGCAACCATGGAAAAGGCATGCTGCTTAACTTCCTTATAATTCTTAATAGCCTAACTCCAACCCCCAAAGACAGACAGCAAAATTACTTTCAAACTGGAATCCAGTTTTTGATGTCTCAACGACGGCAAGCCAAGATCACTTTAAATCAAAGCAAATGGAAGCTGTGGCATTGACTGTGCCAATCAATGAATGGGTGGAAGGGGGGAAATGTTCCCCTGTGACTGAAACATAGGTTCTGATCAATTTCTGCACCGCTGAGCATCCGGACGACATCACTTACCCAAGAAATCCAGCCCACTGCTGTCCTTTGGGCTGCTCACACAGTTCTCCAAGTAAATCCCATCTTTGAAACAATCGTCCCTCTTTTTGGTGAAGCCCAGGATATCGCTGGGCTGGTCTAGCACCTCTCCGCTGGAGCAAGCGCAGGGGGTCTGCATTATGCCACAAGGGTGGGAGCTGCTGCTGGTGGTCAAGCAAGTATCCAACCATTTGCACAGCATCTGGCAGGCGGCCTTGCTGGGGCTTCTGTTGCCGACCACCAGGTATTCCACTGAGAAATCCCTTTCCTGGACCTTGGCCGGCTTCCACCGGACGTGCCCGCTTTCTAAGGCGGACGCGGTCTGCTTCATCTGGAGGAACTGCTTGCTGGACTGGAGGAAGGCATAGCGGGTGGAGCTGTCGCAGAGGTTCAGCACATCGTCAAAGCTCTCCATGCCCAAGTACGTCCTCGTGGACTCCAAGAAGGAGTCAAACTGGTAGGTCCGTATCTGCTGGTGGTCGCATCCACCGGTGGGCTTCAAGACCTTCATGTACAAGGTGTACCTCCTGGGGTCAGGGTTCTGGATAATCCAAGAGCAGCGGGAAGAGTTCAACGGGAAGACGGCAAACGAGGAAAAATAGCCAAAGAACTTGCCCTGGACCAGAGTGGTGCACGGAGACTGCCCAAGGTCGAGCGCCACTACGGTCCACACAAAGAAAAGTGGCAATAACAAAAGCAGGTTCAAGGTATATCCAGTGCTCCTCCTCATCCTAGGTCCCTCGTCCTTTGGAACTCAAAGCAATAGCCAGGCAGAGGGCAGATCTTGGACATAACAGGAGGAAATGAGAGAGTTCTCGCCCCGGGCTCTACATGAGATCAATCCAGCCGTCCCATGTTTGGATTCGGGCTCCTCCTTGTGGCCGAGGCAAGCAAGACCTGGGGAAGAGAAGGAGAGAGAAACACGCTCCGTTAATTCCAGGATGCAAGGCTGCGAAACGCAGCGATGTCCAGGCTTTCCTTGAGAGAGGATCTAGCAGGGCACCGATGTCTCCACAAGGCCATCTGGAGGCTCTGTCTGGCAGATCAAGGACGCATCTGCTTGTGGCAGGCTCTCCCCCTCCCAAATCCACAAGACGCGCATGACACAAGCAACTGTCTTCATTTTGGGATTTGGTTTTTTGCTGAGAAGTGAAAGCCAACTTCTCTCCCCACCCCACCCCACCCCCCACGTCTTTTAAATGCTGGCACAGAACTTCTCCTCAGCCCTGCCTGTGGAGAGACACAAAAAGCTCCAATTGGACAGCCTGCCCCCTTCCGAGCATACACTCTGTACGGAAGTTCACAATCCCCGAGACACTGAAAGTGCTGTGGAGGAATACGGGTTAGCTGTGAACTAGAATTTGCCACTACAACAACGTAGGATTGATCAGAAGCCCTCGGAAAATAGAAAGGTTTGTGCTGAAAAGACCACAACGCACCCCTGCTTTAAAACCTGGGGAGACATGTTCCATAATTGGGCTGCCATGGTTTAGAAGGTCCTAGTTTTACTGAGCTGTTTCATGTATTCACTGAGTTTGCAGCTTCTGAAAATAAAGCACAAATGTGCTTTTTTAAAACAACAACAACAAAGTTCCATGACATGAGATTTGTTTCCTGTGCCTCATTATCTCTATTCACACCCTACACCAGCTCATCTCTTGTGCTCGGATTAAATGTCTGTGATGATGAACATGGGTTTCCCTGCACTAACTTGAAAAGCATTTCTTTGCAGTGTATACGGAGGGTGTATAAGAATCTAATAGATTGCCTTCTAAATCCATCAGGCAGTGTGATTATCGGGGGGGGGGGGGGTTGCAAAGAGGCAAAGGAGTAGCAGGGGGGGTACTGGAGGCACAAATGGCTATCGGGCTTAGAAAAGCTGGTATCACTGGATCCAGTTCATCAATTTTGTTAAAATAATTAAGCTAAATACAGTGGACGCTCGGGTTGCGAACACGATCCATGTGGGATGCACGTTCGCAACCCACAGTGTTCACAAACTGCAGCAGCGCACGTGCGGGTAGCGCTTCGGCACTTCTGCACATGCGCAAAGCACGATTTAGCGCTTCTGCGCATGCACGGCCGCCGAAACCCGGAAGTAGCCCGTTCCAGTACTTCTGGGTTTTGGTGTCCGTAACCTGAAAGAACGCAACCTGAAGCGTCTGTAACCTGAGGTATGACTGTAAATGTAATTGGACTTTGAAAAAATGTGCAGTTAATTCTTACTGTTTTAATTCTATTGGGTTATTAGTGGCTTTTGAAATCCACTATTCCAAACAACATTTTTTTATAGCCTGGGTGAGTGTCTGGAACCAAATGGGTCGTTGACCCAAAAAAGTTGGGGAAGCACTGGTTTGGACAACACTGGTCAAAGTGGAACGTAGATCTGGTTCAATGAGCTTTGGGAGGACTTTCTGTAGCACCAACTCCTTCCTTACGATCAGAGTGAAGGTAAATATTCACTTCAAGCATTATTTTCACAGGGCTTTCTTTAGGAAACTCTCCCCATATAAACCATCCTGGACTTTGCATTCATCCTTTAAGGCCCTTCTTTCTGTGCCTCGTCCACGTGAGGTCTGAAGGGTGGCAACACTAGAACGGACCTTCTCTGCAGTGCTTCCCTTTTTGTGGAATGCTCTCCCCAAGGAAGCTTGCATGCGCACAAAAGCTCATACCAATAAAGTGGTATCTCTGGTTGCGAACGGGATCTGTTCCAGAGCCCCGTTCGCAACATGAGCAGAACTCAACCTGTGTCTGTGCAGGTCGCGATCTGCCGCTTCTGCGCATGCGCGTGATATCACCTTGAGCATCTGCGCATGCGCGAGCGGCGAAACATGGAAGTAACCCTTTCTGGTACTTCCGGGTCGCCGCGGGACGCAACCTGAAAATGCTCAACCTGAAGCAAGCGCAACATGAGGCATGACTGTAACTAACTTAGTTGGTCTCTAAGGTGCTACTGGAAGGAATTTTTTATTTTATTTTATTTTATTTATTTTGTTTCAACTCCCAGGAAAGATGCATGGATCAGGCATGCTGCAGGCCCTGTGGTATGTGCCAGCCCCCGCAGTGTGGCGCTCAGCAACAGCCGTGTTTCATTATATTTGTTGACCGAACTAAAAAGTTTTGTGAGCCCATTTTTTTAAAAAAATATGTTTTTAAAAACTCACCTTTGTCATTTTATCACCCCCGCCCCGGATGAGACTTAGGGCGGCCCACACCCCCTTCCCCCTTCCCTGCTTGAAATTTCTAGCTGCTGCCATCATTCAGAGGCATGCTGTTTCCAACGAACAGTCGAGGTGGCGTTAGAAACTGCAAGGTCTCTCTAAAACACTGTAGGATTGATCTGTCTCCACTCACCGTCTTCTACATCAATATCCCAAATTGTGAGACACCCAAGTTGCTGATCAATGGCGGATACCTATTGTTTATCTTCCAACCAGGCATGTCTGCCTGTTTTTCCCGTCAGCGAACACTAAATTCTCAACTCCAGGCAGAGGGTTATCTTTCAACCCCTCCAATATGGGGCTTTGCTCAACCCCCTTGTGAAATTCCGCTCGCCTTATCAAAACACATGGCGGAACCAGTTCTGAAAGGTTAATACATTCGTGGCTGGGCATCTGCCGAAGACTTGCTCCTCCTCTTCGCTATCGCAACCTGCTTGGTCTTCACCTGCCTCTTGCTTTCATCCAGATGGCCATGGCAGCGAGGTGGAAAAAGCAGTCGACAGCGCAACCTGCTTGCTCGCTGACTCTCTGTCTGGCAAGCAAACAGGTGGCAGCAAGGGCAAGGTAGGGGAGGAGAAGGAAAAGTAGAAGCTGGGTGTTATGTACTGAGTTGAATAGGATCCAAAGTGCAGCAGTCTGATTGGTCCTAGAACAATAGGATTCAGAATGCAGCAGTCTGATTGGTCCTAGAACAATGCAGCAGTATGATTGGTCCGCAGGAGCCACCCAATCCAGCTCCAGATGGAAGTGAATCCACAACCTGATTGGCCTACAGAATCCCGGAATTAGCCAATCATGTGCAGCCCATTGTGTAAAAAAAAAATGTATATAAAGCAGATACTTTGGGGGAACATTCATTCCTCCTCACCACTATGACCTGAATAAAGAGCATGAAATCCATTCTCGACTCCACTGGTGATAACAGCTACGAGGATTGATAGTAATGGTGGGGTCCGCTAATCGGGTCCAAACTGCCTTGGTCACTGAAAAGCCAATAAACACCATAGACAGAGGAGATTCCCATATTCAGTCGTTTATTCAGCTGAGTAAAACAGAGCGGGCGAGCCCCCAATAGGCTTTGTTCATACTTTGTTCATCACCCCTCCCTTCCCCCCCTTCGAGGTTCCTGTCAAAACAGGACACCCTGCCTGGAGACTTTGAAGGTGAGAGTTGCCTGACAGAGGGAGGTTTTCCTGAAAATTGCCTAGCAACGTCATCTGGTCTTCACATATCTGTGGCTCACCCTCCTAAATTCTAAATCAAGCATGTTTTTTTTACAGATGCAAAATGGCATCAGTTTGGTCACAGGTAGGCAAACTAAGGCCCAGGGACTGGATCCAGCCCAATCACCTTCTAAATCCGGCCACACACGGTCCTGGAATCAGCGTGTTTTTACATGAGTAGAATATGTGCTTTTATTTAAAATGCATCCCTGGGTTATTTGTGGGGCATAGGAATTCATTCTATTCCCCCCCCCCCAAAAAAAAAATATAGTCTGCCCCTCCACAAGGTCTGAGGGGCAGTAGACCGGCCCCCTGCTGAAAAAGTTTGCTGACCCCAGAGTTAAAGGTAAAGGTAAAGGGACCGCTGACTATTAGGTCCAGTCGTGGCTGACTCTGGGGTTACGGCGCTCATCTTGCTTTACTGGCCGAGGGAGCCGGCGTACAGCTTCCGGGTCATGTGGCCAGCATGACCAAGCCACTTCTGGTGAACCAGAGCAGCACACGGAAATGCCATTTACATTCCTGCCAGAGCGGTACCTATTTATCTACTTGCACTTTGTGCTTTCGAACTGCTAGGTTGGAAGGAGCAGGGACCGAGCAACGGGAGCTCACCCCGTCGCGGGGATTCGAGCCGCTGACCTTCTGATCGGCAAGTCCTAGGCTCTGTGGTTTAACCCACAGTGCCACCCACGTCCCTGACCCCTGAATTAGGCTAACCAAAAAACAGGACAAGAACAGTCCTCTGTGGCTTTTCCTGAAACCCCACAGTAAGGGGCATCTAGGGAGTCAGTGGACGGGGACTTCTCCAAGGCTCCTCCAAACCCTTGGCTATCCCTAAGCTTTCCCCATCTCTTTAGTCCCTCCTCTGCCTGCAGGACACAGTGCCAGGATTATAAGCGACATATTTCCTCACTGCAACAGGAAGGAAAATATTCTGTTATCATTTTCCTTTGCAAGTGCAATTCGGTTTATGATTTGTGAATGTGGAAGACCCTCCACACACACACACCCTGCAAGCCTACTGCTATAGCTGTCTTAGCAAGACAAACATGCTGATTCCAGTATTCAGAAACAGGGGGCGCTTGGATGTGCCCTTCTCTTGTCTCCCACCGGCCTCGCCACTCTCCCCGCCGCGCACCTCTTAAAAGCCAGCAAACTTTAACTAAACATCCCTGCTAATAGGCTACTGTGTTCCAGCTGCTAGGCCTTGGGATTGATTTCCCCGAAACAGGGTCCCATCTGGAAAAAGCTCTACCACAAAGGATGTAAACATTTCATTCCCACCGCTCCAACTGATCCCTGCTGTAGTGGAAATTTTTTAAAGGAGAATTAAACACACAAACATCAAAATGAAGGGAATGAAGAGCCCCATAGCAACACACACACACACACACACACACACACACACACACACACACACACACCCATAGCTGTCAACTTTTCCCTTTTCTTGTGAGGAATCCTATTTGGAATAAGGGAATTTCCCTTAAAAAAAGGGAAAAGTTGACAGCTATGACACACACCTGGATCTGCAACACAGTTGGCAATGAAGTCAGCAGAGCATTAGATCAGCAGCAGAAGGCTCTTAAGAGAGTCCTTGCTGAGAGGGTGACATTTACCGGCCCTCAGATATCTTGGGGCTCCATGGTTTCTTTCCTACCATTAAGCACCCCACCTGCAGCAATGATTCCTCTTGTAACTAACTCAGAACAGTGAAGTCTGTCCTTGCAGGACAACCATGGTAGTGATCGTTATGAAAATTATGAGACTTTGTTCCTTTGGGAGTAGCAAGTAGGGGCTGGACACACTTTCATAATAATAATAATAATAATTTATTATTTATACCCCGCCCATCTGGCTGAGTTTCCGCAGGCACTCTGGGCAGCTCCCAATCAAGTGTTAAAAACAGGACAGCGTTAAATATTAAAAACTTCCCTGAACAGCCTTCAGATGTCTTTTAAAGATAGGATAGCTGCTTATTTCCTTCACATCTGAAGGGAGGGCGTTCCACAAGAAGGGTGCCACTACCGAGAAGGCCCTCTGTCTGGTTCCCTGTAACCTCACTTCTCGCAATGAGGGAACCGCCAGAAGGCCCTCGGCGCTGGACCTCAGTGTCCGGGCTGAACGATGGGGGTGGAGATGCTCCTTCAGGTATACTGGACTGAGGCCGTTTAGGGCTTTAAAGGGTCAGCACCAACGCTTTGAATTGTGCTTGGAAACATCCAAGTCTGGTTGAAAAAGATTTGGACTTTATCCTTTCTTTCTTTCTTTCTTTCTTTCTTTCTTTCTTTCTTTCTTTCTTTCTTTTCCTTCCTTCCTTCCTTCCTTCCTTCCTTCCTTCCTTCCTTCCTTCCTTCCTTCCTTCCTTTCAAAAGAGATGTTTCCTGGAGGGGGTGGAAATACCTTGGATGTACCTGACTACAGTGAATATATAAATCTGACAAGACTCACAGCATTCATACGGGGAGAATCGGACCAAAAATAATTAAAAGCATGGGGATGTGCTAAAGAAAAAAACATTGTTCTGGAGTAAGCATATTGGTATGTAATGAATGATGCTTTGCAGGGTTAAAGAAAGAGAAAAATGGTGTAAAAAGGATACAGTAATCTACATTAGGCACAACAGCTTAGAAAGAGTAAAAATTTCAAGGTCTTAGAACAAAGGAAGGAAGTCAATATGTGTATATGTATGTAATGACTAGATTAGTATGATGATATGGTTTTATTTGTAGATGTGTGTTTTTGTTCTTTTTTGTTCTTTTTCTCTTGTGTGTGTTTTTCCCCCTTGTTTGTGCTGTTTTATTTTGGATCCAATGTTTGTAATTTTTGTTGCTATTTTGCATTGAAAATATTTTTTTAAAAAAACAAACAACTTATGGAATATGCAGAAATGGCATAACTTACCAGAGGAATAAGAAACCAAGATAACATTTTTTAACATAAAAGAATGGAAATGGTTTATTGAATATTCACAGATAAATTGCAAACAGATAAAAACATAGGCAGGATTATTGTAATAACCTGCAGTTTCATACTAGTATATATTTAAAGAAGATGAACGAATGAGCAAATTAAGTTAATTTGGATATACAGGAGGTATTAAAAATAAATGTAAGGAACCACAGAAAGAGGGGGAAGGAAGTCAAGTTGTGAAATGTCAAAAGGATTGTAAAATTAATGAGAGGTATAAAATTAGTGAAATGTATAAACTTGCAAAGTATAAATAAAACCCTTTTTAAAAAAAAAAAGAAAAGAGAAAGCTGTGAGTCTCTAGGTGGACCACAACTCTCATCATTCCTGGGATTTTGCCCTGCATATGGGGTTGATGGTGACGATACCTCAGGCCCCAAATATCTGAAAGGCTGGCTCCTTCCCTACAGACCATCTTGGGAGCTGAGAAGAAGCCATATTCATAGTTCCTCCACCTTCAGAGCCTCAATTGGTGGCAACCTGAGACAGGACCTTCTCTGTGGTGGCCCCTAAGCTGTGGAATTCCCTCCCGACAGAGTTGCATCTTGCACTTTCATTATACAGCTTCCAGAGGATGCTGAAGACATATCTATTTACCCTGGCTTCTGACACTTGTGGTGCATGTTTCTATTACCCACCATATTTTTATGGTGGCAAGTTGTTTTAAGCTGCTGTTTAATGTTGTTTTAATGCTGTCACCCACCCTGGGACTTTAGGTGAAGGGTGGGTAATAAATTAATCAATAATAATGATGATCTCATTCCCTTACACCCACCCTGAATGTTGCATATGGACATCTCGGGAGGGGGGAATGTCAATATAATTGCCATTTTGAGTTCATGCTGAACAAATCTTGAAACTACATTTCGAAAGAGGGGAGAACTAAAAATAAATAGACTTAACATGCAGCTTTAATTAAACTGTGGCAATGTGAACAATACCTTCAATTTGAGGGAAATGAGCTGAATTCTTGAAAATATAAACATGTCATCATTGGAACTAATTTTAGGAAACATTCAAATGTTTGTTCAAGTCTGCAGCAATCATCATATTTCACACAATTCTGGGGGTATAAAACCAAGTTCTGCATAAGACCTAAGCAAATGTCTTGGAATGCAGTACTTATTTATTTATTTGAACATTTTTACCACCCTCTTTGGCTAAAAGGGCTTCCGGAAATGTTGTAAGGCTAAAAAGCCTTACAAAAATCAGCATTAAGACAGCGGCCAATGTTTTGCCCCAGGTTACTTAGCCATTGTACTGGGACACGGGTGGCGCTGTGGGTTAAACCACAGAGCCTAGGAGTTGCCGATCAGAAGGTTGGAGGTTCGAATCCCCGCAACGGGGTGAGCTCCCATTGTTCGGTCCCTGCTTCTGCCAACCTAGCAGTTCGAAAGCACGTCAAAGTGCAAGTAGATAAATAGGTACCGCTCCGGCGGGAAGGTAAACGGGGTTTCCGTGCGCTGCTCTGGTTCGCCAGCTCCCTCAGTCAATAAAGCGAGATGAGCACCGCAACCCCAGAGTCATCCACAACTGGACCTAAGGGTCAGGCATCCCTTTACCTTTAAGGAAAAACAGGACATTCTGGGATCAAATAAGAAACTGGGACTGCTTCTGTAAATCCAGGTCACGACTGGACCTAATGGTCAGGGGTCCCTTTACCTTACTTAGCCATTGAGCCACCTGGAATGATCTTGGGTGCCCCCCTTGTCTGAGAACCTCAGTTTCTCATCTGTGAAATAGGAGGTCAGAGCTTGCCCTGAGCTGAATGGATTTCATTTAAAACTGCCCATACTTTACTAGTTAGATTTCTCTCCAGTAGAGGGCAGTAGCAACTTGCATGCAATGCACACCCAAAACGTTCACAATTTACGACAGCATCAGATAATTGAGTTTTGTATGTGGAAAGGGCACATTTTAAAAAAATTGCGTGCAGATCTTAATATGCAACTGTCACATGCGCAACAACTCCGCACGGAAGCTGCAGCACAGCATGTACACGTGGGGACATCAATCACATTAATAAGCAGACATATGGCAGGTCACTGATATGTATCACCTGCCATTGTTTGATGGTAGGTCTTTTGGGGTCTCAAGCTAGGAGCTTTTTCCCATGAAAGGGCCTCAGGCAAGAGGACTGAGAGTGTGAATGTGGGAGCATGAAACCATCATGCACACAGCAAATAAGGACTACCTCTGAGCTAAGAGTCCTCCTCCTCTAGTGGGGTCAGTCTGAGGCCCTGAGCCTGAATTCAGAAAGGGTTAAAAATCGAATGGAGGATTCGATTGTTGAACTAGTCAAACAGGTTCCTTTGGCTGTAGACTTGCTACCCAAGTACAGTGGTACCTCGGGTTACATATGCTTCAGGTTACATACGCTTCAGGTTACAGACTCCGCTAACCCGGAAATAGTACCTCTGGTTAAGAACTTTGCTTCAGGATGAGAACAGAAATCGGGCTCCGGCAGCGCGGCAGCAGCAGAAGGCCCCATTAGCTAAAGTGGTGCTTCAGGTTAAAAACAGTTTCAGGTTAAGAACGGACCTCCGGAACAAATTAAGAACTTAACCAGAGGTACCACTGTGCTGCCATTAGTCCCTTTGTCTAGGACAGTGGTTCTCAAACTTTTCTCTCTGGGCCACACTTTCAGAATTAAAATTTGCTTATGCCACACCGAGTTTTTTTCTTGATATCAAATGCACTGGAAAACAAAAAGAAACGACTCGCAGCAGTGCTTGACTTACAACATAGAACACAACTACAGTGGTACCTCAGTTCCTGAACGCCTCTGTTATTGTAGGTTTCAGTTCTCGGACGCCCAAAACCTGGAAGTAAATGCTTCGATTTTTTAAACATTTTTTCAGAACCTGAATGTGCGTCTGGGCTTCCGCTGAGTACAAGAAGCTCTTGCAACCAATGGGAAGCCATGCCTCGGTTTTTGAATCTTTCGGAAGCCAAATGGGCTTCCGGAACGGATTCTGTTCGAGAACTGAGGTACCACTGTACTTTATAATACGATCACAGGACATCCAGAAAGTTTATAACAATGCAGCTATGTAAGAACATGAATCCTTCCCAAAATATAATTATAAACAAGCTATTTACATGCATTATGTACCTTAAAAAGTCAATTAGAGGTGTGAGCTTGCTTTTGCCGGCTAATCTCATTTATAGTAGGTCTCATTTGAGACAAACAAGCTCTCATCTCCTCACCAGCACAAAGAAGCCTCTCTTTTTCCTGATCTTTCATGTTTGTCGGAGTTGAAAATCCCTGTTCACAACAAAATGTCATTGAGAACTGTAGAAGAATAGCCAGTGCTCTGGCAAAGAGGCATAGATACTATTTCTGGTTTTATATCCATTTTTAAATATACTATACTCTACTGTACTGTACAAGGGATGCGGGTGGTGCTGAGGGTTAAACCACAGAGCCTAGGACTTGCCAATCAGAAGGTCGGCGGTTCAAATCCCCGCGACGGGGTGAGCTCCTGTTGCTCGGTCCCTGCTCCTGCCAACCTAGCAGTTTGAAAGCACGTCAAAGTGCAAGTAGATAAATAGATACCGCTCCAGCGGGAAGGTAAACAGCGTTTCCGTGCTCTGCTCTGGTTCGCCAGAAGCGGCTTAGTCCTGCTAGCCACATGACCCGGAAGCTGTACGCCGGCTCCCTTGGCCAATGAAGCGAGATGAGCGCTGCAGCCCCAGAGTTGGTCACGACTGGACCTAATGGTCAGGGGTCCCTTTACCTTTACTGTACTGTACAGTGGACACTTGGGTTGCAAACATGATCCATGCACGTTCGCAACCTGTAGCGTTCACAACCCGTGTCTGCGCACGCGCGGGTTGCGATTCGGTACTTCTGCACATGCGCAACCGCCGAAACCCGGAAGTAACCCATTCCAGTTACTCCCATATCAGTCTCTACAGACACAGCAGGTACTGCAGCCTTCCAACAGTTTGATTTCATGCCCAAAGGTGCACTCTTCCATTGTCTCCTGAGATGGGTGGGTGCCATTAAGACCACCAATGAGACTCCCACCCTATGCTTTATTTCCTGCCAGATGCCAGCAGGTGATTCCCTGATGCTCAGGCCCTCCAGTGCCCTCCATCAGGCCCTCAGGATTTATCCCCTGCCACCATACCTTTCACTGCTCCTGCTCTACAGTTTCCTCTCTTGATTTTACCAAGCTGGAAGTTAACTTTGGAGCAGCGTTCCTAATCCATCTTGTTGGCCTGGAGGGAGAGTGGGGTGTGAGTGGCTACACCCACTTTTGCCATGCCCACCTTTGGTCTATGGCCCCCGGAATGTTGCCTTGGAGGGAAAGTGGCCCCCAGCAGGGAAAAAGTTGGAATAAATCACTCCACCAGGCACTTGCTACGGGCTGCCATTTAAACAAACAAGCAAGCGCTTCCTCAAGGAAGGGCAAAATAAAAAATAATAAAAAATGAATAAAGACCAGCTTATTTGGTAGAAAACCATTCTGAAAAGCCAGTGAGTGGTGCTGACTTAGCTGTAGAATTTATTACGGTCTTGTTAAATTACTGGGCATCCATGATTTCACCCTTCCTTTGCTTCCCCTCCCCTCCGGCAGACACGCCATTCGGATAACCTTGGTGGCTGCCTTAAGACACCCTACGTATGTGCACAGCACCTCTGAAATGTCACTCTTTGGCTGTCAAGCTGAATAATGGATGGATCCCCTATTTTCTTTCTGGCCCGCCATCTGTCTTCCGTTTCTGAAGGCAATGAACGCCTGTTGATGTTCCTCGCAATAACTCACCTGTCCAGAGCAACGGCAGTTGTTATGAATGGGGCAGGGAGGCAATGTGGGGTGAGGGAACAAAACCTGTTTTGGGGGAACCAGAGGTCGAGAGAGAGAGAAGAAGGAGCTCCATCTTGTCAAGAATGAGAAGACCTCCGGGCTGGATTAAGAGTTAGGCTCTGCCTAATCTAGAACAAGAACACGACTCAGCCGTTCTTTCAGCAAGTCACACCACGCATTTGAAGCTCCCTGATACAACTTTTAAAAAGTCACGGATTTCCCCAAAGAATTCTGGGAGGTGTAGTTTGTTAAGGGTGTAGAGCAGGCTTCCTCAACCTTGGCCCTCCAGATGTTTTGAGACTACAATTCCCATCATCCCTGACCACTGGTCCTGCTACCTAGGGATCATGGGAGTTGTCAGCCAAAAACATCTGGCCAGGGAGAGTCAGGTCACCCTCCCAGAGCTTGCTTACAGAGACTTTCCAAAATTCCCTCTCTGTTCACCATCCCACCCTCTCTCACCTTTTCTCCCTCCCTGTGCCAGGCCCCCCACTCACATGAAATGAAGCTGAGGGCCACATGCGGCCCTCGGGTTACAGCTATTCAACCCCTGCTCTTCTCTCTTTGACCCACCAAAACTTCCCAGCTTCCAATAACCTGCAAACAAAACCCACAGTCTCTCACATACCTAACGCCACAAAAAAAAACCCACCTTTGCTCCGCTCACAAAATCCTTTCTCTGAGACTATATTGTATATATTTATTGCATTTATATCCCAACGTTCCTCCATGGAGCAAACAACCCTGAGAAGTAGGCTAGACATCCTATTCCATGAAGAAGAAGAATTTATTATTTATACCCCACCCATCTGACTGGGTTGCCCCAGCCACTCTGGGTGGCCTCCAACATACATAGAAACATAATAAAACATTAAACATTAAAAAAAAAAAAAACTTCCTTATACAGGGCTGCCTTCAGATGTCTTCGAAAGGTTGTATAGTTACTTATCTCCTTGGCAAGGGGGTCGCATAACTCCATACCCTCCGATCTTTCTCCAGTGAAAATAGGGACATCCTAAGGAAAAGCAGCAGGACACGGGTGGCGCTGTGGTCTAAACCACGGAGCCTAGGGCTTGCTGATCAGGTCAGCGGTTTGAATCCCCACGACGGGGTGAGCTCCTGTTGCTCGGTCCCTGCTCCTGCCAACCTAGCAGTTTGAAAGCACATCAAAGTGCAAGTAGATAAACAGGTACCGCTCCAGCAGGAAGGTAAATGGTGTTTCTGTGCGCTGCTCTGGTTCACCAGAAGCAGCTTAGTCATGCTGGCCACATGACCCAGAAACTGGAACAGCTTCTGTAAATCCAGGCTGTCCCTGGAAAATAGCGAAACTTGGAGGGTCTGCACCAAGCTGGCAGGGCGGTTTGGAAGAAAGTTTATTCTAAGGAAATTATTCCCTCCCTTCCTCCCTCCCTCCCTCCCTTCCTTCCTTCCTTCCTTCCTTCCTTCCTTCCTTCCTTCCCAGCATTCTTTGCTCTAATCAGAAGGGTGTGTGGTTCTTTAAAAACACACACACAACTAAGGGTCTTCCAGCTTTGCCTCAAACAAACTGTAGCCTAGTGAACCCAGGGAAGCATACACAATTGCAGGCAGAGGAGTTGCATCAAGCTATGGTTGAACTAAGCCAGCCTCTCTTTTCACCCTGCTGTCTTCCTCCTTGCAAAACCGAGCCAGTCACCAATGTGAGAAAAGCACCACTGGAGCTCATCAGTGCCACAGAGACCATATGCATACATAAACATAGTCTAATGACAAGCCGGAGAAAGGTGGGGCAGTCCTTTCACCAAGGAGAGGGAATGGGAAGAAGGAAGCACATGGCCACTGCTGGAGGGCTAAGGAGGAGGCTAAATAAACAAAAGATGGCTGAACCTCACTGATGGAGAGCTGAGCACACGGACCAGAGGCAGAACGCAAGAGATGGGATTTTGCTGCCTTCCCCCCGCGAGGCCAGAGAGCCTTTTGAGTCTAATCTAGCCCCTAGAGTCAATGAGAGTGGACAGCTCTGGCCTCCAGCCTCATTTCAGCTTCAGTTGGAGACGAGGGGAATGGGGAGGGGAAAATATAAAAAGCCAGGCAGTCAAAATGCAGATGTTAGTAATGGAGCTGATCAGCAGGAACGAGGGCAGGGGAGCAGAGCGAGGGGGCCTGAACATCCATGAGGCAAAACAATAATGCTTAAACGCAACAGAACTGTTAATCTTCTGGCATGTTCTTCATGGGGCCTGCTGTAGATTGGGTAGGATTCTAATAGATCCTGCTTGCAAATTTCCCTTTGGCCACTGTGAGAACAGGATGCTGGACTAGATGGGCCATTGGCCTGATCCAGTAATGATGATGATGATGATGATGATGATGATGATGATGATGATGATTTTTTATACCCCGCCCATCTGGCTAGGCTTCCCCAGCCACTCTGGGCGGCTTCCAACAAAATATTAAAGTACAGTAATGCATCAAACATTAAAAGCTTCCCTAAAGAGGGCTGCCTTCAGATGTCTTCTAAAAGTCTGGAAGTTGCTTTTCTCTTTGATATCTGTTGGGAGGGCGTTCCACAGGGCGGGCGCCACCACCGAGAAGGCCCTCTGCCTGGTTCCCTGTATTGAATTGTTATCAGTGCAATTCTTCAGCCAAGGAATTTGTACAATGAGTCATATACGGATTGTGCATGTATTAGTGAAAAAAACATACAAAAAATGTGTTATTATTAGAGTTCCCCACCCTACGAAACCATATCAATTGGTTTTCAGAGACTGACTGCCTCTGAAGATGGAATTTACATTTAGCTGTCAATAACCAGGGTATACTTAAGAAAAAGCCATCTTAGCTAGGGATGGGTCAGACTCATTCTGGACCATGTCACTTCCACATGATTTCACTCATAATCCTGTTGTATTCCACACCTGAATTTATCCACAAAGTTTTTTTTTAAAAAACAAAACAAAAACAAAACCCTCAAAAATACACATTTATATGCAACACACACACACACACACACACACACACACACACACCACAAGAACTGCATCACAACATTTGGGAAAGTGTGAAACCCAGAGCTGATATGTATAGTATAGGTAGGTATTATATAGAGTAATGTAGGTATGTTTTATGTTATGAAAATTAGGTAGTGAGTGGTGTACGTGTATTGTGGAATGTATATGTATGTGTTTTATATGTTAATAAAATAAAATAAACCCAGAGGTGACCAAGAAGTGCAGATCAGGTCAATTGCAGATGAATTTGCTCAGCCTTTCAAGCATCCCTAATTAACCCAGCAGCCATTTCATCATATGGCAGCTAATTCCATAGATTAAGAATGTGTTGTCAGAAGAAGTCCTTTCTTTTGTTTGTCCCTGAATCTGCTGCCAACCTGTCTGGCTGACTTCCTTTTATCCTTCTTCACACAGCACATGGTTAAACTGTGGAACTCCCTCCCACAGGAAACACTGATGGCCACCAATCTAGATGGCTTTAAAAAAGGAATTAGACAAATTTATGGAGGAGAGGTTTATTGATGGCAATGCTTCTGAATACCACCAGCTGGAAAACACAGGAGGGGTTTCTTGTGGTCAAATTCTGATTGGCCGCAGTGAGAAAAGGGTGCTGGCCTAGAGGGGCCATTTTTGGTCTGATCCAGCAGAGCTCTTCTTATGTTCATATATTCTAGTGGAAAATATTTTTTTAAAATAATAAGAATCCGGAACTATCACTATTTGATATGGATCTTATTGGTGCATGGGGATGGCCAATGTTTCACTCTCCCAGAACACAATATTTGAGCCCAAAGTTCTCCATAGAGAACTGGTGTGAGTTATATCCTTGTTTATGGCATTTATATCTGACTTGTGCTCAAGGTGGCATGCAAAGAGTTCTCCCTCTTTAAGGTAGGCTAGACTGAGAGGCTGTATGGAAGTGAGAGCTGGACCATAAAGAAGGCTGATCGCTGAAGAATTGATGCTTTTGAATTATGGTGTTGGAGGAGACTCTTGAGAGTCCCATGGACTGCAAGAAGATCAAACCTATCTATTCTGAAGGAAATCAGCCCTGAGTGCTCACTGGAAGGACAGATCCTGAAGCTGAGGCTCCAGTACTTTGGCCACCTCATGAGAAGAGAAAACTCCCTGGAAAAGACCCTGATGTTGGGAAAGATGGAGAGCACAAGGAGAAGGGGATGACAGAGGACGAGATGGTTGGACAGTGTTCTTGAAGCTACCAGCATGAGTTTGATCAAACTGTGGGAGGCAGTGGAAGACAGGAGTGCCTGTCTAGTCCAGCATCCTGTGGCCAACCAGATGCTTGGAAAGCCTCCAGGCACGATCTGAGTGCTTTTCCCTTCTGTCTCTCCCTCCCCCCCCCCCCCAGCAATTGGTATTCAGAAGTATAACTGCCTCCAGCCATGGAGGCAGAACCTCACTTCCTTCATGGCTAGTAGCCTTTAGTCATATGAGTCTGCATCTTCACACTGAAATCACACAGGAAAAGACTCTGATGTTGGGAAAGATGGAGGGCACAAGGAGAAGGGGACGACAGAGGACGAGATGGTTGAACAGTCTCAAAGCTACCAGCATGAGTTTGACCAAACTGAGGGAGGCAGTGGCAGACAGGAGTGCCTGGCATGCTCTGGTCCAGGGGGTCACGAAGAGTCGGACACAACTAAACGACTAAACAACAACAACAACAGGCTGAGAGGCAGTGAGTGGCTCGAGGACACCCAGTGACCTTCATGGCTGAGTGGGGATTTGAACCCAGTTCTACTGGGTCTTAGTCCAACACTTTAGGAGGCTTCTCGTTGTAATCAATTTAGTGGCAGTCCTATCAATAACAGGCATCTCACCCAGGTTCTTGGGAGCGAGGTAGATTTTGCCCTCATTGCAACATTTCATAGAATTATAGAATTGTAGATTTGGGCTCGTCCAACCCCTGCAATGCAAGATTAGCAACTAAAAATTCCCTGGAGGATGACCACTCAACTTCTGCTTAAAAACCTCCAGTGAAGGACAGTCGCCCACCTTCCAAGATAGTGTGTTCTGGCTCTTAGTCTGGATTTCCTTCCTTGTAATTTGAATCCACTGGTTCAGGTCCTGCCCTCTGGAGCAGCAGGAAACAAGTGTTTTTGTTTTGTCCTGCCCCCCCCCCCATGATTAAGAGACTGAATTATTGTTTCGGAGCACAATTCAAAGTGTTGGTGCTGACCTTTAAAGCCCTAAACTGCCTTAGTCCTGTATACCTGAAGGAGCTTCTCCACCCCCATCATTCAGCCCGGACACTGAGATCCAGCGCTGAGGGCCTTCTGGCGGTTCCCTTGCTGTGAGAAGTGAGGTTACAGGGAACCAGACAGAGGGCCTTCTCGGTAGTGGCACCCGTCCTGTGGAACGCCCTCCCTTCAGATGTGAAGGAAATAAGCAGCTATCTTCTCTTTAAAAGACATCTGAAGGAAGCCCTGTTCAGGGAAGTTTTTAATAAATGCTGTATTGTTTTTAACACTTGATTGGAAGCCGCCAGAGTGCCTGGGGAAACTCAGCCAGATGGGTGGGGTATAAATAAATTATTATTGTTGTTGCTGTTGTTGTTGTTGTTGTTATTACTACTGCTACTACTACTACTACATTCCTGTAGTCAGAGATAAACTGCCTCCCAACCTGCTCACATTGGTTATTCCAGAGGTAGCCAGTGCAGCATCCTTCCATGGAATCTGGAATAACTATACTCTCTAGAGATGGAGAACCCCTTGCCTGTCTCCAGAGCAACGTTTTGCTCCAAGACGTTCCCTCCTGCTCATGATGGTTGGCAACTGTCAGCCCTTTTGTGGGTTTCCATCCCTGCGGTAGCTGTTTCTTAGCAACTCTGCCTCCAGCAAATACAAAATGTCTCTGCCTTTAGCTTGCTATTTCGAGCTGAAACTGTGCCACTTCAGGTTGGTGCTGGCTGTATAGACAATGCCTGGAAGCTGCCCATAAGCCTCAGCATTGAGCAATGATCGGATGGTTCCATAGGCTTGAAGCGGGGACAGTTTTAGCAAACATTTTAATTGGGATCAAAACACAGCCTCATCTTTTAGTGATTCGCGAGAAAGTGATAATCTAGAGATGAAGCAAATGATTTCCATGAATAGACTGTTTCTCCCTTCCCACCCCTCGGTAGCTGGGATTACCTATGTGAGCAGTGCAGGAAGCATCACTGACTTGCCATTGCTCTAAATCTGCCTCAATGACTTCAGCACATAACCAAACTTGTTTGGCTATATAGTGCTACATAGTTGCATCCACTGCATCATCCCTGATTGTTGGGGACCATTGGAAAATAAGAGAAAAGAGGCCTAAAGGGAAGCAGTAGCAGAAGAATGACAATGAACAGACACCAACAAGAGTAAACAGTTATAGAATCATAGAATTGCATAGTTGGAAGCTCCTCCAAGGGACATCTAGTATAATCTCCTCCTGCAATGCAGGAATCACAGGTGAAGAACCCCCATCAGAAGAACCCCCAAGAGAGTTACCACTTCCTGAGGGGGTCCATTCCACCATCCAACAGCTCTTATTATCATATTCCTAATGTCTAACTGGAATCTCCTTTCTTGTCATTTGGATCTATTGGTTTGGGGCACCCTCTCTGAAGTAGCAGGAAGAAATCTTGCTCCACGTCACACAGCTTATTCACCAGCATCAACTTCATCAACTTCGTTGGACTGGTCATGTTGTGCGGATGCCTGATGACCGTCTTCCAAAGCAACTACTCTATTCCCAACTTAAAAATGGAAATCATAATGCTGCTGGTCAACAAAAGAGGTTTAAAGACTGTCTCAAGGCAAATCTTTAAAAATGTAATATAAACACCGACAACTGGGAAATACTGGCCTGCAAGTGCTCCTGTTGGAGAACAGCCTTTACCAAAGGTGTCATGGGCTTTGAAGACACTCAAACTCAGGACGCAAGGGAGAAACGTGCTAAGAGGAAGGCACGCTTGGCAAATCTACACCGTGATCAACTCCTACCTGGAAACCAATGTCCCCACTGTGGAAGGATGTGTGGATCCAGAATTGGCCTCCACAGTCACTTATAGGCTCACTGTTAAAACCATGTTCATGGAAGACAACCTTACTTGGCTATGGGGGATTGCCAAAGAAAGAAGAAGAAGAAGACAAAGAAGAAGACAAAGAAGAAGAAGAAGAAGAAGAAGAAGAAGAAGAAGAAGAAGAAGAAGAAGAAGAAGAAGAAAAGAAAGAAAGAAAGAAAGAAAGAAAGAAAGAAAGAAAGAAAGAAAGAAAGAAAGAAAGAAAGAAAGAAAGAATTCACCAGCTTCTGGTCATTCCTACAGAGTACCAGACTCCACCACAGTGAAGAGACAAGACAATTTTCTAAAGGCATCCAGTGTGGTTGTATAGTTGAAGCTAAGGAGGTGTGGGCACTGCACAGGAAGCCATCTGCCAGTCCAGGTTCTCGGAGGAAGGGTTGAATACAAAGGAAATGTGACAGATCAACAAATCATTAAATGGGTTCTTCATTATATGCCAACATATTGTTGGTTACAATCAGCATTGAACTGACATCTCTCAGAAGAGTTTTTATTTTTCTCACCATGTCCCCACAAGAAAAGGCCACTTTGCAGAATATTCTCCCCCACCTCCATTCTTTAGTTGTGTGTGGCAGCCTCCATTTTCTTCCCACAGTGGCTCAGAATCGCAGGGCATCCCATGGGGAGGTGCCCACAATGGAGGCCAGGCTGCCGACACAGTTGCTGCTGTTGACACTTACAATGGAAACAACAAAACCAGGGGAAGAGGAATTACTGCCATGACTAACAGCGACGGAGCCCCACTCCCAAGAAGCTGTTGGAAAACTTCTCCTTCTCTTCCTGGAAATCTCCAATGAATGCCTCCCTTTCTCTCTCTTGCACACAATTTTTCTCTCCACAAATGACGGCGCTTCCAATTTTTGGACTATTTCTGGGTGGAATTCACTACCACGCCAGCCAATGCAGGTTGCAATTTTAGTATGTTGGGAAGTCTTGCGCAACAAGCCCACTTCACCCAACTAATGAGACTTTTTCCCAATAAGGAAAGGAAGGAAGGGGATGCAGTGAAAACGGTAGGACACCTGCTTTGATGCAACGCCATCTAGCTTCCTACAAAAATCAGAATGAATCCTCATTAAGTACCCAGCATCGTATAACCTCATTGCAAACAAAATCATTATAACACTCACTCAACAGGTCGTTTGGAAGCATCTGGAGTTTCAGAACATTAAGAGACAGCTCTTAATGCTACATGCATTCTGCAGTAAATCATCAGAGTCTGTCAGCAGGAGTCTCCAAGTGCCACTGAGTGACCTCTTGGTACAATAGCCTTGATGAACAAGTGTTTTCACATACAGTGCGGTAATTTTAATGTTGGCCTACCCAATCCTTGGCCCACCAGAAGCTCAGCAAACTTATTATTTTGACTGATTGTCTTGGAGTGTAGAAGAAAAATGGAGAGGTCATCCAATTAGCAGCCCACCATGGATGGCGTTTGATTTGGCAGGTCCTGTTGCACAGTCATGCTTTAAGTGCCCGTGGTTTCTAAGGCAGACTGCAAAACTAGAGATTATTATCTATTTTGCAGAATTAATTGGTTTCCCAACTCATCCTCCTGTCTCCTATTTTCTCCTCGACCATTCAGTTCGAGCTGCATTGCGCATCTCCTCTCTGAAGTGCCTTGTGTAGCCTGGAAGGAGCCTATAGAAAGAGACAGATTCTCACCCAAACGAATGTCGTCCCGGTACATTTGTCCAACTCACTTTTAATTTTAAGAAAACTGGGAGGAAACATACTCAAAGAGAATTTCCTGCTGAGCAGCAACGACCAAGAGCAACTGTTTTGGTGAATCATGCATAATTCAGAAAGTAAATGTTGGTTGATGTTAAAAAAAGAAGAAGAAAAAAGTCTGCCTTTGGCAGATCAAGCATTCAAAAATATTCCCCAGGAAGAGGGGCTATTTTAGTTCAGATTATCTAAACAGCAGATCATTTGGAGGATTCTGTTGCCTAATGCATTAAGAAGGCACAGCTGAAGCAAACTAAACAGATTTTGGGAGTTGCTTTTACACTCCATGCAAGTTTATTCAGATCTCTGCAATTCTCTAGCCGGTTACGAACATCAAGCAAACCACGGGGGTGTTAGATTAATTGCTACGATTAGCCAAATAATGGGTTGCTTGCAGACTCCACATGCACATAAACTACAAGCGCATAGTAAGATGCCTTACACCAAGTCAGATCTCTGCTCTATCTAGCTCAACATTCACTGGCTGCCCAAGGTTTCAGACAGGGACATTCCTAGCCCAACTTCAAGATGCCAGCGATTGAACCTGGAACCTTCTGCATGCAAGGTGGATGTTGTACTTTGGACTTATACGAAGCCAGAGCATGAGTCTATCTAACCTCACAGTGTCTACTCCAGCTTTCTCCAGTCTAGTGTCTTTCAGATGTTTTAGATTATGACTCACATCATCCCTGAGCACTGACCATGCTGGCTGGGCCTGCGACAAGTTCTGTACTTGTTGCTCTTCTCCCTTGTCTGCACAGTTCTGGTCAAATTCCTGGTTTGGTTTCATGTGCGTCCTTGATAGATGGGTGCTGCCTTCATTTGCCCACCCAGCAGCACTGGCCTATTAACTGACTCTGCAATCCTATATTGCGTTTATATGCATTCAATTCTCATGGTTTCTCATGCGCTCTACATGGGGCTACCTTTGAAGGAAACTGCAACTAATCCAGAATGCAGCTGCTAGACTGGTGACTGAGATCAGCCACTGGGACCATATCTCCACTCCCATTCCTCAGCCTGGACCCTGAGATCCAGCTCCGAGGGTCTTCTGGTGGTTCCTTCACTGCAAGAAGTGAGGTTACAGGGAACCAGGCAGAGGGTCTTCTCAGTAGTGGTGCCCGCCCTGTGGAATGCCCTCCTGTCAGAAGTCAAGGAGATAAACAACTATCTGACTTTTAGAAGACATCTGAAGGCAGCCCTGTATAGGGAAGTTTCATAATTCTTGGAAGGCACCCAGAGTGGCTAGGGCAACTCAATCAGATGGGTGGCATAGAAAAAAATATTGTTATTAAAATCTGGGAATAGTGAGGGTGCTGAGAATTCCACCAGTGATTCTGATGTGTCATCAAAAAGGTATCAATAATAAATGTTGTGCTAGTGTGCTGTACAAATGATTTAAGAACCCAGAGGATTGCCTCTATCTTCTGTAGTCTTCACCAATCTGACTACAACTCCCATCAGCCCCAGCCAGCATTGGCTAAGACTGTTCCAAAACGTCTGAAGGTCATCAAGTTGCTGGAGGCTGATCTAGCCCTAGTTCCTTGCTGATACTGCACTCCCTATCCCCAACAACCCAGCCAATGAGAGTTGCTTGGATGCACGAGGACAATCCTGCAGGAATTGGTTGTGCTTTATTGCACCCCTTATGCTCCCTGAGGGATGTTTGTGCACTCACCACTCCATGTCTGATATCCAAGCAAAAAGCTTCTCCAGATCCTCAAGAAGCCAATAAAAGCCTTGAGGATGTTAGATGCAGCCTCATAACCACTAAACACATCATCCCACCTGAAGAATTACAGACAGATGACTCCACTTATACGTGTCCAAGCAGTTCATGTCACCCCCACCCCCACCCCCACCCCCTTCTGAACTGGGCGATCAGCATTTTTCTGAAAAACACAGAAAAGAATGGGTGACGCTTGGGTAGAAAAACAGAAGATCATTATCTTATAGGAGATAAGTTGAACGGCATGTTGTCATGGTTACAGAGTTGTCCTGGCACCACCAATAAGAACACGGGACTTTATTCTACTGCCATTAGCGTTTAACATTTTCTTTTCTGGTTGCAGATAAATTGGAAAGAGATGAAGGAAAAGACAGTGTTTCCCAGTGTGCTTTAATCACCTGTCTTATGACTCGCAGTTGCGTTCATGGAACCGTGCTATTTTTGTTCTGAATTTTTAACCCACAATAAAGACTTCTCTTTCTCTCCTCCACCACCACCGACACCTTATTTTTGATCTGATGATCAAAAATGGTTGAAAATCACCTATCCAGGTGCTGTAGAGAATGCCAGCAATGTTACTATCAAAGTTCGTGATGCCCTCCCAATTTGAGGGCTTTAGAAGAGGATGAGGCATAGAGGATAAGTCTATCAAAGTGCTGAGGCTTAGTGCTGCTGCAGGGGACACCACAACTACAATTTGGAATGGAGTGTGAGAGGTGTACTGAATTTTGGCTTCACACAGGGTGCCGCTGAAATGTGAGACTCCAAGGTCCACCACTGATACTGTCAACCGATGATGATGGAAGGCAGTAGTCATGGTCGAAGAAGAAGAAGAGTTTGGATTTGATATCCCGCTTTATCACTACCCTAAGGAGTCTCAAAGCGGCTAACAATCTCCTTTCCTTTCCTCCCCCACAACAAACACTCTGTGAGGTGAGTGAGGCTGAGAGACTTCAGAGAAGTGTGACTGGCCCAAGGTAACCCAGCAGCTGCATGTGGAGGAGCAGGGAAGCAAACCCAGTTCACCAGATTACGAGTCCGCCGCTCTGAACCTCTACACCACACTGGCTCCCAGAAAAAGAGGTTGTAAGGAAGTGGGTGGTCAAGAGGGTTATTTTTGCTATTCCCTTCCATAAGAACAAAAGGAGAGACCTACTGAATCAGGACAGAGGCCCATGTCAGACAGCATCCTGTTTTCAGTGGCCAACTGGGGAGCCTTGCCAAGCCCGGAAGCAGAACATGAGCACAACAGCAACACTCTGCGCTTGTGAGTCCCAGAAACTAGCATTCATTTTTTTAATCTATATAGTTTATTTTTAGATTTTCATATTTACAAGCAATCAGAAAGAGAACAAATAAGACAAAATCTATAAATCCCCTTTGACTTCCCTCCTCCCCTATTGTGGGTCCTTATGTTAACTTTTTCTTCTGCATCTTCTCTGTTAATTCAATTTTGTTAAGGCTTTAATAAAACCATAGCCCAACTTTCCAACCCTACTAATAATTTTAGTTGTTTACAATTATTTTTTAGATTTTCCCCATTGAAATTTTGGTCTTCCTGATTTCTAATGGTCAATTTTGTCATTTCGGCATAGTCCATCAATTTGTTCTACCATTCTTCCCTGACAGGGACTGTGCTTTCTTCCTTTTTTTTTCTTTTTTTTTTTTTGCATTTTGAAATTTTATTAGGTTCCAACAAATCATACAAACAAATCATATACAAATCATAAACATTTTGGACTTCCTTCAACGTCATTGGCTCTCATTCGTAGTAATATCTTTAGTTCACATTCCATTCTTTCCTATTGCCATTTGTTCTTCCATTCCTCAAGATTTCAAATAAGCAATATTTATCAATTATTTACAGTGCCTCTTTAAACCCCACTAGCGTTGTATTTACATTACAGTTGTTTTCCAGATACCCCACAAATTTCTTCCAATCCTCAATAAATTTTTGATCTTTAGTATATCTAATTTTCCCGGTTAATTTATCTAGTTCCGCGTATTCTATCAACTTTGTTCTCCACTCTTCTACCCTTGGGATCTCTTCCTGCTTCCACTTCTGAGCTATTACTATTCTGGCTGCCGTTGCCGCGTACTGAAAAAGCTTACAGTCCTTTTTCCTGATATCTTTTCCTACAATGCCTAATAAAAAGGCTTCTGGTCTTTTCACAAAGGTGTATCTTAGCATCTTTTTCATTTCGTTATAGACCTCTTCCCAGAAGCCTTTTACTTTCTTACAGACCCACCACTGATGGTACAATGTCCCCTCTTTATGTTTACATTTCCAGCATTTGTTGTCTACCTTGTACATCTTTGCCAATTTTACGGGTGTTATGTACCACCTGTAGAGCATCTTCATCATATTTTCCTTCAATAACGTACACGCCGTAAATTTTATGTTCACTCTCCACAACCTTTCCCAATCCTCGAGCTGGATATTGTATCCAATATCCCTTTCCCACTGTACCATCACCGATTTCACTTCCTCTTCCTTCATAGTCCCCTCCAGCAGCATTTTATACATCCTTGATAAATTTTTACAATCATTATCAATTATTTCATTTTGAAAGGCTGATTTTTTTTCCTCATACCCCCCTTCCTTCACTTCTTTTTTAAACATTTCATTTATCCGAAAATAGTGCAACCAATCATATGTAAGCATTTTAACCTGGTCGTATGGTTTTATTTTCCACTTCCCACCTTCCTTGGTAACCATCTCTCCGTACTTTCCCCACTTTTCTCTCATATTAATCTTCTTTACACCCATTATCTCTAACGGGGAAAGCCAATGTGGAGTTTTTGGTTCCAATATGTTCTTGTATCTTTCCCAAACCTCAATTATTGGACCTTTGAAGATGTGATTGCTGAATCCCCTATGCACCCTCTTTTTATCGCACCATAGGTACGCGTGCCACCCGAATTTGTTGCTAACTCCTTCCAGATCTAATAGTTCTTTATCTTCTAATTTTATCCAATCTTTTATCCAGCATAAACATGCTGCCTCATAGTATAGTCTAATGTCTGGTAGGGCGAAGCCACCTCTTTCTTTTATCTCAGTTAATAACTTATACTTAATTCTGGGCTTCTTCCCTTCCCAAACATATCTTGTAATCGTCTTCTTCCATTCATTAAAGTCTTTTGTACCTTTTATTATGGGTATTGTTTGGAATAAGAATAGCAACTTGGGTAGCACCATCATTTTAACCATAGATATTCTTCCCCAGAATGATAGTTTCAATCTAGCCCAGCCCTCCATATCTTTTTTTAATCCTTTCCACACTGGGGTGTAATTATTTTGGTATAAGTCAATGTTCTTATTAGAAAGCCAGATTCCCAAGTATTTAACCTTTTTTGCCACCTCAATTTCCGTTTGCTGCTGTAGGCGTTCAATCTTGTCTTGGTCCATGTTTTTAACAATCATTTTGGTCTTTCTCTTATTCAATTTAAATCCTGCTAAGTTTCCGAATTTCTCCATCTCATCTAAAATCTCCTTTATACTTTCCCTTGGGTCTTCTACCGTCAAAACCATATCATCTGCATAGGCCTTGACTTTATATTCATTTGATCCTACAGTTACCCCTTTAATTTGCTTGTTCTGCCTTATTGCATTTAACAAAACTTCCAAAACCACTATAAATAACAGAGGCGACAGCGGACATCCCTGTCTTGTTCCTTTAGATATTTTTATATCTTCGGTGATAACATTATTAACTATCAATCTCGCTTTTTGTTCTGTATATATTGCCTTTATACCGTTAAGAAATTCCTGGCCCACCTCCATAAACTCCAAGTTTTTCAACATAAAATCCCAGGCTACATTATCGAAGGCTTTCTCTGCGTCTACAAAGATTAAACTTGCTGGTTTATCACACCTTTCAGACAGGTATTCGATAATGTTAACTATGTTTCTTGTGTTATTTCTTATATGTCTGCCCGGTAGGAATCCGGTTTGGTCTTTGTGTATAATTTTAATTAATATTTTTTTAAGTCTTTTAGCCAGGATTCCCGCAAAGATCTTATAATCAGTGTTTAATAAGGAGATAGGTCTATAATTTTTCACTTGCGTTAAATCCGAGTCTTGTTTAGGAATAATTGTTATAAAAGCTTCTTGCCATGTCTTTGGGATGTCTCTTTCTTTTAGGATACCATTCATTACTTCTGTCAGTGGTGTTATCAACTTATCTTTCATTTCTTTGTAGTAACTTGATGTGAACCCATCTGGGCCCGGTGCTTTCCCTCTTTTTAACTCTCTTATCCCTTCTTCTACCTCTTCTCTCAGTATTGGGGCATTTAGTTGTTCTTTTTGGTCCGTCGGGATCTTCCTCACCATTTTTTCTTTTAGGTATCTCTCTATTTTTTTCCTGTTGTTCCTTTCTTTATTCCTGTACAGTTGCCTATAAAAATCCACAAATCCTCTCCTAATTTCTTTTGGACTTGTTGTTTCTTTTCCGTTTATTTGAATCTTTTCAATTGTGTTTTCTTCTTTCCTCTTTTTTACTAGCCATGCAAGCCATTTTCCTGACTTGTTAGCAAACTCGAAATTTTTCTGTCGTAGTCTTTTTATGTTCCATTCAACCTCTTTGTCTATTAACATTGTGAATTGCGTTTGGAGAGTCTTTATTTCTTGCTTTATCTTCTCATTGTTGGGTTTTTTAGTCAGCTTTTGTTCGTTGTCCATAATCTGTCTCAATATCTCTTTAGTCTTCTTTTCTCTGTTATTTCTTTTCCACACATTTTGCTGTATAAGTAGACCCCTCATTACCGCCTTACTTGCATCCCATACCACACTTATCTTTGTCCCTTTATCTAAGTTGTCTTGGAAATATTCCGATAGTTTGTTCCGCATTTTTTCGACGAATTTTTGATCATTCCAAAGATTATCATTCAGCCTCCATCTAAAAGTTCGCTCTTCAAACCCTTTTAACTCCATTTCTATTGGGTTATGGTCTGAGATGACCTTAGCCTGTATTTCAATTTTTTGGATTCTTGGTGTCAATTCATTCGATACCCATATTTGGTCTATTCTTGACATTGATTGATTCGGCTCCGAGTGGTATGTAAATTGTTTCTCCAGGGGGTGTCTCAATCTCCATATGTCCATTAGATTACAGCTCTTAATCATCGTGAAAAATGTCTTAGGTAACTTCCCTTCTTTATTCTTCGATTTCCTTAATCTATCCATTTCTGTTGAGACTACCCCGTTCATATCTCCCATTATTATAATCTTTTGGTCCATATATTCTAATAGTTTCTCTTCTAAAACTCTGAAAAATTCTGTCTTGTTCCCATTTGGTGCGTAGACCCCAACTATTATCAATTCTTCCCCTTGCCATTTAATTTGAACCGCTATTAGTCTTCCTTCATCGTCCTTAAACAATTGGCAGGATTCAATTCTGTCTTTGATATATAGTACAACACCTCTTTTCTTCTCTTTATCCGAGGATATAAATTCATTGCCTAACCTCTTATTAACTAGAATTTTCCTGTGCTTTTTTGCCACATGCGTTTCTTGGAGACATATGATATCCAAATTCTTCTTTTTTAGAATGCGTTCGATTCCATTCCTTTTTTTCTTATTATTCATCCCATTAATATTCCAGTTCCATAATTTTAGCGTCATTCTTTTTATCGTTGTTTAGATTTTAGTTTACCTTAAAGTCTTTCTATCTCTCCTTCTTCTTCTTCTTCTTCTTGTTCTCCTTCTGATTCCCTTCTCGTCTGTTCTTCTTCTTCTCCAGATTCAGATTCTCCCCTCGATCTTGATCTTCCTTCTGCTCCTTTAACTTCTTCCTCTCCTTGTTGTAACTCTTTGTATCTTCTTGTAAATTTCCCTATTTCCTCTGGGCTTATCAATCTTCTTTTAACTCCTTTATAGAAGAACGAGACACCTTCCGGAAATTCCCATTTGAAATCAATCCTATTTTTCTTAAGCAGTTGCACCAGTGGTTTGTAAGCCTCTCTGCGTTTCAACAGCCTTATCGGAATATCTTTGAATAAAATTATGTAATTTCCATCGATGTATAGTCTCTTCTCTCTATTTCTTTGCAGAATCCGGTTCCTCATCTCTCTATCTTTAAATACTACTAGACAATCTCCCGGAAATTTCTTTGGCCTACTTGACTTCATTTTCATTCTGTATGCATTTTGTATTGTCATTGCCACTTCTTCCTCCGGTATTTCTATCCACTGTGCAATTTCCTTTATCAGTCTTTCTTTTATATTTTCATTCTGTATTTCTGGAACTTGCCTCAGTCTTAAATTAGTCTCTCTCTGTTTCAATTCGTTCATTGCAATCGAATCTTTTATTTCTTCCTGTATTTTGTTTAATTCTGTGATCTCATTTCTCATCTTCTCTTCTTCCCGCTTCATCTCTTTCATTTCCTGTTTTGTCTTCTTTAAACCCTCATCCACTCTCTTTGAAACCTCTTTGATCTGTCCTCTCAGTTCACTGACTGTCTCCTCAATCCTTTTATCCATTTTCCCAATTTTGTTATCCACCTGTTCTAATTTTATCTCTAAATTTTTCTCACTTTGTTTTATTTCTGCGAACATCTTTAATATTTCTGTTTTAAATTCAGTGTCTTGCTTTGAGGCTCTCCTTTCTGTTGGGGTACCCCCCTCTGCCCCCTTTTTTGTGTGTGCGACATTTCCCTAAAGGGCGATATCTAGTGTTTGTACCTAGTAATTCCTGTACACTTATCCTCACAATTGCTGTTATTGTTAAATCTCCCACCAGGGTTATGAGATACCACCTGAAAGAAAGATTGTTAACAGAACGTATAACAGATTAACAGAACGTATAACAGATTGTTAACAGAACGTATAAAACACACTTTCTTTAACCCCTCACCCGGCAGGTCGAATCTTACAATTGTCCTTACCCCCCCTAAAGTTAGAGGGGGATGATTATATGTCCGCACTGTCTGTCTTTTTCTTGTCCTTATTCGGACTATTTCCTCTACAGCGATGGGAAGCAGTGTTTTAGTTTATAGTTCCAAATATAGTCCAAAGTATAGTCCCAAAAGCAGTCCTTTAATTAATAACTCTAAGTATAGTCCACGATTTCCTGACATAAGTTAGAGGAGAGGTCAGATTATAATTTCAAATAAGTTCAAAGTTTTGGGTTCTAAGTTACCTGGATTATGTTGTCTTGTTTTCCCCTTCTGAAAAAGCAAACAAAAATACAGGAGATTGTTCAATAGCTGGCGATTTCTAAAGGTCTTATAGGCAGTTTCACATAATCAGTCCAGTAGGGGGGGTCTTTCTGACACAGTTGTACTGACATGGTTCTCTAAACCTGAAGCCCTTCAGCCACGATTTTCTATGCCGCTGGGAGTCAGACCCTTTTGTTCTTAGGTTAAGAAGTTCTTACGAACCTTAAAGTTTTGGGGTTCTTATCGTTCCTAAGTATTTACCCCCGTGACCCTCCGTTAAGCGCCACCTTAGTTATCAGTTTTGAGTGTATAAAGTTACAAAGCCAAAGTAGAGTCTGTGGCTATCAATCCGAAACCCCCAGAAGTCAGCCAAGAAATCAGCCAAGAAGACTTCAAATTAGCTTTAGCTCTCTGTTTAACGCTTCTTTTTTTAGGGAGTGAGTATCATGTCGGGAGTTTTCCTTAGCTCCGCGTTAACATGGCGTTGGAAGTTTCTCTCTATGAATTGGCTTCTTCACCGGGATGTTATCCAATAGTCCCACTGTACTCCTGTTACCACAACGACTGGAGTCTTTATTCTTTCAAAGGACCCCTCTGCTTCCCTTTAATTTTTTTTTTCCTTTCTCCTTTCTTTTGAAAGATGTTTCTTTTAGCTTAACTCGACACAGGGAAGACGGTAACAGTATCCGCTAGCAGCAACTTACTTTCACTTTTGGCTCTGCATCCATGCTGCGTCTTTTTAATGATGCCAAAGGATCGCTGAACTCGGACTCCTTTCTTTAATCTTCGGAGACTTCCTTGTTGTCAACACCAAATTATTCAGGTTCTGAGTTGCGAATCCGAATTTCTGTGTATCGAGAGCGGAGCGCTATTCCTAGCAGGTTCGGGGCTTCGCTAATTGGCCGCTGTAATGGCTACCCGTCTGCCAGCTGCTCGTTCCGTCGTTCTCTTCACCTCCTTCCAGAGGCTGAAAGGAGGCTACCTGACGACCGGACGGGCTGCTCTCTGGCACCGCCGGGTACCTGGATCTCTGAACACCCTCCAGAGACTCAACAGGAGGTTTTTCCTGCCCTAGAACCTCCTTTTTCGACCAAAAAAGCTTGGGCTTTCTCTCCGGAAAAAACCCTCGCCTGCAAACAGGTCCCGCGCTCCACCGGAAGTCCCCGGGACTGTGCTTTCTTCCATCTCTAGGTTAATAATGTCCAGGCAGCAGTAGTTGCGTACATAAATAATCTCTTCTGTGTGGAATTTTGACACCTAAAAGTCCTTTTAAAAAGCTTCTGGTTTCTTGGGAAATGTTGCTTTTAGCATGCCCCCCCCCCCCAGATTCATCATATGTCATCTGCCAGAATTCTTTTACTACTTTCCATGTCCACTCAGAAACTGGTATTCAATCCATACTACCTCTGACTAGTAGCCATTGATAAGATCCTGTAGCACCTTAATGCTGGTCTTCAATGGTGACAGCATGGACACTAGCCAATATGTGCCTGTAAGTCATGCAAATCCACATTCCACATACCATCTCACAATATGTGCAGCTAAAGCATCAAACTTGGGGATCTAAAAATACCTGATTTGCACCTAAAGCAATTGTGAAGGGCAAGGGTTGGTTTTTCCTCTTTCTAATTGCTGTCCATTGCACCACATTAAATACCACCCAGAGTGATTTCCACTTTCAGGGGAAGCTTTTCAGTGGGGTGCAAACACCCTAGTGGATAATAGAACACCCATTGTGGTCCTTTGGAGTGTGGATGGGAAATATTCCTGGGGTGGGGGATAAAAACAGTGGTTTGAATTCTGGGGAAACAGAAGAGCAACCTTCAGAGATGGAGTTCTTGAGCCACAGGAACAAAGGATTAAATCTGTGCACATTTAATTGCATCTGAAAACAAGTTTCTGGAAAGGCCCCAGAAACTGCAGTCCCCTCTCGGCCTTCCACACAGTGTGACACTGCAATGCAGCACCAGAGAGAGAAAGAGAGAGACGAATGAAGCACCTTCTGAATGAAACATTAGACGGAGCTTCAGCGGACTACAGTGGGCATCCTTAGGAAAGAAACAGAAGGATTTCCACGCAAGGCAAAGTGGAGAAGGTGCCTACCTCTGCTGCAAAATTTATCTCCCCAATAAAGCCAGGTTCCAAAGGCTTACTCCTCTATTGGTGGATGAGTGTGAGCAAGCTGTTTCTGTGTCTTCAGTGTGAAGATGCAGACTCATATGACTAAAGGCTACTAGCCATGAAGGAAGTGAGGTTCTGCCTCCATGGCTGGAGGCAGTTATACTTCTGAATACCAATTGCTGGGGGGGAGGGAGAGACAGAAGGGAAAAGCACTCAGATCATGCCTGGAGGCTTTCCAAGCATCTGGTTGGCCACAGGATGCTGGACTAGACAGGCACTCCTGTCTTCCACTGCCTCCCGCAGTTTGGTCAAACTCATGCTGGTAGCTTCGAGAACACTCTCCAACCATCTCGTCCTCTGTCGTCCCCTTCTCCTTGTGCCCTCCATCTTTCCCAACATCAGGGTCTTTTCCAGGGAGTCTTCTCTTCTCCTGAGGTGGCCAAAGTACTGGAGCCTCAGCTTCATGATCTGTCCCTCCAGGGAGCACTCAGGGCTGATTTCCTTCAAAATGGAGAGGTTTGATCTTCTTGCAGTCCATGGGACTCTCAAGAGTCTCCTCCAGCACCAGAATTCAAAAGCATCAATTCTTCAGTGATCAGCCTTCTTTATGGTCCAGCTCTCACTGCCATATATCACTACTGGGAAAACAATAGCTTTAAGTATACAGAACTTTGTTGGCAAGATGATGTCTCTGCTTTTTTAAGATGCTGTCTAGGTTTCTCATTGCTTTTCTCCCAAGAAGCAGGCATCTTTTAATTTCGTGACTGCTGTCACCATCTGCAGTAATCATAGAGCCCAAGAAAGTAAAATCTCTCACTGCCTCCATTTCTTCCCCTTCTATTTGCCAGGAGGTGATGGGACCAGTGACCATGATCTTCGTTTTTTTGATGTTGAGCTTCAGACCATATTTCCTGGAGCAGGAACCACAAGCCACTCCAGTATCCCTGCCAAGAAAACTCCATGGACAAAGACAACTAGATAGATGGGCTATTTGGCCTGATCCATCAGATCTCTTCTTAGGTTCTTGATGCTCCTCCATACGGAAAACAAAACCAAAGTAACAATTGTGTACAGAGAAATCTGGCATGTTATACTGATTTGTTCTAGTCAACTTCTCCCCGATACGGTATTTTTTCTGAGTGCAGGAATCTCCTCCCTCCCAGGAGCACTACACTGTCATATGAGGCCCCACCAGTAGTCTGAAGTGGTCTAGCCCTAAGCCCTGAAAGAGGATGGTCACCTCAGGGAGAAGGAGGCATATTGCTTCAGCCCGACTGATCAGATAAAAACAGCTGTTGAGAGCTGCTTCTGTAGGATTGAATCTGCTACTGGGCAGATGAAATATCTGTTCTCAGCCAGCCCGCTTTTGTACACAGCTGCCTATCTGCTGCAGATATCTGAGAAAATGAGTTTGGCAGTGGCAGGAAGCATTCAAAGATGGGAACCACAGCAATCATACCCCAGTTCAGGCATAGGCAAACTCGGCCCTCCAGATTTTTGGGACTACAACTCCCATCACCCCTAGCTAACAGGACCAGTGGTCAGGGATGATGGGAGTTGTAGTCCCAAAGCATCTGGAGGGTCGAGTTTGCCCATGCCTGCCCTAGTTCTTTGCCGTGCCCCGGGCACAAAATTGTTAGGGCCTTGAAATTTCAACACCTGGTGCTGCCTCAACACAGCTGTGTGCTTCTGTCACTGGGCTCCATTGAAAATGGCTTCTCCATGCAAACTAGGAAGCGACCTCTCCAGACAGTGGAATGACTCTTCTTTTCTTATCTCTGCAGCTGCAATCCTATGGGTGGCGCAGACACCATTGGGCAGTAGAATGTGCACACAAGCTCTGTCTGTTTCCCTTCCACATTACCCTCTGCACAGCCCCGGACACTGGCAACCCCTGCTACGCCACTGGATACAGGAGGTTGGTTATGCATTGGCAAATACCTACCTTTGTCTGTCCTGAACCTACTGCCAATCAACTCTCCATGGGGTAATCCCAAGTTATACCAGTTGTGGGTCTCCCACAGACATCTGGTTGGCCACTGTGAAAACAGGTCGCTGGGTTAGATGAACCTTAGGCTTGATCCAGCAAACACTTCTTATGTTTTTATGTTCATATATTATTAGAGAAGGGACACAGGTGGTGCTGTGGGTTAAACCACAGAGCCTAGGACTTGCCAATCAGAAGGTCGGTGGTTCGAATCCCTGCAACGGGGTGAACTCCCGTTGCTCGGTCCCTGCTCCTGCCAACCTAGCAGTTCAAAAGCACGTCAAAGTGCAAGTAGATAAATAGGTACCGCTCTGGCGGGAAGATAAACGGCGTTTCTGTGCGCTGCTCTGGTTCACCAGAAGCGGCTTAGTCA